>NC_141675.1:109562671-110197671 GCF_028749965.1 Puma concolor | reverse complement strand
ATTCATGAAACAACAATAGGCTAACTTATTACCTTTCAAGTAGGGTAAAATCTGAGAGCCTTCTGGGTTTTTTAAGATTATTTATTTATTTATTAATTGTTATTTATTTATGAGAGAGAGTGAGCGAGTGAGAGAGAGCGAGCGAGAGAGAGCGAGCATGTGTGCGTGTACACAGGAGTGGGGGCCGAGAGAGAGATAGAGAGAATCCCAAGCAGGCTGTGCACTGTCAGTACAGAGTCTGAAGCGGGGCTGGAACTCACAAACCTCGAGATCATGACCTGAGCCAAAATCAAGAGTTGGATGTTTAATGGACTGAACTATACCCAGGTACCCTGAGCGTTCTGTTTTTCGACAAAATAGGGGCTTTGTTAGCAGATTCTGGTATGTACATGTGACAGAGTACTGGCTTAGACAACTGGGGCTGTCATAACCAAATAGCATAGGCTGAATAGTTTATTTTTTTTTTAATGTTTATTTATTTTTGAGAAAGAAAGAGAGAGGGAGAGCGAGCGAGCGAGCATGAGCAGGGGGAGGGGCAGAGAAAGAGACACACACAGAATCTGAAGCAGGCTGCAGGCTCTGAGCTCTGAGCTGTCTGCACAGAGCCCAACGTGGGGCTCAAACCCATGAGCTGTTGGACGTCCGACTAGGCCACCCAGGTGCCCCTAGTAGTTTAAACAAAACATTTATCACCATTCTGGAGGCTGGGAAGTCCAAGATCAAGGTGCTGACAGGTTCAGTGTTTTGTGAGGACCCTCTTCCTGGTGTGTAGACTGCTGCCTTCTTCTATCCTCATGTGGAGAAGAGAGCTGGCTTTGGTCTTTTCCTCTTCTAAGAACACTGATCCTATGGGATTTCCACCCTCATTTCCTCATCTAAACCTAATTACTTCCCAAAGCCCCCACTTTCCAATATCATCACCTTGGGGATTAGGTCTTGAACATACGAATTTTGGGCTGATGCAAACAAACATTCAGTCCATAGCAAGTACTCAGCTGCCATTGGAAGTTATATTCTCAAAACAATTATCAATATAAAATTGATAAATTTATATCAATAAATTCTCATGACATACTGATTAGAGAAAAAATAGTTTACAAAACAGTACAGTTTGATAAATTTAAAAAATGTATACTGATTTGACAATAAATTATATCATAAAAATAAAAAAAATTTAAAAAAATGTATACATGCTCGGAAAAATTTCTAGAAGTATACACATGAAAAGATGAGTCTAAGATCATTTCTTAGTTCAGTGGCTCTCTTTGCATATTTGGGGGCCCTACCCATACCAATGGGATCAGAATCTGTAGGGGGTGACACTGAGTATGCTGAGTATCCTTAACAGTCCTCCACGTGATTCTGATAAGTGCTAAAGTATGAGAACCACTGAACTAGGTGACATTACTCCTGCTCATCAGGAAACTAGACAACCATCATCTCAGTCCATGTGGCAGTTTAGTGCAGTAGTGATGATGGACTCTGGAACCAACTCCTTTGAATTGATATGTGATCCAGCCACTCCCTAGTTTTGTGAATTTAAGCAGGTTTTAAAATTCTCTGTGCCTCATTTTCTCATCTGGGAGGTGGGGGCGAAAATAGTAGTTAATCCATAATATGAGGTGATAAAAAGCTTAGCACAATGCAGATGATATTATAAGTGCTCTTCTTGTATTTTAGTTTGTCCAGAATTCACAAGTACATTAATACCAAGAATTTCTGTATTGACCCTGCCAAGCTCTTTGTATGATAGCTGTGTGCCATGGTAATGCAAGCAAGATGAGATTTCAGAGTCAGGCAAACTGTGCATACTGTCACCTACCAGCTCTAGTTTCCTCATCTATAAAATGGGGGGGGGGGCAATAATTTCTCTCCTGCATTATTTTGGGAAGGATTAAAAATAAGATGACACGTAAAATAACCTAGCAAGTAACCTAAGTTAATTAGTATTAACTTCTGTTATATTAACACCACTTCTGTTACTCATTTATTTTTTATTTATTTATTTTTTAACGTTTTTATTTATTTTTGAGACAGAGAGAGACAGAGCATGAACAGGGGAGGGGTAGAGAGAGAGGGAGACACAGAATCTGAAACGGGCTCCAGGCTCTGAGCTGTCAGCACAGAGCCCGACGCGGGGCTTGAACTCGCGGATCGTGAGATCATGACCTGAGCCGAAGTCAGACGCTCAACCGACTGAGCCACCCAGGCGCCCCCTGTTACTCATTTAATTGGTAAAAATTAATGACTGCTTGTTAAGTTCTTGTTAAGTTCTGTTTTAGGCTCCAGGGACAAATCATTTCACTTAAAAGGCCCTACTCTCTTGAAGCTTGTATGATATTGGGGGCAAGTTTTAGAGAGGGCTGAAGCTAGAAATACAGAGTGTTGCACTGGAAAAGCAGCATCAGGAGTGAGAAACTCTGATTTTCCTGCTCCTCTGCCACTAATTTAATGTGTAGTGTTGAGCAAATTACTTATCTGTGCCTCACCAGTAAAGCGAGAGGGTTGGGCAATATGTTTCTAAGATCCTTTAAAGTCCAACATTATTTCAATCTAAAACTCCTACAGCTTCTTAAATTAGGTGTAGAAAACTGAAGTGCCTTTGTGGGCCAGCTACGTAGGAGAAATGGCTGACTATTTGGGGAGTTCATGCCTGGCTAAAAATCTTAACATTAAAATTGTTTTTTAAAACCATTCAATCCATCAGAGAGGCCGGATTCTGCAAAACCTGGCCTAAGTATTCATCCTGATTTAGACAGGGCATTATAATTCTCCATGCTTTAGTTTTCCTATTTACACTATGGCCGGCAAATGTGATTCATAAAAAGAGTTTAAAGACTTCTGAGATAATCATCTAAACGTTTTTAGTTACAATGGAAGAAAGAATGACATTCTGCTTTTAAACATGAAAATGAGTTAATTTTATAAAATAGAATATACCAGGACTGCTACAAGTTATTTAATTGTTTGCACTTCTCATTTTACTTCAAACTGAAGTAATAGTGTTGAGCATTGATATATCATGTCTATGCAAAGAATTTAAAAACTCTGACTACAAAGAATCAGCTTGTACCTGATGATTTTAGGTATGAGGTGGAGTGTTCTGCATTTGCACTGCAAGCCTCTGATAGTTGAGGAGCTCGTTAATCATGTCGTCTACAGGAAATAATAAAGAATGAAGTATGTTACTTGTGTGTAGAGATTATGACACTAAATTTATTAAAGAAAGGATATTCTTTGGAAGAAAAATTACTGCAAATGGCATGGATCATGAAAAGGCATCATAAAATAAAAGATCTTGCTTTTTATTAAAAAAGAAACTTTGTCCTGACAACTTTCCTGTACTTAGGATTTTGGAAAATGAAACAGAGATAAGAGTATTTACTTGCAAATTTGCCTTGATCTAACTGAAAAGTTTTGATTCAGTTTCAGTAAACCAAAGTGAAGTGGAGAATGAGAATTTTAAATGAATTTTGGATGTATGAAATATGGGTTACTCAGAAGAAAAAAAATTCACCTTGAAAACATCTACAAGCATGAAGCCTATAAACACCCCAAACAATGCTATTTGGGATCATATTGGGGTTTATTAAGAATAATATTTTCCCCTACTATTATGGTAAAATTTTAGGAAAGTAATGGAAACATTGTAAGTTTAAATAGTTATAGTTGATTCAAGGCTCAGGAAGTGAATTCTTTCTTAATAAAAGTCTCATTTTGAGATTTTATATTAAATATATTTGATTAACTTTAAAGGTAACTAAAACACTTTTAATTTTGGGAACTATGTATTTTGGTATAGTTTAGGGAGCATACTTATTATCACTTCAGCATGGTGTATAAGTAATTCTTTTTTGGTTTATTTCTTAACTTTATTGTGGTGTAATTGACATGTAATAAACTGCACATGTCTAATATATCAAGTTTGATAAACTAGGACAAATACCTATATATGTATCTACATACTCATTAAAATGTCTCCACAGTCAATGTAACGAACGTTATATTGCACCAAAAGTTTTTTTATGCCCTTTGGTTATCCCTCCTTCTCACCTTCCCTCCCCAATATTCCTCAGGTACCACTGATTGCTTCACTGTCTGTATGTTAGTTTGACTTTTCTAGAATTTTATATAAGTGGAATCATACAGTAGGTATGCTTTTTGATCTGGCTTTTTTTATCCAACATAATTATTTTGAGTTTCATTCATGGTTTCGCCCAACTCAATAGTCTATTTCTTTATGTTACTGAGTAGTAATTCATTGTATGGATATGCTAATCTGTTTATCCATTTGCCTCTTAATCTGGTCAGAGTTTTTGGCTATTACGAACAAGGCTGCTATGACCATTCCTCTATATTTAAAAAGTAAAATATTTAGATATAAAATTATCAAGATATGTCAAGATCTATATGAAGAAAACTACAAAGCTCTAATGAAAGAAATCAAAGCACTTAGGTGAAGAGATATTCCATACTCATCAATAAGAGGACTTAATATTGTCTCCTTCCAACTTGATCTATAGATTTAACACAAACCCGATCCAAATTCTCGCAAGAGTTTTGTCTTTTTCTTGTGTGTGTGTGTGTCTGTGTGTGTGTGTGTGTGTGTGTGTGTGTGTATTGACAAACTGATTCTTAAGTTTATATAGAGATGCAAAAGACCCAGAATAGCCAACACAGTATTTAAGGAGAAGAATGAAATTGGAGGACTGATACTACCTGACATTAGGACTTACTCTAATTCTACAGTAATCAAGACAAAGTGATATTGTGAAAAAATAGACAAATAGATCAATGAAAGAAAATAGAGAGCCCAGAAATAGACCAGCAAAAATATAATCAACTCATCTTTGACAAAGGAGCAAAGGCAAGTCAATGGAGCACAGATAGTCTCTTCACAAATGGTGCTGGAACTATTGGACACTTACATGCAAAATCTAGACACAGACCCTACACCCTTCACAAAAATTGGCTTAAAAATTTTTTTACATTTATTTATTTTTGAGAGGCAGAGAAAACGTGGGGGAGGGGCAGAGAGAGAATGAGATACAGAATCTGAAGCAGGCTCCAGGCTCTGAGCTGTCAGCACAGAGCCCAACGTGGAGCTCAAACTCACAAACTGTGAGATCATGTCCTGAGCTGAAGTTGGACGCTCAACTGACTGAGCCACTCAGGCGCCCCACAAAAATTGACTTAAAATGAATCACAGAACTAAATGTAAAGCACAAAACTATAAAACTCCTGGAAGGTAACAGAAGAAAACCTAGATGTCCTTGGATATGGTGATGACTCTTTAGATACAATACCAAAGTATTGTCCATTGAAAAGGAGAGAATAGATGGAAAGAAAAATACACGGACTTTGTTTTATGTGTCATACTTATAATAATCCTATAATTCATAACAATCCCTAAATAATCACAATTTAATATAAGAGAAGACTAAAGTGGAAACAAGTAAAATGATTGTACCATCTCAGTAGAAGTAGAAGAGAAAGGACTTTGACTCCTGTTGGTCTGATTGCTTTTACCCCTACACTGGTGTCCTTTCTTACCAAGTAGAAACAGTGACACTGGCTGACTGAAGAATTAGGAGTTTTGGCAGAGCTAGGAGCGATAGATTAGGGGTGGTTGTAGCTATATCTTAAGAGCCTACAAACCACTCCACAAAAACAAAAACCAATCTTTGAAATCTAAAATGCTCAGCTTCTGTTAAGTAAGAACTTTCTGACTCTTGTTTTCCTTGCCTTTCCCTGTGCCAATAGTAGAGGGGCCAGATTCAGTCCAGTGAAGCAGGATGAAGAAGTAAAAGAGCAAGATGAAGGTTCCAACCCAGCTCTGCCCCCTTAGTTAGAAAAAGGGAGAAATTTAAATTAGATGATAGACTTTAGTTAATGTCAGACAGGACTTTTTGTTGCCTAGAAGTTATTAGAAAAAATGTAGGTTTTAGCAAAGGTATCATCTAGGGGTGGAGAAGATCAACTTGAGGGGTTAGTAGAAAAATTAATTTTTCCATTTTTTTTGAGTTTAGCTCTTTAAATAAATTGCTGCATTCATACCAACAGAACTCTGTTGCAGAAATCTCAAAAATTAGAATACACCTTGATTCAGAGATTCCATTTAGTTTAGATAGCATACAAATTATTTCATAATGAAGAAGAAAATCCAAGATTCAACTTCCTCCAGTTCTAGAAGTCTCTGCTAATTTCTTGCCATACTTTTATGTGTACATGTTACTACTCAGAATGTTTCTCTTTTGGTGGGAGCTTCTTTGGCTGACTGCTATCTGTGAAATGCCCTTTATTTTGTATTCCCTATTATCTGTTCCATGATTCTATGGAGGATTAGGTAATTCTAATAAATCTTAAGAGTAAATTTAGAGAGTTGAGGTCAAATGTTTCTCCCTTCTTTAAATAACCGGGCTTTCTAAAAATGTATTAGATAATGCTTTCAACTTTCCTCCTTGAATTGTTTTGTAGCTAAATGCTGGGTAACACATTGATTGCTTTTCTCTAAAACAACATTGTCCAACAGAATTCATGCTGTTACTGAAATGTTCCGTATTTGTGCTATCTGATATGGTCACCACTGGTCACATATGGCTATGGGGTACTAAAATATGGCTGGTGTGACTTAAGAACTAAGGATTTAATTTTCATTTAATTTTAAATTAAACTAAATTAAATTGAAATTCAAATAGCCACATGTAGTGGCTACCATGTTGGATAGCACAACTCTAGAAAATACATTTTAAAATTCAATGAACCTCTGGCTCCCACGAACCCCCTCATAGAGTTTTCATTTTATTGCACTTACTCCTTTCATTTTAAAGGATATTACAGATAACAGAGTTCTTTCTTTTTCTCAAAGGTAAACAGATAAGCAAGCTTCAGCTCAGGAAAGAAATGCTTTTGTAAAACCTTAATATATCAGGCTAAAGTGTCCATTTGTCTTCAGTAATATCTGGCTTTGAAATGTTGCTGCTGTTAGCACTAACCGAAGCCTCAATTTCCATGCTTTGGAGATGGTATTGATGAACATTAGCAGTGTGTGTGATACACACAGTGCCGAGCAAACAATCATGTACGTTGAGCTTTGTGCTTAACAATTATGCCTCAGGATCCCTGCAGATTCCTTGAGTATCCTTTTAAAGACTACTGTCTGTTTTAAGAGAGGAACAGATGCATCTTCCCGTATAGAGCAATCAGCAAAGTTCAGGAGTTGTAGGGCCAGACTATATTCATATTTTTTTTTCACAGTGCTGAGTACATTGGTGATACTTAAACCAGTCTTCTCAACAACTAGCATCTCTCTCATTTTAAATTGGTTTCTAGTTTGGCTGTTGGAGATCAGGAACTATTGAGTTTCATGTGAGTGAATTTCTTTCATTGTTTACAGTCCTTTTTAATGCAGTGCTTTAAGTTGTACTAGTATTTGTATCTTAAAACCTGATTTTCAGAAGTCTCTACCTTTATGAAGAAAGCAGTTTTTTCTTCTCACTCTTTTGAGAACAAGACAATGATTTTTAAATTAAAGTAAGTTCTTTGTCTCACAGTATTGTCTTCCTTTCATAAGTGATATGCATCTTGTACCAGGGATAGGAGTGTGAGAAAAAATGTCTAAGTATACACACATAACTTATTACATATATTTCACCCCCCTCCAAACACACAAATCAATTCTGCTCGGTAAGTGGAAGCAACAGCCTCATTAGAATGCACTGCAATATAAATCTGTAAATACATAATATGGACTTGTAGTTTTACCTTATAATTGACATAAAATTGGGCAAAACACTTTAGATGACAGAGAACTGAACCTCACTAAAATGTATTCAGTCTTAGTGTATATTTTCTTAGAGGCCATATATTAAAATTCCCCCAAAATGTGAAGTCTCCCTGACAATAGTTTGTTTTTAATTCATCACTTGGACATTTCCACTGATAGGAAGTTGGGTACTTCACCAGGTAAGCCATTCTATTGTCAGCTGACATTTTTAGAAAAATGTCAATATGAGGGTTGGGCTTTCCTCCCTATAGCATCTATTTATTGGGTTTATTTTTTTTAAAATTTTGAGTACAGTTAGCACACAGTGTTGCCCTAGTTCTGATATACCACACAGTGATTTAACTTCTCTATGTTACACTATCCTCACCATAAGTGTAACTACCATGTGTCACCAGACAATGTTATTGAAGTATCATTGACCATATTCCTTATGCTGTGTCTTTTATTCCCATGACTTACTCATTCCATAACTGGAACCCTTTATTTCCTACTCTACTTCATCCATTTTGCCCATGCTCCCACCCCTTCACCTCTGGCACCATCAGTTCTCTGTATTTATGGGTCTGATTCTGCTTTTGGTTTGTCTGCTTATGCATTTGTCATTTATTGGCTGTATTTTTGACCATTTTGACAAGCGTAAAAGATATCCATATAAGAGATCAAAAAGTCTATGTCCACGTGGAAGGACAAACAAATATCAAACAAACGGTAATAGAAATATTCTATTAGTTTGATTAGCATAAAGTTCTAGAATTCTTAGTGACCAAAATGTCAGTGAACAGTTTAAATGAAGATTATACTTTGCACCAAGTAAAATTCCATTTATGAAAATCTTAATTTGCAACATGGATAAAATGGAGGATGGTTATCAATTTTTATAATACTTTTTCCATCTATACATGGATTCAGTACAGACTTTTTTTTTAAGTAATGAGTTGTTGTAGTGCATTAAAATGTAAATCAATTTATAGAAACTCAATTTGCAATCTTCCTCATCTATTAAGTGATTAATTTACTTTACATCATATTTTCTCTAATGGATGTCAGTGAGAAAAAAATGACTTCTCATTCTGTGTTGCATCTTGAAGCATAGAGAGATTTTCTGAAAGACACTCTTAATTAAAGACCTGCAATGTCGGTATTGAAATCAATATTTTTAAAACTATGCCAAAACTATTTATATGCATTGGATTGATTATGACTTTTTAATGTCTTTTTTTTAAATTCATAGAGATGCTATTTACCTTAAAGATCTAGAAAATATCTGAATGAGCAAATACATATGACACCATCCACTTAAATTATATATGTATTTCTTTTTAATAGTTCTTTCTGCCAGGAGGAAATTGTTGAACATATTTATTTAAAAATTGTACTAAAAGGGGTGCCTGGGTGGCTCGGTCAGTTAAGCGGCCGACTTCAGCTCAGGTCATGATCTCACGGTTTGTGAGTTCGAGCCCTGGAGCCTGGTTTGCATTCTGTGCCTCCGTCTCTCTCTGTTCCTCCCCCACTCGCACTCTGTCTCTCTCTCTCAAAAATAAATAAAGATTAAAAATGAATTTAAAAAAATGTACTAAGAAACTTATTTTGCCAAGATTAAAGAGTACAGGATCAATATACAGAAATCAATTGTCTTTCTATAGTGACAACGAAGAAGCCAAAAATGAAATTAAGAAAACATATCCATTTACAATAGCATCTGAAAGAATAAAATACTTATAAAAGGTAAAAGAGAACTGCATTTAGTTTAAAACAGTAAGGAAGAAGATGCAGTCCCCCTACAGAAGGGTCTTAGTAGAGAAAATTATTGAAGACATGCAATAAAATATTAATAAATATCATAATGAAAGTTCATCATATAGTAATAACGTTTCTATTTAGAGAGGAATAAGGAGGAGCATAAATACAGTGGAGAGAAGTTCTTTGTCCTGATTGGAGGACAAGTGAGCACGTATATGGAGTATGAGCCATTCCAGTTGATCTTCTGGCATCCTTCTGTTCTGACCTTGGAAGGGATAGGGAAGAAAAGGAGTAAGTATGACAACTGAAGAAGCTTCTACGAGGTGTAGAAATATGCAGCTTTTCATAAAGTCACAGCATTGGACTAAAAAGTGAGAAATTGATAGTAAACTGAGTATAAGATTTTTCTTAGGGGGTCAGTAAAATAAATCAAGCATTAAATTAAGTGATAATTATAAACAAGTGTACCTTGTGACACATCTAAGCCATAGAGGACATTCTTTTCTTATATCTTGCCACACAGTGTTTCTTTTATTTTCCTATGGTATTTAATTAGTTTATGTTATTATTTTAGAGGCTTACAGAGTTATAGAAAAAGAAATGTTGACTGAATCATACTTCTTATCTTCCACACTTTTGTTTGCCTGGAAATACCGAAACTTTGCCTGTGTACATTACTGTTCACTTGAAAGGGCTTCTGGATTTACAGGCTTATTACAGGGTGGTAAGGGTAAGGGATTGGGAGTGAGTAGGACAGAAGTAGAGAGTTTAGATGCACTCCACAGATGTATTCTCTACCAATCCATGTCCCTGCTAACTACTCATTTTATGAGGCATACATTTCCAAAGTGTTTGGGGATCTCTTGGAAAATTTCTCAATTTCTCTCTAAATTGTTAGCTTTTTTCTTTTATTTTCTGTTCTTTCAGATGGAATGTAAAGAAGCCATGGGACAGAACTTCACATGTTGGGATTTCTGCTCACCATTGCTTTAATGAGATGGATTTCATAAAAATGTAAAAAAAAAGCATAAGTTTGATTGGTATCCTATCTGGAGGGTGTCTTTAACAAAAAGAAGCCAAATGACTCCAGTAGAAGCTTAAATTTTCACTTTCTCCTCTCTAGTGTTCTGAGAAAATGGGAAGAACAGAAGTGGGTCTGTAAAATATTTTTATCCAAAAACTATTTAAAAAATAGAATTATTTGCAACTAATATAAAAACCATATTCATATACATTAAAACAATATTAAACCCTTTTTTACAGTAAACAATAACATAAGCAGAAATTTTTCTTGGTTCAAGTTCACATACTTTAATAAATATAAAATTGTTGACATTTTCAGTTGAATCCAATACAGTATTATTAACTATAGTCACATGCTTTACATTACATCCCCAGGACTTATTTATTGTATAACTGGAAATTTGCACTTATGACTCCCTTCACCCATTTTGCCCTTTCCCACCACCTCCACCACTGTTGAATATTTTGGAAAAAAGATTTCTGACAAGTTTTTTCTTAAGTTTATTTATTTATTTTGAGAGAGAGAGAGAGAGAAAGAGAGAGGGAGAGAAAGAGAATGAACCATGTGTGCATGAGGGAGGGAAAGGGAAAGAGAGAATCCCAAGCACTGAAAGTGCAGAGCCTGACTTGGAGGGGTGAGGGCTTGACCTCATGATCAGTGAGAACATGACTGGAACCAAAATCAAGTGTCGGATGCTTAACCAAATGAGCCACCCAGGTGCCCCAAATTTCTGGTAAGTTTTAAACAAATCATAACAAAAAGTTAGAAGGTTTTTTTTTTTTTTAAGGAAATGCTATTATAGGAAGTTTCAGGTAATTTTCAAAGAAGTTGTTTTCTCAAAGGCTTAAACATTTTAGAAGTTTGACTCATGATACCATTAAAGAAAGAAAGCACATAACTGCAATACAAAAATATTTCTTTTATTTCTCTATTCAGTGTCAGCTTTGTCACAAAAATATTATTGTTCAGTTACTCAAATTGTGTAATTGTAAAATTTATTTTAAAATTGGACAACTATAGACGTTGATATAGTTATGCCTTTGTGTGACATAACTAAATTCTAAGTATATCTTTGCTCAATGGATCTCTTAATAAAAACATCAGTAAGAGAGAGGGATAGTATTACAGATCCTACAGAAATTTAAAGGACAAGAATAAAATATTATAGACATCTTTAATCCAATAAATTCCACAACTCAGATGAAATAGACCAATTTCTTTTTTATTAAAAAGATTTTTTGAGTATAGTTGACACACAGTGTTACATTAGTTTCAGGTGTGCAACATAGAGATTCAGCATCTCTATATGTTATGCTGTACTCATGACAAGTGTAGCTACCATCTGCCACCATACAATATTATTACAATACCATTGACTAATGACTATATCACCTGTGCTGTACCTTTAATTCTCATGACTTATTCATTCCGTAACTGGAAGCCTGTATGTCTCACTCACCTTTACCCATTTTGCCCATCCTCCTACCCCTTCACCTCTGGCAACCATTTGTTTGTGCTCTGTTTTTATAGGTCCAGTTCTGTTTTTTGTTGTTTTATTCATTTGTTTTGTCTTTTTATTCCACATATAAGTAATACCCACAAAGTATTTGCCTTTCTCTGTCTGACTTATTTCCCTTAGTATAATACACTCTAGGGTATATACTCTAGGTCCACCCCTGGTTTTATTTTTTTCTTTTGTGGCTGAGTAATATTCCATTGTGTGCATGTGTGTGTGTGTGTGTGTGTGTGTGTGTGAGTGAGTGAGATATATCACATCTTCTTTATTCATTCATCTATTGATGGATACTTAGGTGGCTTCCAAGTTTTCCCTTTTGTAAATCATGCTGCAATCAACTTAGGGGTGCATATATCTTTTTGAATTAGTGTTTTCATTTTCTTTGGGTAAATACCCAGTAGTTGGATTATTGAATTATAAGGTATTTCTATTTTTAATTTTTGGGGGAACCTTCAAAATATTTGAATGTACGCTTCACAAAATATGTAGCCAATAAGCATATAAAAAGATGCTGAGCATAATTAGTCACTAGGATAATGCAAATTCAAACCACAATGAATTATAACTAAATCGTTTCTGCAATGATAAAAGTATTTTTTAAAGTTTAGTTATTTTGAGAGGAGGGTTGTGAGGCAGGGGGAGGGGCAGAGAGAGAGAGAGAGAGAGAGAGAGAGAATGCTAAGTAGGCTCCACACTGTCAGCATAGAGTCTGATGTGAGGCTTGATTTTACAAACCATGAGATCATGACATGAGCTGAAATCAAGAGTTAAATGTTTAATCAATTGAGTCACCCAGGAGCCCTTGGTAAAAAGAATTTTTTATGTGTTGGCAAAGATGCAGAACAATTGGAAGTCACACTTGTTGCCTGTTGGAGTATAAAAATGTACTATTTTGGAAAACGTTTTGTCAGATTATTGTAAAATGAAACTTACACTTAACATATGACTGAGAAATTCCACTCCTAAGGATTTAACCAACATAAAAGAAAATATGTCCACACAATGATCATGGCACCTTGAATCATAATAGCCCCAAATAGAAAACATCCAAAGGTCAACAGGTCAGGGGCTAAACTCTTCACACAATTGAATAGTACGCAGCAACAAAAAGAAACTAATGATACATGTAACAACATAAATGAACCTCAAAAAATCATTTCAGGTAAGAATTCAGATGTGGGATATATATTGCGTAATTCTGCTTATATTAAATCTTAGAAAAGACAAAATTAATTTATAATAACAGCAGATCATTGTTTTGCTGGGGCCATGGTGTTGACCATCAAAGGTTAATAGCAAATGGTTTGGGATGATGGAAATGTTCTATATCTTCATTGTGGCCATGTTGGTTACCTAAATGTATGAATTTGTCACAGTTCATTATCAATACAATTAAAATACGTGAATTTTATATTTAAATTGTACTTCGATAAAGTTTATTAAAAATAAGATCAATTGTTTCATCTTTGACAGAAAAAACTTATAAAAACTTCATTTTGATTCCATGATTTGGATGAAATTATTAAACAATTATTAGAATTGATTTTCCACTTATAGCATATGATAACACTAATATATAAATGTATGTTTATATATATAAATAAGTATGTATATAATTTAACTATTTACCAAGTTGTACAGTTAGTGGAGCCAGTCCACTTACCAGCTATCATTTCACATTTCATAGGTATACAGAAATAAGTGAAATTAATTTACAAGCATAATCTTTTGATCTTAATGAGACATTATGCTTGATAGAATTGTACAGCTGTACATGTTAAAATATTGTCTTTGAGAAATTTTTCTTAAAATAGAGATTAACTTTTGAAGTAAGTGCTGATGATACTTAGGCAGATTCTGACATCTGGTTTTCAAGGAGTCAATGAAAATCACCATAGCTCCAAATGTAGATGGGTAAACACTGACAAACACATGACAAGTTACATGTGTATCATCAATTTTCTTGAGAAACAGACTTCAGTGCTTAATGTTAAAAATAAACATGTACTTATGCTCTTTTTTAGCTCAGTAATAGTTTATTGAAAAACAAAGCAAAAAGCATTACCAGGCAACAAGATAAATAGGTATGCAATGAACGTCCAACCCACTGTGGTTGCAGGGTTCAGACTGCTCTTTATATAGCAGAACAGCTCAGCCTCTGTTTCTTGCACATATTTCTTGTACACTTAGCCTATAAATTCCCACATTTCCCATAGATTCTGCTATATGGCAGTAAGGGACCCTCTTGCATTTCTCCTGGTGAAATCCAGGCCTGCTTTAGTGGTGTGTGACAAGCACATTCATACAGGATCCTGCTCTCAGAAGGGCCCCAAGCTGGTTAAAAATCCTGCTGTTGTCTTGAAATTCTTAATAATTTTATCTTTGAAATTGGGTTTGGTAAGTGAGATCTGAGGGGATAATGAAGATGTGCATGAGCAGAGGAGTGATAAATAACAAAATGAGATTAAAGAAAATAAAAGCAACACATTTCTAAACGGGGCAGAAACTTCTGATGTGATTTTCTTCCTAATCTTGACTGCTAGCAGCTTTTATTTCCATAGACAGTGACATAGTTCAAGTTTTAATTGTCATATTGCTGGTTTTCCCAGATTCTCAAGTGCTTCCACTGTTTTGGGGGTAGAACTGTTCTAAGAATTGTAAAGCAGAGTTGTATATTTTATAGGCCACCCATCATTCACTCCATGAAAAGCTTGTCATGTGGGAAACAAACTGGCCACTTTTTCAGAGAATATTTGTCTGTTCCTAGACATTTACTTTTTTTAATCAAAAATTGATGATTTTAAAGTTAAATGTGAAATTTAAATTTAAATGTGATAAAAGCAGCACACGTTTATTGTAGAAAGAAAAAAAGAACACAGAAATATATGAGACATAAAAATTGAAAAGCCATACCCCTTACCCCTTTCTACCCATAATTCTGCCTCCTAGAGGGAGCCACAGTGAATGGTTCAGTATTCACCCTTAGGAATGCATCTCTGTGTGCGTGTCTTGTCCTGTCATGTAACTTGCCTTTTACTCTCAACAATGTATTGCCATTATCCTTCCATATCATATATAGATGATATATATGACATGAGAGGATATCATATATATATGACGCAGGAGGATAATGGCAATATGTTGTTTATGATATATAAATGATATATATATGATGTGTGTATATATATATAAGAGATAGATATATATGCTACATATGAAAAATATGATAGATCATATATGATAGATATATGATAGATATATGATAGATATAGATATATATGATAGATACCATATATATGGTATATCTCTGCTGTATTTTAATATATGAAATTTATTGTCAAATTGGTTTCCATACAACACCCAGTGCTCATCCCAAAAGATACCCTCTTCAATGCCCATCACCTCCCCTCCCCTCCCCTCCCTCCCACCCCCCATCAACCCTCAGTTTGTTCTCAGTTTTTTGTTTTTTTTTTTAATTTTTTTTCAACATTTATTTATTTTTGGGACAGAGAGAGACAGAGCATGAACGGGGGAGGGGCAGAGAGAGAGGGAGACACAGAATCGGAAACAGGCTCCAGGCTCTGAGCCATCAGCCCAGAGCCTGACGCGGGGCTCGAACTCACGGACCGCGAGATCGTGACCTGGCTGAAGTCGGACGCTCAACCGACTGCGCCACCCAGGCGCCCCTGTTCTCAGTTTTTAAGAGTCTCTTATGCTTTGGCTTTCTCCCACTCTAACCTCTTTTTTTTTTTTTTTTCCTTCCCCTCCCCCATGGGTTTCTGTTAAGTTTCTCAGGATCCACATAAGAGTGAAACCATATGGTATCTGTCTTTCTCCGTATGGCTTATTTCACTTAGCATCACACTCTCCAGTTCCATCCACGTTGCTACAAAGGGCCATATTTCATTCTTTCTCATTGCCACGTAGTACTCCATTGTGTATTCTCTGCTGTATTTATTATGAGTATATTGTAATTTTTTTAAACCAACCCCAAGTTAGTTGTTTCTAAATTTTCAAAATTAAAATAACGTTCAATGAACAGATTTTTTTACGTTCATTATTTATAATACCCTTGAAGGGCATAAAAATATATAAAGGACATAAAGACATGAAATGGCTACATTTTGTTGTGAATTGTTACCTACATCATGACAACTATTAACCACACTTGTGAATCCTATCAAGAATAGCATCTCTCCCTACCTACTTGCTGAGAATTACTGCTTTAGGCTAATCCATTAGATCTGAAAACAAAGGTTCTACTGCATTGTTCTTAATATTAAGTATGATAATGATAATGATAATCATGAATTTACTTTGATTGTTGTGAATGCCATGTCTTTAAAAGTTGGCCCCTGCCTCCCCCTTTCCTGAATTAGTACCTCAGGACAAAGATCAGAAACTCCCCTGGTGTTGCAGTGTGTTCAGTGAGCAAGAGGAAAAGCCTAGTTTTCTGCACCTCAGGCTTTACCACTTTTACTGAGAAGTAAGATCATAATGATTGAAGTCTAAAAGGTATTCTTCCTCATGACTCCTGTCCCAACTTCAGATTTGACACATGTTGAAACTCTCATTAAGGTTGCTGTTGTGATACATACCTGGAAGGAGAACATTGACAGTTGTTTTGATCAACACAAGTTGACAATTTGGATTTTGGCTTTTACGATGGTGTTACTTTAACATTCAGCACAGAATCTTCCTGATTCCATCTGCAATCACTCATGGATAGACTGCAGGTCTATCAGGTAGGCCCTGGCTTTGCGCTTCCTATGACCGCTGTCTGGTCTTTCCTCTCCCCATCTGGGGTTGAGCCATTATCTCTAGCCCCTCTTTATACCAAGGTTCCGAGAAGGCTTGTTCTATGTGAGCACTTGGTATACTTTTTCTAACATCAATTTGAAATCTCAACTTTGCTAGTTTTCCTCCCTCTTCTGCACATCAGTCTGGATGCTGATTCTAATTCCACTGAACAATTGTCTTCTTTCTGTCACTTCTTCTGACTTTTTCCTTAGGCTCTCTCTAGGGTTTGTCTTTACTCCTTGGACTTTTAATTGGTATCAAATAAAAACAAAGCCAGACTTAGGTAAGAACAGAATTTACTGCAAGCGGGAGGAAACAGACCATTGTAACAGGGGAAGGAACACTACTGCAATAGGGAGAATGCTTGGGCTTGGAGCCCTGCAAGCATCTCACAGGTTAGCGAGGAAAAAAAAGCTTTGCTTTTGCTTTTACAGGAGGGAATAAGTAAACAAGGATGAAAGAACCAGGTTGGGGAGATGGAATGCATGAGGATGGCTGTGAATAGACAGTTGGTTAGAGAATATTCTGCCCTGAGATCAGTATATTTTCAAAAGAGGCCATTAGAAGGGGTTCTATGCTGGCTCAGGCTGAGAGTGGTTCAAAAGCCACTAGCCTGGAGGAAGGAAACCTAACCCACATTTACTTAACAAACATTTTGTTCTGATTTCTCAGTGGAGACCAGGCAGATAATCATTTATGAGGCAAAGCATGGGAATTTGCAGCATCTGTGTCTCTGGCTTTGTCATAGGTAGGTGAGAGGGGCATCTGTGTGTCTCATCTAAGTCATACGGAACGGTGTCTCTTTGCAGTAAGACATTTTCTGGAACATTAAGGTGGAGGAAATTTTTAACTTTTGCTGTTTTCCAGGATAATAGAGTTCACGTAAAATTCAGCATTGCTATCAGTTATCTTCATTTCTTTTGTCCCTAGTCTGACTTCTTTTCTGAAATGTGCTTTTTGACTCCCTCATGCTGTACTTTAGATTTACTGTGTTTGCCTTCATGCATTCTCTCAGCTCCTGTCTTACATGCATTTTTTACTTTAAAACTTGTATTGTTATTATTTTTAAGAAATATTTTAACTTATAAAAGCAAAAATCTAAAAAAAATACAGATATGTAGTAAAAATGAAAATGCTACTTTACTTAATATTTTAAAATGTGTTTCCTTCTCCAAATTAAATTCCATTTGTATAACAATAAAGAATAAAACTAAACGATGAACAATTATCTTACATTGTAATATTATTCTGTGATGTTAAACACTTTCATTAAGCAAAACGTGTATTTGCTTGGCGCTCTGAACTCCATGGGTAACTCAAAATGAAGGCATATCTGTATGTAGGTGCGCCTATGAGGTTCAAGACTTGGCTCCTACCATGTTTAGCCTCTGCTTTCCTTTGCATTGGCTTCATTTTGCCCAGTAATGAAAAAAGATGGCCACTAGCAGTCCACCTTCATTCTACTTGATGAAAAACTCTAGATATTTTTCCCCAATTAAATTCTGGACTTTGATCTCATCGTCCCCAACTAGCCATGTTTTGCTCCCTGAACTGAGATAGTGTTCATCTGACTGTCTAGATCTCTTTCAAGAGTTAGGGAGTAGGGTGGGTTCCCTTGAGGCCATATCAACCAAGCTTTCTAGGGATGGTTTTCCAAGTGACAATTGAGAGAAAATGTGGGAATAGGAAGGGCAGGATGATATTTTTTAAAATATGTGTGTATATGAGTGTGTGTGTGTGTGTGTGTGTGTGTGTAGTGAAAGTTTTAAGTGAAGATTTTATTAAAACCTTTTTTTTTGAAAATAAATAATTTTTGTATAAAAGTACATGTGGATAATGCAAGCAGTGTTCATGGAGTTATATGAAAAATGACTCATCCTTCTTATTCATTCCCTCACTTTAGATTCACTATCTAGAGATGACAATTTTTACTCTTTTACTTATTTACTGTTACTTACTCCCAAACCTTTTATTAATATGCTAATGCAAACATTTACTTATTGTTCAGCATTCAGTGTTGCTGCTGAAAATACTGATGTCATTTTCTTGATGATTCTTTGTTAATGGTCTGTTTTTCCTCTGGATTCCTTTAAAAACCTTTTTACTTGGTATTCTAATCTTTTACTTGAATTTGCCTGGGTTTGGGTCCATTTTAATTTATTTGCAGGGCCTTTGATAGGTCATTCAGTTCTGAATGTTGTTTCTGTAGTAACTTCCTTTCCTTAAAAATCATCTCTCCCTGAAAATCTTGTTGATTGAATATTAGGTTTCCTGGATTAATCCTCTATATCTCTGATCAGAAAAGATAGTATCTTATATCTCCTTTTCTTTTGATTTCAGGGAGATTTCTTCAATTTTATTGTCACCTTATTTAGGAATTGATAATTTCGGTAGCGGTATTTTTTATTTCTAAGAAATAATAGAACTTTTTCATAACCTTTATATTTATGATTTATGATTGTGTTATCTGCCTGAAGAAATTAATATTTTTTAAAAGTTATATATTTAGTTTTTTCTTTTTTGTTCCCTGAATTAACTCTGTTTCTGTTTTCTTGGAATCAATTTTTCCTGTTTGTTTCTTTCTCTCTCTCTTTTTTTTCAATAAAGTAGGTTTTCCTTGAAAGCTTGATAACTTGTGATTGTCTCTTCATACTTACAAATGAAACTATAAAAAGCTGATAGTCCACTGTAGGTAGATTAGATCTTCCACTGGTGGTGTCATTTCAGAGGGTGGAATGGTGATCTGGCTGTTAGGTTATGACACTCTGCAAATGCCAGATTGTCTTTGGGGCTTTTCAGTTTCTTTAGGGGAGAAACTTTGGGTTCAATACCTGGGAGAAATTTAGCTGGTGAGTTTTGTCCATTTGGTGTGATGTCAACTCTTTTATATATAAACTTTCAATTTTTCTCCCAGTTTTCAGCCTCCATTCTTACCTTGGCCTCCCTAAGTACTTGATGACATTTCTAAGTGGGAAGCCTCTTAGGATTCTGTAGGGAAAGTGGTTTTTCCTTAACCGTGTGCTTCTGTGAGCACTCTAGGTTATGCTTCTTCTGTCCCCCTTCCTACACCTTCCTCAGTCCTACACTCTACCCACTTCCCATCTTCTGGAGGTTTCTTGGAATCCATTCTCTATCAGTGTTCCTCCCCTACCCCTATTCTTTTCACTTGGTATCTACAAATTTTACTCAGTCTTGGGAGAGAAAGGAGATAATGGTGCTCAATCTTGAATCAGATGTGTCCTATTCTAAACATAAAATTTTGGATTTTTCAAAGTTTTGTTTTTGAGCATCAACAATCTACCTGGTATAGCTGAAAGGCTGATTATCATGATGCTATTTAAATATATCCATTCAAAAATTCACAGCGAAAATTTGCAAATGAAAGTTATTGTCTATTAATTTTACATAAAATATATATAAAAATCTACCCTTTATATATAATATTAAAATCATTTGGCATTCTGTGTGGACATTCCCTAAATTTACAACATTGTGGAGCCTGACACATTTTGTGGCATTCTCACTACAGTGTTCTCATTTGTAAGGGACAGTGTCCTAGGAATGAGATATCTCAATGGGGATCTTTTCCTGTACTCTTTAAGTAATTTGGGCATATTATTCAACATCTTTTAGCTCAATTTCTTGGAGAGGTTGGATTAAATAAGTCATTTTTAAAGTCCTTTTATCACTAAAATTTCATATTTCTATAATTCAAAGATAGGATACTTAGCATTCTAAAGAACAGTCAAATATCAAGAATTGTGCCAATGTCAGGCACACAATAGGTGTTCAATAATTTTTTATGAATGAAAACAATTGGAATTGGAATTTATATTCACTCATTCAATCATTCAGTGGGCAAGTATTTACAGAGTGCTTCCTAAAGCTGGACACAATTCTCGGTCAGAGGTGAAGCAATGACTAGACAGAACCATAGAGTCTGCCCTCATGTAGCATACATTCTAGTGGGAGAAAACAGATTATAAAAAAGTACGATAATATGTATTCAGAAGAATGGAGATAGGTCCTATAAGGGGACTAACTAAGGTTAAAACGTCTTGGAAGATGGTTGTGCTATTTGAGGTAGAGTGCTCAGAAAAGGCATCCCCTATGAGGTGATATCTGAACTGAGACTTGAAGGGGGACAATGAACCTGCTAAAAGTAGAGCTGAGAGGGAATCCTCCAGGGAAAAGAAACAGTGCAAAAGTTTTTTAGCACTGAGACAGTCAATGTAGCTGTGATGAAGAAGTTGTTGGAATGGTAGGCAGGAGACAGAGTATGAAAATTTTCTAAACCAAAGTAAGGATTTTTAGATTTTACTCTAAGTTTAATGTGACTCATTAGAAGGCTTTTAAGATGTGCTAGGATATGAGCTGATTTATACTAAAAGAAATTTTAACCTGTTTACTGTATCAAAAATGGACCTAACTATTCTATTTATATTACAACTTACTTTAAGCTGGCATTTCCCATTGGCTTTGTTTACTTTTTCTCCTTAGTACTTATCATCATCTGACATGCTATTTATATTTACTGTTTGTTTATCATGTGCTGTTCCCACTGGAATGGAAGTCCCATAAGG
The DNA here is from genome assembly GCF_028749965.1 of Puma concolor. Classification (NCBI taxonomy): domain Eukaryota; kingdom Metazoa; phylum Chordata; class Mammalia; order Carnivora; family Felidae; genus Puma; species Puma concolor. Next base: position 110,176,222 of record NC_141675.1, on the reverse strand, counting down.
ATTTTTTTTTTTTCATTTTTGTAACCTTAGTAGATGGAAAAGTCCCTACCTAGCACATGGTATACTTCTAATAAATATTATCATATTAATCATTGGGGTTTTTTTTGAGGGGGTGGGAATAGGGCTTAAGAAGAGTGGTAAGATCAGACAGAAAGCTATAATAAGAATCTGTATGGGATATATATAGTGTTTTAGATAAGAATGTTAAGAATGGAGATGGAGAGAAGTGGAAAAATTCAAACTTCATTTTGGAGATATAATTGATGGTATTTGCTATGGAATTGAATGTGGGGAAAGTGGGAAATATGAGAAAGTAAGAAAGAACGAGAACCTAGAATAGTTTCATAGGTTTTTATTTAGCGACTGCATAAGATTATCTTATCATTCTCTGAAATGGGAAAGGTAAGGGGAAAAGCATGTTATGGGGAAGAAGTTAGTGGGAATCACGATGCTCATTCAATAGCTGAGTGGAAATGTCAAGTACACACTTGGCTATATATATCTAGTACTCAGATGAGAGGTCTTTGGGAGATACAAATTTGGTACTCATCAAAATAAAGATGGCATGTAAAGCTACAGTTGTTAATGACATTCTATAGTATAAGGGTATAGCTAAGAAAGGTAGAGAACTCAGGGCCAATAAATGAGTCATTAATATTTAATGGAGAGGCCAAGAAGGGAGATGGAAAAGGATGCCTGGATATAGTGAGATTGGGCAGAGCTAAGTAAGTCATGGAAGGAGAGCAAGGAAGGTGAGTTAAGAAAGGCATGAATAACTTTGTTGGATGCACCTGAGTGGCAATAAGATTAGAACTTAGATTGTCCACTGGTTCTTGACAAGAGCAAATGAATTGTAGTGCTTTGAATAAAAGCCAGATTAGAAATGGTTGAAAGTGAATCAGAAATGAGGAAGGAAACAACTTTCATTGTGAATAAGAGCAAGAAATATCGCAATAGGTAAAGGGGAGGGATTAGTCCAGGAAAGAGGGGGATAACCATGGGAGTAAATTCTTCAGCTGACAGTGGATGATGGAGAAGGTGCTGAACGGGAATAAAATAATTTGAAGAAGTACTATTTTTATGTGTCCCAGTAATTGCATACATTTCTCAAGATATCTTCAACTTTAGTAGTTCCAATGTCAAAGGGTGATTTGTCTCTACATGCAAATTGAACTGAGGTAATTATCTGAATCTCAGGTATTATGACTTACTGTCACAATGGATCTTTGCCTAGAATCTTGGCTCTTTTTGGTACTTGCCACATGACTCTACGCATCTGTGTTAATTCATCTATTGAGTGGGAACAATTTTATTACTTGGAGATGTTGTGGACATGATGTGAGATAATGTCTGTATAGATTGACTTACTTATGTCTGTACCAAAAGATAAAATGAACATTTGCTGAAATATGTATGACAGTACCTAATTGGTTATAGTGCAGCTATTATTTTATGCCCTTGAACAGTGCTAGGTAATAAATGCCTTGAGGGAAGAAATTACATTTTACCTGTTTTGTATCCTCATACCCAGCCACAGTTTACTTAACTCAGAGCTGGTATGTAGTGAATAGCAAATAAATACAAATAAATAAATAAATAAATAAATAAATAAATAAATAAATAAATAGAAGAAGAAAGAAAGTAAACCCACAATGTAACTTCTTATAAATTATAAAGCAAGACAGGGTTAGGCATGACTGCATTCATTCTGGCTTTGTAATTCTGCCTTTGATACAATAGGATGTGGAATAATTTCCTTACAAAAAATCCATTTGGCACTTGAATTAACAGAGATGTTTAGGAACACCCATGTATAGCTATCTTTCATATCTGCTTGGGTTTTAGTTTCTAACGTTAGATAGACAATGTATTGTAATTTTACCTATAATCCTATAATTATGTTTTGATATCACCATTTCATCAGCGTTTATCACATGTTCTAAATGAATCCATTATGTTCACAGGGATTCCTTAAAGCCCAGGAATTAAAACTATCATGAAGCCCTAGGAAACATGGCCCCAAAAAGTACTTTCTATTGTCTCAACTCCTTGGAATTAGATCTGAAAAATGTTTTCATATTTTGGTCTAGATGTATGTGTTTGTGTGCTCATCTGTCTTATTTTGTCATTAACTCTTCTTTCTTGCACCTTCATGCTTCATGCTGTCTTCATGATTCTCCTATTTGTAGAGTTGGGGTAGTTTAAGAATACAAGATGGAAGTTTCAGCAGACATAATTTCCTCAGTCTGTAGGGACATGTCCTTAGCTTCATTGTGTCCTGAACAGGGAGATATATGGACCTTTATTAACAAATTAGGCCTTAAATTAAATTAGTTTAGATTTAAGAGAAAGTCTTTTCATTTGATTGAAAACAATTGAAATGAATGAGATGAAGTATTTAAGTTCAGCATTTATCTTTTGCCCATTGAAACATTTCTGCATCTAATAAATTCAAGTTAAAAAAAAAAACCATGTTCTCTAAGAACCAGAAATAAGACATTTAGTTGCCTTTTAGAGAATACTGACATATCTATAAAAATTATTACAGAATTTAGTGGGGTTAAATTATGTATTAAAAGATGAAAATATAAATCCTGGATCTGTATCAAATCTTGGTGTCAGATCACTGAGGTTCATTAGGTTGGAATTGGTTTTCAGAGAATATTATATACATGGGAGTGGCTATCGCTTTATGTATCAGATTTATGAGGCTGTATAGTAATTGGTAAAATATATTGCTTAATTTCGCTTCTTAGGATAAACCCTAAGTAAAAAACCTGAATTGCCTGCCCAATCTACAAAAACCAATACAAGCAACAAATTCCTCAAATTCCAGAAACATTTAATACAGCATTAACTTAAAATAGTGAAAAATGAAAACAATGTCAATAGTCAAAATAGGGAAGGAGGTAAAATCTTATGTGGTCACTACGAGAATGTTTAATGGGATATTTGTAATGAGCTAGGGGAAGGCTTACATTGCAGTTTTAGATATGAAAAGCAGTCACACTTTTTATATATTGAAGAGCTAAACTAAGGCATATGCAGAAAAAATAGATCAGAAGGAAATTCGCCAACATTTATCAGTTATTATGCCTGGTGATTTCAATATTTTTCTTTCTAACTTTATGTGCTTGATTTTTTCTACAGTGACAAGTGTTAACTTTTATCATCAGGAAAAAAAAAATTGAAATAAAGTTGTGTATAAACAGCTTAGTTTAATAGGGATGACAATTCATCCTCTCCCAGCGGTCACTGGTGACAGCCTCTTGATGTGGTGTCTTCCTGTCTGAAAGTATTTCTTGTGTGCTTTAAACCCTTTGATCCCATTCACTTTGAAAGCAGCATGACCTTGCAAGCCTGGGGTTTGCAGCTTTCTTAGATGAATGATTTTCAGACGTGATTTTTTTTTTAAATCAGGTGAATTTTGTAAAATGCTATTTTCCCTTTGTATCTAGAAATATATTTGTGCTAAAGGTTTAACCACAAGCCAAGTATGAAGTAATTTGGTTTGGCGGTTACTAAGCTATTGATAAATGTCTTACATTATTAAGTTGAATTTGCTTTTTAGTTTCATTCTGAAAATGGCCTAACTTTTCCTGGAAAAGTGAACTTCATCTCTAGCTGAGATTGAGATCATGTATGCTGTGGCAAAATTGTAGTATACCCAGCTACTTCCAAAGAGGATTTGGTACAGAATTGTGGAATATATTACTGAGCTGTCTTCTGGAAGGTCATATATATATATATATATATATATATATATATATATATATATATACATATTTACCTAATGAATCTCTTTTACATAATAATCACTTTTCAGTCTTAAAACTTTGAGACATTTATTCATTCATGCATTCAACAGACATGGACTGAGTACCTGTTATGTGAGAGATGCTGTGGCAGGCACTAGAGCCAACATTTCAACGTATTTAGGTAAAATTAAGGTTCTAATCCATTAGGTGAAAAAGCAAAATGCAAATGAAATATATATTTTGATCATATTTATGCAAATATATTTAGCTATATGAGAGCAGGGATTTTTGTCTGCTTTGTTTTCTCCTAGCAGAACAGTCACTGGTAAATAGCAAATGTTTACTAAGTATTTGTTACATGGATGAATAAGTGAGGGCACTGATATGGTGCTCTGAGGGGCATATGTATAACAAGAAGAAGACATTTTGTCAAAAGGCCTGGGAATTGGAGATGGGCAAGATGAAGTTGAGAGAGTTACCACTGACTGGCATCTCTCCTCAAGGAGGATGGAGAGCACGACCACTTCTGTCTATGCTGTCATAGTTTTTTTCTCTCCTTGCTTTCCCTCTGTGCACTGCTCCCCCATATCTTCCAGGCTTTATCTGTTGCAGAGGCCCCCCTCCACTAGTGTGGAGAATTCCTTCCACAACTGTATGCACAAACTTCATGCAAAGGGATGTGTCTATTGCTCTTGGTCCCTCCAGAAACTTAGTGTGAAAACATGGTATTTCTATTTCTGCTTACTCACCATTCTCTTTGGGAATTAGACAGAACTTTTTTTTTTTTTTTTTTTTAATTGGGTCTTAAGTTCCTAAACAGACTGGAAGACAAAGAAGCCTTTTGATGAAGTAAAAACAATGGCATCCAGCAATCCTACTGCCTGGTATTTACCCAAGCGAAATAGAATCATGTTTCCACCAAAAAAATTATAAAAGGATATTCATAATAGTCAAACGTGAAAACAATCCAAATGTCCTGCAAGAGGAGAATGGATAAGCAAAGTGAGGCATATTCATACATTAGAATATTACACATCAGTAAACAGGAATGAACTACATATATATGGAGCAACGATGTATTTCTTAAAAATATCTGGTGCATTATTGTCTGAGCATGGAAGGGGAGGAAAGAAATGACTAGAAATGGGCACATGTGAATTTTCAGGGTTGCTGGAAGTGTTCTATGTCTTGTTTGGGGTGCCATAGATATATACAATTGCCAACACTTATTGACATAAACACTTAAGATTGGTGTATTTTATTTTATGTAAGTTATACCTTAATTTTATTAAACTTTATTTCTTTTTAGAAAGAGAGAGAGAGTGAGTGAGCAAGTGGCGAAGGGACAGAGAGAGAAGGATAGAGAATCCCAAGCAGGCTCTGTGTTGTCAGTGCACAGCCCAGAGCCTGATGTGGGGCTCGATCTCACAAACCATGAGATGGTGACCTGAACCAAAATCAAGAGTTGGACGCTTAACCGACTGAGCCACCCAGGCACCCCATTTTTACCTTCATTTTAAAAAAATGAGAAAAAAACTACTTTGAGAATTAAAATATAAGACAATTCAGCATAAGTAATACTTATTTACTAAGTACTTCTACCTCAGCCAGTGTTCAAGGAGCTAGAAATATAAAACATCTGTGACAAAAAGTACTCTTCCTGATGAATTCACAGTCTAGGAAGGAGAACAGATGTGGAAAAAGACATTGACAAGTCTATTATTCATACAAAACTTTTCAGAAGTATATTTCCAGAATATACCTAAGCATGAACTGGATTGCATTTTAGAATTGTATAATACAATAATTACCTGAAGTACAGACTATTGTGTGAAAAAATATTCAGTCTACCAAATCTTGTAGTTATGCTGTGATAGACAGCCTCCATCATGGCCCCCAAATGTATACCTATCCTTGTGGTGACCCCTTCTACAATGTACTATGTTTGGTCTCTGTGACCGATAGCATATGGGTAAGTCATTTCCAATATTAAGATATAAAAGGCTGTGGCTTCTTTATAGGGTACTTGCTCCCATATCTCTCTCATCCATCACTTTGGGAAAAGCCAGCTGACATGTGAGACTGTGTACTCAGGAGGCCATGGAGAAGCCTGTGGAGAGAAATGGAGTTCTGTGACCTATAGTGAGGAAGTAGAGCCTTCCCAGAACCGCATGAGTTACCCTCATCAGGTCTTAACATGAAAGTGGCTGCCTTTTTGACTATACCTCTTTAGAGATGTTGAACCAGACCACCTACCTAAGCCACTCCTGAATTCCTAACCCACAGAAATTACAAAATAATAAGTAATTATTGCTTTAAGCTGCCAAATTTGTTGGTAAATTGTTATATAGCAATCAATAACCAATTCATATGATCTTTCTAAAATGTAGAACACATGAGTACGTGGGTTAGTGAATCATTTCTGATTATTAACTGATCACCTCAGCTTTTCAGTTTCACTAAAATATTAATTACCTAATGACTGTTTGGGAGCCAAAAGATTTCTGAAAACTTTGTAGAGTTTAGTTCCCAATTTCTATCCAGAGAACAGTTTACTCACTCAAAAAATCTAGTTTTTGAATAAAAACTTATGGTATATATCAATCTAGCTACCAACTAAAACATGCAAAATCATAATTTAATAAAATTTAATTGCGTCTCAAGTATGAAAGGTCAATTTTGTATTATTGAATTTATTAATGAAAAAGCAAATGAAAATTAAAATGAATTCAAATTAATATTCACAAGTAATCTTCACTTTGAACTTCAAAATATATAATGTAGTTTGAAGTCATTATAGCTTAGAGACCACAACTTAATTAAAAAAAATTTGCAGGGGTGATTTAGTCGATTTTTAAATTAAGGCAACAGAATATGAAATTTTAGAGTAATTGAGATTATTGCCCTGTCATTTTTGAGATGACCAGCCTTTATTCCTTCTTAAATCTTTAGATTTTAAAATTATACCACCCATGACAGATACTATTAACTTAGTCTGAACTCATTTCTGCATTAAGAAAACAGATCTTGGTGGCTGTCACTGGAAAAGTGTTATATATCTTGAAGCATAAAAAGACCCCCTTTTCCCTCTAGCTAAGCAGAAACTAAGGAGGATGTAAATCCTTGTGGAAGAATTCCTACCAGATCTTCCCCCTAGGGATAGGATAGCTAAAGAAAAAGTTGTAAAGAGTTGAGTAGGTAATGGGATTTTTTCTTACCTTTGAGAGGCTGAAAGTGAGGGATGATGGAAAGCTCTGAGATAATGTGAAGTTTGGTGTTATTCCTCATTTAGTTCCAGACTGGTAATTTGTAAATTTTGGCATGCATCTGAATCTTGTGAATGGCTGGTTAAAACACAAATCACTGAGTCGAATTCCTAGAGGTTCAGATTTAGTAATTCCTGTGTGTGGCATAGGAATTAGTTCCATGGCGATTCTGTTGCTGTAGATCTAGAGATCACATTTCAAACCACGAATAAATTGCATTATTTTTGTCTTTGGGGGAGTTTTTGTGTTTGTAGGGTGGAGAGGAGGGAGTTAAATTACATTTATTGGACATTCTGGTAGTTCAGTAGAAACTTGAAAGTGAATTTTGGCCAATGGAATGTGAATACAATCTTAAATGCCATCTCCATGTCCCACCCTTAAAATGTCCCATGTGATCCTCCATATTCTTTTTTTTTTTTTAATTTTTTTTTCAACGTTTATTTATTTTTGGGACAGAGAGAGACAGAGCATGAACGGGGGAGGGGCAGAGAGAGAGGGAGACACAGAATAGGAAACAGGCTCCAGGCTCTGAGCCATCAGCCCAGAGCCCGACGCGGGACTCGAACTCCCGGACCGCGAGATCGTGACCTGGCTGAAGTTGGATGCTTAACCGACTGCACCACCCAGGCGCCCCTGATCCTCCATATTCTTGGCCAGCTGAATGCAAAAGATTGAGAAAAGGCTTGAGACAAAAACTTCATGCCATATTCTGCTAATTATTCTCCTTTGAAGAAGACTATTGGACCTTAACTGCCCACTGTGAATGGTGTCATGTTATAATAGAGAAAAAGATAGGATAAAATTTCCCAAAGAGGGAAAGGATAGGACCTGAGGTCCCAAGGTGGGGAAAAACACAAATTTTGGAACAATGCTGGGAGCATCTGACCACAGCAAACCCCCTCAGGTGTAAGGCTCCTCTTAAGAGTGTAACAGATACCACCTACTCCCCCTCACGTTCCTCTCAGGAATTTGACAAAAGACCTGACTAAAAATAAGTAGTAGACCATAAAACATATGACCCACAAGGAATGGTATGACCCCTCATACAATGGAAACTGTGTCACTGGTTTTATCATTTATCCTTTCGCCCCAAAACACAGGTGGCTTAACAGAGCAGTGGAATGGCCTATTAGATACATAGTTACAAAGCTGCCTGGGTGACAACACTTGTGGATTTGAGGAACTGTCATAAATGATGCAATATATGCTTTAAACCAATGACCATGCAGAATGTTAATACCAGAGTCTAGGAACCAAGGGTTTTAAGTAGAGTAGATTCATTCACTCATCCCAAATAATCCTCTCCAAATTTATTCTTTCTCTTTCTGAATCTTTTTGGTCCTGTTGGTATGAAAACTCTTATTTCCTAAAAGGGAATGATCACAATAGGAGACTAAAACAGAATTCCAATTCATTGGAATCAGAGATTGCCATATGTTACCTTTGGCCTCTTCAGGCCGCTCAACCGAAAAGCAAATAAAGGAATTGCTCTCCTGACTGCAGTGACTGATTCTAGTTATCAAGGTGAAACAGGGTTGCTGCTACACAATTGTGGTAAGGAAGACTGGAACCCAGGGAATTTTAGGTACCTCTTTAGGTACCTCTTGGTACTTGATGGCAAATGGGAAGAGTTCATGGATGGCTATGGTAACTTAATAGTCATGGCCAAAAGATACCAGTGAAAGCTTATCTTTGAGAGCATGGAGTTGGATACTTGGGTATATGTAAAACAAAAGGGGTGGTTAGATGCTTCCTGAATTCACTTTCACCTTTAAGACTAAGCATCTCTCTAACTTCCAAGCAAGAGGCTCCTTTATACTTCAGATTCCATTACATCATGGTAGCTGGGATATAAGCTTTCTCTTGAAACTCTGTCTTGTTCTTTTACTTTTCTTAAGTCTAACAATCAATCACCTAGTTCAAATGGGAATTTCAGATGTAAAAATACATGGGAAAGGTATGAAGATGAATAAGGATCTTTAGTGTTAAAATTTGAAATAGATTACGTGGCAAGTCATAGTTGTACTATCTTATTTGAATTAACTTGACTTGATTTTGTTTGGTAAGTGGTGTCTTAACAGGCTGTACTCTAAATAGATCCTTACTGGGTTTATTAGATTCCTCATTTAACAATCGTGTTTGGGGTCATTAGTCTTTGTTTACTGGTTCTCAGACTAACCCAAGAGTTCAAAGTCAAATCTGCTTTCTTATTACCTGGTTTCTAAAAGATTTCCCCAATAGCTACCAAATAAAATCTCTTTACAAACTTAATATGATTTACCTGTACAAAAAAAGGCTTATATGTCTTTTCCAGCTGACTTGCCTCTGGACGATAACATAAATATATATATATATATATATATATATATATATATATATATATATATATATATATATATATATATATATTTGGTGGGTCCTGTCTGACCTGCCCCAATTATACTGCCCTTGGCTCTTGAGCTCCTTTTTATCTCAGAGTTTTTTTGTTTTCCTTCATCATTGATCCCAGTGTTTATGGAGCTGAACTTCCTCCTCACTTATTTTATGTCTGGTGAGAAAATCCAGGGAGTCCCAATACAGCCCAGAATAGTTGTGAAAATAATTGTGTTTCTAAAATTAAATTTGTATTATGATTATTTGGCCTGGACCAAAGGTAAATTACATGGTGAAGGAGACATAAACTGTTATAGTTGTGTCAAGGGGAGTCCAATTTGGTCTGATCCGCTCATTTTGTCGATAAGAATATATGAGGTCCTCAGGATTGCTTAGTGCCTTATTAGGAGCCCGAGTCCAAACATTCCTTCTAATTTTGGTTCAGTGAAAATTCTCTAACATCATGCTGCTGCTCTGATATTATTTTTAGGGTGTAGAGCTTGTAATTTTCAGATCCCAAATTTTATTCAGTAACCTTTCATATATGCACAGTATTTTATAGCTGGTAAACAACTTGATAAGAATACCTACAGTTAAAAGGCAATTATATATTTTTTTCAAACCTTCCACCCTTTTTTAAAGAGCAGGTTTTACTACATTTCCCTTTTCCCTGAACAACTGTCATTAATTAAGATTGTTCTAAGAGACCAAAACACAGGAAAGATATAAATTTTAGGTAGAAAAAATTATTTTTGTCTTTATTTTACAGATTTTATTTTGTCCCTGCAAAATTTTTTAGGATGCCCTAGAAATTTATAATACAGGAACTCAAACAAAGATGTTTTCTGAACATGGCCCATTGTTCTGTTACTCCACATTCAGGCAAATTTTAGATTTACTGATTTAAATTATATGAGGGATAGTTGTCGGACCATACATTGGATTCGTTTTCTTGGTTTTTGATATCTGAGTAACCCACCCTACTAATAAATGGAGCTTGTCCTGCAGTCTTTTGGCAGCTGTGTATCATAGTTGGTTAAACAATGCTGAGGGCTTTCAGTAATGGGTGAAGTTTCAAAAATCTCTGTATGGCTCTGGAGCTATGTACAAAAGCCATATCTGGACATGTAAAGTGGGAAATTGAAATGATTTATGTATCTTGATAATTCAAATAAATGTTCCAACATTCACCTCAATTATCTTGAATCTGTAAGAAAATGTGTTATGTTTGAATTAGTATGAAAACTGCCTCAGTGTTTTATTCCAATTTACATGTCCAGATATAACTTTTGGGTAATAATAATAGTGACGGCCTCCATTATGTTCCAGGTACTATTAGGTGATTTTCATATATTATTTCTAACCCTTATACCAACCCCACAAACTAAGCATCATTATTCCCATTTTACCCATGAGGAAACTAAGCATATAGAGGTTATAGGATTTATGAAAAGCTTGAAGTAGTAATTTGCTTTGAGTAAATTGGCAAAGTGACGAAAGAAAGCAATACATGTTGTTAAATCTCAGGAAATGAATAAATGCTTGCAACATTATTTATCAGTTTGAAAAGACAGGAAGTCCAAAGTCTTTGTGATTCAAGATTAAAGTCTTCACTCCTTTTGCATGATCAAAGTATGATGGTGATTTTGGTCTCTGCCTTCCTTTCTTTGTGACTTTAGATCATTATGCTTGTTTTTTCCTTAAATTTTTAAAGTTTAATTTCATTTTCCAAATCTTCAAGTGCCTAAGTTAAAACTAAAAGACTCAAAGGAAGAAAAAAAGATACTGTGTTCTGTATAAAACAACATATGTCAAAATACCAAGTTACATCCTCCTTTTAAGGCAATAATTTGCACAACCAAGCTATGTTTGAATGCATTAACTTGCTAGAATTTTGACAGAGGCAGTCTGTGTGCACAAATCCCTCGAATACTGATGGGATTGTGATTATACCCTGAAAAGAGAGGAGCCTGAATACAGATTTTAGAGGACCAGAAAGTGTTTAATGTCTCATTGTTTGCATCGAGATTCTAAATCACATTCAAGTCCTCGACTCTGATCTTCATATCAATGCACAAATGGAACAGAAGAGAAAAGCCAGGAAAGCTGTTTTCTGAGTGAAACACTGATTTTGTTCTCATGTTACCAGCAAGAGACCATTTGGGATATTTAAGCCTGAGGTTGAGTGCTCTGCATTTGTTAGAGCTCCTCAATGTTTGAAATGGGTTTTCCCTTTAGGGAGCCCATCCATTTGGACAAGTGCTACATCAGATCAAAAGACATGGGAAGAGGTATTTTGCACACAGATTGAATTTTTTTCTGGCAAAATAACATAGCTTTTTTAGCACAACATTGTCTATTCTCTACCGAGTGTTCCTTTTTTTTTTTTTTTTTTTTAAATAGTTGGAGTCTGTTTTCCAAAAAGTGTCAGGCTTTTCTCATGTGGCGAATTGGCTAGCAGCCACCTGGAGATCATTTGAAATGAAAGCTGGCGTTATGGGATTTAGTTTCTCAGCTCCAGTTGGTATTGTTTTCTAGTTTATTAAATGTTGATCACATTGCTCATTTTATTGAAATTATCAGTCATCTGATTTTTGTATTACTATTTGAGAAACACAAATACTAACTAATACAATCTTTTAAACTTTGGGCTATAATGATATTCTGTTAAAAATGTCATGGAACTAATAAGAAATCATGTCTATGTTTTTTTTTTTTTTTTAATTATCTCTTTCAGTTGAAAGAAATGCAGAGTCATTAGCGTCTTAAGCCAATCATCACCCTAAAATGGTTTGAAGGGAGATATGGTAAACCCAAATCACTGTTTTAACTATGATGAAAGGTCAACCCAGCAATGGAAAGCAATGGACACATTTTATTTCCGAATGGTGATGCTGATCCATTTCAGGTGAGCATTGTTTACAAGAACCTGGAACACAAATCCTGGGCTGTGTGCTATGGTAAACCAATACCAGGTAGTTGGACACAGCTCCAGAAAGAGTGCCACTGTAGAGGCAGAGTAGGGAATGGAGAAAATGAGGGAAGAAGGGCTTTATCTGCTTTCCTCCACTGTGCATTTAGGAGAATTCCTGGCATGAATGATACAGTTTTCCTGTTGTCATTAGCAATAGCCGCCAATCATGGTTAATCATCTACTTCCAAAATGAAAAGAGAGTTGGCCAAAGTGCAGTTGGAACCACTGCTGCCACATCCCTGGGGATGTTACTGGAAACTTTACAAATTCTTGTTTCCAAACCACTGTTTTGATACAACATAATGGGAAATTGGAGCAATTATTCAGATAATATGTGCAAATAGTGCATTTTCACCTTTGGTTTATTGAAGACAAATCTTCATCTTCTTAGTCACAGTTTTTCCTGACTTGTAGTACTTCTTGCTAGAACCACTAACTTTGCTGAGATTCTACTTCAGTTGTGCTTCACTCCCTCTACATCTTGTCTTGAAAGGTGCCTGCAATCCATTAGTTGCTGGCTAGCTATTCATTGTTTTTAAAGCTAATTATTTTCTTTGTAAATATACGGCAGTATAGTACAGCAGTTAGAACATGATCTAGTGTCAGACTGTCTAAATTCACATATTGCCTCCCCCATTCGATGGCTGTATGCAACTCACTCAGCTCTCTGGGCTTTCATTTCTTTGTCTATGAAATGAGGATGATAATATGACCAATCTCGTGAGCTAATATATACCTGTGCAAATTTGTCAGAACACTGAAATGCTTCACATTGATTGATAAATAGCTAAAGACTCAGGCCCCCAGGATGCCTCTCCTTCTCAGTGCAGCTTTGCTCTTCCCTGTGATTCTACTCAGTTGAGGGCCTCTAGGATGCTGTCCCAACACTATGTGCCCTATCTGTCCTCACAAGTCAGTGCCCATGTTGTACCTGTTAATAAATGTTTTTATTTAACATCACCCTATTTATACAGTTGTTGCAAATTTTAGATTATTTCATATATTTCATATATTTAATATTTGATACATTTTAATGATGTTAATATATTTAGAATAGTACATAGTGCCCATTAAGCACTGTCCAAGTTGCTATTATAAATAGATTGTAAGTTTTACAAGGCAAGGGCAGTATCTTCTATGTATTTTGCACATTTCCCTAAGCACAGTGCAGTAGGTGGGCAATCTCTTCATTCTTTTTTTAAATTAAATTAAGTCAAATTAAATTTAACTAAATTCTAACTAAATTAAATTAACCAAATTTAATTTTCTTGTGGTCAGAGCACAACACAAGATCTACTTAGTAAACCTTTAAGTGTACAATACATTATTAACTATAGGCTAATGTTGCACAACAGATCTCTAGGCTCATTCACCTTGCATAACTGAAACTTTATACCATTGAAAAACAACTAACTCCCTAGTTTTCCCTCTCCCCCAGCTCCTGGTAACCACAATTTTACTCTCTGTTACTATGAGTTTAACAATTCTAGATACCTCATATAAATGGAATCATTCAGTATTTGTCCTTCTGTAAATGGCTAATTTCACTTAGCATATATGCTCAAGGTTCATCCGTGTTGTCACATATTGCAGAATTTCCTTATTTTTTTGAGGGTGGATAATCTTCCATTGTACAAAAATACCATATTTCTTTGCATTCATCTGTTGATAGACATTTATTTCTTTATTAATTTTTTTAATGTTTATTTATTTTTGAGAGAGAGAGCATGAGCAGGGGATGGGCAGAGAGAGAGAGAGAGAGAGAGAGAGAGAGAATCTGAATCAGGCTTCAGACTCTGAGCTGTCACCACATAGTCCAACACAGGGCTTGAGCCCACAAACCACGAGATCATGACCTGAGCCCAAGTCAGATGCCTAATCCACTGAGCCACCCAGCCTCCCCTGTTGATGGACATTTAGGTTGATTTCACGTCTTGACTACTGTGAATAATGCTGCAATGTACATGGGGACACTAATATCTCTTTGAGATACTGATTTTAATATTTTTGGATAAATACCCAGAAGTGGGATTGCTGGATCATGTGATAGTTCTATTTTTGATTTGTGAAGAGATGTCCATACTATTTCCATAATGGTGGCACCATTTTGCATTCTGACCAATAGCATGCAAGGGTTCTGATTTCTTCACATCCTTACTAACACTTAATTGTCTTTTTGATTATCTTGACAGATGTGAGGTGGTATCTCATTGTGGTTTTGATTTATATCTCCCTGGTGATTAGTGATGTTGAATATCTTTTCATATAACTGTCTTTGGAGGAATGTCTATTCAATGACTTTGTTCATTTAAAAAAGTCAGTTTTTTTGGTTGTTTTGTTTGTTTGTTTGCTATCGAGTTGTAAAAGTTCCTTGTATATTTGGAAATGATTTTGCATCTGTGTTCAGCAGAGATATTGGCCTATAGTTTTCTGTGGTGTCTTATCTTTGTCTGGCATTGGTAGCAGGGTAATGTTGGCTTTATAAAATGAATTTAGAAGTGTCTCCTCCTCTTCAATTTTTTTTGTAAGAGTTTGAGAAAGATGCTCATCAGTTCTTCTTTAAATGTTTGATAGAATTCAGCAGTGAAGCCATCTGGTCCTGGGCTTTTCTTTGTTGAGAGTTTTTGATTAATGATTCAGTCTCCGTATTAGTTATAGATCTGTTCAGACTTTCTGTTTCTTCATGATTCAGTCTTGGTAGATTGTATGTCTAAGAATTTATCCATTTCTTCTACATTATCCTTGAAATTCTTGAGTTTGGAGTACAATTTTTCATAGTAGTCTTTTATGATCCTTTTTATTTCTGTGGCATCAATTATAATCTCTTCTTTCACTTCTGATTTTATTTATTTTAATTTTCTCTTTTTTTTTCTTAGTAAGTTCAGCTAAAGACTTCTCAATTTTGTTTATATTTTCAAAAGACCAACTCTTACTTTGGTCAAAAAATTTCCATTGTTTTCTATTTTCTGTTTTATTTATTTCTGCTCAAATCTTTATTTTTTTCCTTCTGATAACTTATGGCTTAGTTTGTTCTTCTTTTTATGTTCCTTGAGGTATAACATTGTTTATTTGAGATCTTTCTTCATATTTAATGTAGGCATTTATCACTATAAATTTCCCTCTTAGTACTGCTTTTACTATATCATAAAAGTTTTGGTAAGTTGTGTTTTTGTTTCTATTTGTCTCAAGATATTTGCTAATGTCTCTTTTGACTTCTTCTTTTAGTCATTTGTTATTCAAGATCATATTGTTTAAGTTCCACATATGTGTGAATTTTCCAGTTTTGCTTCCGCTATTGATTTTTGGTTTAATTCCATTGTGGTTGGAAAAACTACTTGGTTTGATTTCAGTCTTCTTAAATGTGTTGAGATTTTTTTGTGAAGTAACATGTGATCTATCCTGGAGCATATTCTGTGTATACTTAAGAAGAATGAGAATTCTGCTGCTATTAGGTGGAATGTTCTATATATCATTCATTCATTTATACATTTTTTTTATTCATTTAGTCAACAAAAAAATCTGTCAAGTACCTTCTAAGTTACAGACACTGTTCTCAATATTTGGAAAATGTTAGTCAACAAAACAGACAAAAATACCTGCCTTCATGGAACACACTTTCTAGTTGGAGGAGACCTAAAATAAGCAATAAATGTGAAAAGTAAGTAATGTACAGTATGTCTGAAGTGATAAATGTGTTGACCCTTGACTACCAAATAATCTGATGAGTAAACAAAATTAAATTTATTTGATCTATTGTAGTAAGGGCAAACACTACCTTGACAGAGGTGTGGTAGTGTCTCAAAGGTGGCAGATTTGTAAAGTGCGTTTATCATGTTTGGGGCCTGAAATCAAGTGGTTTAAGATGCCTCTTTCAGGGTGCCTGGGTGGCTCAGTCAGTTGAGTGTCTGACTCATGATTTTGGCTCAGGTCATGATCTCACAGTTCGTGGGATTGAGCCCCATGTTGGGCTCTGTGCTGACAGCATGGAGCCTGCTTGGGATTCTCTCTCTCTTTCTCTCTCTATACCTATTCTACTTGCATTCTCTCTCTCTCTCTTTCTTTCTCTCTCTCTCCTGTCAAAATAAATAAACTTAAAAGAAAGATGTGTCTTTCATGGTGGGAAATTTACTGGGATTAGACAGAATTTGTAATATAATAACATCAGTAGAAGGATTCTTGAAAAGTAAACTCTTGTTTGATAAGTGTGAACAGTCTATTGCCTGATAGGAGAGATAATCACCCAGATGAGTACTGTCTGGTTTAATCAGTTTGCATTTCCTGAAGCAAAGAGTGAAGCTGTTTATTGGATTATAGTTTTATCTTCTGGGGTAAAAATGTGGTATGTCATGTTCATATTGGGGCGTCAGGTCTCAGTTTTGATGGGTGAGCTCTGTGGATATAGATGGTCTTAATTTTCAAATGCTATGGAAGAAAGAAAATGGAGAACATCAGATAAAGTGATTGAGATGTCAGAGAGGGGGCACATTATGGCATTAAATTGGGTAGTCACCATTGACCTTGCAGTGAAGGTGAGATTTGAATAAAGACTTGTAGATGGTGAAAGAGTTAGCCAAGTTGGATGTATAGTTTATTTATCTACTTTATTATATTTCTCTAGATTTAGCCTGGGTCAAAGTTTAACCCAAGCTGAGTTCTATATTTTGTAGTAGTCAAAAAATCCTACTTTGTCCTTAATTTTTGCCAATTTTTTTTTCTTTTTTAAAAAAAGTGTTTTAATGTGTATTTATTTATTTTTAAAGAGTGAGAGTATGAGCAGTGGAGGGGCAGCAAGAGAGGGAGAGAGAGGGAGAGAGTCTCAAAAAGACTCTGTGCTGCCAGCACAGGGCCCCATGTGGGGCTCAACCCACTAACGGTAAGATCATGACCTGGGCCGAAGTCAAGAGTTAGATGCTTAACCAACTGAGCTACCCAGGCACCCTGGCAAAATATTTCTAATGGAAAATGTATTTTGGGTTTGAATTTCCTAAAAATTCTCTCAGTACTCAGCTTTATTCCAGATGGAGAAGGCTGGTTTAAATGTAGGTAAATAAGAAGCTCAAGGAAGGGTGAGGTGTTAAATTTAAACATTTGTCATAAAGTCAATTTTGAAATTCTTTTCTCCTTTAATCTGAATTTCAGTTAACTGAGGTGTGCTCTAAATCTGCAAATGAGACATTTTTTTCTTTTCCTAACCTGACTTAATTTCTGTGCATTAACAATATCCATTCAAATAACCGACTGATAATTTTTGCTTTTGTTTAACAAAGCACTATATTCTCCATTTTTCTTTGTCTCCATAACTTTCTTAGAAATTAGTTTCAATATTTGCATTTTAAGAAATATTATTTCATGCTGTGGGTAATTTTTCTTCTTTTTCAATCTTACAATCTTGGTGACAGCTTAGAAAGATTTACATTGTCCCTAACCAGTATCGTGGGAAAATCTACCTTGAAATGGATCCATTTAACTTTATCAATAGCTAATGTAAGCCAGGTGCATACTTTTTGTTCTTTCCATAAGCCACTATATTCAAAAAGGAAATAATTGGGAATGAATTATTCTCTTTTATAATTCAGCAAGAGATTTTTTAAAAAAGTTTTTCTTTCCTTTTCACAATGAAGAGTAGTTGTCACAGCAAAGCTAAAAACCACCACACTGCAGTCCAGTGTTAGATTTATCTTTGGACCATGAATGGACTTTTCATTATTGGGTAGATTACTGAAACATAGATGTACTCTTTGTACTAACCATATGTTATTAAGGCACACTGTATAACCCTGGGATTCCAAATGAAAGAGACAACACATAGGGTAAATTACATCAGATATGGGCTGAAGAAGGGAATTTGTGATTCCATTCTTCCCGTAGGTATAACTATATAAATTCATCCAAATTCAATAGAAAAAGAATCTTGTTGGTCTCCCAATGGACTATGAGTTAAAATTAGAGCAGGTACTGATCTGCTAATTTGCACTGCTGAACACACAGTGGGTAGTCATTATAATATTTGTTGACTGATTAATTGACCTCTATTTTTGCAGTTGGAGAAGCAGATGAGTGATATATCATCCTGATTTTGTCCTTGGCTCTGTTACATGAGTTTATGCCACTTAGTTTTCCATTACCATGAACCTTCTACCCTAATGTATCCTTGTGATCCTGGGCTCAAGATCAGAAGTGAAGGAAATTTCATTCTAACATGGAAACATACATTTCAGACATTTTCTCATTAACTACTAGTTCTATATCTTATTAATATTATTAAGTCTTTAGATTTGTGCTTTTATTCCCTAGTAAAATTTTACCTAAATGTTTTTTTTCTTTTGTGCCACTATCTGTGTTATATTTGTGTAACAACCATTGATTGGAATCTTCTGAAGCATTATTATAGCTCTGTCATTACTTGAAATTTCCAAATAAGGAAGCTGGGGATTAAAGATGGAAAGGAAGTTGTCTAGTTTAATAAACATAGGTATTATTTTTTCAAATACTCTAAATGCCAGAAGACTTACTGATATAATTATCCGTGTTCATCTACTTACCAACCATATTGCCTCCAAGTTCCTCAGGGACAGTGAGACATTTCATCTGAATGGGGCTTAGATGTCACTGGAGGACCACTATTTATTTCATTATTCTTTGGTGGCCTAACCTAATTTATCCTTTACAGTCAAGAGGCATATCTTCTATTAGAAACACTATCAATAAACTTCAATATCAAGAGTTTCCTAATATCCTCGAGATTTGTACAACCCACAGCTAGCAGAGAACTCAGAATCTTTAGTGCCTTCTAAGAGATTGTCTGCTGGAATTGAGTATGTACACAGCTAGGCTAGATTACTATGCTTATAGTCAAACATCAGAATAATTTTATTAATCTCACACATGCTTGTCATGGTGTAATCTCTTGGAGACTTTTTCTAAAGGATACAGCAACCCAGTCATTATCCCAGTCAACACCCATTGGTAAAATGATTGGGTAGAATCTGTGACCTGTTGCTAGCTAATTCTATGTAAGCCTTCTGTAGCAAAGAGGCTCAAGTGAAATAATTCATCGGGGTTATCTAAAGAAATAAAGGCCTATATTGATTTTATTGCTTGTGTATACCATCAAAAAGGGAACTATTACAAAATTCCATATAATTCAAACTAGTTTTAAATAAAATCTATCATCTTGCAAATTCCTTGGCCAATTATTCCAACAAGTAAAACAATTTTCATGCTTCATGGAAAAGAAGATTAATACTTTTACAAGTCATATTTTCCATATTTACTTGTATTCCATTTTTCCACTGATTTCCTTGTTCAACCTAATTTACCCTTGTGCCCATGGGGTAATTCTAATGTACATTGCTTTGGGAAGCCATCATAAATTTCTCTTGACATTAAAATTGCTTACAAAAATATGATTGCTGTGTATTCAAGTTCAGTATAGCTATGAGTTTGAGGTCAGTAATTACTTCTGCTAGACTTCCTATTAGGAACTTTACAGCGAGAGGTGTTCACTAAAAAGTAAAGTAAACAAAGTACATTTTCATGTCAGAAATGCATTTTACTCTTGTCATGGTTAAGTGATAGTGAATAATAAATAGATGGGCAGAAATAATATTACTTATTTGCATTTAAGAAATCCAATCATTGCCAACTGTGTCCACCCTATTCCAAATTGCTCCTCAAGGTCCCTGAATTTTTCAGGTCATCCGGGCCACCCAGGGCAAAATGGCAAAGGAGGTAAATTTGCCTTGACAAAAAATTCCTCCTTCTCTTGCTTGCAGTTGGGCTTCTGCCTTCATTACTCCTTTAAGTAATAACTCCATTCATTTATTGTCTTTACATTTAGTGTGAATTAAGTTCATATCTACTTTTCCTGGAATATTTTCCTTTTAATTCTGTTCTCTGAATGTGTTATTGGAGACTTTGCCTACAGTTCCAAGAAATACAGGATTCTGATCAGTTTCTGTTACGCAGACTGGATATATGTTAGTATTCATTTCAAAATCTCTCTAATTTCTTTACAAGGAGCATATAGTATTAGCTGCAGTTTCTCTCATAATATCCTCTTTTCATTCCAGAATACACTATGACTAAATGTATATTTATTTGCTTTAAATTAAAAGAATATAGCACCTTTATGTATATTATCCCTTCAGTAATTGTTTTTCATATCTCTGTTCATATTTCACCTTTAAATAAATAAGTTCTTCCTTTTCTAAATTTTGCTTGGTCTCCTCTCTGTTACATTTTCACACATCTATTATTTTAAACATTTTTTGGTGATACACTATGTATTCTAAAGAAAAAACAGCTGTAAGCAGGTGAACTTGAGTAATCTCTTATTGGTCAATAACACATTAGAAATAATGATAAAACTCATAATATTTTTATTTTAAATGAAGGACATAATATATCAAAGATAAATATCAGTATATATAAAAATAAAGACAAAATTGGACAAAGAGACAAATTTGAGTTAGGAAAAAAAGCACTGAATTTTAAATGCTTTTCCATCTTCCCAAATGATGATTAACATGGCATTATTGGTTATGAGGGCTCAGCAATTTGGGAAAAAATTGCTCTTCTTTCTCAGTGCTTTAATTAGAAGAGGCAAATAAGATAAGCGCTCCATTGAAATACAATGAAGTTCTCTTCCTTCCGAAATGCTTCTGTGGTGGTGCCCACTGTGATTTCATCTCAGTCTTTCAGGCTCCACCCTCAAGCATGGTTTTGTTGCCCTGGTCATTAATATTGACATAAAACCATCAATACACAGGCTAACTTTTATAAATAGAATTAATGTATTATTAAAAATTCTGGAAGATAAAATGCTACATACAATGACAGTCTTCAATTTACCCAACCTTTCTCTGCTTCTCTCTCCACCTTTACATGCGTGTGTGCACACATTAGCACACGTGTGCATGCACACACACACACACACACACACACACACACACAGTGTCATACATGGAGACCCTGAGAATATGGTATATCTCTAAGTTCACTGTAAGTAATGCAGGTGATTGCTGGAGTTTACCAAGAAGCAGGCTTTGGAGAATTAGTAAATGTCCCTAGAAGGGAAGGGACAATACCTATGCCATAGGTCTTAAGCAAACTTCTGAGAATGTATTCATGCCATGTCCACATACTCATGTCAGAGGTCTGCCTTGACTTATTTTGAGAACCACTGAAGCTCTGGAGCTCTTTTTATTTTCAGGGACTCAGTTTCCTTTGGGTTTTATCCTCCCAACTTGCATGAACACACGTTTCTTTTTTTTTTCTTTTTATTTTTTTTTACTGTTCAATTAGTTTTATTATTCTTTTTTTAAAATATATGAAATTTATTGTCAAATTGGTTTCCATACAACACCCAGTGCTCATCCCAAAAGATACCCTCTTCAATACCCATCACCCACCCTCCCCTCCCTCCCACCCCCCATCAGCCCTCAGTTTGTTCTCAGTTTTTTAAGAGTCTCTTATGCTTTGGCTCTCTCCCACTCTAACCTCTTTTTTTTTTCCTTCCCCTCCCCCATGGATTCCTGTTAAGTTTCTCAGGATCCACATAAGAGTGAAAACACATGGTATCTGTCTTTCTCTGAATGACTTATTTCACTTAGCATACAGTCTCCAGTTCCATCCATGTCTCTACAAAAGGCCATATTTCATTCTTTCTCATTGCCACATAGTACTCCATTGATGAACACACATTTCTATCCAATGTTCTCAGCTTATGTTGCATATTCCTTGCTGTATCTGAACAGTGTGTCTATGTAGTTGTCACACCCTTTATATTGACTCACATCTCGATCCTCTTGTTCCTGCTTGCCTAGCTTGTCCACTGGTGAATTCACTGGATCTCGCCACTTACAGGATTCACTTACCCATTTTCTCAGACGGCGCAAACCCTAGTTACCATGCCAACCCTCCCAGATAGATCATAGACTCGTTTCTTGATAAACATGTAATTAGGAAAGAATTTAAGAAGCTCCATTCTATCCATTCCAGTTTGGCTGGGAGTTTGCTCTGGCGCATCTTCCTTATCTTTTGACTGAGGATACAGTCATTGAACCATTCTTACTATGAGATTTATCTGGAAAAATTTTTTTTTTCTGATGACTGGGACTTTCACATAGTTCTTTCATCAAAGTTCTTTCTAACAGAGAATAGGCCTGTTGCAACTGATTTCCTGAATCCAGGATCACTTTCTGTGCCTCCATTTATTATACTGAGCTTCTGTATGATTGCTATTTCATGTTTTATACTAAAATCCCTCATCTTCCCTTAAAGACTGGGAGCCTCACTCCTTCCCAAAGATGGAGGACAGCTCCTAACATCCAGCAACTCACCTTGATGTCTATTGTCAATGTGGGTTTTAGAGTATCATTACCACCTGGATACTCTCATCGCTGTTTTTCACCCACCTCTTGGCACATTTCATACTCCTTAGAAATTGAGGGCTTAGCAAATGTGCTTGAGACTACATAATCCCTTGGCCACTGTGTCTTGCCTTCCCAGAAACTGTCATTTTCAAAACTTTTTACCATGCCCGCCCAGTTCTATGTCATGCCAATTCGGCCTTAGATATGAGAACATACATCTTACTTCATATGCTGAAACACTGATAATATTTCATAGAGATTTGAAGGTACTACTGATATAGAGACAATCTTCTTTTTTGAAATTTATGGCAGAATAGAATCTTCAAGAAAGCTCACTTTGGTCTTCCCTACCACTGTTGTTTCATCTTCTTAGTTCATGCAACTGTACTTTTGCCAAGTCCGCCATCTCTGATAATGCCCATTGTCTGTGTATCAATGGCTATCTTTCTTCACCAAAGTCAGAGATGTGCAATTGCTGGGTAGGCAAGGCCTCATACTATTCTTGGAATGAAACTTGATTCAGAAGGATCTTTATCTTTCATTAAGACAGGAGAACTAGACACTTGGTTTGCTTTGATATACATATGTGGAGTGTGTGTATAGGTTTGTGTGTGTATGTGTGTGTGTGCACATATATATGATGGAATATTATTCAGCCATAAAAAAGATAAGATCTTTTTTTTCAAAAAAATTATTGTCTATTTATTTATTTATTTATTTATTTATTTATTTATTTATTTATTTTTTCAATATATGAAGTTTATTGTCAAATTGGTTTCCATACAACACCGAGTGCTCAACCCAAAAGGTGCCCTCCTCAATACCCATCACCCACCCTCCCCTCCCTCCCACCCCCCATCAACCCTTAGTTTGTTCTCAGTTCTCAACAGTCTCTTATGCTTTGGCTCTCTCCCACTCTAACCTCTTTTTTTTTTCCTTCCCCTCCCCCATGGGTTTCTGTTAAGTTTCTCAGGATCCACATAAGAGTGAAACCATATGGTATCTGTCTTTCTCTGTATGGCTTATTTCACTTAGCATCACACTCTCCAGTTCCATCCATGTTGCTACAAAGGGCCATACTTCATTCTTTCTCATTGCCACGTAGTACTCCATTGTGTATATAAACCACGATTTCTTTATCCATTCATCAGTTGATGGACATTTAGGCTCTTTCCATAATTTGGTTATTGTTGAGAGTGCTGCTATAAACATTGGGGTACAAGTGCCCCTATGCATCAGTACTCTTGTATCCCTTGGGTAAATTCCTAGCAGTGCTATTGCTGGGTCATAGGGTAAGTCTATTTTTAATGTTTTGAGGAACCTCCACACTGTTTTCCAGAGTGGCTGCACCAATTTGCATTCCCACCAACAGTGCAAGAGGGTTGCCGTTTCTCCACATCCTCGCCAGTATCTATAGTCTCCTGATTTGTTCATTTTGGCCACTCTGACTGGCATGAGGTGATATGTGAGCGTGGTTTTGATTTGTATTTCCCTGATGAGGAGTGACGTTGAACATCTTTTCATGTGCCTGTTGGCCATCCAGATGTCTTCTTTAGAGAAGTGGCTATTCATGTTTTCTGCCCATTTCTTCACTGGGTTATTTGTTTTTCGGGTGTGGAGTTTGGTGAGCTCTTTATAGATTTTGGATACTAGCCCTTTGTCTGATATGTCATTTGCAAATATCTTTTCCCATTCCGTTGGTTGCCTTTTAGTTTTGTTGGTTGTTTCCTTTGCTGTGCAGAAGCTTTTTATCTTCATAATGTCCCAGTAGTTCATTTTTGCTTTTAATTCCCTTGCCTTTGGGGATGTGTCAAGTAAGAAATTGCTGCGGCTGAGGTCAGAGAGGTCTTTTCCTGCTTTCTCCTCTAGGGTTTTGATGGTTTCCTGTCTCACATTCAGGTCCTTTATCCATTTTGAGTTTATCTTTGTGAATGGTGTGAGAAAGTGGTCTAGTTTCAATCTTCTGCATGTTGCTGTCCAGTTCTCCCAGCATCATTTGTTAAAGAGACTATCTTTTTTCCATTGGATATTCTTTCCTGCTTTGTCAAAGAGTAGTTGGCCATACGTTTGTGGGTCTAGTTCTGGGGTTTCTATTCTATTCCATTGGTCTCTGTGTCTGTTTTTGTGCCAATACCATGCTGTCTTGATGATGACAGCTTGGTAGTAGAGGCTAAAGTCTGGGATTGTGATGCCTCCTGCTTTGGTCTTCTTCTTCAAAATTACTTTGGCTATTCGGGGCCTTTTGTGGTTCCATATGAATTTTAGGATTGCTTGTTGTAGTTTCGAGAAGAATGCTGGTGCAATTTTGATTGGGATTGCATTGAATGTGTAGATAGCTTTGGGTAGTATTGACATTTTGACAATATTTATTCTCCCAATCCATGAGCACGGAATGTTTTTCCATTTCTTTATATCTTCTTCAATTACCTTCATAAGCTTTCTATAGTTTTCAGCCTACGGATCTTTTGCATCTTTGGTTAGATTTATTCCTAGGTATTTTATGCTTCTTGGTGCAATTGTGAATGGGATCAGTTTCTTCATTTGTCTTTCTGTTGCCTCATTATTAGTGTATAAGAATGCAACTGATTTCTGTACATTGATTTTGTATCCTGCAACTTTGCTAAATTCATGTATCAGTTCTAGCAGACTTCTGGTGGAGTCTATCGGATTTTCCATGTATAATATCATGTCATCTGCAAAAAGTGAAAGCTTAACTTCATCTTTGCCAATTTTGATGCCTTTGATTTCCTTTAGTTGTCTGATTGCTGATGCTAGGACTTCCAACACTATGTTAAACAACAGCGGTGAGAATGGACATCCCTGTTGTGTTCCTGATCTCAGGGAAAACGCTCTCAGTTTTTCCCCATTGAGGATGATGTTAGTGGTGGGCTTTTCATAAATGGCTTTTATGATCTTTAAGTATGTTCCTTCTATCCCCACATTCTCGAGTGTTTTTATCAAGAAAGGTTGCTGAATTTTGTCAAAGGCCTTTTCTGCATCGATTGACAGGATCATATGGTTCGTATCTTTTATTAATGTGATGTATCACATTGATTGATTTGTGAATGTTGAATCAGCCCTGCATCCCAGGAATGAATCCCACTTGATCATGGTGAATAATTCCTTTTATATGCCGTTGAATTCGATTTGCTAGTATCTTATTGAGAATTTTTGCATCCATATTCATCAGGGATATTGGCCTGTAGTTCTCTTTTTTTACTGGGTCTCTGTCTGGTTTAGGAATCAAAGTAATACTGGCTTCATAGAATGAGTCTGGAAGTTTTCCTTCCCTTTCTATTTTTTGGAATACCTTGAGAAGGATAGGTATTATCTCTGCTTTAAACATCTGGTAGAACTCCCCTGGGAAGCCATCTGGCCCTGGACTCTTATTTGTTGGGAGATTTTTGATAACTGATTCAATTTCTTCGCTGGTTATGGGTCTGTTCAAGCTTTCTATTTCCTCCTGATTGAGTTTTGGAAGCGTGTGGGTGTTTAGGAATTTGTCCATTTCTGCCAGGTTGTCCAGTTTGTTGGCATATAGTTTTTCATAGTATTCCCTGATGATTGTTTGTATCTCTGAGGGATTGGTTGTAATAATTCCATTTTCATTCATGATTTTATCTATTTGGGTCATCTCCCTTTTCTTTTTGAGAAGCCTGGCTAGAGGTTTATCAATTTTGTTTATTTTTTCAAAAAACCAACGTTTGGTTTCGTTTATCTGCTCTACAGTTTAGATTCTACAGTTTTTTTAGATTCTATATTGTTTATTTCTGCTCTGATCTTTATTAATTCTCTTCTTCTGCTGGATTTAAGCTGTCTTTGCTGTTCTGCTTCTATTTCCTTTAGGTGTGCTGTTAGATTCTGTATTTGGGATTTTTCTTGTTTCTTGAGATAGGCCTGGATTGCAATGTATTTTCCTTTCAGGACTGCCTTCGCTGCATCCCAAAGCGTTTGGATTGTTGTATTTTCATTTTCATTTGTTTCCATATATTTTTAAATTTCTTCTCTAATTGCCTGGTTGACCCATTCATTCTTTAGTAGGGTGTTCTTTAACCTCCATGCTTTTGGAGGTTTTCCAGACTTTTTCCTGTGGTTGATTTCAAGCTTCATAGCACTGTGGTCTGAAAGTGTGCATGGTATGATTTCAATTCTTGTATACTTATGAAGGGCTGTTTTGTGACCCAGTATGTGATCTATCTTGGAGAATGTTCCATGTGCACTGGAGAAGAAGGTATATTCTGTTGCTTTGGGATGCAGAGTTCTAAATATATCTGTCGAGTCCATCTGATCCAATGTATCATTCAGGGCCCTTGTTTCGTTATTGACCGTGTGTCTAGATGATCTATCCATTTCTGTAAGTGGAGTGTTAAAGTCCCCTGCAATTACCACATTCTTATCAATAAGGTTGCTTATGTTTGTGAGTAATTGTTTTATATATTTGGGGCCTCCTGTATTCGGCGCATAGACACATATAATTGTTAGCTCTTCCTGATGAATAGACCCTATGATTATTATATAATGTCCTTCTTCATCTCTTGTTACAGCCTGTAATTTAAAGTCTAGTTTGTCTGATATAAGTATGGCTACTCCAGCTCTCTTTTGACTTCCCGTAGCATGATAAATAGTTCTCCATCCCCTCACTCTGAATCTGAAGGTGTCCTCAGGTCTAAAATGAGTCTCTTGTAGACAGCAAATAGATGGGTCTTGTTTTTTTATCCATTCTGATACCCTATGTCTTTTGGTTGGCACATTTAGTCCATTTACATTCAGTGTTATTATAGAAAAATATGGGTTTAGAGTCATTGTGATGTCTGTAGGTTTCATGCTTGTAGTGATGTCTCTGGTACTTTGTCTCACAGGATCCCCCTTAGGATCTCTTGTAGGGCTGGTTTAGTAGTGATGAATTCCTTCAGTTTTTGTGTGTTTGGGAAGACCTTTATCTTCTATTCTAAATGACAGACTTGCTGGATAAAGGATTCTCGACTGCATATTTTTTCTGTTCATCACATTGAAGATCTCCTGCCATTCCTTTCTGGCCTGCCAAGTTTCATTAGAGAGATCGGTCACGAGTCTTATAGGTCTCCCTTTATATGTTAGAGCATGTTTATCTCTAGCTGCTTTCAGAATTTTCTCTTTATCCTTGTATTTTGCCAGTTTCACTATGATATGTCGTGCAGAAGATTGATTCAAGTTCTGTCTGAAGGGAGTTCTCTGTGCCTCTTGGATTTCAATGCCTTTTTCCTTCCCCAGATCCGGGAAGTTCTCAGCTATTATTTCTTCAAGTGTACCTTCAGCACCTTTCCCTCTCTTTTCCTCTTCTAGAATACCAATTATGGCGTATATTATTTCTCTTCAGTGCATCACTTAGTTCTCTAATTTTCCCCTCATACTCCTGGATTTTTTTATCTCTCTTTTTCTCAGCTTCTTCTTTTTCCATAATTTTATCTTCTAGTTCACCTATTCTCTCCTCTGCCTCTTCCATCCGAGCCATAGTTGTCTCCATTTTATTTTGCAGTTCATTGATCGCATTTTTTAGCTCCTCCTGGCTGTTCCTTAGTCCCTTGATCTCTGTAGCAAGAGATTTTCTGCTGTCCTTTATACTATTTTCAAGCCCAGGGATTAATTTTATGACTATCATTCTAAATTCACTTTCTGTTATATTGTTTAAATCATTTTTGATCAGTTTGTTAGCTGTTGTTATTTCCTGGACGTTTTTCTGAGGGGAATTCTTCTGTTTCTCATTTTGGATAGTCCCTGGAGTGGTGCAGGACTGCGGGGCACTTCCGCTGTGCTGTCTTAAATAACTTGCATTGGTGGGCAGGGCCACAATCAGACCTGACGTCTGCCTCCAGCCCACCGCTGGGGCCACAGTCAGACTGGTGTGTGCCTTCTCTTCCCCCATCTTAGGGACAGAATTCACTGTGGGGTGGTGTGGCCCGTCTGGGCTACTTGCATACTGCCAGGCTTGTGGTGCTGGGGATCTGGCGTATTAGCTGGGGTGGGTAGGCAAGTTGCACATGGGTGAGAGGGGCAGGCTCAGCTTGCTTTTCCTTTGGAGATCCGCTTCGGGAGGGGCCCTGTGGCACCGGAAGGGAGTCAGACCCGCTGGAGGGAAGGATCCGCAGAAGCACAGTGTTGGGTGTTTGTGCGGTGCAAGCAAGTTCCCTGGCAGGAACTGGTTCCCTTTGGGATTTGGGCTGGGGGCTGGGCGACGGAGATGGCGCTGGCGAGCGCCTTTGTTCCCAACCAAGCTGAGCTCTGTCATCCGGGGCTCAACAACTCTCCCTCCCGTTGTCGTCCAGCCCTCCCGCTCTCCCACCAGAGCTGTTAGCTTATAACCTTCCAGATGTCAAGTCCCGCTTGCGGTGGGAACACACTCCGTCCGGCCCCTCCGCTTTTGCCAGCCAGAATCAAGGGCTCTGCTTGGCTGGCAGGCTACCCCTCCACCCCGGCTCCCTCCCGCCAGTCCATATAGCACGCACCACCTCGCTGCCCTTCTTACCTTCTTCCGTGGGCCTCTCGTCTGCGCTTGGCTCCAGAAACTCCATTCTGCTAGTGTTCTGGTGGTTTTCTGGGTTATTTAGGCAGGTGTAGGTGGAATCTAAGAGATCAGAAGGACACGCAGTGAGCCCAGCATCCTCCTACACCGCCATCTTCCCAGGATCCCTCTAAAAAAGATAAGATCTTGACATTTGTGGCAATATGGACGGACCTGGAGGGTATTATACAAAATGAAGTAAATCAGACAGAAAAGATAAATACCATATGATTTCACTTCTATGTGAAATGTAAAACAAACAACACAAATGAATAAATGAACAAAAAACATAATCAGATCTGTAAATACAGAGAACAAACTGATGGTTGTCAAAGGGGAGGGAGTTGAGAGATGGGCAAAATGAGTGAAGGAGAATGAAAGATACAAATTTCCAGTTGTAGGATAAATAAGTCATGAGAATAAAAGGTACAACATACAGAATATAGTCAATAGCACTGTAATAACATTGTATGGTGACAGAAGATAACTACACTTGTGGTGAGCATAGCATAACATGGAGACTTGCCAAATCACTATGCTGTATACCTGAAACTGACGTAACATTGTGTCAACTATACTCAAATAAAAACAAACAAAACAAAACAAATAAACAAAATAGGAGAATTGCCCATCTTCTTGAGCATCATCTCAGACTATCTTGTTACTAAGCTGTCATTCTTTATTTTTTTTTTTTTAATTTTTTTTTTTTTCAACGTTTATTTATTTTTGGGACAGAGAGAGACAGAGCACGAACGGGTGAGGGGCAGAGAGAGAGGGAGACACAGAATCGGAAACAGGCTCCAGGCTCTGAGCCATCAGCCCAGAGCCCGACGCGGGGCTCGAACTCACGGACTGCAAGATCGTGACCTGGCTGAAGTCGGACGCTCAACCGACTGCGCCACCCAGGCGCCCCAAGCTGTCATTCTTTAAATTCAAATCCATAGTCTTACATTTTTAGCTAAGTTGCTACATAATTGGAGAAAAGATATCCCCCCAAAAGAAAGCTTTTTGGAAGAATATAGCACTCTCCTGTTCAAGAAGCCCTGAGAATATGCTGGAAACAGGGACTGGAATATTAATATATTGACTGCTTCACATTGTACAAAGGATATTATTTTTCACAATTTTGAAAAATGCACTCATGGAAATTACCTACGGTACATGTTTTAGATTGACAAAGTCAGCAATACGTTTCAAATAGCTCAAATTATTATACATATGTTATATATATGTATATGACAATCATATTTATTAACATTATTTATCATATCATATGCAAATCTCAATATTACAGAAAGATAAAAATAAGAAAATTTGTAAAACTTGGTATTATTGAAATCTGGTACCTGAAAATATAAAAATATATCTTAAGATGATACAGAAGCAAACTCATATTAGAATTAATATGGATTAGAAGCTTGATCCTCTGTTTACAATGGCTATGCATGTATTGCCACCATTAATGGGTTCTGAGTTATGGTTGGATTTTACAAAACTGAGCATTTATGAGATTCATGTGTTGATAACACATAGACATATCTGTTAATTATATTCTCTTATGAACTATTTCTATTCTCTCCTCCATTAACCTACTATTAGTTATCTTCTAAAAACACATCAAAGAAAATGCAATCTTAATTATTTTTTTGTCTAAATTAGGTGACTGTTGAGGAAATGTAATGAATTCGTATATCATATACATAATTTATCAATATATTAGTAGTTTTAAAAATAATTATATAGAATTTGTCGATGTATTGATTTATCAGGAGTTGTGAAATTAAAAATATTTAATGTCGGGTACCATTTGTCAAGTGTTTACCATGTATGAGGTATTTTATCTGTGTGAATTTGATTCATCCCACAACCACACTATGAGGCAGAAAATTATTTTTCAGATGAAGAACCTAAGATTTAGAGAGACTAAAGACCATGACCAGATTACTCAGATAATGAGGAGAGGACATGGGTCTTTACCAGGCTCTCATATTTTTACATGATTTTTTTACATTATTTACATCATTACTCAAACACTCCAGTCAGAGAACCAAGGAATAAGGCTCATGACAACTTATTGACATTGAGGACATCTGCACATCACCATTTCAGTATGGAAATATGCAAACAAAATCTAATCCTGATTAAGTATCCAATGGAAGTGATTTATAATTCAATGCCAATATCAAGTAGGGGGAATAAGAGTTTGAAGCTACATAAAGATATGAGGCAGAATAGCCAATGACACTCTACATTGGATTTCATACAAGTTTAACTCCAGATCAACATGTTAGCTGAGAATACCTCAGTTCACAGGGAGCTACTGTGTTAGAAACAGTAGGGACACAAAAGCCATTGGAAGAGAACAGATTTGGAAGCACAGGAATGGGTCTGTTTGTCAGATCACCACACACCTCACCCCAGGGGAGTCTAAGACAAAGACCAGTAAATGGAGGAAACACAGTAACTTCTAATGTCTTCACCATTATCAAGACCATTAAAGAGATGTAAAAAGCACAACAACTAACCACATTCATAAATAGTAAACTAGCCTTGGAGAAGGCAGTAAGAACTCAGTCTCATAAGTAACTAGATGTACGTTAATTTAATTTTATTGGAAGGAGAAGTAGACAAATATAAAACATTAATCACCATCTCAGGAGTGATTTATTTTGCATATATGCCTGCAGAGAGAAGGAAAGCTGTTTGCTTTTGGTAGTCTTCCAGCTCCTGCTTCCTTCTTGATCATCAGGGGGCTGCATTCATACATCTTCCATATGTCAATAGTAGATTAGCTCTGATGTGGCCATCCTCTGCTTTTGTGTGTGCAGCCAGAATCCACTGACGTTCATGGGCAGATGGTGGTGAGTTTGGTATTTGTGCTAAAACTTTATCACAAACAGTGTGATGCTAGAACTATGCCAGATGCCCAAGTTATTATTTCTCCCCTTTTGTGTATGAATGTTCCCCTTTCTCATTTACTTTCCCCCTACAGCTTTATTGAGGTATAATTGATATATAATATTACATAAGGTTAAGGTGTGCAACATGGTGATCTGCTATACATACATATTATGGATGTTTACCACCATAAGGTTAGTTAACATATCCATTACTCAGCATAGTTGTCATTTTTTTGTTTTTGTTTGCTTGGTGAGAACTTTTAAGATCTATTCTCTAAGCAACTTTCAAGTATGTAGTACAGTGTTGTTAACTATAGTCACCATGCTGTGCATTATTTCCCCAGAATTCGTTTTATGACTCCAAGTTTGTACCCTTTGACCACCTTCACCCATTTCCCCACCCTCACACCCCTGCCCCTGGCAACCACCAAATCTAAATTTTGTTTCTATGAATTTGATTTTATAACTGTGTGTGTGTGTGTGTGTGCATTTTTAAGGTTCTACACACAAAGGAGATTCTGCAGTAGTTGTCTTTATCTTACTTATAATGCCCTCTAAGTTCACCCACACTGTTGCAAATGGCAGAATTTTCTTTTCTTTTATTGTTGATTATATATTATACATTATAAATATTATATATAATATATATATGTATATAATTCACCCAGTGATGGATGTACACCTAGATTGTTTTCATGTCTTGGCTATTATGAATAATGCTGCAATGAACACAGATATCTTTTTGAGATAGTAATTTCATTTCCTTTGGATAACCTAGAAGTGGGATTGCTGGATCATATGGTAATTCTATTTTTATTTTTTTGAGGAACCTCCATACTCTTTTCCATAGTGGCTACACCAATTTACATTCCCACCAAGAGAGCACAAAGGTTCTCTTTTCTTCACATCCTTGCCAGCCCTTGTTACCTCTTGTCTTCCTGGTAATAGTCATTCCAACAGATGTGAGGTGATATCTCATTTTGGTTTTGTTTTGTATTTCTTTCCCTGGTGATTAGTGATGTTGAGCATTTTTTTTCATGTACCTTTGGACATTTGTGTATCTTTTTTCGAATAATGTCTGTTCAAGTCCTTTGTGAATGGACCCCTTTCTAGAAAATGTTGCTTTCATCAGAACTATGACTTTCTGAATTTACTGACTGACATAGATCAGTATAAACATTGTTTCCCAGTTGAGGGAATTACTTTCACATTAAAACAGATTGAGAAGTTCATATAATATATTGATAAAACATAAGTTTCATAATTAGCTTGATTTTTAGTCTACTTGAGTCTATCTGTATGAAGATTTTTAGAAATAAAAGAAAACTTAAAATTTAACTCAAGCTACCCAGGAGATAACAGTTTTACCTATACAAAAACCACCATATGTGGAGAACCCACCAGCAAAACCCAACATACCAAACCTGAAATCAAGAAGGGCTGTGGAGAGGAGGGTAGAGTTAGTGGAATGTCACTGGTTTGACTTTTTTTCTTTTACCAGAAAATACCCAGCCACAAAACCTAACCACAGGAAAAAAGATTTTACAAAGGGCTGATATAAGGTAATTGCCCATTTTTAGAATTATTTGGTCATAATTTTCAAAATGACCCAACTCCAAAATACAATTTCTTGTTTCAGCCTTCAGCCTTGCTGAAATTCATGTTTCTGATAGAAAGTTGTAAATTATATATATTCCGTAATGCATATTTTTAAGCTTGGGCAAATGAGAATCTGGCCTCTTAAAATTTATCAGGAGATTATAAGCATTTGTAACTATTTTATTACTTTTCAATACTTTGTTGCAACTCTCATTAGGCATATCCTTTGAGGGAATTTCCTCCTGAAAAACTTCAGTGAAGCATATTCTTACTTAGATTGGTTCTGTGCTCCTGAAAAGGTCAAAAGTGATTCTGGACTAAACATGATTATTATATCGAGGATCAGAATGGAGCCATATAATTTATCTTGATGAGTCTGGTATTTTGTATAGTTTGTAGAATACCTCTGGAAAAATTTTCCAAAATTAATTCTAATCAAGTTTTAAGTAATAATCTTCATTGGAATAAGTATTTAGTTCTTAAATACATTAACTTTTGTGAAGGACATTTCTCACTGGGAACCATATTTCAGTGTGTTTGTTAAAAATTCACTTACTTAAAAATCATTTAGTTTAGCAAGAAACCAAAAGCTATGCACTGAACTGAGAGTATCTAATTTTAACTTTCAAACTTCCCTAGCCTAGAATTAGCCATCTTTTGCACAAGGATGGAGCCTATCTCCTGGATTAGTTTATATTACCCTGGAGACAAGTATTAGAAAGCAATATCTTTTGTGCTTATAGTTGCTAAACCACAACCCAAATTAAAAGTAGTATTATCTGTGTGCCAAAAATGATGCAGGATGGAGAATTGCTACATGACAGTCAACCTTATCTTCTTTACAAATGACACAAAATACTTTTTGCTTCCCAGGAAGGGATGTAAGGTTTATTCTTTATTGAAAGTAAGCGAGAAAAATATTGCTATTTCCAAACTATAGGTAGAATTTGAAACACTTTAATAATACTTTTAAAAATGTTTATCCACTAAAAAATTCTAAAGTGCTTTCCAAAGAGCAAGGGAGTTAGAATACCTTAAAACACACAAATTGAGGGGTAACAATAGCATCAAATAACATATACAAGTCAGTATTTGTGTAGACAAACTAATGCCTGCTTTGCAGAAAGTCTAGAAATGTTCAGATTCTTCACTTAGATGTATTGGGTTTTTTAAGGAGAATGTTTCACATGACCTCTGGTCCCAGCACTCTTGGTCACACTGCGGTACTTGCTCTGGGTTTCCTGTTCAGCTCTGGCTTGTCATGGAGGAGCTCCTGTGGGCTCTCAAGCCAAAAGCAGCATCCAGACTCGTTCACTGTCCATGGTGCCCAGCGTGTCTTAGAGGGATTTGCTGATGCTGACGGTGTTGGCACCTTGAACTTTCTCAAGGAGATGCAACTTGAAGGAAGATTTACCTTTTACTTCCCCCAAAGAAATACTGGAGTAAGAACCTGAGCACTGGACTGAAGAGCAATTTGAGAAGATATTTGCAGTGCGCAGCATCACCTCACTGTTCTCTTCCTGGCCCAATAGCCTCATACCAAATTTGTGGGCTCAGCTCTCTCTTTTCCAATGATCAGGTCCTTTTTGCCCCCAAAAGCGCTTCTGAGTCCTGTAGGCAAGTAACTCTTGACTTTTAAGTGCCTCCAGTTATTCATAGCAGATTTGCCCAATTGCATAGTGAGTAAAACTCATCCTGTATGTGGTGACACTCCTGATTCAGAGTTTCTGTGAGCTAGCTCTTCAGTTAGCAGGGCTTTGTAACATTGAGGTGGTTGCTGTCTCCTATGACTTTTGCTCTAACCACTTAAGAATACAAATCAGAAGGTTGTAATGAAAATCATAATAACTCTCACAATGGGAAATTGCTAACATTTATTAAGTTCTACTGTATGCCACACATTGTTCCATATAGTATTTTACATTGATTAACACATTTAATCTCACAATAACCCTTTAAGATAGGTGCAGTTAGGTGTGCCTGGGTGGCTTAGTCGGTTGAGTGTCCCACTTCAGCTTGGGCTTGATCTCATGGGTTCGTGAGTTCAAGCCCCACATGGGACTTGTTGCTGTTAGTGCAAAGCCTGCTTCAGATCCTCTGTCTCCCTCTCTGTCTGCCCCACCCCCACTTGATCTCTCTCTTCGAAAAAAAACAAAACAAAACAAGATAGGTGTAAGTATTTCTCCCATTTTCCTGTGAGGACCTTGGGCATATAGAAGTTAAGTAATTTGCCAGAGGCCACACCAACTGAATTCAGAGCCTCAGCATCTGATGACTCACAAGAAAGGGAAAGGAAGTAGAGTGAAGTTTTGCCTATGTTATATATTGTTCTCTATTCCTAATTTCAAAAACAATTAAACGTAATTAAAGAATATTTCTCTGACATTCAAAAGTAAGCCCCACCAAGGCAAGACCAACCTTTTTTCTTTCTCCATGGTGTCTCTGGCACCTAGTCTGTGCCTACTGCAAAACAGACAGAAGAATGAAAGGATCTAAAAAACTTGTAATTGGTTTTTCTTATGTGACCTTCATTTTTTTTAAATCTGCTCTTTCCAGTTTTTACGCTTGCTTTTACTTGCACTAAAGAATTACTGAAGTGTCTGGATTAGAGTAATTCAAAACTCCTAATCAGTAATTTGCAGTTTTCTGTTGCCTTTAATTGTTAGCAGAAGAACTGGGACTGGATTTGGTTTAAGAGAGTGTTTAACTTGCAGGATATCATCAACAAGACGTCTCTGAGGTGTGTGATAATGACCATACTTAAATACAGAGTCCGTGTTTACATGGGTGAGCCACTGCTTCTGCGAGGACCTTTACTGTATACCATTTCATTAATTATTCCTGGCAATAGAAATAATTTCAAAAAATAATCCCTGGTTCTATGGGCCAAAGCTGACAAAACTGATAGTTACGTGTAACATGTTTTAGAAGCCGACTTGCTAAACTACCTGATGAGTAAACACATACATGGAAGACTTATGAGTATGTGTCTTCTCAATCAAACCATGGCTATGTGGTAGGACTGTATTTTAGTTTTGGTGTTTGTAGTTGTTGAAAGTTGATCTGATGACTAATCCTATAATTCTTCACATTTTCATATATTTGACCATCTTCAACTTCCTGGATCTGAGACATCATGGCTAACCATATTCATTAAAGGAGTAATCAAATAGCTTCATTTCACACTTTGTTTTCCTTTAAACACTTTGATAGCATCCAGGAATTTAAAAACATCATTCATAAATTATTCTTGTGATTGGACCTTGATCAATTCACTTAAACTTAGTGTGTGCCCTTTTCTCCATTTACAAGTGAAAGGATAGTCTTGACCCACTTTTCAGAGGAGCCAATAAAAAATGATTGAGCCTGCCTTATAGAGTATTTTAAATATATAATTGCTCTGTATATGGAAAAAACTAATCACACATTTTTTAAAATGTTTAAAAACAGCTAGATGAAAAATCTGGAATGCATACAGGAATTACTACTTCTGTATAAGGCAGAAAAACATATTTTTGCCCATCAGCTTTACTAGTTCAAGTAAAGTCTATTTAATTATAAAAATCTACTTAATCAGCGACGGAGTCATTTCATTTCAGTGAGTGTCTAATTGTAGGGGAGCTCTGCAGCACAATCATGGCTTTCTGTTGTGCTCGGCTCAAGACCACCTTTAATGAAATGTGACAATGGAGCAGCTCCCTTGACTTTAATAAATAAATAAGTAGCTAGATGAATTTACCAGCTAGGGAGGGAAAGGAACAAATGGAGCTCTAAGTCCTATAAGAATAGTTTTTATCATTTAAAAACTTATAGATTATTTAAATTGTACTTCTCTAATTGCAATGGTTTATAACGTTTCATTTTGTTTAATAGCATTTGCTTTGATTGTATCATTATCATAGCATGTTGCTCTACCATTCACCTTACAGTATCTTTCCAGTAATGTGAAGGATAATTGAAGCTGTGTGAATGTGTTTTCCTCTTCTGTCCCTAGAAAGAGGCCATAATAATCAGAATCTGGAGAAGTTTCATTTGTAGCAAACTTATATTTCAAAGTCCCTTACCAACTTACATTTCAGGCTTATTTGTTAACAGTTTCATTTTCACATTCACTCATTCTGATTGCCTTCTCACAAAGTTTAATAATCACATTCTGTTTGGGAAGGATAAAGGTAAATTGTTCAATTTTTGTTCTTTTCGGATAGATCCACAGCATCGTAGAGAAAATGAGAATGATTTCAGTCTTCTCATATGCCACAGTTGTGGAGAAACCTCTGACATTACCACACAACATGGTCCTCCACCTCTGATTTCAGAGGGCATAAATAAGGGGCTTTTGCCCTCTCTTTTGCTTTGCATGGTCCTCTGGACTTAATGTCCATTTACGCAGCTTTCCTAGGTTGATTTGAGAGTGAACAAAAATGTCATTGTAGCAGGTGTCAGGCAGGGGCTCAGAACCAATTGTGTGAATGTTCTGTTTTTCCTGTATCTTGAATCTTTTTGCTCAGTATTGTTTAGTGTGTGCATATGACAGAGTGGGAGGGTAGTGAAGGAGAGAGACGGAGAGAGGGAGAGGGAGAGGGCCAGAGAGAGAGAGGGAGAGGGAGAGGGGGAGAAGGAGGGAGGGAGGGAGGGAGGGAGGGAGGGAGGGAGGGAGGGAGGGAGAGAGAGAGAGAATTTACCTACTTTACTAATAGCATAATCACAAACAGATAAAATATCCTTCATCAATTCTCTGAGAGTAACTGCAGGGAAATGGTGTTGTGGCACCATGGAAAGAATATGGGCTTTGCAGTAAGAAACATCTATGGTTTAAATCCAGCTCTGGATTTACAGAAAATTAGCTTTTATTTGCTTTTCAAATTCATTAAAATCACCTGAATCTGTTTTCTCATCCATAAAATGGGAATAAATAATACAAACCTCATAGCATTATTGTATTAAGTAAAGTATGGAAACTATATGGAATATTACGTTTTCAGAAAATGTGTGCTCTCTTCTACTCCTTAGTACTCCACTGAGGTAGCTTAGCAAAGCTCAGAACCATGATAAACACTTGAAGCAGAACTATCAAAATATGAATAATAAAAAGGAAGGTAAATCAGTTATGCTAAACAAATGTCTTACATCATTTATTGTGACTAATTGTAGTACTTACCTTTAAGATTCTTTGATGGATGAGGTGACAAGATAAACACAGTAGCGTATATGATTGCCAATTTTTGAGAAAAGAAAATAAGACTCACCAACTTTTTTCTGCACTAACATTTTTAATATTAAATATTAATTACCTCTACTCTTATTCTGTATCTCAGATTTCATTAAAATTTTAATTAAAAGTTAATTACAAACTCAATGGAGAAGAGGGAGCACATCATCAAAAATGGATGGATATTTCTCTGCTACAGGAATGGCCACCTCTTTCTTAACAGGTAAAGGGACTCTTGTTAGAACATACTTGTGAGGTCTGAACTGGATAATTTTGTCGTAGAAATGGTGGAAAAGCTGACCAAGTGAAGCACCAGGAGATAATGGCTGCTACATATGTTTTTTTCAGATCTGTGAATTCAGGAGGACGACTGGTATTTTGTTGCCTTAGTTTCTTCATTAGAGACTGCACCCACGTAGACCTTTTCCTGAGTTGTGCAGCTGTTTCCTCCCTGGTCCAAGGCCATAGCTCCATCAATACAACCCTCACCCCCACAGCATACACACATACTTCTTCCCAAAGCCCATTGCCCTCATTAGTCAGCAAGTTCTCACTTGAAAGAAATATAAAGACTTGGTTTTTTAAAACACCCACAATCACTACTACAATGACTTTTAGCATAAAGGAAATGTGTGACGTTTCTAAATTCCTAACAGATATTAATCTTTGGGGTTTGCCAATGACAAATTGGAATTCTTGGGAATTCTACAAATCGTAAATGATCCTTAAAATATTTCCAACATTGTACATAGTCTTTATGGATATATAAACAAATCATTACAAATACAAATGAAGTAAATTTAAATTTAGTAGCATTTATAAAGCACTTTCGCCTATAGTACATATTCAAACACAGATAAACACCAGTGAAGAATACTGGGTTATATTCAAATAAGGTAACATTCTGAATCCGAGTAAAATGAACATCACTCACTGTAGCATTATGTGCTAAAATTGCCAATGTAAGCATTTATTTTGCTTCTTAAACTTGTTATTTCTTAGGAGATAACTCATATAGGATTTGTTTAAAATGTACTATGCACACAAATTTATTAATATTTACTTTATTTTCAAGCATGGCTCACTGTTAGTAGCTAACAGGGCTATGAACACACACTTACAACATGACCATAGCCATGAACAATACTGCTGGAGTAGGTAAGGAAATTCTCTCTTCCTGCTCCTGTTTGGTTCCCAGAAGTGTCAACCTCAACTTTTGAGTCTCCTGTCACTGTTTCCTGCTCCTGCTTTCCACCTCACTAGTAGATTCTTTTGAACCAGTGTGTTTCTATGTTGATTGTTACATTTTGGTTCTTACAAGAGAATTATACTTTTTCCTGTTTTCTCCATTTCTCAACTGATTTTTCTCCTGATTCCAAAGAAACGTATAAATTACCCCAGAAATGTTGAGAAGCAATTCCTTATGGAAACACTAAAAAAATAGCCCCCCTTTTTAGGACAGTGGCTCTTAGTCTTGGTGGCATTTTACTTGGATGCTATTTTTAAAACCCTGCACATGGGGCCCCAGAGAATTAATTTAATAGGGTATATTTTTTCAAATGCAGGCAATTCTGTTGTATAGCCAAGTTTGAGAACTTATCTCTCAGGAACTACCAAATGGGTTACTCCTCATTCCATAATTCTATGCATACACTTATAAGTATTTCTCATTATTTCATTAGGCGAATTTAGTTTTGTTTGTGAAATTCTTGAGGGAAGATACATTTACGGTTTGAAAATTATTTTCGATCAGCAATTTTAGAACCTCAGAGGTTCTGTCTTAGATATTTTAGAAATGTATTAGATACAATTACGTGTAAAAAATAGTGTGTAGGTCTCAAACCCCCTAGCTAACCTTCAGAAGTAAATGGGTACAAGAGAGATAAATTGAAGCCATAGTATTTAAGAGATTAATATATTAAATGTTAGTACCTTTATTAGTACATTTTGACAGTTACAGGTATTGAATTCATCTTATATTGTTTAGTTGTCAAAGAAATACACACAACTATTTAAAAATAAAGTTATGTAGGAATGCCAAGGGGGCTTAGTTGGTTAAGCATACAACTCTTGGTTTCTGCTCAGGTCATGATCTCACAGTTTTGTGAATTTGAGCCTCGTGTCAGGCTCTACGCTGACAGCTTGGAGCCTGTTTGGGATTTTCTCTCTTTTCCTCTCTCTCTGCCCCTCCCCGACTCGTGCTGCCTCTGTCAAAAATAAACAAACTTTTAAAAAATAAAATAAAAAGTTATGTAGAACTATTTATGATGAAAACAAAGTTTACCTACTACAGTCTTCCTCTCCACAAGTATCCATTTTTAATTCTTTCAGCTCTTAGTCTGAGTTGTCATCTTAACATTTCTAAATCAGGAGGAGAGAGAAGATGGCGGCGTAGGAGGACGCTGGGCTCACCGCGCGTCCTGCTGATCACTTAGATTCCACCTACACCTGCCTAAATAACCCAGAAAACCACCAGAGGATTAGCAGAACGGAGTCGCCGGAGCCAAGCGCAGACGAGAGGCCCACGGAAGAGGGTAGGAAGGGCGGCGAGGCGGTGCGCGCTCCACGGACTGGCGGGAGGGAGCCGGGGCGGAGGGGCGGCTCGCTGGCCAAGCAGAGCCCCCGAGTCTGGCTTGCAAAAAGCGGAGGGGCCTGACGGACTGTGTTCCGACAGCAAGCGCGACTTAGCGGCTGGGAGGTCATAAGTGAACAGCTCTGCTCAGAAAGCGGGAAGGCTGGAGGACAAAGGGAAGGAGAGCTACTGAGCCCCCGGACGACAGAGCTCAGTTTGGTGGGGAATAAAGGCGCTCGCCAGCCGCATCTCCCCCGCCCATCCCCCAGCCAAAATCCCAAAGAGAACCAGTTCCTGCCAGGGAACTTGCTAGCTCCACGCAAACACCCAACTCTGCGCTTCTGCGGAGCCAAACCCCCGGCAGCGGATCTGACTCCCTCCTGCTGCCACAGGGCCCCTCCTGAAGTGGATCACCTAAGGAGAAGCAAGCTAAGCCTGCCCCTCCTGCCCCTGTGCACCTTGCCTACCCACCCCAGCTAAGACGCCAGATCCCCAGCATCACAAGCCTGGCAGTGTGCAAGTAGCCCAGACAGACCACCCCACCCCACAGTGAATCCCGCCCCTAGGAGAGGGGAAGAGAAGGCACACACCAGTCTGACTGTGGCCACAGCGGTGGGCTGGGGGCAGACATCAGGTCTGACTGCGGCTCCGCCCACCAACTCCAGTTATACACCACAGCACAGGGGAAGTACCCTGCAGGTCCTCACCACGCCAGGGACTATCCAAAATGACCAAGCAGAAGAATTCCCCTCAGAAGAATCTCCAGGAAATAATAACAGCTAATGAGCTGATCAAAAAGGATTTAAATAATATAACAGAAAGTGAATTTAGAATAATAGTCATAAGATTAATCGCTGGGCTTGAAAACAGTATAGCTGACAGCAGAGAATCTCTTGCTACAGAGATCAAGGGACTAAGGAACAGTCACGAGGAGCTGAAAAACGCTTTAAACGAAATGCATAACAAAATGGAAACCACCACGGCTCGGATTGAAGAGGCAGAGGAGAGAATAGGTGAACTAGAAGATAAAGTTATGGAAAAAGAGGAAGCTGAGAAAAAGAGAGATAAAAAAATCCAGGAGTATGAGGGGAAAATTAGAGAACTAAGTGATACACTAAAAAGAAATAATATACGCATAATAGGTATCCCAGAGGAGGAAGAGAGAGGGAAAGGTGCTGAAGGGGTACTTGAAGAAATCATAGCTGAGAACTTCCCTGAACTGGGGAAGGAAAAAGGCATTGAAATCCAAGAGGCACAGAGAACTCCCTTCAGACGTAACTTGAATCGATCTTCTGCACGACATATCATAGTGAAACTGGCAAAATACAAGGATAAAGAGAAAATTCTGAAAGCAGCAAGGGGTAAACGTGCCCTCACATATAAAGGGAGACCTATAAGACTCGTGACTGATCTCTCTTTTGAAACTTGGCAGGCCAGAAAGAATTGGCACGAGATTTTCAGTGTGCTAGACAGAAAAAATATGCAGCCGAGAATCCTTTATCCAGCAAGTCTGTCATTTAGAATAGAAGGAGAGATAAAGGTCTTCCCAAACAAACAAAAACTGAAGGAATTTGTCACCACTAAACCAGCCCTCCAAGAGATCCTAAGGGGGACCCTGTGAGACAAAGTACCAGAGACATCACTACAAGCATAAAACATACAGACATCACAATGACTCTAAACCCACATCTTTCTATAATAACACTGAATGTAAATGGATTAAATGCGCCAACCAAAAGACATAGGGTATCAGAATGGATAAAAAAACAAGACCCATCTATTTGCTGTCTACAAGAGACTCATTTTAGACCTGAGGACACCTTTAGATTGAGAGTGAGGGGATGGAGAACTATTTATCATGCTACTGGAAGCCAAAAGAGAGCTGGAGTAGCCATACTTATATCAGACAAACTAGACTTTAAATTAAAGGCTGTAACAAGAGATGAAGAAGGACATTATATAATAGTGACAGGGTCTATCCATCAGGAAGAGCTAACAATTATAAATGTCTATGCGCCGAATACCGGAGCGCCCAAATATATAAAACAATTACTCATAAACATAAGCAACCTTATTGAGAAGAATGTGGTAATTGCAGGGGACTTTAACACCCCACTTACAGAAATGGATAGATCATCTAGACACACGGTCAATAACGAAACAAGGGCCCTGAATGAGACATTGGATCAGATGGACTCGACAGATATATTTAGAACTCTGCATCCCAAAGCAACAGAATATACTTTCTTCTCGAGTGCACATGGAACATTCTCCAAGATAGATC
Organism: Puma concolor; assembly: GCF_028749965.1. Classification (NCBI taxonomy): domain Eukaryota; kingdom Metazoa; phylum Chordata; class Mammalia; order Carnivora; family Felidae; genus Puma; species Puma concolor. Next base: position 110,132,373 of record NC_141675.1, on the reverse strand, counting down.
ATATATTGGGTCACAAAACAGCCCTTCATAAGTTTACAAGAATTGAAATCATACCATGCATCCTTTCAGACCACAATGCTATGAAGCTTGAAATCAACCACAGAAAAAAGTCTGGAAAACCTCCAAAAGCATGGAGGTTAAAGAACACCCTACTAACGAATGAGTGGGTCAACCAGGCAATTCGAGAAGAAATTAAAAAATATATGGAAACAAATGAAAATGAAAATACAACAATCCAAACGCTTTGGGACGCAGCAAAGGCAGTCCTGAGAGGAAAATACATTGCAATCCAGGCCTATTTCAAGAAACAAGAAAAATCCCAAATACAAAATCTAACAGCACACCTAAAGGAAATAGAAGCAGAACAGCAAAGGCAGCCTAAACCCAGCAGAAGAAGAGAAATAATAAAGATCAGAGCAGAAATAAACAATATAGAATCTAAAAAAACTGTAGAGGAGATCAACGAAACCAAGAGTTGGATTTTTGAAAAAATAAACAAAATTGACAAACCTCTAGCCAGGCTTCTCAAAAAGAAAAGGGAGATGACCCAAATAGATAAAATCATGAATGAAAATGGAATTATTACAACCAATCCCTCAGAGATACAAACAATCATCAGGGAATACTATGAAAAATTATATGCCAACAAATTGGACAACCTGGCAGAAATGGACAAATTCCTAAACACCCACACGCTTCCAAAACTCAATCAGGAGGAAATAGAAAGCTTGAACAGACCCATAACCAGCGAAGAAATTGAATTGGTTATCAAAAATCTCCCAACAAATAAGAGTCCAGGACCAGATGGCTTCCCAGGGGAGTTCTACCAGACGTTTAAAGCAGAGATAATACCTATCTTTCTCAAGCTATTCCAAGAAATAGAAAGGGAAGGAAAACTTCCAGACTCATTCTATGAAGCCAGTATTACTTTGATTCCTAAACCAGACAGAGACCCAGTAAAAAAAGAGAACTACAGGCCAATATCCCTGATGAATATGGATGCAAAAATTCTCAATAAGATACTAGCAAATCGAATTCAACGGCATATAAAAAGAATTATTCACCATGATCAAGTGGGATTCATTCCTGGGATGCAGGGCTGGTTCAACATTCGCAAATCAATCAACGTGATACATCACATTAACAAAAAAAAAAGAGAAGAACCATATGATCCTGTCAATCGATGCAGAAAAGGCCTTTGACAAAATCCAGCACCCTTTCTTAATAAAAACCCTTGAGAAAGTCGGGATAGAAGGAACATACTTAAAGACCATAAAAGCCATTTATGAAAAGCCCACAGCTAACATCATCCTCAACGGGGAAAAACTGAGAGCTTTTTCCCTGAGATCAGGAACACGACAGGGATGCCCACTCTCACCACTGTTGTTTAACATAGTGCTGGAAGTTCTAGCATCAGCAATCAGACAACAAAAGGAAATCAAAGGCATCAAAATTGGCAAAGATGAAGTCAAGCTTTTGCTTTTTGCAGATGACATGATATTATACATGGAAAATCCGATAGACTCCACCAGAAGTCTGCTAGAACTGATACATGAATTCAGCAAAGTTGCAGGATACAAAATCAATGTACAGAAATCAGTTGCATTCTTATACACTAACAATGAAGCAACAGAAAGACAAGTAAAGAAACTGATCCCATTCACAATTGCACCAAGAAGCATAAAATACCTAGGAATAAATCTAACCAAAGATGTAAAGGATCTGTATGCTGAAAACTATAGAAAGCTTATGAAGGTAATTGAAGAAGATTTAAAGAAATGGAAAGACATTCCCTGCTCATGGATTGGAAGAATAAATATTGTCAAAATGTCAATACTACCCAAAGCTATCTACACATTCAATGCAATCCCAATCAAAATTGCACCAGCATTCTTCTCGAAACTACAACAAGCAATCCTAAAATTCATATGGAACCACAAAAGGCCCCGAATAGCCAAAGTAATTTTGAAGAAGAAGACCAAAGCAGGAGGCATCACAATCCCAGACTTTAGCCTCTACTACAAAGCTGTCATCATCAAGACAGCATGGTATTGGCACAAAAACAGACACATAGACCAATGGAATAGAATAGAAACCCCAGAACTAGACCCACAAACGTATGGCCAACTCATCTTTGACAAAGCAGGAAAGAACATCCAATGGAAAAAAGACAGTCTCTTTAACAAATGGTGCTGAGAGAACTGGACAGCAACATGCAGAAGATTGAAACTAGACCACTTTCTCACACCATTCACAAAAATAAACTCAAAATGGATAAAGGACCTGAATGTGAGACAGGAAACCATCAAAACCTTAGAGGAGAAAGCAGGAAAAGACCTCTCTGACCTCAGCCGTAGCAATCTCTTCCTCGACACATCCCCAAAGGCAAGGGAATTAAAAGGAAAAGTGAATTACTGGGACCTTATGAAGATAAAAAGCTTCTGCACAGCAAAGGAAACAACCAACAAAACTAAAAGGCAACCAACGGAATGGGAAAAGATATTTGCAAATGACATATCGGACAAAGGGCTAGTATCCAAAATCTATAAAGAGCTCACCAAACTCCACACCCGAAAAGCAAATAACCCAGTGAAGAAATGGGCAGAAAACATGAATAGACACTTCTCTAAAGAAGACATCCGGATGGCCAACAGGCACATGAAAAGATGTTCAGCGTCGCTCCTTATCAGGGAAATACAAATCAAAACCACACTCAGGGATCACCTCACGCCAGTCAGAGTGGCCAAAATGAACAAATCAGGAGACTATAGATGCTGGAGAGGATGTGGAGAAACGGGAACCCTCTTGCACTGTTGGTGGGAATGCAAATTGGTGCAGCCGCTCTGGAAAGCAGTGTGGAGGTTCCTCAGAAAATTAAAAATAGACCTACCCTATGACCCAGCAATAGCACTGCTAGGAATTTATCCAAGGGACACAGGAGTACTGATGCATAGGGGCACTTGTACCCCAATGTTCATAGCAGCACTCTCAACAATAGCCAAATTATGGAAAGAGCCTAAATGTCCATCAACTGATGAATGGATAAAGAAATTGTGGTTTATATACACTATGGAATACTACGTGGCAATGAGAAAAAATGAAATATGGCCTTTTGTAGCAACGTGGATGGAACTGGAGAGTGTGATGCTAAGTGAAATAGGCCATACAGAGAAAGACAGATACCATATGGTTTCATTCTTATGTGGATCCTGAGAAACTTAACAGGAACCCATGGGGGAGGGGAAGGAAAAAAAAAAAAAAGAGGTTAGAGTGGGAGAGAGCCAAAGCATAAGAGACTGTTGAGAACTGAGAACAAACTAAGGGTTGATGGGGGGTGGGAGGGAGGAGAGGGTGGTTGATGGGTATTGAGGAGGGCACCTTTTGGGATGAGCCCTGGGTGTTGTATGGAAACCAATTTGACAATAAATTTCATATATAAATAAAAAAAAAAAGAGTAAAAAAATAAAAAAAAATAAAAAATAAACAAAAAAAAAACAAAAACATTTCTAAATCATATGATTACACTATTATTTCTTGATGAATTACTTTTTGACAGCTTCTATTTATTTTCTGCCATGATAGCAAGGATTTAGCTATCCAGTGTGCCCCATCAGTGCCTCCATCCTTTCATTAAATTATGTTATTATTTTTCAATTCTTTAGTGGCTACCTTTCTAATCTTAATTTATATATTTGCATCATTTTTTTTCTACATTAACTGTAAACTGTATCCCTTGACTCCATGTTTTGTAAGATGAGGGTATTAGTACCTGTGCCCTTCTCATCCACTCTCCCTCATCTTCCAACTTCTGTCATTTTTACTTTTACAAAATCAAGGTTGATGAAAATGTATTCCATTATATAAAATACATATTTTCTGAATTTGGCCTGTAGATTAGTTTTAAATTTTGATAGCTAATATACATTTTCACATTATTCTGACTATATGAGAATAGTAAATTGAAAAGTCAATCAGGCTTTTGTACATTGAAATTCCCTGTTCCCATCTCTTCACTATTTTCCCTTGTATCTTAACACTATTTAAAAAACATTGTTTATATTACATATTCTTTCTTGACCCCCTTTCTGTGAGGCCACTATCCTTAACCACTAGCTGGTTTTCCTGCTCTAACAATCTAGACTGGCTCTTGACTTAAACTTATAATTTGGGACTTCCCTCTAGGTTAAGAGTCATTTTCTTTCATATTTTGAAAGCACTGCTGTACCACTTTCTAGCTTCTAGTATTGATGATAAGTCTTCTGTTTCTCATTTTCCTTCATTTATGGGTAAATTTTAATTCCCCCAGAAGCTTTTTGAATTTTCTATCTTTGGCACTCCAAAATTTCACAACAAAGTGTCCAGATACAGGTATTTTTCCATTTATCATGTTGAGCCCTCAGTCTACTGTTTCAATCCTGAGATCATGTCCTTCAATTCTGAGAAATTCTCACGCATTTTTCCTTTGATGATTTTCACATCTTTGTCTAATCTGGTCTTATCATCTGAACTCTAGTTGGTTAGATATTGGACCTCTTGGATGTTATACTGATGCACTCTTTATATCTTTTATATCTTCTTTCATTTTATGTATTTGTTTTTTATTTTGGGGGTAGTATTTTAATATTTTTATCTCTCAATGATTTTTATTAACTTTTAAAAAGATGCTATCTGTTTTTAATTTCAGGAGACATTGGATTGCCCTCTCCTCCTGCCACAGTATCTATCATCTATCATCTTTATTTTTATATACACTAATTTATTTCTGAGGACATTATTTCCATTATTTTAATGCTGTCTTCTACTCCTTAAATTATGCCCAATTCCTCTAGAATAACATTTCTCTAACATTAGTTTCATGTTGCAGCTGGCCTCAAAATTTCATACTTTGCTGCCAATTCATATTTAAAAATAAAACAATATAAATTTCATTTGAGGCTTTAAATTTTTTTTTCTTTTTCTTGACATTTATTTATTTTTTGAGAGACAGAAAGGGATATAGCGCAAGCGGGGGAAGGGCAGAGAGAGAGGGAGACACAGAATCCATGGGAACCTGACGGTGGGAGGTGGGTGGGTGGGGGGAGGGGGGCTCAAACTCACCAACTGTGAGATCATGACCTGAGTTGAGGTTGGACTCTTAACTGAGCCACCAAGGTGCCCCATGGGGCTTTTGATAAGTTTACTTTAGTGCAGCTGGGCAGGTATGTGACTGTTACAACTGTAAAAAAATGTCAGAATTTGAGATATTATCTTCTGGTCTTGGGAAATCCTTTAGAGAAGAGACTTTTAATTTTTTGGTCCAAGGAATAGATATTTTGGTGCCAGATGATGATAGAAAGAGGTGGGATCCTGCCTTTTAATTAACACTCATTTTTTTAACCCCCGTGTCTTTTCTTTGTCTTGGTGTTTAGAAATTCCAACCTCCACTTCAGCCGTATCTTTTTCCAACCTTACTTTTCTGAGCAGTTGCTTCTTTTCCCTGCACCATCATTTTGTTGTACTACCTTCCCTTTGTGATTCCTTTTTTTATTGTGGACAGTCTATACACTCAAATGCCCATATGGCTCAAGAAGGTAATTAAGTAAATGAAGAATGGTCCCTAAGAAATAACAATGGAGCTGGTATGCCCTGGGATTGCCACTACTCAGTTTTAGTTATTATGTTTTATTCCCTTATAATTAATTTAGTAAATTTTTCAGAGACAAAAATAATCAACACATATGGTTGGCTTGTCATCTTGACTCAGAGGTCCTCCCAGGTACTAAATGCTAAAGGAAACATTATTTTTGATTCGGGGGGTGTTAGGTCCTTTTACCTTCCTTCAGACTTCTCCATGCTACCTTAAATGAACATAGTTCTAGGCTAAACCATGTCCTTGCCATTTGCAGGCAACCTTAAGTCATATTGAAAAGGAAATATTATATTTCCTATTCTAAAAATTTCAATGTGAGAGGCCCTGAGTAATATAAAAGGCAATAATTTTACCTTGCTTTTATATTACGATGGTAGCATGCAATATGTTTTTCTCTCATTTGGACCCTATATATTAATTTAGGGCTGAATATTGAGGCATAACTCAGAGAAAATGATTCTGCATGTTGGTAGGGTAATGTGGTTCATTTATATAGCTTTCTGGCTCTATATCTTGATCCAAAGATAGGATTGAGTTTAATATATGACCTGTGAATTAGATGGACTACATATTCTCAGATGGTCACTTTTAATATCATTTCTCTTGCCAGGCCTTTAGATAATGCAACAAAAAGTTAATGACCATATTCTTGGATAAGATCTTGAGTGTCTTGATTTTCTGAAGCTGATTGAAAGAAGAATTATTGAGAATTATTTCCATTATGTGATGATGGTAGGGTTGACAACATATTGGATATTGAAAAAATGTAAATGTATTTTAGACTTCAAGAAGGCCTCTAAAGGGATGTTTGTAAAAGGCCAAAGGGTTAATTTGTCACACCCTTCTTGTTATATTGGCAAATTTATCAATTTTCAGAGTTAATGATGAAAAATGGCAGAATATGCTTACCCAAAATATGGTTCTAGAAGTTCAGGACACACCACCTCCAAATACTCTTTGGTATATTGACTGTTTTTAGCTGCAGGCTCTTGAAAAGCAGCACATACAGGGAGAGGCTGCCCCTGAGCTCCACTTTTCTGTCCAAAGACAGATGTTTTCATGGGAACTCAATTGTAATCAATCCCTCCCAGGGAGTTATATCATTCAGGGAGGATTGACTCATCACAGGACAGGAGAATAGAGGTGACATCACACCCAGACAAACTTGGTCACAGACGACCACACCTATTCTTCTAGGGGCTCATTTATCTTTCCTAAAAATCATTTACTATTCCCTCAGAGGCCTACATTCCCCTTCCACTTTCCCTATTAAGATGGTGTTTAAGCCTGAATTCTAAGCCACATCAAAGAGTTACTCATTTTTCCCCTGGAGATCTCCTATGTTTACATAAGGTACACATGATAATAAACTTCTGTTTGTTTCTCTCTTGTTAATCTGTCTTTTGTTATAAGGGACCCAGTGAAAATTTAGGAGGGTAGTAGGAAAATTATTTTTTCTCCCTAAAATGCCAAAGCATGACTTGGTGGTAGGGGCACTTAGGTCCCAATACTCTCCAAAGACTTCCCCATGCCTCCCAAATAAACATACAATCTGTATTAAAACCATGTGCCTTTCTCAAAAAGATAATTTTAAGACTTAGCAATAAACACACAATATAAAATGCGTCTGATTTCTTTTGTAAGTAGCTTCAAAGCAAGTTCCCAGCTTCTGTTCCCAATCTGATTTCTACTCTTGAGTCTCTCCTATTTAGAAAATTTGTTAATAGTATCATATTTTCAATCTTCTGAGCTACAGGGAATATGTGTTTTAAAATCTATAAAGTCATCTTAAAAGTTTTAATTTGAAAGGAAGCAAGAATATACAATGAGGAAAAGACAGTCCTTTCAAAAAATGGTGCTGGGAAGACTGGATACCCACATGAAAAAGAATGAACCCAGACCACTTTCTTATAACCACACACAAACTTAAACTCAAAATGGATTAAAGACCTAAATGTGAGACATGTAACCATAAAATTACTAGAAGACATAGGCAGTAATTTATTTGACATCCATTGTAGAAACATTCTTTTAGATATTACTCCTCAGGCAAGGGAAACAAAAACAAGAATAAGCTATTGGCACTACACCAAAACAAAAACAAAAACAAAACAAAACAAAACAAAAACGTTTGCACAGCAAAGGAAACCATCAACAAAACAAAAACACAACCTACAGAATAGAAGAATGTATTTGCAAATGCTATATCCAACAAGGGATTAATCTCCAAAATATATAAAGAAGAAATACAGCTCAATACACACGCACGAACAATCCAATCAACAATTGGCAGAGGACTTGAATTGACATTTTTCCAAAGGATACATACAGATGGCCAAGAGACACATGAAACAATGCTCAACATCATTAATCATCAAGGAAATGCAAATCAAAACCACGATCAATATCACCTTACACCTGTCAGGATAGAATCAAAAAGAGAAGAAATAACAAGTGTTCGTGTGGATGTGGAGAAAAAAGAACTCTTGTGCACTGTTGGCGAGAGTGCAGATGATGCAACCACTGTGGAAAACAGAATGGAGTTACTTTAAAAAAGAAAAAATATAAATACCATATGATCCAGTGATCCTACTTCTGGCTATCCACCAAAGAATACAAAAACATTAATTCAGAAAGATACATGCACCCTATGTTTATTGCAGCATTATTTACAATAGCCAAAATATGGAAGCAACCTAAGTTGTTCATCAATAGATGAATGGACACTTACTGTGATGAGCACTGAGTAATGTATGGAAATATTGAATTACTATATTATACACTTGAAACTAATATAACATTGTATATTAATTATACTTCAATAAAAAAATTAAAATTTTTAATTCAGTTAAGACTGGCTTGTTCAGATATTTAGAGCAAACATGTTTTTAAGGTGTTTGCATTACCCTAACAATTCAATATGAACAGATGTGTCCATTAAGCCTGTCAGCTTCCCCCTTGAAAAGGAGAAAATCAAATCAAAGCTCAACAAACATGAAGTGCATGGTTTGCTGCTCAATAGATATAGATCTCTAAACAATTGATAAAGTTGTAGTGTTCTAAATTGATTGCTGAGATGGGTAGTGGTGCACACCACAACCTGTCTTTTCCTTGCCACACACTGCTTAACTGGTCACTCATAGCCATGTGCCCAGATCAGTATCCCAACATATAAGGAAATATTGGAATGTTGCAAAGTGAAGCAATTTACAGGTAAGTTTAAGCTACTGAAAGTGAAAAACACCTCAAATAAAAAAGCCTACTAATATCTTAGACTCCCAAGTAAAATGTCCTAAAGAGATCCCATGTCCTTTTTAAGTTACAGACTAAGTAAATTTTTAGCCTCCTCTAGAAACTCCAGAAGGGGAAAGTATCCACCTAACATATGCTTCTCTTTTGTTTTGCTGATATATCTTGACCTCCTTGCCTCATTTTACACAAGTGGAAGAGCTGACTTCTGCCTTTTTTTTTTTTTTTTTTTTTTTTTTTTTTTGGTGAAAGAAATTTATGGAGTCTAGTATCCAAATGTACATCCTGCAACTGAACATATTAGACGTGTAGAAAATTTTGTGGAGTACTTCAAAGGCTTCTCTAAGACTATACTATAAAGGCATATTGTATTAACTTAACTCTGCCCCAAATTTCCCTACACCAGAACCAAGGAGAGGAAAACTAATCTGCTTTTAAAATCCTTTTAAAATCTGCTTGGATACCGTGTGATTGCACATTTCCCAAATAGCCACAACAGTTTCTCCCATCTAGCATTCCTTTCTTTGATGCTCCTCCTATCAAGAGGTGGGTGTGTGTGTTTGCTCCCTTGACTGGGTGGACTTGTGACTACAACAGAGAAGATGTAGTGAAGCTAGTTGAAAGAAATGATACAGCTTCTGCTTAGTTGTCTTTTGGAACATACCCTCTTAGAGCGCAGTCATCATTCTAGAGGAAACCTAAGCAACTCCATGGAGGACCCCACTGGAAAGGAACTGGTAGCCTGAACCTCTGACCAGGACTGAGTGGGTCATTGTGGAAGCTGCTACTCCAGTCTCAGCTGAGCCCTGCAGCCATGTGGTGCAGTGGTGGCCATCCCCACAGAGCCCAGTACACACTGCAGATGTGTGAATAAAATAAATAATTGCCATTGTGCTTTTGAATTTTGGAGTGCTTTGTTAGGCAGTAACGGATCGCTGTCTTGCAAGAAGACCCGGTTGACACCTTAATTGCCTCCATCGTGACCTCACTCTACTTTCTAACTGTCGAGTTCGTCTTTCCTTCCGTCTTATCTCTTAACTCAGGCAAAAGACCCAGTGGGCAAAGCATCCCATGATGGGGACTGAGACTAATCACCACCCCCCAGCAGTAATGACTGCCCCATTATCAGCAAGACCCCATGTGACTCACCCCATGACAGTGATCAACTTGACCTTTACTGCCCAGCTGCATGGACCTGCCGACCTTTGTCACACTTTACTTACAGAAACCTAGTATTTTTAGTACTTTGGAGACAGTTTTTGGGACACTAGGCCACTGTCTTCCCAGTGCTGGCCTAACTAAAATAAATTCCTTTCTTGTTTCACTGTGACTCATCTCTCTGCCTCTGGATTTACTAGCATCAAGTTCCCCACCCTGGTCTGTTTGAGATCTCTGGAACCCTGGTGCTGTTGTGACCCAGTTACAGTATTAGGCAATCATACCTAATCTTGTGGGGATGTAAATTTTGTAGGGTTTTCCTTTCCTGTGTAATAGGAGATGGCAAACTATAGTTTCCTGGCTAAATTATGTCCCATAACTAAGAATGGTTCATACTGTATGTATGTATGTATTTATTTATTTCTATGTTTATTAGAGAGAGACAGCACGTGTGAATGAGTGGAGGAGGGGCAGAAAGAGAGGAAGAGGGAATCCCAAGCAGGCTCAGTGCTGAGCAGAGCACAGAGCCCAGGTTTCTACATTTTAAAGTGTTATTGAGGGATGCCTGGGTGGCTCAGTTGGTTAAGGATCAGACTCGTGGTGTCACATCACGTCGTGATGTCATGGTTCATGAGAGATTGAGGTATGTCAGACTCTGCACTGACAGCACAAAGCCTGCTTGGGATTCTCTCTCTCCTTCTCTCTCTGCTTTGCCCCCACTCAGGCATGCATACTTTTACATGCTCTCTCTCTCTCTCAAAATAAATAAACTTAAAAAAAAAGTGTTCTTGGAAAGAAAAACCACAAACAAAAATACAAAGAATATGTGACAGAGACTATAAGTGGCTTGCAAAGACTGAAATATTTATATCTGAGCTTTTATAGAAAAATTTTGCTGTTCTCTGCTCTAGGATAACCCATCTTCTCTCAGGTGCTTCATGTTAATTAGGGCTACTGGTTTTGTGCTGGAAGAAAAATTGGGCAAAAAGAGGAAATCTCGGAAATCTTTCTTGAAAGACTCGCCCCTGTCTTCCCACAACTAACTTACACTTCAAAAGCAGTTGTACATTTTAATGAGTACCCTCATGCAAACCTGTTGATTTCTCCATTAAGATACAGTAGACCATAGGGGGCGCCTGGGTGGCGCGGTCGGTTGAGCGTCCGACTTCAGCCAGGTCACGATCTCGCGGTCGGTGAGTTCGAGCCCCGCGTCAGGCTCTGGGCTGATGGCTCGGAGCCTGGAGCCTGTTTCCGATTCTGTGCCTCCCTCTCTCTCTGCCCCTCCCCCGTTCATGCTCTGTCTCTCTCTGTCCCAAAAATAAATAAAAACGTTGGAAAAAAAAATTAAAAAAAAAAAAAAGATACAGTAGACCATAGAGCAAGAAAATATATTTGGGGTGTCATATACATCAAAATAATAAATTATTGAGCAATGATTTTAGGAAAATATTTGCAAGCATTTGCTTGAGATCTGGAACTAGGCATATTACCCCTTTTCCTCTCCCTTTAAACACATATAGTTAGTATATCTATAATTTCTGATCAGAGGCTGAAATAATAGGATTTTAGTGGAAGGATATTTGTATACATTTGTATTATGCATCATAATTATATGTCATAACTAAAGGTTTCTAAGATCAAAATTGAACTAAGAAATGTAAACACTTAAGATGAAAAAGTTAGCATTTCTTTCTTAGATTCCTGAATTGATAGATTAAGAGACGTTGTCAAAGTCAACTGCCAGTCCAGAACTGTATTAAGCAGCTGTGCTCTTCCATGGGCTCAATGTGCCACTAAAATCACAGGATCTGGCCAAAAAGTCATTTTCTCGTAGTCGCTCTTATATTGAACAGATATTTTCATCATCTTTATAATTTCGGATTCGACAACAACTAATGTCCAAATTTTTATCAGTGCACTATGAGGAATAAGAGTATTTTAGTATAACAGTGTTTGGATTTAGACAGGAAAATGATGGCAGGTGGAATTTTGAACCTTGCGTACTCTTCTCCATTGGGGTTGGAAGGTGAGGAGCTGCCTGAGGACAAGTAGATGTGGCATAAATCTTTCTTAGCTGACTTGTGAGGAGATGGATTCATACACATTGCATCTGTTTTGTGGGATTTTTTTTTTTTAATTTGATAAACTGACTCATGTTTGAAAGCTAGAGTCTTGAATTGGTAAAATTTTTAATTAGAAATATCTTTGGCATTTTAACTGCTATCACTTTGCTATTTGCAAATGAAACGTTTCAATGAAAAATCATGAATATCAAAGAAATCATTTTCATAATTAGCATATCGTTAAGTACTAACTCACTGTCCTTTACCAGGGGTTTTGGTGATTTTAGAGAAAAGAGCATAACACAGCTCTTACAGGGCTGCATTTAAGCCCTTTATAGGTTGGAAATTGCTGTGGAGCTTTAATTTTTGAAATATGTTTTCAGCACAAGGTAAAATTGATGTGATGGCATAAAGAAGCAAAACAAGTAACAACCTTTCAAAGAGATTCAACATAATTGTTACAAAGTAAAAAACCTTTTAGAACCCCCATACATTTCAGCAAGAATTGTGTTGTTTTCCATTATGGTTTTTATAGAGCTTCTGTAATATTGGTTCATAAAATGTGTGTCTGCAGAAATTATCTACGGAAGTTGGAGGGAGAAAGACCTGCCAGGGCATCTATTTCATTTACAAGCCATCAATAACTAATGCAAGACACGACAATAATGCAACATTAAGGTTATTCATTTAAACACAGGAGTCAGGAAATGCAAAAAACAAGGATCTCATAATAACATCAAACACCCACAGTGAACAGATAAAATATTTTTGATTGCTAATTATACTGTTAAGTGTTATACCTTAAAATGAAGCACATGAAATATGAACAAGCTAATGTTCCCTTGAGATACTTAACTTGCATTTCCTGGCTTTAATGTTTAAATTGGAAACTTTAAAAGTTTCATTGACATAAATTTTTGTTTTTCATTTCCTTTCATTTACTTCTTATTTTTGAAGAAAATGAAAAAAAAATGTTCATTGATTACTGATGGTGTTGATGGTGTTAAGAGTTAGCCTCAGTCTCCATAGAGCTTTCTAAAGCGATTTTAAAATTGGACTTAACCAGAATGATGCCCACAGTCCTCAGGATGTGGCCATCCGTGTCTCCAGGCCTAGACCCGGATTTGTGGTTTCACCCTTTCATTTTAAACGTGGAGCTGCCTTCTCTAAACAAATCGACTCTGTGCCACATATTTAGATTTCTAAATTTTATGAAGAACAGTTTGAAAGGGAATAGGGGGTAGTGATATATCTACATCTAATAAATTTTGATTTTAGGAAGGCTTTTTACGAGTATAGAGTCTCCCTTTCAAAATACTACTCTCAAGAATAATTAAAAGGGAGAGGAGAGGTAAAGACTTACAGACACAGAGCACAGCAGCAGGAAAAATCCGGGGTCGTGAAATTAAACACTGAATATGAATTTAAAATGACGATAACAGAGAATTGATGATAGCAGAGACATCAATAGGGTAGAGAAAGGACGGATTCAGGAAGAAGATGACAACTTTTATTGATACTCTACTGCTTATGGCCAAAAGTCCAAATGCCTGACATGTAAACAAAATCTTCCGCAATTTACTTGTAGTTTACCTCTTGCGATGGGCAAAATCATGAATCCTGAAACACACTCATGGCCTATCCTCAGAGCCTGTGACTATTTTGCTTCATATAGCAAAAAAGTATTTTGTAGTGTGATTAAGTTAAAGATCTTGAGATGGAGAGATTATCCTGTAATATCCTAGTGGGTCCTTACAAGGGACAGAGGGAGGCAGGACAGTCCAAGAAGAAGACAAACAGTGGAGGCAGAGGTCTGAGTTATGTGATTATTGTCTTTGAAGATGGCAAGTTGTCATAGGCCAAGGAATGACAGCGGCCTCTAGGGGCCAGGAGAGAAAGGAATGGATTCTCTCCAGAGGCTCCATGAAGGAAGGCAGACCTACCAGCACCTTGATTTTTAGCCCCGTAAGACCCATTTTGGACATCTGGTCTCTAGAACTGCAAGATAATATATTTGTGTTGTTTTAAACCACTCATTTTATGGTAATTTGTTACAATAGCCATAAGGAAACTAATATACCTCTACACACTCATAATGATAACATTCATTACATTACTGTGTCTCAAAGATGCCATCTACTATAAGACATAAAACTAATTTCATGAAACTTGGAGGTGGGTACAAAATATAACCATTTGTTTTATCAGTTAACAGTAGATTATCTCAACGCAATTATATATTTTTATCTTTTTTAATATGACAAGTGAACTTGGAGCTCAAGTTTTCCTTACAGTCAGAATCAAATGATTCTTCTGATTTTCTTTAGGCTATTGGAAGGTGTGTAGTTTCATCTTGGCATGTCGCTTTTCATAACTCATGTTCAGTTTCTTTAGAGATAGACATTGCCGTTTCAAGGTGTTTTGTTTGCATTTGCTTCTTGTTAATTCATGGTTCCATTTTTTTTTTCTTAATTGAATTACATGTTGTTGGAAGTTTAATAGCTTCTCTTAAAAACCTAGTAGAAGCATTTGTCAGGCAGATGTTGGCGCTCCAGTGATAGTCCTTCACGATGTATGAATCAGCCTGCTATGCTTCGCTACCTTTAAAAGTCTTATGATTTATTCTGAAACACTGGCAATGTCTTCTGTCTCTAATTGCATTACCTGGATGCGACAGACAGTCTTCTACATATTCAAGCTGCCTTATAGCCCTTTTTTGAAGACATTTAAGTGACAATTAGAGATCCATATTTTAGTGAAAATTAAATTGCATGTGATGCTACCAATGCAAAGAACTCAGACAAGTCCATGAACAAACATCTTTTAGGTGCATAGTTTCTTCTATTCAGGAAATAAAACAACTGGGTTGCATCTTACTCCTCTGCCTTTTAGATGAAAAGATTATTTCATATTGACTATATGACACATCTTGATTTTTAGAGACATCAAACTAGAAAAACTTGACCTTTTGGGATCCAGGAAATAAGATAATAATATGAATAATAGCTAATACAACACTGTCCAGATGGGGAAACTGAGGCTGGGGATGAGAAATAATTTCCCCAAGATCACTAGTTGAACAGAAGTAGCATTCCGATGCAGTAGTGCTGGTTATTTCTCTAAAGCCTGGGCATTGAACCACTGCACCCTGTTATCCCATATCTTGTTTCCACAACCATTGAACTTCTTGGTGATCCATGCACATGCTGTTCTCATTCCAAGATTTGAGTGGTTGGGCGTATGCTCATCAGTCCTCCATCTGGCAACCTCTCTAAACAGAATGGTAAAGGAAAATGCTCTAGACTCAAGTGACTACAGTCCTGCCTCCCCTACCTACAAGTTGAGCCTTTGTGGCCTCATTTCTAAAATGCAGATTACTTCGTTCATATCCCATAGATTTGCAGTAAGGATTAAGTAAAATAATACAGGTAAGAGTTTAGCAACAGTAACCGCCACATAAGAAATTATAGTTAATGAGGGCGGCCGGGTGGCTCAGTTGGTTAAGCATCTGACTCAGCTCAGGTCATGATCTTGCAGTTTGTGGGTTTGAGCCCCGTGTTGGGCTCTGTGCTGACAGCTCAGAGCTTGGAGCCTACTTTGGATCCTGTGTCTCCCTTTCTTTCTGCCTCTCCCCAGCTCATGCTCTATCTCTCTCAAAGATGAATAAACATTAAAAAATTAAAAAAAAAAAAAGAAATTATACTTAATGAGAAAAGGAGAAGAGGAAGAAAATAGGAATGATACATATATTACTTTCTTTCCAACAACTTCTACTACTTCTCACAGTGTATTTTTCATACCATTCTATTCAATTAATACAAAACAATTTTTGACTGTCAACTCTGTGCATGCCCAGTCCTAGTTTTATCATCATCAAAAGAATTAATGGTGTTGCAAGAAGTGTAAGGATGCTGTGTAATGTAGACAGCTCCTACATGGTGTCAAAGAGAAACAGAGTTAGACACTAGGTAAATGTGGTAAAAATAGAGTTTATTCAGTATTATCAAAATAGGGAAAAGAGGCTTCAGTATGGAACTGCTTTCAACTTCTAATATAACAAGGACAAGTGGGGATTTTATAGCCAAGGAGCAGAGCGAGGGGATTCATAGATGGAGAATTTCTAAGACGAAACATTATGGTAGATGGATTCTTGCTAAACCAACTTAAGATTCTCGCTGAAGGCAACATGATCAGACATCAAATTAGAGGATGAAGAACTTGGTTAGGTATCAAGTGTGATCAGATAGGGTATGGGGATGACTTAGCAGAATTCTTGCTAAAAGTGGGTTTGGCAAGGATTGACATGGAAGGTCAGGGTCAAGGCCTTGGTGAGAAGAAGGTTCAGAAGGGCCAATTTACAGTATGGTCGAGGAGAGAGTTTTTGTCAGTGGGAATCAATGGCAAATTGTGAGGGAAAGACCTCTTGACCTGTTCATTATCTCTTTTCTTTCACTGCTTTAGATACTGTAATATTTAATGGCAGACCTTCATTGGGTAGACTTATACAGGCTCTGTTTTTGCAAGTGAGTGTTGCTTGGAGAAGGAAGGTTGACAGGAGAGAGACTCTCCAATTAATGTGTCAGTTAGTCTTACCCTGATACTCAAAAATAGTCTAGGTATTTTTGCCAGTGAGTAGGAGAACTCTGATGAGCTATTTGAAGGATTAAAGTCTCTAATTTTTTAAATATCTTTTTTAAATGTGTATTTATTTTTGAGAGAGGGATGGGGCAGAGAGAGAGATATACAGAGAATCTGAAGCAAGCTCCAGGTTCTGCCAAGCTGTCAGCACAGAGCACGACACTGGGCTCAAACTCATGGACCACAAGATCATGACCTGAGCTGAAGTCGGACGCTTAATTGACTAAGCCACCCAGGCGCCCCAAAGTCTCTAATCTTTTAAAACATGGATATTTGGTCATTGCTATGTAGGTCCCTTTTATCCTGTCCCAACTGGTACATCTCTAAGTCTGGAGAGGTACAAATGCAGTGTGCTCATGTGAGTTACTACTCCTTATAGTTGAGTGACTCTGGAGGATGACATTATCCATTACCTGTTCTGAATACGACCTCCCTCACATTTCCCTGATCTGAATATGCACTGTATCTCAATGAAATTTTTAGCAACTTCTTACTAAAGAATCTTAAGTGACGTGGTGCTTTATTTTCATAGGGTAGGCTGTTCCCTTCATTAATCACCATGGCTTTTAAATTCTCACATTTACTGAGTACAATACTTCCTCTGAGGTAATTGTAAAAACCTTTACTTGTTCTAAAGATATAGTAAACTAAATGATAATTTCTCTTTAGAAGCATTTTTCTGCACAGTTAAGTTAATGGTGACAGATTACTTTCACCCTTGAGATGAATGTGTGTGAATGCACACACACAAACTCCATAGATACATATACATATAGATTCAGTAGGAGCAGAGAGAGGAAAAGTTTAATGCCATTTAAATAAAAGCTTTAATTTTAGAAGAAAATTGGAAATTAGAGAAAAGCTCAAAGAAGGGAAAATTTTAGAACTTGGGAGAAACCCTTATTTTCTCTATTCTCTGACCTTTGGCATATTATTTATTTAGTGGGTTTCAGTGAGCTTTAATATTTAGAAAAGGTCACAGGAATAGCCAGATTCATGTGCTGTATTTGAATAATGTAGGCAGCAGGGGTCTAGAGAATTAGTGTCCTCAGACTAGAAAGCCTGATATTCTAGCCCAGTCTCATTTCTGCCCCTGATTTGTTGTTTGACCTGAGGTGAGTCATTCTCTTCTTTGTCTGTCAATGGTGATAATGAGATCTCTTCTTTCCTTTTCTAAAGTAGGTGTTGTGAAGAATGCAATAATCTCCTACCTGGCCTTTCCCCTTTATAGACTACCTCCTAAAACTAACTAGATGCTACCTTCCTAAAGCACTGCTTTGCATCCCAGCCTCGTGTTCAAAATTCCTTACGTCTTCCCCATACTGTGATATCCAAGGTCTTCCCCATTTTAATCCCAAGCAATTGCTTCCCATCTCCAATGTGCTATACATTGTCCTGTGTACTTTTAATATTAACTTTTCATCTTCATACCATCAGAGCATAGCTATTTATGTTCATATGCTCTTAAATATAAAGAAAATAGTATCTTTAAAAATGCAAGTATGAAAGCAGGTCTGTTGGATTCTTGGTTTTTGCTCCTTCCACATGCATATTCAAGTGGTTGCTGCTTAGCTCATACCTTCACATGTGGGTGCGCGTGCGCACACACACACACACACACACACACACACACACTCTTTTATTTAGAACTTTGTATCTATGCCCCACCTGCTTTCCAAAAAGATGCAAGGTGGAACAATAAGTTTGAAGTTTACAACAATACCACTACATTAAAAATAAAGAAAAATAAGAGCTATGACAAGGAAGAAGAAACGGGCATCTTATCTCTGGAATGTTTCCCAAAACCATTTACTGCATTTGCACTGCTACCACTCAAAATCTCTTGCACGGTCTATTGCAATGGCCACCTATCCTGTACTCCACTCTGCTGTTACCCCAACACAATTCATCTTCCATACTGAGGGTAGAGTGACCATTTTAAAATACAAACCTAGGGTTGCCTGGTTGGTTGGCTCAGTGAGTTGAGCAGCTGACTCCTGAATTCAGCTCTGGTCACAATCCCAGGGTCATGGGATCAAACCCTGTGTTGAAGCAGACATGGAGACTGCTTAAGATTCTCCTTAAGATTCTCTCTCTGTCCCTTTGCCCCTCTCCCCTGCTTGCACTCTCTATCTGTTCCTAAAAAAAAAGAAATATATAAAATAAAAATAAAAATAAAAATGTTTAAAATACTAACCTGGGCATTTGCTTAAAATATTCTACTGCTTCTCATTAGATTTAAGGCACAATGTCACTCTCTACCATGACCTTCAGGCTGTACGTGATCTACTTCACGCTCAGATCTCAATCCTTATCTTCTCCCCTTCCTCATCATCTCACTTCAGTCATTGGTAGCCTTCTTAGAACAGTACATCTGGCCTGAGGTGTTTTGCTTTAGTTGTCACCCAGACCTGGCACATTTTAATGCTAGATCTTTGTGTGACTAGCCAGCCTCTCTTCATTTGGGTATCAGGTTTTGGTTTGCTAGTTCCAGGTCAGTGTATGTAGGCATACTCATACTGTGCCTTTTTTTTTTCTTTAAGACTTAATGTTTATTTATTTTTGAGAGAGAGAGAGAGAGAGAGAGAGAGCAGGGTATGGGCAGAAAGAGGGAGACAGAGGATCCGAAGCAGGCTCTGTGCGGAGTGTGAAGTCTGATACGGAGCTTGAACTGACGATCTTGAGATTATGACCTGAGCAGAAATCAAGAATCAGCTGCTTAACTGACTGAGCCACCCAGGAGCCCCATACTGTGTGTGTGTGTGTGTGTGTGTGTGTGTGTGTGTGTGTGTTTAAGGGATGCATAGTATTTATCATGTGGAGGCACTTTAATTTAGCTAACCTTTCCCTGCCAATATGCATCATGTCCCTTCCCAGTCTTTCACAATTACAAAAAAGAAACAAAACCTGCAATATGAATGATTACATATACATATGAACACACTGAAAAAAGATTATTTATATAAATAATTGCCTGAATTGGAATTACTTTATCAAAGGATATGGGATTATTATTTTTTTTGGTATATTTTTGCCAAGCCAGAGAGTTTAATTTTATTTATTTTTTCAGCTTTATTGAGGTAAAATTGACAGATAAAAATTGTATACACAAAGGTGTATGATGTGATGGTTCGATATATATATGTATGTATATATATGTATATGTACATATATATACACATATATACACACACACATATATTATGAAACAATCACCTCAGTCAAGTTAATTAACACATCCATCACCTCACTTAGTTACCTTTTTTTAGTGTGTTAAAAACAGTTAAGATCTACTCTTACAGCACATTTCAAGTATGTAATACAGTATTATTAACTACAGTTACCATGCTGTACATTAGATCTCCAAAACTTATTCATCTTATAACTTAAGGTCTGTACCCTTTGACCAACAACTCCCCAGTTTTTTCACCCTTCAGCCCCTTGGTAGTCACTCTTCTACTCAGAGAGTTTAATATTAAAGCATAACTCAGTGAAGGTAGTCATGACATGTAGCTTTATAAAGCTCTAACTTGATCCAAGGATAGAGCTTAGAAAGCCTTCAGGAGTGGATGTCTTCAATGGTTTTCCTTGATGTGCACTTTTCTCAGCAGGTTTTTAGATATGAATTTTTTTTTTTCCTGAACACAGCCTCCTGCATTCCCTATTGCTAACCAGGGGATGAGCCACAGGCTTATAATACTGGAATAAAAACAGGAGTTGACTTCCTGCTATGCACACTGAAAAGCCTGAGATGTGTTGTTTTTTTTTCCCCCCAGACCTAGCTTCGCTATAAGGATGAATCAGGGGGCCCCCTGCTACTGAAAACCCATCTGCTATTTCTCCATGTTCTGAAAGGCTAGCACCAAGGTCACCTCCTCCAGAAGTTTCCCCTGACTATATGACAGAATGCAATCTTTCCATTACTTCTCTCTGTCCACACTTAACTGGCCACACTATTCACTTGGTCTTAAAAATGCTGTACTCTATCATTTATTATTTATCTTTTTTATATGTCTTTCTTGGGGTGTGTGGAGCTCAAGGGCAGACATGTTGCAACACCCCTGTTCTTATCTCTCAACCTAATTTAGCAGCTCATACCTACGAATGTAAACATAAGGGGTGCCTACGCTGTTCAGGTGGTTAAGGGTGTAATGCTGGATTTCGGCTCAGGTCATGATCTCACATTTCTTGAGATCGATCCGCATGTTGGGCTCTGTGCTGACAGCATGGAGCCTGCATCGGATTCTCTCTCCCTCTCTCTGCTCCTCCCCAGCTCATGTGCATTATCTCTCTCTCACAAAATCAATAAACATTAAAAAAAAAGTAAGAATGATGAGACTGGTTGTCCTCTCTGCTGGTAGGATGTGGACCCTCCCCACTCTTTGAACCAGTCCCCCTTTTGCCTATGATAGTCCAGCAGGAGATTACTGATCCCAAGCAGGAGCTGATCTCAGGTGTGGGATACTTTTCTTCCTACATGGATCTCATATCAGGAAGAGCCTGTGACCTTGACATCATTAGCTGTTTTCTAACCAACCGAACCCATGACTAAACATTTTTTAGGGCAAAATTTCCATTACATTTCATTGTTAAGCTGACTCTAAGAAGAAAACAAACTATAGCCCTGGAGGAAGAAAGCATCAAAAAGTTGCTAGTGAGAGAAAATTGGGGTTATATGGTCAGTCTGCATGCCATGTCAGCTATGCTACACTTCCTCTGTAATGAGCTATGCAGTGATCCATATATATATATATGTATGATCTATATATATAGATCTCAAAAGACTGCTGAAATCAAATTTCTAGATGCAGTTATTATTGATGTTTTTATGTCCCCGCATAGTAACATTTGACAGGCCTGCACAATTTTGCGATTTTGCTGGGGCAAAGCTAAGTGTCTCTGTGACATGAGGAAGCTTATGTTCTGATTTTTTTCTGAATGTTTTGCATATTATGGGCACTCGCTCCATTTGATTGACAGGTTATCTTCACATAATAAATTAAAAAGGCTGTAGGCACTTCTTTTGTCTTGTTCCTAGGAAGAGAGCTTTGACGCATTAACTATGTCTATTGCTCTTTGAATGAGGTACTGGGGATCTAGGTGCCATGAGTCATGACAGGACCAGAACCAGGTGTTTTTGCCTAAATTTTTACCTATTAAGTTTGTCCTTTGATGATGACATCTAGTGACCTGCTACTCTTTGTTATGAAAGGAAAACTGTTGTGTACATGGTTAGTACAGATTTGACGTAGTCCCTTGTTTAAGAGCAGTTGGGGGGCACCTGGGTGGCTCAGTCAGTTAAGCAGCCAACTTCAGCTCAGGTCATGATCTCACAGTTTGTGAGTTCGAGCCCCACATTGGGCTCTGTGCTAACAGCTTGGAGCCTGAAGCCTGCTTTGGATTCTGTGTCTCCCTCTTTCTGTTCTTCCCCCACTTGCACTCTGTCTCTGTCTCTGTCTCTCAAAAATAAATAAAGATTAAAAAAAAAGAGCAGTTGGGATTATTTGAGTTCTCACATTGTTGCTATTCAAAATTTGACACACAAGCTGTAGTAAAGGGGTGACAAAAAGTGAAGGTAAAAATAATAAGAAGTAATTATTTGGGTAATTTAGGCTCCATAAACCTTTTTGTTTCATTTTAGGTTTTGAAGTTTAGAGCTTTTGAAAACAATTTTAACCAAACTTAACAAACTAAAGTTATCCCTATAATAAATGTGTTATAGACAAAGACAATTTTTTTCCCTAGAGATTTGATCGCTTCTCTTAGCAGCTCTTAAACCAATTGTCCTTTTAAATGTAGAAAGTATTATATATAATTTTTTAAAGCCTCAATATATTGTGGCATTTCTTGGCCCACAATAACTCCAAAAATGCTTTCTAGTGACCTTAATTTTTAAAATCTTTACAAATGTTCTTTTTCTTTGTTGTTTAAGTATTTAGTGTTTTTCATTATTTATGTGCTTGAAGCACATTATAAAATTCTTTTACTAACTTAAGTATCTCTCTTCTATCATTCATTCATTCATTCCATAGACATTTATTGAACACTTATCCTTTCTTGTATAATATGAAAACATGCCTGCATTAAAGCAGTTTTATTTTTGCTTGCAATGATACCAATGTGTGACCATCAAGTAAACATTTTTAGAAAGACTTCAATATCTATGTTTTGGTACTTTAAATGAGATGCTGTGTGATGCTACAAATACTGTGTGATGCTACAAATACATACCAGTGTTTTAAATCTGAGAATGTTGGAAATAGTAGAGTAAATAAAGACTAAGTCAGTGGTGAGGGGACTTTGATAAATCTAAATGTACTCAGTCCATTGAAGTTAGTGTAAGGAAATACATACAACCTGCAGACCACTAAGGCCCTAACTATGTAGAGTTGTTCATTTAGTATCCCTGACTTGCTGAGGCAATATAATAATATTTAATGATTATTAACAAGCTTCTTTAATTTCTTATCTTTACTTAAGCAAAGATCCAGAAATTAAAAAATATCAAGCTATTTCCTTCAATGATATGATATCTTCCACCTGCATTGTTAAATGTCAAACACGTGAGTGGATTTTGATCATGATCCACATAGTGATAAGGGTGGTTGTGGGTTGGTGATAAAACTGAAACAATTAGCATTTTTTAAGGTTTTATTATGAGATGCTTCAAAACATACACAAATAAAATAGAATAGTGTAATGAACTCCTATGAACCCATCTCCCAGCTTAAAAAGTCATCAGTATTCAGCCTTTCTTATTTATTTTTACTTTCACCCACTCCTCAAACTTACTTGATCATTATTGTTATTTACAGGTGTGTGTGTGTGTGTGTGTGTGTGTGTGTGTGTGTGTATGAGAGAGAGAGAGAGAGAGAAGTTAAACATATTGAAATGCACAGATCTTAGCTGTACAATTTTCACAAGTAAGTACTCCCATGTTACTCCACCTATACCACAATTGGCAGTGGATTTAATAGTTATTATCACGGATGCTATAAAGTTTGTAAATATTCACATGGAAGAGAGGGAAATTCTCCCTCTATCTACAACCTGACGCTCAGGCCTGTAGTTGGGTCTTATACATGTGCTGGAATGACATTAAATGGATAAGCTTTTGCTTTCAAGCTAATAACTCTTGAACATTATTTTCAATTATAGACTCTGAAATATCCTCCCCTCATGCCTCTTCAAGGTTTAAGGAAGAGGAGACAGCTATCATGAATTAGAGGAGAGAGAAGGAAGAAGAATCTCCAAATCTCATGTTAATCCTCAACATCTTTCCTTGGTTAGAAAACTGGAATGAATTGAAGTCAAATGATCTATTTTAGGTTTTTATGGAAATGAGACAATATTTGTTTTTTCTTGATCTGTAGTTACTTGTTTTTGAATTATAACTTCGTAGCTTCATCATACCCTTAGATTTCTATAGCCTCCAGGATGTTGATAAAATGTTAGTGTATCCAGGTATGTCTTAACTATGGCTGTTGAAGTTGCACAGTATGGTTGAGTGGAGGCTGAGACATAGTAGAATATCTGGGGTGTTCTGGGGGCTTTGAGCCACAGGCAGTGTGGCTTAAAAAAGTTCTATTTTGCCTACATTTCCTCTTTCTAGCTTTGCTCAGTCCAACCAGTTCAAAATACAGATCACTACTGATAAATAAGCCTTTAATTCTATGGCTCAAAGATACTCATAATATTTCTTTCCCCTGTTGGCATTGAAAGTCACAAACCAACACGGAGATATTTTTTAAATGAAGTCAGATTTTTTCACTTCTTGCCAAGATATTGTTGCTTATTCACAGTCAGTGGCTATTTGCAAGTCTGATCATAATTCTGCAGAAAACTGCCTGTATTCCAGTGTCACTCTTGAATAATCAAAATTCAGAGCTTCAATAAGGGTGCTCCTCATTTACAAGGTTAATTCTTCCAATAATGATGTCTACACTCTTACACACATTTCAGAACTGAGAATTTATTGCACAGGGCACAAACTCATTGGATATGCAGTGTAAATAACCTTATTAAGAATGCAGGGAGAGAATATACATTACTGTTCTGTTGGGTCAGAAGGGTAAACACAACAAGAAAATGAGGCATTTACCACTAAGTAGTCCAACTGATTTATTTTACTGTGCCTTTTGCATTTTGAGCCTTTCGAAGCGCAGGCTGCCTGAGTACTCTGCCCTCATATAGGCATTCATGTAAAAAATACTAAATTCTAGAGGGCGTGGGAACTGTCCCAGAGAACAACACCAGGGACTATGTGTTAACTGAAGTCAGAATTGATAACAACGTTTCAGGTCAGTGTGAGTTAGTAGTAAATCTGCTTTTGCTTTTGTGCTCCAGGTGTTTCTGTTAGGATTCGATAAAACATATGATGGAGAATTTTTCCCTGCCAGTATAAACAAAACTCAATTGATCTAGATCTAAGCAGTGACACAGCTCTAAGTAGAGACCAGAGCCAAGCAGAACAGGATATACTGACACTTCAGCTATCTCCTATATATGGTCTGTATTTCTAGTTCAACTCTAAGTGCTTTTTGATAGAAGAAAGTTGCTGCTGTCTACTTCTTTTCTGCCTAAGAGATAGTATCCAGTATAGGATGCCAGTGGGAAGAATGCTGTCAGCCAAGTTCTTCAGTGACATGAGGTCACATTTTATATAACACAAAACATCATATCAAAGCTACAATATCCTCAGGGCCCTCCTTCCAAGGCCACTTAGCTTAGTAGTGTATGCTTTTTCTAGTCCTGAAGTAAGGAAATATTTTTAGGAAGACATCAGTGTCTTTCAAACTTGTAACACTTGCTATAGTATTTCTTTACCTAACGGTGATAATGATTATAGAATACTATTTATTACTAGAGATTATTACTGTGTTATAAACACTGTAAGCTTGAGTGGACTCATAATAAAAGAATTTGGCTTTATGTTGATCCCAGACTAAGAAACATACTGAGTGCATTACATAATTTGTACATTTCTCTAAAAAAAAATAACTTATTGGGACTTATTCACCATTCTCATTCTCTGAGTTTCAGGGAGAGGATGGAGTATCTCCCTTTCTTTTATCCGGCTATCTGAGGTTCCTTTTTGGCTTACCTTGTTTTATTCATACTTGTCTAAGGAGAAAGATGGTTTCTCAATTTTCATTGTTCCAAATTCCTGCCTCATGGAAGCAGAAATGTTAATTACTTAAAAGTTAAATTAAATCAGATAGCCATGTTGACCATGAGTAGCACGGAAAGATAGCTAACAGAAGACTAAGGGTCATGTGGTGAAAGGAGCAGGAACCTAAAATTTTGGAGGAACAAGCACACATCTTTCAGGGGTTTATGGAGTAAAATCAATAAAGGCAAAATATGTCAAATAAAGCCTGAAGAAATTTTCATCAGTATGTCACCTCCTTATTCATTGGAGGACAAGTAATATGATCCACCCTATATGGCTTTGTGGTACTAAATAATGTTTTAAACTTTTACTGATGTGTCCAATCAAGGCAGCTTCCACTAGACCCCTTTTGACATATATTCCTTAAAAGTATAAACTATTGGTGAAATGAAATTTCTCTTTCTTTGTCTTGTTTGACTCTTCTAAAGGAGGTACAGGTCAGGAGAGAGATGGGGTGGGTTCTATTCCTTGCCCTGGTGCTAACCAGCTGGTGGTGACATTGAGTATTTAGCCCCTTGGGGCCTTGGTTTTCTCTGTGTCAGATGAAAGGGTTGGGCTACATAATTTAAGATTCTTTTCATCTTTAAAATTCTTTCTCTACATATTTAAAAACATTTTAATCTTCATTGATTATATAATACCTACTAATGATGATCTATTGTACTCTCACCTTGAAAATACTAGAACTGAGTCCAAGAAATGTAAGTCTTTGTCTTCGCTATAAAGAACAAGCTGATGTTTACAGAGGGGAGGTGGGGGGAGGAGGTTACATAGGTGATGGAGATTAAGGAATGCACTTGTTGTGATGAGCACTAGGTTCTGTATGGAAGTGTTGAATCACTAAATTGTATACATCTGAAACTAATATTACACTTTATGTTAAATAAAAACAAAAAGAAAAAGAAAGAAAAGAAAAAAGAAAAAAAAAAAAAAAAAGAAATAGTTGAGGCAAATTAAGCCAGAGCCAGGACCAGAGTAGGAGAATAGGAGACTGTTTACTGCTTTAGGAAGGGCCAGGTTCCTGAGCGTGTGAACAGGGCATTCATAAAGGGTCCCATGCTTAAGGTTTGATACAATGTGGTCATCTTGAAATTCTTAATAGTTTTATCTTTAAATTTGTTTTCTGTAGTCAAAACTCATCCTGATGGGATGATGGAAGTATTCACTGATGTGTTGGATCTTCTACTCACATAGGGTTCTGCCTCCTGTCACCTCCTTATTTCCTCTGATTGCATGCCCGGCCACTTCCTAGCCTCCACCCAGTGACTTCTGCTGCCTTTTGTTCACAGCATGGGCTTAGGAATGGGTGTGGACAGGACACTTGTGAAGGTCTGCACTTGCCCGGCAGGTATCCTCATTCCCAAGGAAGCAGTACCTTCAATGCAAATAAAAATTACCAGGATAGTTTGAGAGACTATAGAAGAACAGAAAAAGCTTTTCCCCTGCTTTTGAACAAGGGGTCAATGTTTTCATTTTGCACTGAGCCCTGCAAATTGTCTGGCCTTCACCTCAGTCCTTCATAAACATATTCTTTGCAAGGATTAGGAATTAGCAAGAGCATCACCCTTTCAATATTATTTTGTATACAGCATAATAGCAAAGGTATATAATGTATAATATAGTGATATTTTTAGTGTCATCATTGCTCCAAATCTTATTTCTCATTTTTGTTCATTTAAGAATTTGATTTTTTATTTCTCTCTAAGTATTAGCCTCTGGAGGACTAGTTCATGTCTACCAAACTATAAGAGCCTCATGAATTAATTTATTTTGAATTGATAAATGGTTGGAAATACTGATACTGGGGTATCAACCCATCCTCTTCTCAGGTGAAATGCTATTTGGGAAATCAGATGATTTTAAGAAAACCCAGAGAAAAGGTATTTAGATATATTTAGAAATAATGTTAATAGATTGGTATGTACCCTTCTTTACTGTAGGAATATATGTGCTGAAAAGACTTGAGGTTCGTACTGTCAATCAGGGTACTCTGTTCTATGGATTATGCTAGGGACACAAGTACACAATATTAAATTCTTAATTCTTGCTTACCCAAATGTTACCCTTCCAAAGGCATTGGGTGTTACAACGTCCAATCCCATTTGGAGGAACTTTAATAATTATATTTACCCAATATTTATTTATTTTTAATTTTTTTTAATGTTTACTTATTTTTGAGAGAGAGAACAGAGAGAACAGAGAATGAGTGGGAGAGAGGCAGAGAGAGGAGACACAGAATCCGAAGCAGGCTCCAGACTCCCATCTGTCAGCACAGAGCCCAACAGAGGGCTTGAACTCACAAACCATGAGGTCATGACCCCAGCAGAAGCTGGAAGCTTAACCAACTGAGCCACCCAGGCACCCCATTTACCCAATATTTATGATGTCAGTGTATTTGTTTTATTTCTACAATGAGATGATTAGTGTGAGCAAATACTACAAATATTATCAGAAGTAAAAGTTCAATATCAACTCTATCAAAATTAACATGATTATTTTTTGAAGATGTGTTTCAATATCTGAGTAGACATGATGCTTCACAGGTCTAATCTGTAGGCTCTGTAGAGTGTGTTTTGACAGGAACTCATCCTGAAATGCCATTAAGGTATAATCCTCCTCAAATTATCATCGGTGATCGTATGACAGAGATGGAGAATTACTGAAGTACGCTGTAAAGTTTTCCTGTTAATGTATGTGCAGAACTCTGAGGATTTAATTGTGTTCTTGTTCAGACCTCTGGGAAGAACTGAAACTGCTTTTTTGAGAGAAGTCTTGGTCTTGCCCGATTCAATTGCTCTGCAGCTGGGCAGGGATACAGATAAATTATTCAATGTTACATAAAAATAAAAACCTTGTCAACTACACAGGGAGTAGCTAATATAAAGAAATCAGCCCACTAAAAAAACAAAATGTGTTCATTACAAGCATTTATAAAAACCTTAGATTTCAAATATATATTACATATGCTGTTCTCTAAGAGGTCACCTGAAATGAACATCCATTTTTCTACAATTTTTAATCTCCCTTCTGGTTTTCACTAGAAAGCTACACAATCTAGTTCTTAAAATAATGGTCATTTTAGTGATTGATTCATTTATTTACCCAACTGGTGTTTATTGATCCCATACTAGGAGATCTTTTAGGCACTAGTTATAAACATAGCAAAGACTTGTGGACCACCGTAGTTAGTAGACGTTTGACTTATAATGATATATTTATTAATATTCTCTTGAATGCCAACAAGAGGTTTCTGGAGGAGACAGATTTATCATTATTTATTTACAGCAAATAATAATGTCCTTGTTCCCTTGTGTTGCAGTGTCTTCCTTCTGGGACAATGCAGTGAGAGCCAGTTGTCACTCAACACAAAGGTGTCTGTATTGTAGGTGAGGCTCCCCCCTCCACCCCCCCCCCCCCAAATGAACCTGGACATTTATACATGAGGGAGAGGCAGCTGTATTTCCTCCCCTTTTGAGAGAGTTTCCTTGGAAAAGTAATGGGAAGGATCCTGGGTCCTCCTTTTGGAACATGTCCATGGTCCTGGTCTCATCTCCCCTTGAAATGTAAACACATTACCTCTGGAGACATAAAGCTCTCTGGAGTTCTTGTTATTTTTTCAGTCCTAAATTACCTTGTAAAGATAATGTTTTAGCCGAGCTGCCAAATTCCAGTAAAATGTTCTCTCAGAAGACCATAAGTTTGCAGCAATAAAAGAATTTTCTCCACAGCTGCACAAGAGGGTTATGGGATGGAGTGCCTGATGAGTTCCTCTAGATTGAGCTGTCAGCTGTGACCTCTCTGAGGAGGTGATCTAAGCTGCAATCTGAAAGGCAAGAAGGAGTCAGTGTGTGAAAATCTGTGAAAAAGTAACATCTGGCATAGAGATCTTAAGGTAAGAACGAGCTTGGAATGTTTCATCAACCAATGGAAAGCCAGTGTGGCTAAAATGTCATGACGAAGATGAGAGGACATGCAGTCAGAGCAGTTCCAGGTTTCCCAGAATGTGGAAGTTATTTGTGTTTTATTCTAAGGGTAATGGGAAGCTATGGAAGGGCTTTTAAGTGAGGAGGAAGCTATTGCAATATCTAGGTTTAAAAAAAAACCCTAGTTGTATAGATATGATAGTTAGAAGTAGATGTAGAGAGAAGTGGGTATTATACTTATTTGATAATTTATTATTCCCCCGTTTAATAAATGTATCGGGTGCCTACTACATGCTATATAGACATGAGCAAGTTTCTGGGGACATGTGCTTGAAAGTTTGAAATGATCTCTCTCTTCCTGAAATTTATGATGCAGTGAAGGAGAGAAGATTGTGTTTGGGATTGTAGGGGATGCCTTGGAAACAAGGAGGAGCAGCTAAACCAGATGGGGCTGAAGTACATACATAAAGGAAGTCTGAGACTGAAGGTTGTATTCAACTGTGTCACAGAAGGCAGTTAAAATGTAATCTTATCTTATCTTATCTTATCTTATCTTATCTTATCTTATCTCATCTCATCTCATCTCATCTCATCTCATCTCATCTCATCTCATCTCATTCCAGGACTGTTATGTTAACATGAGGATACTGAGGTCCAGACTCCCCCTGGCTTTCAGCATTGTCATCCTTAATGCAAGGCTGTTCTCATATTTACAACAAAGAGATTGTCTTTCTAGACATCACTTTTCAATCCTAGGAAGGAAGAAAGGGAAAAAGCAAAGAGCAAAAGATATGTTGAATGGGTTTGCCCATTTTTTTTCATGAAGACAGTAACACTCTGAAAAGCCCAATACTTAACTGCCATTTATACAATATATTCTTTGCCCAGAACCGCATCTCAAGTCCCTCTCTGATTTGTGGGACTGTGGAAAGCTAAGTATTTTTAAGCCAAAACATTACCCACAAAATTAATTTGCATTCTATTAGAAGGGGAGATGGAGTGAACAGATATTAGGAAGGCAATTAAAAACAACTGGCACAGGGATGACTTCTGTAGAAAGTGAGAGCTAAGATTTGCGAGAAAGGAAAATTCTCAGAAGGCCATTGAGAGATTTACAGGAAAGAAAAAATTCCTATCACTTTTTCTTCTCAAATGTTTCTTAGAAGCAGTGATAAGAAACAGTATAAAAAAGAACGTGTTCTTCATTTTCTACAAAGTTGCTGTTGAAGATACTATTCATATTTTACTCAGTGCTCCTTTATAGAGGCTTAAACTACATTCATCTTTGACTGTTTGACTCTTATCCTTTGAAATTTTCATAATAGCTTTGTTATATCTATTCCTCTTACTTATAATATCCCTTAAGTCAGTTTAGAAGTAGTTGGAAACCACCTATTGTAGCCATGACTGAAAATAAACAAATGTAATAATATAGCGAGCTTCAGGAAAAAAATGTGATCTTTAGAAGATTTTCTAAACTAAGTATCTAGTACAATAGACCTTGTGGTCAGTCCTCATTAAACAAAATACATGGCTATTGATAAAAACAGACCCACATGTATCCCTGGCCAGAATATTACCCTTTTAATAAAGGAGTTACACACTATAAAATTAATTGAAAAATAGGCTTAAACTATCAAAGATATTAATTTTATTCCTTAATTTCAGATTACATGGAGTATTTGCTTCCTGATCCTTCTTAATCTCTCTAGCCTGCATTTCTGAAAACTTGGGGAAGGCATACAAGCTTTGAAAAGACGGAAAATTTCTTAGCATAAATATCAGTAAAACAACTCTTTCCTATGGGATTTTGATGTCTCACTGAAGTAGCAATTAAAACTGGACTCTTTTGAAGTTGTTTATTCCAAGAATGCACCTTCTTGATTTTAAGGTGAGAGCTCAACTGTGGGGCCAAGTCAAATACATTTTTCGCAAATAACCTTGCATGATCATGTAGTTCAAATGTGGTTATTCAGCAGCCCCTGCTTCTGAGAGCACAGAATATGCTGGATGATAGTTAGGACCAGAAATCTCTACCAAGATGGCCCTAGGCATGGTTTACACAAACCTGAAAGCATTGATTGGACTTTGCACAATTTATTCTTAGGAAATTATTATATCTGTATAAAAGTCATTTTCCAGATGACTGATTATGTTTGTAAAAGCAATAGTTTTAATGATTTTGCTCCTGTTTGATAATTTCAAGTTTGATAATTTGGAGAGTCTTCCATTCAATGTGAGTTCTGTTTCCTTTTTCTTCTTGATGATATATTTATCTGATTGGATATGAGTATGTGGAGCCATTGTTGCAATATGGCTTTTGGCATTTATAGATTGGACATTTATAGGTACATTACCACCCTAAGAACATTTTACTTTTTATATTCAGATAATGAGTAAATATTTGCTTCTAGTGGAGTTGAGTATTAGTATTGGGCAAATACATGCATTCATCTAATTTTCTTTCTCTTTTACTCTACAGACTATTATTGCAATTACAGTAATTTTTATCTCACATTTTGCATTTTAATTTGAAATTTAGAACATCACAGAAAAGTTATTTTCAAAAAATGAAGAGATGCTCAAAAATGTTTATATGCTTTTAATGTAACAGATTGCTAACTACTCCAATATTTCATACACACACACACACACACACACACACACACACACACACACACACACAATCATTACATCACTCACCTAGTTTCTAAAGCCTGTTAGGCTCCTGACGGTACAAATGAAGTAATCTTTCAGCAACTTAACACTGGATTGCAGAAATGGTGAAATCAGGAAGCCACTTAGAGTTTAATCCCCTCTCTGTTAAGAATTCTTTTGGAGGAACACAGGAGTTGCTGTTTGGCACCTACAAGTGCATAGGAAACCTGTTGAGTGGAAAATGGCCCAAGTACCTAAGTCCTGAATGGATTCCTTGTTTGTGAAAGGCTTACTACACATGCCTGTGTTCAGAAAAAGGGTAGGGGGGATGGGAAGGGTGGTCAGATGAGAATACCAATATATTTCTGTCATATTTTAAAATGTAATAACAGTCACCTTCCAAAATATTTATTGGGCAAAATGGAAAATTGTTTGACCTAATAACTGTTTATGTAAAGGTTAACAAATGCTTCAGGAAATAATTTTTAAAGGACACCAGATAGTAAGAAAGAATTGTCTGTTTGCAAAATACTTTTTTAGTTTTCTTAATATACCCATCTATGTTTGTTGTGGGGAAGCAATAAAGTGGCTTTCAAATAATGCAAAATGGTTGCAAAAGTTTATTTTACATAAACAAAATATTTAACTGTAGGATGAAAAGATAGGAGCTGGAAGCAAATTGGATTCTGCTTCTCCAAACCTGAGCATATGTAAAAGAAAGCCTTTGCCCAGCAGAATTAGCAGATGGTCTAAATCCCCTTGGAGTACATGGGCTCAGTTCAACACTGATTTGGGATTATTCATTCAAAGTCCTTGGTCTTCTGGAACTTTAATAAGGTAGGTAAGAATAAACCATGTCATTCAATTTGAGCATTGTAATTTGTCTAGTATGATTCAGAGAGTTAGTAAGGTAGCTTTTATGCTTGGGGGAAAAAAAAAACAACCAGTAACAACGCTCCAACATGCATGTTGACTATGGTTGGTGTAGACCATTTCCTTAGAAAATCAACTAACTTTTACATTGTTCTGACTTCAAAAACTAACCTTGATGAAGCAAATATGATTCTATCTTCTGTATTTGAGGCAAAGATAGGCAGACAGTGAATACATGGGATACCAGAATCAGGCCTTCAAAAGAATCATTCAGCCAGGAATAATGAATTGACTCTAAGAAGATAAGGCTTATTGTGAATAAATATAAATTTCGTCATTTTGGGCAGAGACAAATAAAAACTGAAAAGAAAAAAAATCTGTAAAGTTGTTAAGTAGGGCATATGGAATTTAGCAGAAACAGCAGCTTGCTGTATTAGTCAGAGTTCTGCAAAGAAACAGAACCAATAGCATACAACTCTCTCCCTCTGCCTCCCCCTTTCCCTCTATCTCTGTCTTCTATCACCTCATTTCTCTCCATCATTTTCTGTCTACATACTCTTATGACTATATTTAATGTTGGTTACATGGAGAGGAGTTAGATGCATTTTTTAAAAATGATGATGATGATGAAGAAAAATTGATTAATATTGTGCCATTCAGGAAGAAATTCAGAGAGTGAATAATTTTCCATAGACATTGCATTTTCATCCATAACATGTTTCTTTTTTAATTTTAATTTAATTTAATTTAATTTAAATTTAATTTAATTTAATTTTATTTTATTTTATGTTATTTTATTTTATTGAGAGAGAGAGCTCACACACAAGTAACGGAGGGGCAGAGTGAGAGAGAAAATCTTAAGCAGGCTCCATGCTCAACACAGAGCCTGATGTAGGGCTTGATCCCAAGACCCTGGGATCATGACCTGAGCTGAAATCAAGAGACAGACACTCCTCTGACTGAGCCACCCATGCACCACCATAGCATATGTTTCTATAGGTCAAAGCCACAGGTTTGAAAAACTAAATAATATTTTGTTCCTTGTCTCTATTCTCAGTTTTGTTAGAATAATGCTACTGAATACCTTCCTGAATGTGTCAAAAAGTAGTGGTGATGTTATAACCCATCCACTTTGATGTGATTATAGTAAAACTAATATCAAGATGGTACATCTGAACTTAGTATATTACCCCTTCAAGATGTACTTTATTATATGATAAAAATATATAAGTTAAACCATGATGTTGTTTCTCATGGTTATTTAGTATAATGAATGTATAAACGGGTGCACAAAATTCACTCTGTGACTCAGACAAATGTGACTACCAGCTAATTGGGCAGTACTATCTAAAAAGAACAAGATCAGAGTGCCTGGGTACAGTCAGTTAAGTGTCCTACTCTTGATTTCTTTCAGCTCAGGTCATGATCTCATGGTTGTGAGATCAAGCCTGGCGTTGGGCTCTGTGCTGGGCTCCGTGCTGGACTTGGAACCCACTTAAGATTCTCTTTCTCCCTCCCCCTCTGTCTCTCCCCCTACCTCTCTCTCAAAAAACAAAACAAAACAAACAAACAAAAAAACCCAAAAAACCCCAAAAACAAACAAAAAAAACCCCAACCAAACAACAACAACAACAAAAACCCACAAAGAATAAATACATATTAAACAAAATCTTAGCAGGAAACTATCTCATTTTTTTCTAATAAGAAAATACCACTGATGTTTCAGACTTCTAGACAAAGTGGCAAACTGGTAGCTCCAAAGTGTAATCCAGTCCAAATATGTGAAAATGATTTAGAAACATGAGGCAGCATGTAAAAGTCAGGTGGTTGCAAATAAAATCCTTGATCTGCTCTTTTCTTGAAAAACTTGAATTTCTCACAATGTTGTAGAATATATTCCTGGTTGGCAACAATATCCTGAAAATGTGTACCCATTTTTGCCTTTAGGCAAGCTTTGTGCTCTCCAATTGATTCCTTCCTGCCACTATGTGTCCTATGCCCATTCACCAGGGGGCTCACATCACTTAACTTAAATTATCTTCCAGTCTTTGTAGTCCTTGAAGTTTTGTTTCCTGTTCTTTAAAAGAGATGATGGCCAATTTAACCAAAGAGTTCATGACAAACTCCCACCATTCTGGAATGTGTATTGAGACTACTGTGGAATCCTAGGTTTCTAGCTTAGAAAGTTCTTAGATTTTTTTTTTTTTTTTTTTTTTTTTTTTGGTTTTAAAAGGAATGGGCCTGCCTTATTATGACAATAGAGATATGATTAGAATAATTTTTCCTACCATTATCCAGTTTGTGGCTTTCAACAAAGATTTGCTGGAAATATGAACCACAATTTCAGTGCTTTTATTGGCAAATAGGGCCATACTGGTGAACTGATACAGTAATTGCACTTCTGTAGACCTCAGTACTCCAATTTACAATTGTTTTAAATTTAATGCTTTTGATTAGGTATTTCCAGAAATGAGAGTGCTTAAGTAATCCAAGAAACAAGGAAATGCCTTATAAATGTAGGGATGATTTAAAAGCTTTCTTGAAAGTATTCAATATCAGATGCCTAATAAAGCTAGTTCCTGGAATTGATCATCTGTAAATAAATAACTAGCAAGAAATTGTAGTCCTATAAATACTGTAATCACCATGAATTCTTCATTGAAAGCATGTAGAATATATCAGTAAATCTTTCATATAGGGGAATTTCTAGAAATACCTGAAAAAACAGAGGTTTTAAGTATCATGTGATATAAGAGCAACAATCTATCAGTATTTCCACTGATGGTCTTAAAGTAATATATTCAAATTCCTTTAATAACATTTTCCCCTTTTGTGGTGCAACAATGCCTACCATACAATAACATATAAACCTTATTGCCACTTGCTAACTTAACAACTAACAGTTTATGCTGATCAAGAGGTAAGGCTAATTTATTCAGGTTTTAGACTCTTGAGATTAGAAACATTTGGTAAAATTATTTGTTGAACTGGGAAATCAATTGCACTTATGTATAAAGCTTGTGTGGACCCTCTTTCAAGTGTGGCTAAATCTGCTTTTATAATTTGTCTACAATTCAGTGTGGACTGAAATCCCACTAGGACATAGGGCCAGTTTATTTGTGTATAAGAGTACATGGTTTACAACTCATTTTATAAGTACCTGAAAAACCTTTTGCTCCTACAACTCAGCTCTGCAGTGAGAAGCCCATGGGGGTAGAGCTACAAGATGCCCACCTGACAGTAGAAAAATGAACAGTAAATTGGTTGGAGAATCTACAATACCAAAAACTACTTTCTGGCTTCTGCATTAATTGATTATATCAATCAAAGTAAAAACTTAACATATATACATTTATGAGTTCCTTTATATCATTGAGTTTGGGTCCATTTTATTATTTTTTTATTATTTTTTTAAACAAATTTTTTATTCGCTTTTAATTTTGACTTTCTTAGCTTTCCTTCAAGAAATCCTTACTGAGAACCTATTTTTTTAATGTTTATTTATTTTTGAGACAGAGAGAGACACAGCATAAGCAGGGAAGGGGCAGAGAGAGAGGGGAGACACAGAATATGAAGCAGGCTCCAGGCTCTGAGCTGTCAGCAGAGAGCCCGACGCGGGGTTTGAACTCACGAACTGTGAGATCGTGACCTGAGCCGAAGTCGGACGCTTAACCGACTGAGCCACCCAGGCGCCCCAGAGTTTGGGTCCATTTTAAAACAAAAAGGAATCCTGAAAAAAAAAAAAATCTGAGGCTAAACATTCGGATGGTAAAAATTTCTTCAAGCATAGAGGTATAAAGTTCTTATATTTATTTTATAATACAATTCTTTAGTGTGAAGCTGGAACTTTGCTTTAATAGAATACTATGATATAACTGGGTCTTCTTTATCTTTTCCTGTTACCTTGAAAGAAGCATATTTCCCCACTTACAAGTTATAAGAAAGAGTTATAGACATTTTCTGTAATCCTTCACCTTCTTTGCTCATTCATTTATTCAAAATGTATTATTGAGTACCACTGATATACTAGGCGTTCATTCTCCTGGGTATGAGGCAAACATTAGGGAACAAAGAGAATCCACAACAGGGATTACATTCAGGTATACATCAGGAGGGAGAAGACCTGTAAGTAAGTTAATAATACAGTATGCTCGAAAAGGGTAAGTGCTTTACAGCTGGATGAGATGGAATCATCTGGGAAGCAAGTGTGCATGTCGATGTG
Source organism: Puma concolor (assembly GCF_028749965.1). NCBI lineage: Eukaryota > Metazoa > Chordata > Mammalia > Carnivora > Felidae > Puma > Puma concolor. The sequence continues at coordinate 110,094,788 of NC_141675.1, read as the reverse complement.
AAGAGGGCAAAGACTGAACCCGGGGAGAAATTCCATCACGGAGAGATAACTTTGTGAGAGACAGTGGAAATCAACCTTTATCCCTTGCCCGTGACACAAACTTATGGTCAGTGTCAACTTCATCATTCCAGGTTTGACTCTAGTAACAAAAAACCAAAATCTCACCATTATATAGTGAAAAGATACTTATACTGAATGATAGAGAGGCCGGAACTTTCCTGTAAGCAAGATCCTGGCATACTGACTAATTAACTATGTTTTATTATAGCTCCATGAGACAGGGAGGCCTTTTTACTTTCATTTTCTAGCCTGAGCCGTTTAGTCATTGAGGGTTTAGTTAAAAGACTTTTAAAAGAAGTTGGGAGTGAGCCATGTAGTTTGAGGGAATAGTTGGTTACTGGTCAGGGTGCCTTTGCAGTCTGAATTCAACCTTCTCTAGGAACTAAAGGGCATTCATTGGTTGCCTTTCCTCTGATTATGAAACATTAAGTAAATCCTTTTTTTGGACAGGATAACTGCTCAGATTTCCACTTCTGGTGCTATCAAATACTGATGAATATTTTATATAGCTAAAATTATTCCCTGATATAAGCATATGCTGCATGTACAACTAATCAAATATTCAGCCAAGTCGCATAGCTTGTACGACAAGAAATCCCCTAATAAAGGGCTCAGAGTTTTCAGCAAACCGGTAAAATTCTCTCTTAGAAGCTAGTGGAACGTGTGACATTACTGTTCACTACATTTTAATGGCAAAATAATAACAAATAATGTCAGTTACTTTATCTCAACTGTTTTATCTTTTCCTTGCTGAAAGCCTCTAATGGAATTACTGTCTTTTTAGCTAACCAACTTATAGAGAATGTGGGTAGTGGTTTCAATATTTATGAAATGCTCATTTTCTCATAGCGTAGAGGCTACTGATTTTTTTCTGCAAATGACAGAATTTATTAATTGATGCTTGAGCCTGTTGCATGTTCACTTTAACTTTCAAGAAGGTAAAGAACATGGCAGACACATATTCAAAGCAAAACCTGAAACATCGCTTGAAAACATCTAGCTCAAAAACTTCATTATAGAGGAAAACACCCTCTGCACAGCGAAGAAAAGCTTCAGTTCCTGTCAGCATAATTAGGAAGCCCTGAAAGAGATTTCTTAGGATCGTTTTTATGTTTTTAATAAGAGTTCTTAACCAAAAGAATATATAGGGAAATTTATATTAATGGTATTCAAAAAATTGGTAGATTCATGTATCTCATATTTACTCATGAGTAGAATAGAATTATAAGTTTATGGAGCTGACACTTCTCTGAAAAACATGAACCTGATTTGTTTGGTATAAAAAGCACCAACTCTCTCTCAACACTAAACAGGACATAGAAGGCAATGTGAATAGCCTCCAGCTATTATTTTTTAGTAGTTATGTTAGCTTTAAGTTCACTTACCATTTAGGGAAAGAACTTGGTTCAGGGAATGGACTAGAAATCTTGAAAGGCTGAACTCTTAGATTTTAATCTCAGTTCACAGTAGCCATAGGCAACTAGCCTCTGTCACAGAAGCAATTGAGAACATAAATGTTGTTAAAGTATCTTGAGCCAATTGAATAAGATAAAATTCTATAAAGATATATGCCAGGGTATTACTGATAAAGCAACGTGCTTTTTCAGGATAGCCATTATTATTAAACAGCTGGCGGAGAAATATAAATCCACACAATGGGCTTCAATCTGCCACATGGTCATCCCTAAGCACAGTAGTACATAAAGTAAAGCTTTGCTTTGGTCAGAATATCTTGAAAAGCTTTCCATGGTGCCTGAATCCCAGCTTCCCACTTTCCTTTCCAATGAGAAATCAGAATAGTTACTGGGGTGGAAGGCTTAGATGACGTCCAACTGGGTCCAAAGGCTCCAAAGGCTGGTGGGCTGTGTTGTTTGGAGGTCCCTAAACAAAAGCAAGGATTATGAAGCGGGTTCAGTGTCTAACTCCTTTACAATTGGGTCCTGTTGGGTTTTTTGCATTGACAGCCTCTTAGTCATTATTATCCCAATCAAACCAGTTTTCACCATGATATTCCATATCCCATTTTCATCGCTACATGAAATGTAGTATTGAAAGGGCCGGGCATCTTTCACAGTGCATAACAGGACATTGATAACTGTGCAGATTGACTCCCAATGCAATCTCAGGCCTTGTTTCTTACTTTATGATCTTTTTTTTTTTTTTTTTTCTGGACCAGCAGGCTTTCCCTCATCAGGCTGACGATGGCTCACTTCACACATAACCACTCAAGACTTCTGTGCAGCATAAAATAGAAGATCAAAAGCAGGTGGGAGAAGAGGAATAAAGGAATGAATTGAAAATTGAAAGGGATGTAGTTGGAAGGAAACAAAGGTTTATAAAAGATGAGCTCAAGTTTCATGTTGGTGATGATTAGTCTTGCAAAACCTTCTGAGACCATGGAAGCATTTGCTTGTCGAAAATCCAGGTTTTCTCTCTCTCTCTCTTTTTAAAGGCTTTTCATAATGAGCAACTCTTTTCTCATTTGAAGGGTTGAATGTTTTTTGAAAGAGTTTGGTAACACCAGGCATTTGAACACTCAGTCACATGCAGCAGAACCAGGCACATGGAGAACAGCTGATTCCACAAAACCAAGGGCTTGGGTAAGTGCCTGGCGCTGAAGCCACCTAAAGTGACTGCAAATGCTGTGTTTTTTGTAAGCACAGGAAATTCATTTTAATTTAATAATCTTTTATGATGTAAGGTGATCTCTGGTAAAACTCTTCTGGTAGTGTGGTTCCATTGATGGGTAGGGGTTGGGCTGGGGAGTATCTTAAATATCGCAAAAGGAAACGAAAAACATCTTCCCATATTTGAGGGAAGAAAGCTATAAAGAAAATTTTATGTTGTGAATTGCAGTGTCATCCCGAACATTTGGGTTGGATTTGGAGAAAGGACTTAATCTTTTGGCAGCTTATTCAATTTTGAAGTTAGAGCCTGAGGTCAAAAGTTGTTCATGATTTGCTACACCATTGTATATCAGGCTGCAATTCCATCCGCTGTCCCCTGCCAGTCGGCCACAGTCCACAGATGTTCCATTAATGAGATATCAGGATCCAATCCTACCAGAAAATCTGGTTGAATATGGGTGGCATCATCTCTAATTATGAAGATGATATTATTGAAAATAATTATAGTTTGATTTTCTTTTAAATAAGAATAATTTTAATAATGAGCCTAGTATTATTAGAATTGACATGGGATCTCATGTAACCTGGGAGCTATCATGGCGATTCCCATTTCTTGGGTGACCTCTAAGTCTCCTTCCATTCTAAGATTGCCTTTGGTAAAACCAGTTGTTTTTGATGTTAGAGAGAAGACCTTACTTCTTAGGTTCATGTATTTGAGATAATAATCTTTTTGGTTCTCAGGAGTATGACATTATTTGTTTTGCTACTGTGATTTGGCTTCTTACAATTCATTTTACAGGCCAAAGAAAAACAATCTAAACTGTCAGTTTAAATAACTTTGGTAGCAATAGCAAAGAGGTTGAATTTAGTTAAAAGTTTAGTATTTAATACATAATAGAATATTTCTTTATTTCATTTTTCAGTCAGTAGCTTTATCTTATGAGACAGATATCAGAGCTATTATTTGAACACTGTTCCTAGTTATACAGTTTTTAATGTTCCTCAGTGATTTTTTTAAGTTTTTCTTTACAGAGTATTATAATACTTGGCTAAATATAAAAATCTATAAATATGCTGTATGTACTTTCATTTTGGCATTTTCAGCAATGTCCTCAAAATAAAATATAGTAATGGTTATTGTTAATAGCCACATAATGTAATAACCAGATCATGCTAGATATCGTAACAAATTCTACATTCCTTTCAAGACATTTAAAGCTCCCCCCCACTTTTAAGAAGGCCTATGATAATGATCCAGAGGATATTAAAAAATCAGAATTTTCTGCTAGGAAATCTTATTTCAAAGGTAACTTTTGAACCATGAGCAGATGCTCAGACTGTAATCTATTTAGTTATGGCATCAAACAGTGAATTACTGAAGATTATGTTTTTGTAGCTTTTTCAATAGCTTGGATAGCATTAAGATCATTAGTAGAGGATGATAATCTTTTGTATCATTTAAACACCTATTAGCAATGTTTGCCTTCAAGGAATTCAATTTTTTGGTTAATTTACCAAATCTGTGCTCTTTTTTTCTTCTGTATTTAAGCTGGAATTTAAACTGGGTCAAGACCATAAGTTAAGCTTGATCTGGTTTGCCGTGTTTTGCTTCCATTACAAAATGTTGTAACTAAAAACCAGGCATAACAGCTTTATCAAGACATGATAAAGTAAACGTTAGACTGACCTTTATAGATTCAGAGTCATGGCTGATTGTTACTAAGTATCTAAGTTGATTTTGAGTGGGGAATTACAGGAATTCCAAACTCTCAAGGCTTCAATGATGTGGAAAAGAAAGGTACACCTCAAAAAAGTAAATGATCGACTTGACCAGTTTGATAATACTTTGCCAAATATGGAATGAATGTCATGGGAAGTGTTTTATTAATAATGACCAGTGGTTTTTACCAGGGCTTACAGAAAAATGTATTAATGAAAAAAATAATAAAATGATATTGGTTGAAAGGAATCTCCTGAGAAATGTATTGTGTCTTGTCCCCCAGACATATGTATTGTGTTATGTAGAGTCATACAGTAATGTTTAAAGCAGGGTTGGCAAGGCCCACAAAGTAAATATGTTTAGTCTTTGTGGGTCTTTGTCAGGACCACTTAAAGCTGCCATTGTAGCTCAAAAGCAGCCCCAGAAAATATGTATACAAGTGAGTGTAGCTATGTTCCAATAACATTTCATTAGTAGACACTGAAATAAGAATGTCACATAATGTTCCCTTTTCATGAAATATTATGTTTTTTACTCTTTTTCAAGCATTAAAATATGTGACAACTGCCTTTGTTCATGGTCCATACAAAAGTAGGTGTTGGGTAGAATTAAGCCTGCAGGCCATAGGTCACTGACCCCTTGTTTAAAGAGTTAATTTTCTAGAACTCACAATAAGGTATAATGGTACACTAAGAAATCTAAAAAAACAAAATTACATGCCTGGATATTTACGGATTTTTAAAACATAACAAGAACGTTTAGAAACTATTATAGTGCCAAACCTTGAAGAAAAATAAAAAGCTGCTAAGCCTTAAGAACAGCAAAATTAAGTTATATTAATATGGCAATTTTGTTATTTCTATTGCTATGTATGTGAAAGTTCCAGATGCTAAAGACAAAAGGTATTTTTTTAGCTTGTTAAAAAGTGGTGGAAGTTAAATGAAAACATTAAAGCTTTATTTGTTTATAAAGTTCAGATTGTCTGTAAAATGATGTTAATTTCAAATTTTCACTAAGACTATAGTCATTTAATATGAAACTGCATCACTAGAAAGAGTAAGAAAAATGAAGACTGCTTAGTATCATATGTTAGAATTTAAAGTATATTTGCTCAAAAATGCTTAACTAATAAGTAATCAGAGCTCATATAACTACACTGTCTCTCAGTTGAACATACCATCATTAACCCACTGAATATAAACCTGTAAATTACATGAATAGTGCTTTCAAATTAAACCATTTTTTAGATAAGTTATAATTTGAAATTAGAAAGAACTATGGCTAACTTTCTATTTCAAATGTAATTTATCATAATTTGGATATAAGAAGTTAAAATAATTGAGTAATAAAAAACTACTAATCTTTTAGAGACTGAAAATCATTACCATAGGATATATACGTTTTAAAAACTTATGTGTATTTGTGTATAATGCACATTTGTGCTCATACATGCGAATTCTGGCACAGCAATTCTATTTAGAAACTTATTTTGAATAAGTATTTGAAATTAAAGTAATATATTTCTGGTTTCTAAAAATTCCTTGCTTTCTCAATTCTATCGTAGGAATGTGTGCCATCAATGTTAATGGAATGAAAAGGAGTCTTAGCAAGGGATTGTATTAAGTTTGATGCTTTTTAGTTTATAAAAGCTGAAAAAAATATTTACAGGGCATTAAAAAGTGCTAGCTGAACATTTTTTTTTTAAAAAGTGAAACAATTACTTAAAGCTATTTTGAGAACACTAAAAGTATGAATATTTTTTAAAAAACTGAATCAGTTAACTAATTCAAGTAATTTTTAATCCAAGAGTTTTATATATGTGGATATATTCTTAGACCTCAATCTCATTTTATTTTGTTTTAAAATCATATAAAAATAAATATAAATTACCTCTAGTAGTGGGTGGGTTTAAAGATTTTAATTTAATTAATGTTAGTTGAAATTGAAAATTTTCATTAATGATATAATCTTTAAAAATTAAAGCATTATCCTGATCAGGACTAGATGTTGGTATACTTGATTTTCTACATTTTGGTAGTATGGTGTTGTCCCTTTTATATCACAAATATGATAGTAATTTATTTAACAAACATTTCTTGAGAATCTACAGTGGACATGGCACTTTGTTAGATCCTACGTACAAAGGTGAGCATAATACTCTTGCTTTTAAGAAGCTTACAGGGTTACTAGGGGAAAACAAAGATGTACATCTAGGTCATCTGGGGTAATTTTGAACCTCCTCTCCCACAGAGACATTTGGCAGTATCTGGAGATATTTTTGGGTGTCATGACTTGAGTGGGAGTACTCCTGGCATGGAGTGAGAAGAAGCCAGGGATACTGTTACACATTGTACAATGTTGTTAAAACATCCTATAAAAAACAATGATCTAGTCTAAAATGTCAACAGTGTTGACGCTGATAAGCCTTGACTTCAATGTAGTACATTTTTAGAACTGCTATTATACAATGGCACAGAGACTCTGGCAGAAACAGAATAGGAAATGGTCAACGCTACAAGCAGAAAGTGTTGTCTTGTTAGAGGAATATCTGAAAGAAGAGCTATATGTGAACGAACTCTCAAAAAGTTGATTGGAGAGATGTTCCTGATAAGAGGGGGTGGAGTTGGGAAGAGGAGCTTTGCAGACTGAGACAGCAAAATGAGCAAAAGAATGAATGTGTGTGTGAAATAACTTCTCATCTTTGGGAATGATAGGTGTAGAGTGGGTAGAATGGGTATTGGAGAAGAGAGATCTGAGGTTGGGCAGGTAAGTAGCAGTCTTATCTCAGAAGTTTTTTCTTTCTTTGTTTTGCTACATCATAGAGTTGGGTTTTCCCCTGAAAGGTGTTGAAGATGATGAAGGGTTTCAAGAAAGGACATCACATGGTCCGGCAGTCTATTTGTAGGTTTTATCAGACGTGGTGTCAAGTGTCATGATTATTTAAGGAAACACATAATACTACATCATTTGATCAGAGAAGAGCCATAGGAAGAAAATGTCTCCCAGTGGGAAAAAAGGATCCCTACTTTTTTTCCTATAAATGTTTTGCTTCTGATTGTATACTTTTCACTTTATTGGTCAGAACCACATGAAAGCAATAAAAACTCAACCTACTTTAATTTATGTAGTTTTGTAAATGTATTTTGTTGCTGACTGGCTGAGTCCCACAGGCCTAAGCCACCATGTTGTGGTATTAGGTAGCATTGTCCTTTCTTAGAGGTTCTGTTTTCAAATTTCTGTTATGGAGCCATGATGAATTACAAAAAAAAAAAAAAAAAAGAATCTGCTTACTACTAAAAAAAAAAAAGACAACTATAAATGAAATCTCAACTATAGCAAGACCTTGTTCTTTTATCTCAGTGGTTCTCAACTCTGGATGCCCCGTAGAATAAGTGGGGGGAGAGATTTGGGTATCTGTATTTCTTAAAACTCCTCAGGTTAACTAGGAAATATTAACTTCACATTTTTATTTGGGTTTTAAATTTCTTTTTAAATTTTCTCCAATAAATGTATCTTCTTATTTCTATTAAAGATTAAAATGAATTTTAATTGTTTTGGGCATACAACAGCTTTTAAAAAGTGGCTTTCTGACAGTGATACAGAACAAGAGGAAACTAGTGTATGATTTCTTACATGAAATTCACAGGTTGGATGAGTCTCACTCAGGTAGCTAGTTAACTAGAGAGAACTAGGGATTTGAACATGGAATTTTGAACAGTGATATTTATGCTTTCCAGTGGTCTTATTTTGTACTGCCTAGCTCTCTGATTGCTTGATCAAGGTGACTAATAAGCATGGTGCAGTGAAAGAAAGGCTAGGAGTTTGATTTTCCTAGCTATAGATCAGACCTCTCAACCTAGACAGCTGCCTTAAAAATGTGGGGTGTTATTGCTAAAATGCTACAGGAGATTGTACTGTGTTCCTGTGATTGTACCAACAGAATTCATCCTTGCAAAAAAGTAACTAAAAATGCCAGTCCTAATCCTTCATTAACTCAATAAAAGCTACTAATTCCCTGATCTGTGCAAGGAGATGACATTTTTTTTCATCCATCAGGAAACAGAAAGGAAAAGAAGGTTCAGTTCTCATTCCCTATGGATTATTTATAACATTGTGCCAATGGGCAAAGGAGAAAACACTGTCGTCTATGAGTTGTTTTCTCTACAGCTTCTGGAATATTTTTTTTTGCATTTCTCTTCTTTGCATCAAAGCATTCCCTCTGTGGAAAAATTTCTTCTATATATTCATTGTCTTCTAGTTTCCTTCCTAATTTTCTCCTTCAATTCACAAACTTTCTTAACCAAGTATCTATTGCCTCTACTTCCTTAATATATATTTATAACAAACATCCTCCTAAGACATAAACAAATAAATAATCAATCTCACTCTACAATCCTACTTCAAGTCCTTACTCAGAGCATGGGAAATACATTTTTTCTCAACATCGTTTTGTGGGGACCTCAGTCTGGGAATGACATTTTACCTTAGCTTGCTTCTTCTGTGTGAAGCCAATCAATGTTTGTAGGTAGGGACATTCAGCCCATGGGGACCATGTTGCTACCTTGTTCTAAACCAGTGAGTTTCAAACTTTCCAATATAACTCACAGTCAGATATTTACATTGTAATCTAGCATACACTCATCCAAACATACATACATATATAGTTTGTACATAAAAATTTTATAAAAATATTCTATTTGACTCTATTCCATTATTTTCCATCCTATACTATCCCAAACTATTCTATTTCATGAGAAATGTTGTTCTTGACCCACTAAACTAATATCCTAGTACAATAATTATTTAAAAAGATTCTTCTCATCTAAACCCATGATTTTCAACAAGGTCTGAGAAGTGTAGAGATAGTTTGAAACCTCTCACGAAGTGTACAGGTAGTTTGAAAACAGAGCTGTTTTTGTTGTTCAATGAAGACTTGTGTTTAGTGAAGAGGATTATCTTATTTAGATTTTCAAATATCACATGTAGGAGATAATGAGATTGTTTCAAAGACGTCATTTCTATTCTTCTCATTTATAGTGTATCCTTTTTGTGGGTCATCCAAGAATAACTAAATACTTATTGCCATTCATTTGGCAATTAATTATGTATTGCTGGGTGACATCTTTTGTGTAAATCTTTGGGTCAGAGACATTTTTGTCATGATGAGCCTCAGTTTTCAAACTGTTCTTGTTGGAATATTTACCACAATAGTACAAAATAAACTCTCCTAAAGAAGTGGGATCTCCATGTCTGAAGGATTTGGGTTAAATTTTCCAAAGGCCCTGATTTACAGTTATGATACAACATTATCCATAATCTTATCCACCATAATATATCCAACTGCTTACCTCCTTCTTTCTGTTCACCTGCTTCCCTCTCACTTACTGATGAAGATCCACTGTAAGGGCCTTACCTACTATGGCCTGCAGCTATCTCTACAGCTCTCTTGGGCCTTCAGATCCCAGACACAAATTTTGGTTTATGAGACAGAAGCTGAAATGTTGTAACTAGAGTTATAGCTTATATTCCTAGCACTGGCTATTGCAAGGGCTATGATTTTGTTTGAATTATTTTCATCTCATTGAAGATACAAAAGCTCATAAGTTCACTTCTTAGAAGTGATAACTATCCTCCCTTTCAGAACTTTCATTCTTCAATGTCTTGACATCATTGACTTTGATCCTATAAATAAATTAGGCTTATTTCTGTTTCTTTCCTGTAATGCTACTAGAAAAAAGGATAAAATATTTTTTCAAAGGTTCTGTAACCTAGGTATAATTATTTAGTCACTTAGATTGTCCTTATTTTATAGATAACAAGAAAGTCCAAGAGAGGTAAAGTGGGTTACCTAAGGTACCACAGTTAGAATAAATGAGCTGTAGCTCACTTGATTTTGTTTTTATTATAAATTTCAAATATACAAGAGATCAAAATAATAGCATAAACTTATGTTTTGCCCTAGTTTCCACATACACACACACACCCCCTTTTTCTTGATGTCATTAAATTTTTTTAAAGTTTATTTATTTTTGAAAGAGAGAGAGAGAGTGTGAGCAGGGGAGGGTCAGAGAGAAAGGGAGACAGAATCCGAAAAAGGCTCCGGCCTATGAGCTGTCAGCACAGGGCCTGATGCAGGGCTCAAACTCACAAACCATGAGGTCGTGACCTAAGCCAAAGTCGGATGCTTAACTGACTGAGCCACCCACGTGCCCCTTTGATAAGTCATTTTAAAGCAGAAATACTGCTGATACTTGAACATCAGGATTAATGGTTAATTCTTTCCTTTTAATTACTGATTTTCAGAGTAAGGATTTGATGTAATGATCACCTCCAGGGATCTATGAATGGTCTTTCTAATTTGTGATGTAGAAACAATTAATTAACATGGAGCTAACTGAAATGTTGACATATGAGGATTTAAACTTTATGTTCTTCCTGATTTCAACACTGATATTTAAGTAAAGCTTTTGTATATACATACTACTTGATCTGACTGGCTAAAGCTTTTGTGGATCTGATTTTATCATGGCCAAAGGTATCATGTTTTGTGTATATAATTGTGTTGTTATCAAACATCTAACTTAGAGATATTAGAATTTATTATTTCAAGAGCTTCTTCTAGTTATCTTCTTGTGTATTATCTATAACAAGCATGCATTACCTAGGAAAACCATTTGGTCACTCGGCACCAGTTCCCATGTCTAAAAAACAAAGGCAGCTCTTTCCTTCAAGGTACTCCTCAGAGTGATGTCATGAAGGTTAATATTACATTCCCCCAAACAGCTCAACAAATAATAAAAAAAAATATCATGAACGTTAATGAGAACAGGGTTGAATATGTATTTGAGGCAGAACAAAGTGCTATTATAAATTCTCAGCAGCCTAGTTTATTCTGTGATTATTGCTTCCTGAAGGCCTTTGGGACCTTTGAGAAACAAACAAAAATGTAGATGCAATGAGACATAAATAAAAGTATAAAACCAATAGCAACTTATTTATTTTTAAGTGTCATTTTAATTTTACCATTTGTTTGTAGGACAGACATGCCCAAAAGTGGAAGGGTTAATGCTTTCCCTTTATACCATTGAGATTAATCTGTGAGGCCCCTTGCTGATTTTTATTTCTTAGAAAACAACAAGAGGTAGATATGAGGATGTTCTAGATGCAGTGTTTGGCCCCTCATCAATTGTTGTGGAGAGAGCAAGAAGGCAGTAGGTCTCTAAAACCTTCTGATATCGTAAAGCCTAAATTCTGATAAGGGAGGAGATTTTAGAAAGAAGGTCTTGAGGAATTTATCACAATTTTCTCCTCCAGTTTTTAAAACATCATGATTTCATTGGCCCTTGATAGCGGGAAGTCATCTTAGTCATCTTCTAGTCAAACATTTCATTGCCCACATGAAGTAACTGAGAGTAAGACACATGATGTGACTTCCCCACGACCACAGACAGTTAGTAATAGAATGAGAACCAGAGCCCAGACTATGGTTATATTTAATCAGAAGTATGCTAGTGTATGCTACATAAGTGTTGCCTTATATGAATTAATAGGCAACATGGTAACAAAAATATCTCAGTGAGCCTTTAGAAGGAAGTTGTGGGTAGGCCCAGCCTATAATTTATGATAGTAAAACAATTTTCTTTTCTTAAGAGATCTTTCATTATCCCAAGGCCATAAAGATATTCTTCTAAATTAACTTCTAGAAATTTTAATGTTGTTGATGTCATTATTGTGAAGCTTAAGTGTTTCCCCATTGACTAAAAACTTTTTGAGGGCAGAAACATATATTCAGAGGTATATATTCTGTGCATTTAGTGACATCACATCAAACTGGAATTTATCGTCAACAAATTCCACTATATAATCTTGGGGGGAAAAAAGAGAGAGAAATGCAATTAATTTAAATAGTTTTTTCAGTCTTCCTATTATTCCAATCAATGAATTGATTGATTACTGTGTAAATATGAGATAGACTACATCAAACTCATATCTTTCAGTCAATCTTAGTTCCCCTGTAATTGTCTGAGGGTGAGCATTACAATATGTGGTATATGAATTTACTGTTTAAAGATGTGAATTCTATGCCTAACATGGCTTCTGAAGCAAAACAACTACTTATTCTGTGTTTAGTGTGAGGCTGGTTTTTTTTTCCTGTGTTGAATAATTGAAAAATATATTCTGAAGTGTTTAAAGATTAACATTCAATTAGAATTACAAATGACCAAACCTAGCTTTTCTTGAAGATTTTAAATTCAAATTCTGACTTTTTATCAGTAAATTCTAGTAGACTTTATCATTTTTAACAAGTCTTTGAGGAATATTTGATTGTGTATGAAAAAGTAGTTAATTGACATTTTGAAAAGGAAATAAAATATATTAAATTTTGATCAGAGGAAGTTTAGTATGTTGTAGGAGTTAAATTATCTCCTATAAAAATCTTAAGTATTCAACTAATGCTCAAATATAAAAAATATATTTTAACATGTGCTCAAATTTATATTTTCTTAAATATCTCGATAATATGTATAATCTTGGTAGCATGTCAGTTTTACATAACAAGTCTGAATTTACTCAGTTACATATCTTAAATCAGAATAAAAGGACTAACCTTAGTTAATTAAATAGGTCAAATTCTCTAACACATTAATGACAAAGAATACCAATGTATATCAGTTCTTTTAACACAAGAAATGGTTCTCTAATTTTTGATTGTTTTAAGTACTTCTATGCCTAAGTATCCCTGGATTTAAGAGATACTAATCTACTTTGAAAGCAATTATCTTTTGAGCTAACATCACTTTCTTATTGGTCACAAGTTTTCACTTGGACAATGGATAGATTCTTATTTGTAACCATCATACACCATAGCCTTATTTATTGCCTATACAAGGAATTGATAAATTAGAGATTGGTCTTATTGTTGTTATAAGCCACATAACTCATCCAGCCCATATCTCACATTTCTAGTATTCTTTATATTCATGTTACCCATTACCCAATTTTTGTCTCTGCAACCTCTACCATACAGTTTTAATTTTAGATTAAATTTTGTTTTCCTTTCCTCGTAAAATATTTGAATGATTTATTCAGCTTTAAATATTTCTGATTTTTACAGAATCTTGCATTTTCTGTCATTATTTTGGTCTAGTAGGACCATAGAATTCTTCTGAATATAAAATGATGTCAAAGCAGTGGGATTTCTGTATTACAAGAGTCTAAAAGGATGTAACAACCCAAATACAATGCATAAACTTTTGCATTTAGTTATATTATCTCTTTTCTTTTCTTTTCTTTTCTTTTCTTTTCTTTTCTTTTCTTTTCTTTTCTTTCCTTTTCTTTTCTTTTCTTTTTTTGATCCTGCATTGGGGGAAAAGCAGGTATAAAATACATTTTCAGTGAATTGGGAAAATCTGAATATGGAATTGATATTAAATGCTATTATAATTAATTACAATTGTATTATTTAGTAATGGTGTTGTGGTTATGTGGAAAAAGTCCTTTTTATCCTTATGAAATGTGTGTTGTAATATTAAGAACCAAAATGTCTAAAACTTAATACCAAATGGTATAAAAATCACAATCACCACAACACTAGATGGATGGATAGATAAAATAAACCAAACATATGAGGAAAATAATATGTGATTGGAATCGAGATTTGATTGGAATCTCAAGGCTGTGTTAGATTCTGTGGTGTCATTGGCTTCTGAGATTGTAGCCCTGATTAACACAGATATCATCTTGAAAGATAGTAATCTATTCAATTGTGAAAAGAAAAACTAGCCATGAAGAGCTTATGGATAATATGTATCTCTGTACAAGGTTTTGTACATACAATTAGTTTGTATCTTAGATACATTGAAGTGAATTTTTTGTTATTTCTCTCTAAGTGAACTTAAATCACATAGGAGACCACTATTACCAATGGCAGGAAACATCAAATCTTGCCATGTCAAGACAACTCTGGTTTAAAATTTAGTCACTGCTGGTTTAAAATTTAGTTACTTTGGGGTTAACTATTTAGTCATAGTCAAAATTCTCCTTATCCACTTCTGACCTCCTCATGTTTCATGTGTGGAAAGGGGGCTCTAGAGACAGTGTAGTTCAGGTTTAAGAGTATGGCCTCTGGAGCTAGATTACCTGGGTTTAGATGTTATCTCTATCACTTCCTACGTGAGGGACCAAAATCAAGCTACTTAACTTAACCTCTATGTGTTTCAATGTCCTTATCTTTAAAATAGGCACAATCTCATAGGTTGCAGGGAAAACTAAAAGGTAATATTGATAAATAATATTTAATAACTATTAAATTTAAAACTATTAATTACTTTCAATAATAACTATATAAATAATAATAATTTGTGTAAATAAAATAAATAGTAGTACTTATTATATGCGTTAACTACTTAAAAATATTCTTAACGTTCCCACAATGGTGAAGCTATTTAGTACATTTATCATCTTGTGGTCCTAACTGGTAAGTCCATGGAGAATTCTCATCTGTTTCATTTTTAGGTATCACCAGTGCTCTTCCTGTATCCACTATAACTTCTGATCTCTTTTTCTCAAAATGGTGAAAGCACAGTGGTTTATCTTGTCTCTTACCAGTGACTTGCATCCCTTCCCTTACACACATAATCTCTTAGTCTACTGGAATTCAGAGCTTCTAGCACATTCCCCAGGTGTCTCCTGGCTTTAGGTCATCCATCTTGTTGCTATCCACCACCTACTGGCTTCCCAGCAAGATATAACACATCTCCATTTTCAATTTTGTTATCTGTCTCTCGTCAGAGGTTATAGAAGTTTTTTTAAAGATATCTTCATGCTGGTGAGAAGACTGTATGGGAAGCTATCTTGAGCCTTCCTTTGTCTAGATCTGTCCCATCACCATTGCCACTCAATTCTGACTTCCTCATGCTGTCATGGGCACTCTGACAGACATTTCACACCAGGTTTTAGATGAAAAGCCAGACATGCCTCTCTTTTGCTTCTGGATCCCATGAATCTGCCTGGGTATCTTTATCTAAAGAGGGGAGCAGAAAGAAAACCCCACATGAGACTCTAAACACTCTTTTGCTTTCCCCACTCCTCTCCTTCATGTGGGGAAGAACATTTCATTGATGACATATCTTATCTCACATCTTCTCAGTATGTAGTACAAACTCTGTTCGGTTCTCCATACCTGGCTCTTAAAGTTAAAGCCCAGATGTTGGAGAGCCAAAATCTCCTCTGTCTCTAGCAGCCAAGATCCATGGATTTTAATGGATATTTTCTCTACTTTGAGTTTAAAATAGGGCATTTGTCAGTCAGAATTGGGCAATATTTTCCTTTTCACAGAGATTCTATTTTCATCTTCCTCAAAGGGTAGGACAACAGAAATGATCAGAAGGAAAGTCACAGAAAATATTCTATTATTCATGAATCCCGCATAAAGAAGGGCAGTTTAAGGAATTTCAGGGATATTTTTGACTATATGAGGTGGCCGTGGTTCCCAACTGCTGAATAAGATGCTGTCCTCTGAATGTGTTAACAACGTTTTCCTGTCGGTATATATTGTGTTTATATAAGACCCTCTGTGATAACCAACAGAGGTTTGCTCTTGCAACTTAAAACAAGATTGCTATACTGCACATACTGCTATGTGTTTCATCTCTCATGACATCTAAGATTTGGTTGCAATGAATCTGGCCTAATCCACTGATATCTTGGTTCCTTCTCCATCCTGCTCTCATGCCAGTAAGTACCTCTTCCAAATTGTTTTCATCTCAATATATGGAGCTACCATTTACCTGATTGACCAAGACACACACTTGAGAGTCATCCCTGTTTCTCTCACTTATTCTGCACCTAGCATTTAACATCAAGTCCTATTACTTCCTGCTCAAAATAATATTTTAAATTTGTTTACTTTACTCCAGTCCTGGTATTATAATCCTTGCCCTCAACTCAAAGGCCTTCAATGGCTTTCCATTCCATTCAGGAAAAATCATGTACCATGGTCTCCTTGGCTTACCTTCAGACTTACTTCCTGGCCCTTTCCTCCTTGCTTGGTACCATGGACTTTCCTTCAAATTTCACAAATGTTAACTGTTTTTACATTTTGAGACTTGTGGTTGTGCAATGAGCTCTGTGAGGAGCTCTTTTCAGACTTTATCCGCCTAAGTCAAATCAATCCTTCAGCTCTTTTTTATTTATGTTTATTTATTTTTGAGAGAGAGAGAGAGAGAAAGAGAAAGAGCAGGGGAAGGGCATAGAGAGAGGGAGACAAAGGATCCGAGGCAGGCTCCAGGCTCCAAGCTGTCAGCACAGAGCCCGACATGGGCTCAAACCCACGAACCGTGAGATCATGACTTGAGCTGAAGTCAGACACCCAACTGACTGAGCCACCCAGGCACCCCTCAGTCTTTCAATTCTTATCAACTGTGGCACATTGCAGGAAGTCTTGGCACCTCCCATCTCACTTAAGTTCTAGCAGGCACCCTTTCCTTTTCTTTCATAATACTTATGAAATATATTTTGTAAGTATATTTTTATGTTTGCAATTATTACTTTAATGACTATCTCCCTCTCTAGTCCATAAACTCTGTGAGAGTAAGGACCATGTTTGTTTTGCTCACCACTGGATCCCAAAGGCCGAGTCTGAAACTTAGAAACTGCTCAATAAAAATTTGTCAAATGAATATAAAAAAAAAAATAAATGAATTAATTAATGGAGCAGTTTCAAATAGTGGGGTACTAATAAAAGTGCCCTTTTATTCTTGAGCACCAAGAATGCTCAAGAATAAAAGTGAATGGAAGCAAGTTACCTTTCCACTATCATTATTGGTACCCACGCAAATACTTTTGATTTTTTGGAAAATGTGTTGATATTCAGCCAGAATATGTCAGCATGGTGTCTCTTCTGATTGGCTGATTCTTGTGCCTTTTCATCAATATTTTGTTAAATTTTTTTTTTCAACGTTTATTTATTTTTGGGACAGAGAGAGACAGAGCATGAACGGGCGAGGGGCAGAGAGAGAGGGAGACACAGAATCGGAAACAGGCTCCAGGCTCTGAGCCATCAGCCCAGAGCCCGACGTGGGGCTCGAACTCACGGACCGTGAGATCGTGACCTGGTTGAAGTCGGACGCTTAACCGACTGCGCCACCCAGGCGCCCCTCATCAATATTTTGTATATTATCTCTATTAAGAAAGAAACATTTGGAAATAATCATAATAATTGTCAATTATTTAATTACAGGGAAATGAGCATTTAAAATAAATAATCATTTTATTATTAATTTGTTATCATACTTCATGAAACGTGAGTGGAAGTTGATATACTAACATATCTTCAAAGCTGCCTCAGGAGTATAAAATGTACACACATCTTGAAAATTAAACTGGTGAATTATTTAAAAAAGGCTTTTAGAATGACTTAGTTCAATCTGCTAGTACCCCCAAAACTAAGGTGTTAGAACAAATGTTTAAGCTAAACATTGTAAATCATTTAAATTCTATAGATTACTCAAGAAAACCCTCCACAGGAAGACAGATGAGAAAGGCAGGAAAGGGAAATAAATGAGCATTCACTTTGTGTCAGAGAAAATCAGAGATGGTTTTTCTTTTAGGAACAGCCTCTAGCATTTATATTTTTTCATGGTATACATCAGCATCTTCAGTCATAAAATTTCTGAGTGTCTTCTTGATGGCTAAACACGTTTCCGTCTTTGTTTGAGGAATTATTCTGAAAGTACGAGTGGTATTCTTTGTTTAGCAAGACAAGGACACTCTATGTTAAAGAATGTATATGTAGATGATAATGGATATTTCTGATGAAAGTTTTATATTTTAATTTTCCTTTTAATACATACGTTGCCTTTAATGTCCAAGTGGAACATGGAAATAAAGAGTACCAAGTTTCAGTCAAGACACCCCAACAGAAAACACGTTTCTTCATTAAATAGTCATGGCTTCCAGCACTTTAAAACTGAGGATTGTGGGGGCACATGGGTAGCTCAGTTGGTTAAGCATCAGCTCTTGAGTTTTGCTCAGGTCATGATCTCATGGTTCGTGGGTTTGAGCCCCAGGTCAGGGTCTGCACTGACAGGACAGAGCCTGCTTGGGATTCTCTCTCTGCCTGTCTCTCTCTGCCCCTCCCCACTCGTGCACATGCTCTCTTTCAAAACAAATAAATAAACTTAAAAAAATAATAAAACTGATGATTGTGGAGAGTGGACCAATATGTCCTTTTTCTAGAAGCAAGACTGTGTAACACTTTGACACTTCACTCAGCAGGACAGTTGCCTACCTGTAAAAATTCAGTGCCTTTTTGCCCCATCTCTCACCTGGGTCTTGTGGGTTTCTTGGAAGGACTTTATTCCTTTAACTTAAACTTTGATCTCTGTTAAAATACACATATTTCTTTTCCTTCCCTTTCCTGGGAACTCTAAGTTATTTCCAGTCATTTAAAGTATAATGAACACTTTCTGATCTTTTCTGAGAGGCAGGCTTGGGGGGTGTGACACAGAAGCACCAGGAATGAGGTTATGCCCCCAGTAGAAGTCAGCAAGGCTCTGCAGAGTCGGTGGCCAATAAATTTGGAGGAGGGGTGACAACGAGAGAATTAGGGAAATCATTGATGCGAAAGGCCCATTTTGTATTTTTGTAAATCTGTATGATAAAATGATCAGCTTTAGTTTAGTGAAAAAAATGCATAAATCTTAGCATGATGATTAAACATTTGAAGAGATGTTTAGTTTGAATTTTTTATTTTTCTTCCCAACTAGAACAGTATCTTACAGATGGTCTATGTGAAGGCAGTAAAATTAAGGAAGTATGAAACTGATAAATCATTGAACCCATTTGTTTCTGCAAAAGTTACTTCTTGAGAGTAGATAAAAGCACTTTGAACATGTTCACTTTTTCTCAGGTCACAGGGGTGCTATTTAATAAATTACTTTTCTCAGGCACTAAGGGCCACCTTTATTCATTTGAAAAGGTTAATGCAGCTGTTCAAAATGTCCAAGTTTTTCCCAGAGAATAATTTATGCACTGAAAGTCTGTTTTATTTGGGAAATGCCTAAATAGTGTAAAAAAAAAAAAGTGAAGTACAAATTAAAAACAAGTAGATCTCGCAGTTTATAACTAAAGTAGTTTTTTTTTAAATTCATATGTATTGATTATATATCCCTGACCACCCCATTTAAAATTTCAATACTCCCATCCTGCCACCCCAGAACTTCCTATCATTCTTTTTGCTTTATTTTTCTCCAAAGTGCTTATCACAAATATACTCTGTATTTTACCTATAGATTTTGTTTTCTTCTGATTTCCCTTACTAGAATGTAAGTTCTAGGCAGACAAAAATTTTCAGCCCTTCCTCTTTCCCCTGGATAGTTCCAGGTATGTGTAAGCATTCAATAATGTTTAATACATGAATGTAGGAATAAATCTATTTTGATCACATTTAGTAAGTAATTGGCATTTTCCCATTTGGGAAGTGTAGGATTACTTTCTAGAAGGAAATGCCACGTGATAGTTGAGGGTGGTTTCTGGAGTTATTGTGCATTGAATCTTGATTTTAACACTGGTTATCTGTTTAACCTTGGGCAAATTACTTCACATTTCTCATCCCCATAATAAGATGAATAAATCACCTATCTCATAGTTAGATAATTGTATAAAGTACTTTAAAAAACCCAATCTGGAACACTGTATATCCTTCAAACTCACTAGTACTATCATTAAGACAATTTGTGAAAAGAATATTCTTTATGCACTCATTGCCTATGTGAAATAGTCATGACAATTATGTAGATGTTAAAAATATTTTGCCTCAATCATAAGATTCGGTTTCAAGCATTTGTTAAGCATACATTATTAATGTAATTTACTTTCTGAAAATTATCAGGATATTAGTTTTATTTATTTGACAAACTCCAATTAAGGCAAACAGAATAGTGTAATAATTCCAAAGGTCAAGTTTGTTTTGAATTCTACTCTGTCATTTACTAGATCTGTGACCCTGAGCAAGTTAATAAAAAACTTTAGGCTTTAGTTCCCACATTTGTAACATGGGTAAAAAATAAATCTATGTTAATAGTTGAATATTAAGCAAAAAACAGTGCCTGGGACGTAGCAGATCTCAATAAAAGGAAGGTCAAAAAAAAAAAAAGAATCAGGTGTATAAAATTAGAGAACAGTGTTTATGACAGAACTATATCAATTTATACAAAATTGAGTGAAAATTGACAATGAAACTACATTTTTCTGACTCATGCTCAATCTTATGCAAATAAATCAGAATTTGTATTTTAGAAGTGGTCATTTTAAAAAGAAAATTTAACATGAGAAATATTGACATATTTAACAGAAAATCACTTAGCCCATGATTTCCTTTGTATTGCTAAGTATGAAATACAGAGCCTGTTACACTAATTTAAGAGATGCAAGTGTCTCTTTTTAAAATTAATACATCTGAATTCCTTAAAATTCAATGTTGTGCATATGGTTGTCCTCTCTCTCCTCTATCCCCATCAATTTAAATTCATAAAGATACAAAGCTAAGAAGCACGTGCATGAAGCTTGTGCTCACTAATCATCAAGGTTTTTATTATCTACGAAGTTGCTATTAATGTTTTGTAATATTGGCTGTGTTAGGCAGTCTTTCACACCACAGTTAGCACCAGTCACTGGGGTGTTGGTTGCTGCACCTAGTTATGATGGAAAAGATGGGAAATGCCTTTGCTCAAGCTCCAGTTTGCTGGAGCCACAATGGGACAGCAGCCACTGCACGTCACACAAGAGTGGATGATAGAAATTAAGTTCTACCTTGTGACATGAAACTCAACTGAACTTTTTTAGCCAGACCAGGACTGGATACACATGTCTAGAATTATACTCGCCTAGGAGCTAGGGAGACTGAGCAAACAGGACCTTATGCTTTAATGAATGTAAAGAGTCTCAAAATAGTCCAAATCCCAGGCAATCCCATTTCAGAAAAGAACTTTAGGAGCTACGGCAAGATAGCATTTTCAAGCTTGCCTCTGTGCATTGATGTTTAGGGTTTCTGTGTGCAGAGAAAATGATGAGATAGGTTCGAAGGTGGGAAGTGTACAAGTTAATAGTTCATCATTTTGTTTTGACTTGCAGGTGGAATATAAATACAGTCTTGAAAATGCCATAATCTCTGCCACTGTTACAGGGATCAAAATGTGGATACTGCCTACACAAGAGATGTGGGTGTCCTTTAAAAATCTCCTGCTTAATGTACCTTAATATTGACACACTGATCAGTACAAATGATATTATAATGTGATTCAACTAATCAGAGCTGTTACTAGCCCATGGGACACCTTTGTGTTGAGCCATCTAGTTCCAGAGCATGTGTCTTAGCCAAGGGAGCACATGCCCTGTCACTATCCCTCTTATTGGGTGTATTTGTGCAGGAGACAACTTGCACATCAATACATGGTGACCCTGAAGCTGATATTTCAGTGTCTTCTGTATGTCCAGACTGTGCTATGTTTTTTATGCACTTACAGTTTATAGTCTTGTGATCATCATCTTGATTTTCAAACGAAAAATCTACAGAATGACTGAGGGAGGATTGAATCCATATCTGCTGATATCAAAATCAGTGTATATTTTGTTGAAATAAGATGCTGTCTACCTCTGTCTTCTTTTCATAAAAAAGTATTTATCAAGGGTTTTAATCTTCACGACAGTTCTGTGAGTCCTGTTCAAAGTGTAAGGGAGGGAAGCATGCCACTTTTGAACAGCCTCAAATCTGATCTAACTTTATAAAGCTAAGACTTTGCCACCACTGTTAGTAGGTTGCTTCAAATAGCACGGGTTTCTCATCCATTTTTGGTAAACCTAGATGTGTCCAGTTTAGTTTATAATGATAATTCTCACAGTTTTCACAATCAGGGCCTTTTCTCCATTTTTTGAAAAGAAATGATTTTCTCCCTCTTAATGCCCACACTATAAAATACATCTTTTAAGCAGGTTGCATTCACTACATAAGAATTTGCTTATCCATTTTCAGATGAAAATATCTATTAAAGATCTATCACTTCATAAATTTAAAGAAAAGAAACTGATGATAAATATCAGCCAAAATAACACCTTTTTTTAAAATAACAGATGATATTTAGGTAGTGTGTATAGCAAATGTTAGCAGAAATACCCGTTGAATTCTGGGTTCCCCAATTGTTTTCCATGGCACTTAACCTCCCTGAGACTTATTCATCTTTCTCTGTACATGGAGTAATAATTCCAATCTCATCCAATATGAATGGAGGACAATAGGCAAGTGACCTGGCACACAGTGCCTTCTTTGTGCATAGTGTCCTCTCAGTAAGTGTTTTTTTTTTCCTCCTGTGGAAGAATATAAAAGCTACACAGCGTTTCAGAATAAAAATAACTCATCAGTGAAAATTCCCCACTCTGTGAATCACTATGCATGGAAGGTATTTCTAGCTTGGAAGACAATGATGTGAGTCTAGAGTCTCCAATGCCTCATGGGAATCAGTGGGACCCAGCATGAGAAGGGTATGGCAGAGCATCTACTAGGTGTGTGTGTGGTGGGATGTACTGCTCAGAAACAAGCTGCTCTCTTTCCTACCAGTATTCCAAAATCTCCAAGAGATCAAGGCTTTCTTGTTTATTTGAGGTGTCTTGAGGAGCTAGATGATGACATGGTGCAAATGTGGCCAAGAGAGCCTGGATCAGATATTTGTGTGAACTTTTTGTTTACTGAATGTCCTAGAGAATCAGAAACAACTAGACATGTGGCTGTTGTCCCAAAAGTCATGAGGTTCGTGCCAGAGTAGCATGTTATAATGCTGAAGGAAGGAAGTTCCTGTTGAATTAATATTTTTCAGTCTATTTTTAAGAGTAAACTCATGCCTTCCTTTCCCACATCCTTACCAAAGTGACTTTGTTCACCATAAACTTGTTATACTAAAATGATGGCTCAAAAGCAAGATGTATTTCCTTCCTTTTGCTAAACACTTGATTAATCATGTAAGGGAAGATCTTTAAGGGCAGCTAAAATACCATAACCCCTTCCCCAAACCCCAAGCTTTTAAAATGCACTAAATTATTTGAGTAAACCATTTACAATTTTATTTTCTTTTTGCTTTTCACACACAGACCAAAACCACCAACCCAAAAGATTTTTTTTTCAGTGCACAAACTATGCTCTGAGAATAAGTTGGGTGCTTCTGGAAGATGGTTTCACTTTATCTGGCCAAAAAAGGGTATCCAGGGGATAAAATATTAAACACCAGACTGACTGGTATTTAATTTTCAAAGTCAATTTATATTTATTTGTTCAACACACAATGACAACTTAAAAAATCACTTTCCATTACTTTCTCCTAGGAATTCAAGGTGTTCATTTATATGTATTAGTCCTATTTATTCACAAATGAAGGGTCATTGGATTCATGATGTCAGTCTACACATAGTATTTTTCTGTTCTTCCTTTTGCTTTAGTCCTGTGTTTCCTGAAAAAAAAAAAAAAAAAAAAAAAGATACACAAACCACTGATTTTGAGAAGTAGCAATAGTCTGGAATCCTTTGTTGAGGGGAAATTTTTCCTGACATTATTTAGTCATTAAGAATACTGAGAATCCTCTGAGAATGAAGTACTGAGTGTTGAATCCCTTTTACTTCATGAATATTGGTGTTTTAAAGTATAGAGTTGTCTCTACATTTATTGGTTGTCTAAGTACACTGTTCTAATCTCTGAAATATTTGGTTTGACTTCTTCCTATTTATAATACATTTTCTTTTTTAAACTTTATGACTATTATATATCTTCGTTCTTTCACTACAAAAGCCTGGATTTGTCACCCTTAGCAAACTGACGCCAAAGAGTGGAAATAATTTTCAAATATTGTAACCAAAATTTCTGCATTGTTGCTGATAATTATTTCTAGAATCCTTAGTCCCTAAATGAGCTTTGCCTGTACGTATATAGACTGCCAGCCTATCCAACAGTGAGCTCATATCAGACTCAATCTTTTCAGTAAGTAAGAGTGAAGGCTGATGATGTCCACATGATAAATAACTCTTTTCCAGGTTTTGCAATGGAACGAATATGGTTGCTGTTGCTTCTAACAAGTAGAGTGCTTCTGGGGTCTGCTCAGTTTAATGGCTACAACTGTGACGCCAACCTCCACAGTAGATTTCCTGGTAAGTCTGAACCTAATCTTTTCTCTAATTATATCTTGAAAGAGTGATTATATTTGAATAGTAAGGCCCTTAAATACATATGGAAAATGGAGGGGGGTGGATATCCATCTACATTAAGTGGATATTAACAAATGGCAAATGACAAAAGACATTTTTCTGGAGTTGTAATTTATATCCACATTAACATACAAAGTGTTCATCATAGTTAATATTATTATAATGGCTGCTCACAAATGTGAAAAATATTGGTTATTGGGTGATAGAATCGGGAGAGGCTAATTTCATCAAAATTTACCTAATTGATGCCTTTTTCTTCCTTGTAAGTTAATTCAGACTTTCAAAACTGCCCTTATATGCTAATAGATTTACTTAGGAATAATACTTAAGAAAATGTGAAATATAGTACATTACTCAAAAATATTATTTCAGTGCAATGACGGTCATTACCAAAATACGCAGGCCAACTTCAGTATGCATAACACAGCAACCATCAACATTGTGACAGATATGAGATTTTTGACTATATTGATGGACACGTCCCACAGGTTTCTAAAATCTACACTCAGTGAGATTACTTACTGAATTATCAGTGTTTCATTTAAGTATTCATCATTTTTATATCAGCTAGAGAATCACAGTTAAACACTTACAAAATAAAGACTAGAGAGTCTGAAATCACTTTTCCAAGTTTGCCATGCAAATTGAAATGCTTTCTGTCATGTTTTATATTTCTCAAACCTGCCAGTACTCCTGTGTTCAGAGCATGCCTGAGCAACAGCATACTTGGATAGAGCAATCAGTAGGTAGTTATGTAGTTGACATGGGATTTCTAATTTTTATGAAGAGAGGTAATCTGGATTGCTCTTGAATAAGAGCCAGAGTGTGCAGGAATGTCTTCAGGAGCCCAGACTTAGTATGCAAGTGCTTGGCAGGTTAAGAACGACCTGGAGTTCAGGGTGGGGAATATCTGAAGGTAAGTCTGGCAAGGTATTCTAAGGCAGGGTTGTTAGTGATTTTGAGTACCATGCAGGAGGGTTTTTTAAAAAATGTTTTTTTGTAATGGAAAATTCAAACATATACAAAAGTAAAGATTAGTAAAACAAGTAATTGTACTGATCATCCAATTTCATCAATTATCAACACATAAATTTTGCTTCATCTCTCTCTCCTTCTTACCATTCCCATCCCTGGAATATTTTAAAGTGAATTCATTATTCATGTTTCAGAATGTATATGTGATGGAAAGGAACTCAAACAAAATCTTCACCCTTTTGTATATGTCTAATAAACTTAACGATAATCCCTTAACATATCATCTAATACTCAGCTAAGTTGCCTTTAAAACATCCACACAGTGTATTTGTTGACATGTGTCTTTAGTCTATTTTAATTGATAACAGTTTCTCTCTGTCACTTGCTTTTCTAAAATGCTGCTTATGGGGCGCCTGGGTGGCGCAGTCGGTTGAGCGTCCGACTTCAGCCAGGTCACGATCTCGCGGTCCGTGAGTTCGAGCCCCGCGTCAGGCTCTGGGCTGATGGCTCAGAGCCTGGAGCCTGTTTCCGATTCTGTGTCTCCCTCTCTCTCTGCCCCTCCCCCGTTCATGCTCTGTCTCTCTCTGTCCCAAAAATAAATAAATGTTGAAAAAAAAAATTAAAAAAAAAATGCTGCTTATCTCTTCAAGTAATGTGGAATTCTGACTTTGGATCTGGTTGATGCAGCTTCAATGTGTTTGTTATTTAACATTCTCCCCTTTTTCCGTATAGCCTATAAACTAATTACAGCTAGAGATGAGTAAATTCAGGTTCAGTTGTTTGGACAAGAAGACTTTGTGCGTTATTTGTGGACAGTATTTTGTCTTTATTTTCTTGGTGATGAAGACACATTAAGTCCTTTTTTTTTTTTTAATTTTTTTTTCAACGTTTATTTATTTTTGGGACAGAGAGAGACAGAGCATGAACGGGGGAGGGGCAGAGAGAGAGGGAGACACAGAATCGGAAACAGGCTCCAGGCTCTGAGCCATCAGCCCAGAGCCTGACGCGGGGCTTGAACTCACGGACCGCGAGATCGTGACCTGGCTGAAGTCGGACGCTCAACCGACTGCGCCACCCAGGCGCCCCACATTAAGTCCTTTTAAACACATTTTTTTAAGGATCTTACATGGTCATGTTTTGTTTTAGAAAGCCAACCTTGGGAGAAGCAAAAGATAGAATCAAGTTGGAAGAAACTAGAGGCAGAGAGAAATGTCACGATGGCAGTGTCAGTGGGAACAGCAGCAGGAGACAGCTCTTAAGAGATATTTTTGTGTTGGACTCAACAGAGTTTGAGAACTGGTTCAATTGGGGAGGTGAAAGAGAAGATGATGATGATGTCTTAGATGATGTTATGAACTTGGATAACTGCATGTTGATACTGCTGACACCAAAAGTTTAGGGCATTTGCATGTTTTAGAAAGGAAGTTTAGTCTGGGAAATAATGAGTTTGAGGAGCTTCTAGAATTTATAATGACAGCTTCTATCCAATAGTAGAAAATATGGACCTGGGTCTGAGGACAGAGGTTGCTCCCAAAGATAACTGTGTGGTATCTGAGTAGATACCCTGTGCAGTGAGTGAGTAATGAGCGGGAAACAGGAAACTGAAAGGTAGGAAAATAGACTACTCTTTAGGTAACATTGGTGGTGAAGGAAAGAGAGGAGTGACCTGAGCCAGCAGTTTAGGATTTAGGGATTAGAGGGCTAGAAGCAATTTAGTATACACGAGTAAAGGGAAAGTATTCAGAGATCAGGATTACCAATAAGAAAATAATTGATGTAATGAGGAAAGAAAATATGGAAAAGAGCAAAGATACAGGTGGAGGAGTTGACATTGGGAAACTGGTAATTGTTTCTTTGATTTAGGAGAGAAGGAAAAATAAAAGACATGGGCAGGGAAGTTGAAGAATACTAATTGTGATGTGGAAGGCAGAGGCCTTCAGGAGAGTGAGGGCCCAGAGAGTGATGTCAGGACCTGGGGAAAGTGGTCAAGCCTTACCCTGTTATGCATGAAAAGAAGGCCAAAAGGTAAAAAGATTTCCAGGCAGAGAGGATACAGCTGATGTTGTACTTAGATACTTGTAAACAAAAGATGTAAATGAGCCAGGAAGTGAGTAGGACAGCATAGGGAAATACAGTACATTTAAAAATGATGTTAAAACATTCAATTACAGTGGTGCCCACTGACCACCTGCATCAAAATTACCTGGGATGGTTATTAAAAGTGTTTTAGCCCAAAAGTGTTTACTCTACTGTTTTACACCAAATATAGTGTCCAAATCTCTGATTGTGGTGCTGGGAATCTATCTGTATTTTAAACCCTGCAGATGAGTCTAATATGCATTCATGGTTAAAAGCAACTGACATAGTATATACTATTAGTTTCTTTAGTCCATTATTCTAATTAAAAGCACAGGTCTGTGTTAGGAAATAAAATTAAAAATAAAATCTTCCCCCAATCCAGAAATGCTCTCTGCAAGACAGTAGAGATGAAAACACTTATCATTGAGCAAGCATTAACCAGAATGTGATGCTCATTGTAAGCAATCCATCAAGAGATTGCACAGAGAGAAATCTTGGTCTTTTATATAGCCAAGCAGATGCAACCCATTACATATATTTTCAAGATAAACCATAACTAGTCCTCAAATAAGAGGGCTTGACAGCACCATTTGTCACATATAGTTCATTCTAAATATACCTGGTGATTGGGATGACCATCTGTGTTAGCATATTGGCTTTATCTAGAGGAAAAGTAAACTTGTATCTTCCCAAAAGGAAGTACTTTTGTAATTTTGAGCCATGCTTCCTCTTGGGTTAGGATCTCGCACTCCCATAGAAACTGTGAGGTAGGAAAAAAAAAAAAAAAAAAAAAAAAAAAAAAAGAAACTGTGAGGTAGGAGTGTTATTTTCCTGGATGTTTATATTTTCAAAAGATGGTTCCCAGATCCTTGAAAAAGATTCTCAGGTCATAAAGCTGACAGAGGCCTTTCTAGTCTTCCTAGGATTCAAGGAAAGGCGAAAGTATTTAGAATTATAAGTTGTCTGATGTAAATGGTTTAAGAAAAGGGAGGGAGAAGTTCCTTCCCTTATTTTAAACAGGGAGAATTAAACCTCTTATTTTTAATTTGTATATGACCTTATACATGTTAGCACTTTTAGTACTGTTCCACTTAGACAGCAAATACCCAGACTTACCAAATGCACACGCACATGCATACACACACACACACACACACACACACACACACACACACGTGCATGTGTGTGTGCAATTTATTTATTGCAATATAAAATCTGTATTTAAAAAATCTAAGATCCAGATAACTCCAAAGTCCCAGGAGAGGCTTTAAGTTTATATGGATATTATTTTCAAGTGAGCCCACTTTTGCAGGTTGTTTGCAGAAGAAGACCAGAATGAGCAAATAAAGCATAAAGGTTAATTGCTCACTCCCCTCTTGACTTGTGGCTTCTCTTCCACATCAGGATCACCCTTGATATCATCAGGAGCTCCACAAGCTGCTCAGATACTAAGCAATGGGATAGAATGAGAATGAGTCTGGCAAAGGAGAGGGGCTATCTAAATGCAAAGTAATGCTAATAATGATGAAAGTAATCATCTCACCCTATCTGACCTTTGCTGTTTTATGACATTAGAACTATTTTCTTTCATTTCCATGGCATTTATCCTTGGGCCAAGGGAACTGCCATGGTCTAATTCATTTTAAATTTAAAGGGATACCATTTTATTTTAAAGGTAGTTAACTCTTGGCTATCTAAGCCAATAGCAGGGAACAGACCTATACTCCACTGGCATTATGGTAGTGCTCTTCCCAGAATAAAATTCAAACCACAGTTTACTTTTAGAGTATCACAGAATTATTTGGCCTAAATTAAATATATGGATAAATGCATTTGGCCTCTATGACTGACACACACCTTCTGGAACTATCTCCTTTTTTTGGAAGATGGTAGCATATAAGGGTTAGCCTTAGCTTCTAAGAAGTCTTTAATGACCATCAAGGAAAGATTAGGTTTGTGGCACCAGAAATTTGGTGGCCTGACACCATAAGAATGGTGAACTAACCACTCATGGGAAACTGAATATAAGTCAGTGTTACATAACTTGTCATTTTGTATTCTATTTAAACTATTCATATTCTATTTAAACACTAATAAGGAAGAAACCAATGGGTTCAATGTATTGAGTGATATACACATTACTAATTCTTTCTTGTATTCCTTAGATAAACCTATAAAATCTTTTAAAATCATTTTACAATGGGGAAATGGAGGATTAGCGTTTGTTTAATGATGCAAAGCTAGAAATTGACAGAGATGTAAAACTAAGACTCTTGCCATCAAACCATGATGCCTTAAAGTGAATTCTGAATACTAAGTTTAACAGAATCACAATGGGAATTAACACAGTAACGAATCTGAAAAATCATATAGTAGGAGAATTTGTTTAGCCTTTTTAGTACCTACTTGACTAAGGAAATCTTTTTTCCCTAATACCTATTAATATTTCAATAAACACCAATGTTCCAAAGGAAATAAAATTAAGCATCACAAATTTCACAGAATTTAGGGGTGGGTCAAACAAAATGAACTCTCTGTTCTTGTGTTAGGCTTTGCTTAATTAACCATTGCATTTCTCTGTGCCCAAAGACGAAGTCAGAGTGGATAATGGACTAATTATTCAAGGGAACATGTTTTGGCCTTTCTATGATAAGAAAGACGAATTCTCCTGCCTTTCTACATAGTAGTAGTGTTTTGGTCTCCAAGTTGTCCAGACAATGCCTGCCTTCTGCTTTGCACCTGTGATTGCAATTACTAGACCAGATGAGGCAGAAGAAGTGATCCAGGCAGGGACCGCTGATCACTTCCTGATTAATCTAAATGATAAAATGCAGTGGCAAGCAAGTTCAGTAACTGAATAATTCAGAGTCCATCCCCTTTTTTATTTCAATAAAGAAGTTTTTTATTGCATGAGTTTTCCGCTTCCTCTGCTTGTATAAATAAAACCCATATGCTTTCTCCTGCCTGAAAAAGATGACCAATCTCTTCTGGTTCCAGAGAATGTAGAGGAGCTAGTGCAAATATAAGCCTGCAAAATTTGCCTCAAACTGCATATGAATTTCCTGAGGCACTAGACACGACAGCTTGTATTTGCTAACGAGAAACAGATGTGAAAAACCAAGGTGGCAAGAAACCCATTCGGTGTAGAGAGGAAACTTGAGTTCCTAATCCACCTTAAATTCTTCATCAGCTGCTGGTATTTTGTGTAGATGAAAATCAATACCCCTTTTGGAGTTCTTGCTCTTTTAGCTCCAAAACCTCAATATCGTATAAATTCTTGTTAAGGGTAAAAGTATCTTTAAAAAATGAGTTAAAACAATGAACATAGCATCTGTTCTCTGAGCAGTTTTAAGTTTATATAGTGCCAAATATTACTCCTCTCATTTTAGAGAGATAGAAGTGGAAATGATATGTAAGTTACTCTTATAATCTGCAAGGATGGTATAAATTAGTTTTGGAATGTCTATTGGAGTTCAGGAAGTAGATTATTTGCAGGTTAGATTTTCTATGGCACTACAAAGCAGTGTACTCTTCAGTATACAGAACAGACTCCTCCTATTACATTGAATAGGTTTTGGTTCATACTATCAGTTTCAACGCAATGCTACTTTTAAGTGCATATAAACCAGTCCATGAATAGAGATGCAATTCTATTCACAGGAGTACCTGCGTCCGACCTGCACAGAGCCTCCACCTGCTCACAACAGACCCCCTCCCCCACCCCGTGTGTCCTTCAGTTGTTCTGGCGAGTGCCCACAGCATGGTTGACATTTGAGGTGCTCCTCCAGTTATTAAACTGCTATGGTTTACGGAATGGGGTAGAAGTGGGGGCAGAATACTGATCCTATTCCCAACTTTGTTTCACACACAGCCACCTGAGCACTAAAATAAATTTGTTTGGACTCAGGCTCACAAAGCTTTTTACGAACCCTCTTTCACTGAGATTCAAAACCAGTTCGGCAAACCTGGTGGCTCAGTCGGTTAGGTGTCCAACTCTTGATTTCAGCTCAGGTCGTGATCTTGTTGTTCATGAGATTGATCCTCATGTCAGGCTCTGCGTTGCCATGGGATTCTCTCTCTCCTTCTCTCTCTCTGACCCTCCCCCACTCTCTCTCAAAAATAAATAAACTTAACAAAAAAAGTTCCTCACACAAGGAAAGGAATTTTCTCCTTCATGATTCCTCCTCCCCTCTCTCTCCCTTTCTCTCATCCTTTTTCAACCGACCTTCTCCCTCTTGCCAGCATATAAATCATACAAATAGGTATGTGGTGGCAGTGCTTAATCCCACCAGATAGCATCCACCCCAAGGGTTAGCTTCTGCCCAAAGTATATAGATGTGACTAAGCAGTTCAATTGATTAAGAGACTTGAAGCATTGGCATCACCTGGGGGCTTGTGAGAAACACATAAATCAGGTCCCATCTCAGAGCTACTGAATCAGAATCTGCATTTTAATAAAATTCACTGGTGATATATATGCACAATGTAATAAGTGCTGCTTAGAGCATGGTACTCATGATGTCTTGCTTGCTTTGTGTTGTTACATAACCACACTGTGTATATCAGCCCAGGTGGCTGTCATGCCCTTGCTTGCTATTAATGACAATAGGAATCAGCAAATCTATCACTGTTAAAGGAGAATAATTTTAAAAAATCATTAATAATAAGGCAAGATAGTAGGCTACCAAGACTAATTTATTTTAAAAGGTTAAATACCCCCCAAAATAGAAAAAATCTATCAATTTCATAATACTTAATGGGTTGAGTTTTCTCAATTGGAAGCCAGAAAATATCTGACATTAAAGATATTGATGCTTGTCTAAAACTCTAAAAATAGGAATCATCTCAGGCACGTGGCAGAGTACAGATAGGAAATATGAGTTCTGGATGAACAGTAAAGATGAAATCGTATTAATTGCACACATATCTGTGAATCTTAGAACTTATTAAAAGTTAGAAACCATGTGTGCTGTTTGTGAAGGAATTGAATTAAGCAAATTTTAATACACATTTGTTGAGTATTTGTTAGGCACTCTGGGAAAATCCAGAGCTTTCAATGAGTTCATAATCTACTGGGAAAGCAAATATCCATTCCCAGATATAATATAAGCAGAACAGTAGAGTCACAGTTAAAGGGATGCAAGGTAGAGCCCCAGAGAACTATTACTTTCCATTGGGAAAAGAGGGAAAGTCTCATTAATGGACAATGTATATATTATTTTTCTGTTTTCAGCTTTTATTTCTCCTCTTACTTGAATTCTATCATTGGGTATTTCATCTATTATTATTGTTTATGAGTGATACGTTGAGTACTTGGTATTCTTAAGTTTATATTTTTCACTCTTTTCTATTCTCCAAATAGTAGACTCCTATTTCTGACTACCTGTTGTACATTTCTGTTGAGTGTCCCACATATACCTCAGCCTCTCAAAAACTGAGATTTTCATTTTTCTTTCCTGTATTCTTTATCTCAGGAAATAATCTAGTCACCCACTAAAGCTAGAAATCTGAGTATCAGTTTGAGATCCATTCATGCCATCATCTAATCATTTTCTTATAGAATTTAGACCATTGGAATTTATTTCTTCTCAACAATCCCTTCCAAGCACTCCTCCCTTATAGACACATGGTTGTATATAATATGGTATATAAGCCTAATCTTTAGTAAGCTGCATTATAATCGTCTAGTTTTTCTGTCTCCTTGAATTAAACATGAGCATCTTGAAGTAAAGGAGTGTTACTAATGCCTTTATCTTCAGAGTCTAGTACAGAGACTGACATGTAATATGTATACAATAAATGGTTTTTAAAAATACTTTGTTGACATGAACTGGCATGTAGTTTAGGTCTTGAAAATAAATAGGAACAATAGCCTCCAGCTTGTATAAAACTGATGGCACTGGGGCGCCTGGATGGCTCAGTCGGTTGAGCGTCTGACTTCAGCTCAGGTCATGATCTCACGGTTTGTGAGTTCGAGCCCTGCATCGGGCTCTGTGCTGACAGCTCAGAGCCTGGAGCCTGCTTCTGCTTCTGTGTCTCCCTCTCTCTCTGCCCCTAACCCACTCGCATTTTGTCTCTGTCTCTCTCAAAAATAAATAAACATTAAAAAAAAATTAAAAAAAAAAACTGATGGCACTGATTTTGTGTTTTAAACTCCTGTGTACTTCACCTTTTTTTTTTTTTTTTTTTTTTTTTTTTTAATATTATGCACTGACCCCAGAGTGGCTGATTTTCATGCAGATTTTTACATTTTCAGGTTAGGGGTTAGAACATTTCAGGTTAGAGCATTTTGAGCCACTGCTTTGTGGGGCTGAGTACCAGTCTACAGCCCAATTTTTGGAGGTGTTGCCATATTTGTATTGTAGAATATGTGTGTACAAATTATTTGAACAACTGTATTGATCTGTGCTCTGATTATTCCAGGTAACAATTAGAAAATGTTAAAATAAATATTCTGATGCTAGTTAAAGAAATGTAGGTCTCAACAGTATTGAGATGAGATGAAAATCATTCAGTCTATCAAAAGCTGGGGATCTTTAGTCTCATCTATATGCCATTGAAATTAAACTAGTTGTGTATGGAACTGTTGAGGAAAAGAACAAAGTTAGATATACTTGTTAGATATATGAATTATATGCTACAAATACATTGTCAGTGATTGTGCCTAAAGGGAAAAGTGTAGTTAGGTTTTCTAGGAATGGAACTTTATTGGGAATGAAGTAGAACGAGAGATTTTTATTCATATGGATAATTGGATTCATCCTTTCTTTACTCCCATTTATATGGTAACAATGCTCTCTCAACTACAAATCTGGACACATTTTTTTATGTGGTAAGAGATAGTTGACAGCGACAGGATATTTAAAATTTGCATAATTTTCAAAAATGTGAGATAATCTCATTGCCTGATTGATAGGTGAGAGAAGTGCAGAGCACTTCTTTTTTTTTACCTGAATTCGATTCAATACTGCATTTTTTTAGTCTTGTGAAACGCTTAACTTGTTTAAAACATCAGGGGAAAAATAGCCATTCTGGCAGTATAACTGCATATAAGCTCTAAGCCGGCCTGCCATTTTAATAATGCTTTGTATGTTTATTTTTTTTTTTTAATTTTTTTTTTTCAACGTTTATTTATTTTTGGGACAGAGAGAGACAGAGCATGAATGGGGGAGGGGCAGAGAGAGAGGGAGACACAGAATCGGAAACAGGCTCCAGGCTCTGGGCCATCAGCTCAGAGCTTGACGCGGGGCTCGAACTCACAGACCGCAAGATCGTGACCTGGCTGAAGTCGGAGGCTTAACCGACTGCGCCACCCAGGCGCCCCTATGCTTTGTATGTTTAAACACAAAACACTAAAAATCAAAAATCTAAAGGTATTTATTTCTTGATATTTTTGTTTTTAACTTGTAATCATTGAGTTGCTTCATACTCAAGTGTTGTTCAAAAGGATATACCAACTCAGTCCAGAGGTTGGACAATAAAAAGGCTCCAAAAAATTTAGTTGTTGAGAACAACTGTTATTCACTAACTCTGAGGAAAAAATTTGTCTTCTTTTGGCAGAAATTGCCCTTCAGCAACTTAAAGTATCTCTTCTCCCTCCTCAAAGCATCACAAATGGAAAAAGTTGTGCTGAATGGATGTCTTTAGTATCTACAACCAGGAAAAAATGTGTTTCTCAGAAGGGACAGTGAAAAGTCTTTAGAAAACTGGGTTAGGATGATTTGAACAGATCTCTTTTCTTACACTGGGAAAAGCGTTTCTCTTGTTATCATATCTCCTAGTGGGATCAGCTTGTAGCAAATTCAGTTCCATTTCAGGAGTTACAAGCCTTCAGTTAAACACGGAAAACTGAAGAGAGCTCTACATCTGGACAAAGTCATCTTTGCCATTTATGAAGCTATTCTAAGTATCAGTTAATTCCTCTCAAAGGTGAAGAAGCTGAAGTCTTTAGATGGTTTAAATTACAGGGAATGATACTTCCCCTTTGTAAAGTATTTAATGATATATATTCACTTCAATACATTTGTGATATTACATGTAATGCAGTGATACTAATTCCCTATCTACTGGACATCAAGAGAGTTCTTAGTGAACTCCCTGGAAGCTAAGATTTGATCGACATTGAGGTAGATATTTTGTTATCTTACAGAGACCATTTTGTATGAAAAGGTTTCCTGTGGTTTTGCCCTTGTGTTTGCCACTTGACCTCATTTTCTACCATTTCCTCCTTTGTATTTTAAATTCTAATGACAACAGAATTGTCCAGCTCTCAACCAGGCTTCAGCATATTTCGCACTTGTATCATTATTCACACTGTCCCCTCTGTGTTATAAAATTTCTACTCCTTTATATCACTAACTCCTATTGGTACTTCAAAACTCAGGTCAATGGCATCTTCTCCAAGAGGCTGTTCCTAACCAGCTGGCCTAGGTGAGGTTCACTTTCTGTACTACCCCATAGCTCTCTGCCCAATCTTTCAGTCAAACTGGGTCATGACTATTTCCTCTTATGGACTATGATCTGAGAATAAGTACCACTACTTTGTAAATCCTCAGTGTAGTCTGTTGTTCCAATATTTCATGTGATTAAGTAATTCATTACTCACATCAATGAATATTATAGCTTCCTTCTTTCTGGGACTTTCAGTATATAGAGAAGATAAATATACAAGTACACAAACACATACATGATTTTAAGGCTATATGACAGCATAATGGAGTGACATAATTTAGATTTTGGATCAGGAAAATCTTTGGGGAAAAGACAATGAAATTCAAGACATGAAGAATAAATAGGAGTTAATTACACAAAGACTGGGGGTATGAAGACATCCTAAGCAGAGAAAAGAGAATTAATGGCCTTGTGCAAATCTGTACTAGGCTTTTTTAAATGCTCACAGCATTTTGTGGAGGAATAATTTATATAAAATAAGATGCACCAATTTTAAGGGTGCACCTTGCAATTGTTCAACATATGAATGTACTTACGTAACTACTAACCAGATCAAGATAGAGAACATTTTTATCACTCCACAAATTTTTCTTGTTTCTCTTATTCTAGACACTTCCACCCCAGGAGGTAACAGCTACTCTGGCTTTCATCACTCATTGTGATGCATTTAAAAAACTGAAAAAAAAAATCAGTGAAACAAATATAGGGAGCAAGGGACTAGTAAGGAGAGAGATGTGAATGCAGAGATAAGAAGATGGCAGATCCTGGAGAGTCTTGAGGACTTGGTTGGATTTGGAATTTTGGTCTGAGTGAAATGAATAGCTTTGAAGACTTGAGGAGAGGCAACATGATTAGATTCATGTATTAACAGCTATGCTAATTAGAGAGGGTTAAGAGTGGAAATAAAGGAGCCAGTTAGGAAGCTAATATAATATTCTAGGCCAAGAGATAATGGTGGCCTGAGCCAAGGAATAGCATATAGATGGAGAGCAGTCAATTGATATAAGATGTGGGAGCCTGGGTGGCTCAGTCGATTAAATGTCCAACTCTTGATTTTGATTCAGGTCATGGTTCATGAGACTGAGCCCCGCATTGAGCTTTGTGCTGACAGCACAGAGCCTGCTTGGGATTCTCTCTCCCTCTCTCTCTCTGCCCCTTCCCAGCTCACATGTGTGTGCACACACTGTCTCTCTCTCAAAATAAATAAATAAACATATATATATATATACATATATATATAGACATGTATATAGACATTGGCCATGAAAAAGATTTTCCATCTTTCTCTCTACCTTTAACCATGAAAAAGATTTTCTTTCTTTTTGTAATGAGCTTAAAATCATAACCAAACATAGAAATTTTCATTTTTACTTATTCACATTTTCAAAATATAACTCACTTAGCCATCAAAAACCACCATGGAGAATGAATACTCCAAAGAAATATACTGTTGAACACTTTTACCCTTAGATTAGAATTGTGGTATTTAAGTGAATTAATTCTATGCCAAAAAGTCTTGAATGATATTTGCATATTACTTAGGTGAACATCATCTAATTTAGTAAAATTATCTTTTAGTTTGCTTGTTTTCTTTTTTAAACAGATTTATTTCTCCAAATAGCTTAGTCGGTTTTTGTTTTGTTTGTATCCACATTTAGAAAATCTGATGCTTATTTTTGATTCTTTAAAGAAATTTTTTTACATTTATTTATTTTTGAGAGACAGAGTGAAACAGTGCACGAGTTGGGGAGGGGCAGAGAGAGAAGGAGACACAGAATCTCAAGGAGGCTTCAGGCTCTGAGCAAGCTGTCAGCACAGAGCCCGATGTGGGGCTCAAACCCATGAACTGTAAGATCATGACCTGAGCTAAAGTCGGACACTCAACCAACTGAGCCATCCAGGCACCCCTTGATTCTTTATCTAAGTGGTAAAATGGAGTGTTAAAAAGTGGCAAGCTTACTGCATTAATGTCCTAAGGCTGCCATAACAAAGTGATACAAACAGGGTGACTTCAAACAGAAACGTATTGCCTCATAGTTCTGGAGACTAGAAGTTCAAAATCAAGGTGTCAGCAGGGCCATATTCTCTCTGATGCTCTGGGTAGAATCCTTCCTTCCCTGTTCCTAGCTTCTGGTCATTTGCTGGCAATCTTTGCATTCTTTGATATTGATGCATCACTTCAATTCTGTGTCTTCACATGACATCCTTCCTACGTCTCTGTCTTTTCATATGGCATTCCTTTTATAAGGACACAAGTCATTTTGGATTAGAGACCCACCCTATTCCAGTGTAACCTTATCTAAACTAATTACATCTACAATGACCCTTTTCAAAATAAGGTCACATTCTGAGATACTGGGGTTTAGGGCTTCACTGCATCTTTTGGCACATGATTCAACTTGTAACAGATAGCAAAAAGAATCAAAGTAAGTTTCTGCCTCTGGGGAATTGCCTAGCAGCCAACCTCTCCATTTGCTGCATATATTTTCTTCATTACATGTAGAAAAATAACTACATAGAAGTATGAAAACGTGTGTGTGTGTGTGTGTGTGTGTGTGTGTGTGTGTGTGTGTGTGTGTATGTGTGTATGCTCACCTGTACAGACCTGATAACTCATAGAATAGTCATGGAAACTGGGAAAATGATGTTTTAAATTTCCATGCATAGTTCATTCCTTTTATTTTGGCATAGTCACTGGCAAAATTTTCTTAAAGCAGGCTATGCATGTTTTTTGTAGTATCAGCACATTTGTTTTCATTCCTTTCTCTCTAGAGTAATTTAATATAGGCAAAATAAAATGGAATTCTGACGGATGGCTTATGTTTCTCCATCCTGGGTAAGATGGCTTACAAAACACCAAAATGCTCAGCAATATGGCTTATGAGGGATTTTAACTGCTTCTTCCTTATACTTGGGAAAACTTACCACTTGCAGTGAGTCTCACTACTCTAGACAGGTTATCTGAATAATTCAGATGATTACTCTGGTTCTGAATTTTCTCTGCAAACCTGATTTTGCCCCTTCAGTTCTCTAATCATTCTGTAACACTCAACTGACATTTAATGCAAATCTACTGTGTATCAAACACAAAGAAACAGAGATGTTTTATAACTCCTAAATAGCTAAATCTAAGACTATTTTCCCTGGCTACTTCTCTTAACAACCTTCACATTGGATCTTGGTGTATTCAAACATAGGAATGAGTTAAACAGGCTGAGGGGATGAGTAACTACATTAGGGGATGTTATAGTTATTCTTGTATCCTGCACTGTGCTTTTGTGACTAATATTTGCTTTCTATATATTTTTATTTCAGCTGAAAGAGACATCAATGTCTATTGTGGGGTGCAGGCCATTACAATGAAGATTAATTTTTGCACGGTACTTTTCTCGGGTTATTCTGAAACGGATCTGGCACTGAACGGAAGGCACGGGGATTCCCACTGCAGGGGGTTCATCAATAACAACACCTTTCCCGCGGTGGTCATTTTCATCATCAATCTCAGCACCTTGGAGGGCTGTGGAAACAACTTAGTGGTAAGATGAGTGTAAAATCCTGTGCGAGGTTTGGGGTCACAACAAAAATCTCTCCCCGTTTCATGAAATCATCAGAAGCCCAATCTTTCAGGAAGAAATTCAATAAAACTGAACAAATCACTTCCGTTGCTTGTGTGAGGCTTTAAACATACAATTTTATTTTCCAATGATAGTTCCCCTTATTGTAGCTGAGCAGTAGAGGGGCTCGAGATCAGCTACACTACTCTAAACAACATTATTTGTATGAGTGACATTGATAAATATTTCTCTACACTTTATCATTAGCTATGTTTCTCCTGCTTTTTATGGAACTGTCTTATCATGCAGAAATTGTTTGCTTCAGTGAGTTGGACAATGGGTCCCTTGGCCTATTGCCTCTTAGTGACCTCATTCAGAAAAAAAGATGAAATATAGAATGGGAAGACTAGACTCTCCTAGGTTTCATGTTTACCGTGGAATGATCCACACCAGTGTCGTGTGAAAGAGGGCTGTCAGCATTTCTGGTGTGATATTCTCCATTGTGTGGGACTGTCCTTTGAATTTCAAAATGTTTTTCATACTCAGTCTTACTCATGAAATCCCAGTAGATTGTTCAGAAAAGGAAATCTCTCTAGTCATTGTGAAAATCAAATATTTCCATCCCCAAACAGAGTCACTAGTCTATGTGATTCATTATTTATGCTTGCATTGAACACACACACACACACACACACACACACACACACACACACACAGGAATTGAATAAGGAATTGATTCTCCCAAGAATTAAAATTAATTGAAGTATAAATATTGTGATTTGAGGGGTGTTACACTGAAATTCATTGAGCACTATTTTTCATTTTGCTTGTTTAAATATATTCTTATTGGTAAATCTTAGCACAGACAAAAAGGAGATCCAATGAGCATGACCACTTAGCACAGTGAATAAGGAGAAACTGGCTTTTCCTCTTCATAAATTATTATTTGGGATTAAAGAGGAAGGCTTAATTTCTCTAAGGACAGGGTTTCTAAGACTTGATGGGGGATGGGAGACAGGAAAAAGATTTCTCTGATTTCCTTCTTTATCTTTTCCCAGAGGGTAGTTAGAATATTGTGCCCATGACCATTTCAAGCCTGCAGCTTGAGTATTGTTGACTCTTTTTATTAAAAACATTTATTCATCTCTCTGAGTTGTGCACAGAGAGGTTATGAAGTGAGCCTGAGGGAGTGTGACGCAGGCTGGTTATTATATGTCTGTATTTCCTTGTGAAAGGAGGAACCCACGTGGAGAGACAGAGTTTCCCTCCTCCCACCGTACCCTGGGGTCTTTCCTTCATGGCACTTTCTTCTCTGGATTTAAGTCTTGCCCTGCTACCAAGAAAACAATTCAGGAGAAATGCCAGGCAAAGCATCTGGGTGTGTGTGCACATGTGTGGGCGTGTGTGTGCACACCTGCTGTTTACTTTTTTTAAAAAGTTGAATGATTTAGGTATAAAAGTTGCTACATATGTGTACGTGTGTTTTATTCTGTTTTCAAAGAACTGGTATGTTTAGCTAGCCAGTCAGGCAAATGTGAGAGGAGGGGAAGATTTGCATATATTTTCATTTTTTCATAGACTTCACCAGCTTTGGAGTTTGCTCCAAGGACAATCCTACATGGGAAAAATTAAGTAGACTATTACGTCACTGGATTAGGATAAAAAAATTGTTTCAATTATAGTAATTCTGGCCCTGTTCATGAATTAGCTAGATAATTGCCTCAGCTTTGCCTATGTACTCCAGGTTCACGCATAAAGTTTATTCTCTTGTTGAAAAGTAAGTATTATAGGTTTCCATAATATCTGCTAAAAGTATTTATTGAGCATCATACTGTAGTTGATGTAATGGGAGGAGCTGTATTCTATGAAAAGTATAGAGTGTTATTATAAAAGTCGAGAACATTATTATTTCTATAATGGTGGCCAACAACATTATTATGAAAGTCAAGAACATTATTGATTATTCCTAAAATGGTGGTTCTTAAATCTTAGTGGGATTGAATAATCCAGTCTCAGGAAAATACACGTATGGACAATATTTTAATATAAAGTTTGAGAGTTCATCCCCTTGAAACCTGTCTATGAACTGTTACCCTGGGAGGGGATGAGAATCTCCATGTATGTACCACAAAGGAAGACCCTCAGATGGTCACATCAGAAAAAAAAAAATTGTGACCTTAATGAATTTGCTCAAAATTTATCTCAGGGGCCCCAAGCTGCTGGTGTCACTGTGTGTTGCTGACCATGCAAAGGCAAAGGCTAAGGGGATACCCTACCCACAAAGAGTTCTGATTATGGTGAAGGGGACTGCCAGTTTAAGAGACCGCTCATGCACTGTGACTCCTCCTATGATGGAGATGAGCATTACGGTGGGACAGTCAGGAGGTTTCCTAGGGAAGCTGATGAGACCCAGGGAAAGAGTAGGATACATCATGGTGAAGCAGGGGAGAAAGGAGGCAGAGAAAGCATGTGCAAAGCCTTAACGAGATCCTTGTGACTGGCTGGGGCATTTTTTTTTTTGAAATTTTTAAAAATGTTTTTATTTATTTTGAAACAGAGAGAGAAAGAGAAAGAGAGAGAGAGAGAGAGAGAGAGAGAGAGAGAGAGAGAGAGAGAGAGATGCAGGGGAAGGGCAGAGAGAGAGGGGGAGAGAGAGAATCCCAAGCAGGCTACCCCGATTCAGGACTCAAACTCACAGTGAGATCATGACCTGAGCCAAAATTAAGAGTGTGATGCTTAAGGGACTGAGCCACCCAAGCGCCCCTGCATCTGGGACATTGTTAACCAAGTGTGTGATTACAGGGATATGAAGCGAAAGTGGGAATCAAGATAAGGTTAACAGCAATATTTTAAGCCATGCCACAGAATTTGGACTCTACCGGTGAACATTTTGAAATGACTTATTGTAGCACTCTGAACATGTACTCTCTCTCCTTTCTTACTTATGAAATATGAATAAAGTGTCTTTGGTGAATATGAAGTTTCATTTAGTTAAAAGACATTGATCACTTATAAATAGCATTATGTGCATATAATCTCAAAGCCATGGCATGTTGTAGTTGAAACAGATGCTAGAAATGATCTGGTCTAGGGGCGCCTGGGTGGCTTAGTCGGTTAAGCCTCCTACTTAAGCTTAGGTCATGATCTCATGGTTCATGAGTTGGAGCCCTGCGTTGGGCTCTGTGCTGACAGCTCAGAGCCTGGAGCCTGCTTTGGATTCTGTGTCTTCCTCTCTCTCTGCCCCACCCCACTCACACTCTGTCTCTCTCAAAAGTAAATAAATATTAAATTTTTTTAAAAGAAATAAATGATCTAGTCTAATGTTTTCTTTTGCATATGAAATGCCTGGATTTATATATAGCTATTTAATCATTGAACTTGATCTACCATTCTAACAGGTATCCACAATTCCTGGAGTCAGTGCTTATGGGAATTCAACTTCAGTACAAATAGGAAATATTTCGGGATACATTGATACTCCAGACCCACCAACAATCATCAGCTATCTACCTGGGCTTCTTTACAAATTTAGTTGTAGTTATCCATTGGAATACCTGGTTAATAATACCCAGCTTGCCTCGTAAGTTCAAGTTCTATTCTTACTTTCACATTCTGTCTTTATATTTGAGTCATTTTTTTTTTCCTGAACGGACTTATAAAGATAGCAGGATTTGTTGAGAATAGCCAAACTCAAGGTAATGGAAACTATATTAAGTCCTTATCTATCTATCTATCTATCTATCTATCTATCTATCTATCTATCTATCTATCTAACATTG
Organism: Puma concolor; assembly: GCF_028749965.1. Taxonomy (NCBI): domain Eukaryota; kingdom Metazoa; phylum Chordata; class Mammalia; order Carnivora; family Felidae; genus Puma; species Puma concolor. The sequence continues at coordinate 110,051,299 of NC_141675.1, read as the reverse complement.
TTATGACCCATATCAACAGATCAGATGTATATATTTTCCCCCAAATTAAAACTGGCTCCAACTAGTCAAATGACTGCCTGGGGGTTCTCCTCACTCCCTTCAGAATTGCCAAAGACACTAATTGCCCAAGCACTGGAGTGCTTATGCAGTCCAGAAGGTGTACCATTTCCAGTGGATAGAACAGTCACTGCATTGTTGGGTCCTGCTTGGCTTCAGACTCTGCCAGATGCTCTCACTGTGGGACTCTGCTGCCTCAGAACCTGGGGGCTCTGTGCCTCTTGCTGAGGTGTCAGCTGCATAGGTGCTGATGGTCCCCCAAGAAAGGTGGCCTCACTCAGAGCCCAGGAACTTCAGATATGGACTGTTTATAGTCATGTATTGATTCATTTTTCCCAGAGGACATACTCCAAGACAGGGTTATATCCACATTACAACAGAGTCACTGGATTTGTCAAATATTTTTGATAAAGTGGGGTGATTGAGTGAAAACTTTCTCTTCTCAGTTCTAGGGTTTGTTATCACAAGGGTGTAGTTATTGTTTAATCTTAGTCATGAGGGAATGCGGAGGCCACATTCTGTTTCGGTTAAAAAATAGTCACAGCTGGTTTCAATGGCACAATGATGATAAATATCTTGGTGAAAAGTAAGACTTGGAAAACAAGAAAAGAAAGGCTTTGAGTCAAAAGGATACAGGTGTAAAGGGAAGTGGGCCATGAGGGTGTCACCATCTCACTCTGTTCCACCTTACTTTCCCAGTAAACACATTCCTGAGTTGCGGTGTATATGGAAATTCATTCATTTATTCAATAAATAATTATTATACTTCTACTATGTGCCATGCAATGTTCCAGCAGTGAACAAAGTAAAACAAAATCCTTGATCTTATGAAACTTCTAATGGGATTGATGAAAATTCAGATTCAAATTATATTGGAATGACATTTTTCTTTAAAGTCTCATATATATAACGCAAAATGGAAATAATGCCTTTATAAATAAAAAGATCATAAAGAACAGTTTGTCTTTATTTGGTCTCTTTTGCTTTTTGATACGTTCAATGATTTAAATCGTGTGCCTACTCCAGACCTAGGTAAAAGTATGTCAAGCTTACTCAAGAGTTTTAGTGCCTTAAATCTAATATTAAGGTATAACTGAAACTTTTAATTTAAAATCTATCAATGCTTTCCTTTTTCTAAATCTGTTTTAGGTCCTCAGCTGCTATTTCTGTGAGAGAGAACAATGGTACATTTGTCAGCACTTTGAACCTGCTCCTTTATAACGTAAGTTGATGGGTGACGGATGTTATGTTCTCTCTCATCATACTGAGGAGCCATTTATGTGGATGGATTTTATATCAAAATCTACCAAAGGCCACATTAACCCCGTTATACTTTGGTAACATTTATCCACCTTTACTACCATTTTTATATATCCTAGTGATAAAGGTATACTAAAAACTCCATTGCTTTCTAAAAGTTGATAAATGACTTAGATTTTATTTTGTAAATGTGATTCTACATAGTTATTCCAAGTGTCTATCTACATTTATATGTATATATTTATTTGCATGTGTGTGTGTATGTGTATGTGTGTGTGTTTAGCCATAGTCAGGGTCAAGATGTTAGCAGTAATGTTTTTGTGATAAAAAGATAGGAAAAGTCCAAATGCTACTTCTCTTGAGGGCACGCTTGGTGATGAATGTGTTAATATTTTCAAAATGGATTTTGGCTGATGACAATTCTGTCACATTTGAAATAGTTTGGGTTGACTACATAGTATTGTCTAAACTCTTGTCATGTAAATATCGACAGTGGCAGGAAAACATAAAAAATACATGGATTTCTATTTATAACTCTAACATTAATCCCCCAAATGATATTTTCATGTTGATTAAAAATTTTTATTCATACATTTTAAATGCCTGATTTAAATATCAATTTTTCAATCTATCAACCAACATTTTGGTAAATTATGAATCTGATTTTTACATTATTATTCATGTCATCATGGCACTGAGTTATAATTCATGCAACTGATTTAAAAGTCAGTGCTTTATACTTTGAATATAATGAGCTATAAATATTGTAGTAGGACATTTTCCAAAGGCATTTAAAAAATCATGTTTATAAGTTTGTAGTCTGACACCACTGAGTTCTAAACAACAAATTAAAATGTATTGGAATGAAGATGGCCTTTCTGTCATTTCTAAACTTTCCTCTGCAAGGAGAAACTGCCAACTTACTTGGTTCTATAATACTCAGCAAATATGTGCCAGTATTCATTCCCAATATGAACAGATATTTATTATTGTTTTGAGCAGTATTTTTAAATTGGAAAGTTCCTATCTGCTGATTTATACATGTAAGCTCCCTGAGGTAGAATTGAGGTGACTGGTTTGGGTTCAGTATTATTGGTTATTTTTGAGTGAAACAAAGATGAAAATTCCTGATTTTAAAAAAGTAAAAAACATGCCCAAATGGTATTTAATGACACCATTATTTTTTGTGTGTAAAATTAAACTATTCCCTTACTGGAAAAGCAGAAAATAAAACTTTAGAAGTGTGGATTTGTTGAGAGCTTTGCTGTGAGGGTCCTTCTTTTACCATTAGAAATAGTATTCCTCTATTGTTAACTAGACATAATCCTTCAAAAACTTTCTAGCATCTTTTTAAAAAATTTTTAATGTTTATTTATTTTTGAGAGTGGGGGAGGGGCAGAAAGAGAGGGAGACACGGAATCTGAAGCAGGCTCCGCGCTCTGAGCTGTCAGCACAGAGCCTGACGCGGGGCTCGAACTCACAAATCCTGAGATCATGACCTGAGTCGAAGTCAGATGCTTAACTGTTTGAGCCACCCAGGTGCCCCCAAAACTTTCTAGCTAGCATCTTAATGCTAAATAAAAGCCTATAATTTGGTGATAACCTTAAGATTATAATTCTATGGTAAAAAAGGCAACCAATTGTTTGATATCAGACTATAAATGAACTAGGTAGTGTCAAAACATCTCCTTTTTTTTGATGTCTATGCTTTTTATTTGACAAGACTTAACATCTTAAGATCTCTGATGAGAATAGGATGTGGAAAAATATTTCAGAAAACAAAGCAGACACATCTGATTTTTAACCAGTTTGCAATAAAGGTATCATTAATGTTGGAATTAAAAAGTTAAATTGAATTTTAAAAGTTATTTACCAGACAATGAAATAAATAATAAAATTGAACAATTTCTCCACAAATTATGTTTTTTAATTAACAGACCATTTTTTACAGCAGTTTTTGGTTTACAGAAAAACTGATCTGAAAGTAGAGAGTTCCCACAGACTTCTTGTGCCTGTACACAATTTCCTCTATTATTTACACCTTGAATTTGGGGGTATATTTGTTATAATTGATGAACCCATATTGATGCATTAACTGAAATGTATAGTTTACATTGAGTTTCACTCTTCCTGTGTATTTTGTGAGTTTTGACAAATTCATGATGACTTATACCCATCATTACTATAACATATAGAAGAGTTTCACTGCCAAAGACTACTTTGTTTTTAACATGACATGGTCATAATATTTTGTCATGTTACAGGGCACTACCAAACTAGTAATTTATACATGCTTCCAGTTATAAATAAGTCACAAAGATGAAAAATACATTATAGGTAATATAGTCAATTATATTGTAATCATGAGAAAAAAAAAGCCCTAGTAATTTACATGAGAAAAAAAAATTTGGTTTACTTTCACTAATTGATCCAAAATCATATTTATTATTTGTTTGAAACACTAACATTTAGCTGTCCAAGTGTAATTTTATTGCAGCGTTTCAAATTACATATCATTACACAAGCATTTGTGGCCAAGTCTTCCTATTTCACATGCAGTTTTTGAATGATGAAAAGTTACATTTAATACCTACTACTCTCATTCTCTGATTAGTTATTTGGAAAGGAAAACTTATATCTAGTTCAGTGCAATTGTTCATATCTATGTATTCTGGCAGCCAGTAAATGTACTTAGGAAAATTTTATTTATAAAAAATAATTTTTATATTAATAATTTATAAAATAATTTTATTGACTATTCAGTTTCCATCTATGTGGATTATTTCAAGTTGAACTGTGGCCTTATTTTTGTGTAATATAAATGTATCGGTTTTCTTCTCTGTGGAAAGCAAAGATGACTTTGTGAATTTGAATTGTATCTAAATGTTAGTGTCTTCTGAGAAGATAAAGAAAGAGTAAACCTGAAATAGTGTTACAGTAATACGAATGTCTTTTCAAAGTTGAAGAAAAAAATCTAAAATAAATATAATTGATTTTAGGGACAATATAATGAGAGTAAAAAAAAAAACAACTATACAAAATAAAGGAAAAAAAGTAAGGTAAAAACATTACCTTTTAGAAGCAATTTTAGAAGGAAATATTTGTTGATTCATTTGCAAATGACTTAGCAGTATAATAATTCTAACAAAGTCAACATTCTTCAAGACACTACTGAGGCAAGTATATAATCTCTGGCGGCCCCTGGCGGACTCAGTCGGTAGAGCATACAACTCTTGTGGAGTTGTGAGTTCCAGCCCCAAGATGGGTGTAGAGATTACTTACAAATAAAACCTTTAAAAAATAAAATAAGGATCTATATATTTAATGAGGTGTGGAATACTTGGAGAAGTTTTTAAAGAGAACAGGAAAGATAAATAAAAGTATCTATTGGAAATGGTTAGAGGAGCTATTATCATTTATGATAGAGAGAAGTACGACATATATTCCCTCATTTATCTGGCTGTATTTGGGAATGAGATGTTTCACACGAGTGCAACCTTTTCAAGAGTAAAGCATTCATACTATAATTTTAAAAATTTGTAATTTTAAAAATTCAAAACCTGTTGCTTTCTTCCCAGCCTTCTTAAACAGAATATGCTCTGTATTTTGCCTTTGCTTGATGACTTTGAAATTTCATAATGAACATTAACATTTTTCCTTTGCTGAAAAATAGATTCAAGGTTACTAAATTTGGGAGAAGCAATTTGCTTCCATGCCAATTGATTTTACAGTTTACATTTTTAGAAATTCTTTTCGTTTTCTTCTTTGCATCTTACAATTTTTTTCTGTTTTTCTGTATTATCAAATTAAAGCTGTCACATCTCAGTTTCTGACCTATTGCTTTAATACTGTAAATTGGGGCATGATATAAATAAGCTCTCTAGAATTGATATACACGAAGAGGAAAAAGATAGAAGTGAAGTCCTGAGACACCTTTCTATAAGTAACTATCAAGGAATTTATGAAGGAAATATTGTGGCATGCATTTTGGCAACTTGGAGGACTCATTGGTCTCTTTTGGTTTTCAATTAAATTTTGGTGCTTTCCAATTGCCAGATAAGTGATTTGGGGCAAATGAGAGATTATCAAGAACATAAGGACCTACAACCCCAATGGGAAAGGGCTTAAAGTAGATGAGAAACTGCATAACAGCCACTAATTTAATTTAAATAAATGAAGTATTCATTTAAATAAACTGAATATTAACAACTGATTATTAAACAAATTAAATACTAAACACTGACTATTAATCACTGAATGCGGTTTAAATACACAGAACATTAACCACCATATACGATAAGCTATGAAAACAAAAGGATTTATTTATAGAAATGAATTTGTTACTTGGATGTGATTTAAGAACAGTTCTGCCAAGAAACTAGAGGATTAACTAGATCATTTTTGGGGTTAATTCTGTAGTTTTATGGTGATTTGCCCCCTTTTTTATATGGTATTATGGTTTTAAGTGGTAAATGTGCTGTTGTTGGGAAGACAATGATGAATTAATTTCTTATTTTTTTCATCATTAGGATTCAACCTACAGTCAGCAGTTAATTATCCCAAGTATAGGATTACCTTTGAAAACCAAAGTGTTTGCAGCTGTACAAGCCACTAATCTGGATGGCAGGTATTTTCAAACTCTTTAGTTGTTGTTGTTGGTTAAAACATTTTGACTGCACAAAGCCTTGTGAATCATAAAGTTAGCTCATTCATTTTTAATTTAAATAATGCTGCCATTGTCACACCATTTAGGAATGCTAATAAATAGAAATAGCAAATTACAAAGATGAATAGGGACACTTATTTTGTGTAATTAATTGGAAAATAACAAGTCTTCCCATAAAGAAGGAGGGGGAGTTACTGGAAGAGGGAATAGGCAGACCTATTGGAATAGGGTAACCTGTGGGATACCACAATGTTCTATTCTTTCATCTGAAAGATGATGGGTCAGATGTAGTCATTTCATGAACACTGGTGATTTATGCGCTTTTCAGTGTGTATGTTACTATTCAATAAAAATGTATTAAAAAACAGAGGAACTCTCCCCATTATGATCTGGGCCAGAATTATATAAAATGATCCTCAGAAACATCTCTGTAAAAAACCCCAAAGCGATCAAGCTTCATATGACCAAGTTTTAGATAAACCAGAATGATCAAAATTGAAAGGGAATTCAAAAGCTGAAGATTCAATCCTACCCTATAATAACATTATCACATGTAACATTATCACATATAATATAAACTTTACATCCTGAAATCATCTTATCAAATTCAGGATTTAAAAAATGATTGGCATTTACTTCCCATAGGCTAGTAATTTTTATAACATCAGAGTTGGAATGAAGTAATGTATAAATCTAGGCACAGTGTAGCCATATGGGGGAAGATTATGTATTTGCCTCATGGTTTTCTTTTACCTACCACAGTGTCATTCATGGACTCCTACTCTCATCCCCACTGATTCTGGCATAATTTTCAGTATATAATTTATGCACCAAACTCCTTGCTGTATGTGATATTATAATATCCTCTGTCATTTGTTAGAGTTAGTAACCTCCAGAAACAGAATATTGCTGTGTACAGTGAACATAGAAGTATCTATATAGCTTGCTTTTAGGTTTTGTTTCTTCTCACTTTGACCAGTTGTTTTTTACACAATTTGTGTGTGTGTGTGTGTGTGTGTGTGTGTGTGTGTGTGTGTGTGGTGTGGTGTGTGTGTGTGTGTGGTGTGGTGTGTGTGTGTGTGTGTGTGTGTGTGATATTAGCCTTAACTCCACTTGATGCAGGATGGCAATTTGCTGCAGATTTTTAAACAATTTGAGCTTAGGAGAATGTTTCAATAAACAAGAAACCTCTGAAATAACTAACAAAAACATAGTTCTATTTTGTGGGGGTGAGGCATTTGTCAATATTTACTTCCCTAGGATTAGTAACTAATACCCAAAAGGAGATTCTGACTCTATATTATGCTTACTTCTTTCTGCAGATGGAATGTCTTAATGGATTATTGCTACACAACCCCATCAGGGAACCCAAATGATGATGTTCGATATGATCTCTTCCTTAGGTAAGTCTTGTATTGAGAACAAAGATCCAATTGTAGATAATTGAAATCAAAATCCAAGTTATATAAACAAATAATTGTAGGGCACTTCTATAGCTTTTAAATGTAAAGTTTTATATTTTGAGCTTTTAGTCCTTATAAAGCTGGAAGGATAAAAGTTGAGAAGAGTTTTCAACACAAAATGCTGATAAAGCTGTTGTTGAATGAGAATTGCAAGTAAGTTAGGTCCATCAAAGATGTTTTATTCATGTTTAGGACATGTGGGAATATTTCACTGTCTTAGAAAAAGCATGGTTAGGATATTATTGGCAATAAGAGAAAGGCAGTGGGAGGTACTATTTACCCACAGCTAGACTGTCTCATCATATGTCAAAAGAGAGTAAAATTAAAGTAATGGTCCAGATAATTTAGACCCCAAAATGCTTTTCTTCATTTATCAGTATTTAAATGAAAGTATGATATAGCCTACTACTCCTTTTTTTAACAGAGCCAATAACTTCAACTTCATTCTCCAATAGACAATGATAGAGTGAATGTAATCTACATTTGGGGAAAGGGGACATTGATCATAAAAGCATTCAGTCATCCCAGTTTCCTTTCAGCATTTTTATCTGACAACAGAACAGACTTGAGAGTCAAGCAATGGCTTCTAATCATGCTTACAAAATGCAGTTGGCTCAGATCACTGCTGCTTATTAACACATTATGGGAGTAATATGATGGGAACCAAAAAATTATGCTTTATCAGCTAATCAAGGTTAAGATGATGTCCAGAGACTAGGTCAAACTGATAATCTTATATCCTATTGCTGGAACTGTTAATTTAGGCAACATTTTTGGGAAAAACATGTCAGTATATATCAAAACCTTAAAAGATTTTATATTCTTTGATTCTGTATCTACAGGTTTGAAAACATACTCTAAAATATTTATGATTTTATGGTTTATCAGTGATATTTAAAATAGTAAAACTCAGGAGCAATGAAGGCTATTCAGCAATGAGGAAAGGAAATGACTAAGTGGATTGTGGAGAACTAGTAATTTGGGAACTCACACAGACATTAAATTATATAAAGTTATTTATAAAACAGAAAAAAAAGATTGGTCCTATTCTATCTCCTCCCTTTCTGTCTTCGTGGTATTTTTATGCATGGAAATAATGTGGCTCTTTAAATTTTACATGAATTGAAATATGAAGTGAAATAATCAGCATATACAGTTTTATGTACAATGGACCTCATTTGTATAATATATGATAGAAAAGACTGTAAGGGAATCCATCAACAGGCTCCCAGTGGTTATTTATGCATAGGAGGATTGTGAGTCATTTTGTTTTGATGTTTTTCTTATTTTCCAAAATTTCTATAATGATCACATAGTGATAATCTGGAATATGATCGTCAGACTTCTAGTATGACTATGGCTTCATGCTGAATCTTTTCAGTGTTCTTATTAGAAACTATAGAGAGTGAAATAGTTACTAAATGAGTCTCTCAGATGTCAGTTGCAGTGAAACTAGGTGGAAAAGAAAACTGAGAAATCCCCAGATAGGTGTGAGTGATAATAAAAACAATTGAGATCAAGAGCAAATGGTGCAGAGGGAGGCCTGCCGGAAGTTCTGTGGGGAGAGGTGGTGGGAAAAGCAGGGAGGAAAAGTCAGTGTTGAGGGGTCCTGGTAGTGGCAGATTTCAGAAACAGCCAGGAGAAATGTGCAACAGAAGGAGAGGTTACTGCTGGGAGTGGGAGTTGCTAGGAACAGGGTTGAGGCCCAACAAGCCAACAGCCCTGGGGAATATGGAGAATGAAGGGATAGAGAATGACTAGAACCTCAGAAGTGGCGGATCTCAGAAAGTATCAGGAAAAGTACATCTTCTAAAGAGTGGAGGATTCACCTGGGAAGATAAGGGTCTTGGAATAGGCTTGTGAATGAACCTGAAGAACATGGGGCTGATCGTAGCATTCTTGAATATCTTTAAGTTCAGAAAGGCAGAGAAAACTCAACTACACAATTATGCCACATTCAGTGGAAACTTGTTGGCCATTGTAAAACAAAAGTGGGAGAACCTTGCATTGAGGAAATCCATGAGAGAGGTCACTACCATTCCACATTGCCCAAAGAGTCCTGGAAAATGACAAATCTAGGGAAATCCAACACTTTCAAATGTGAGTGGTAAGCAAGTGAAGATACTGCTTACAGTGTTCCAGTATACTACCAGAAAAATGTAAAAAATAGCTGAGAAAAAATTTTAAAGATTAATTAAACTCACTGGAAAGCCATTGCCATGAAAAAGATAAGATTTGCAATTAAACACTGCAACATTATTTTTTTTTAATTAAAAGTAACCATAAAGCAACAAAAGCAGAATTGAACAAGTGGGATTACATCAAACTAAGAAGCTTCTGCACAGCAAAGAAAATCATTCAACAAAATGAAAAGGCAATCTACTGAATAGGAGAAAATATTTGCAAAACATATATCTGATGAGGGGCTAATATCTAAAATATATAAAGAAATCATATAACTCAATAGCAAAAAACCAGACAATCTTATTTAAAAATGGGCAGAAGATATGAATAGATATTTTCCAAAGAAGACATAGAGATTGTCGACAGGTACCTGAAAATATCTTCAATACCACCAATCATCAAGGAAATGCAAATCAATACTATAATAGAGATATCACCTCATACCTGTTAGAATGGGTTTATCAAAAAGATAAGAAATAACAAGTGTTGGTGAGGATGTGGAGAAAAGGGAACATTAGTGAACTGCTGGTAGGAATGTAAATTGGTACTGCCACTATGTAAAACACTATGGGGCTTCCTCAAAAAATTAAAAATCAAATCAACATTTGATCTAGCAATTCTGCCACTGGGTACGTATCCAAGAAAATGAAAACACTAACTCAAAAAGATTTATACACCTCCGTGTTCATTGGAGCATTATTTACAGTAGCCAAAACATGGAAACCTGTGTCCAATGATAGATGAATGGATAAAGAAATTGTGAATGGATATCAGATGGGAAGAGAACCCTCACAGATATCATAGACACAGGGAACAGATTAGTGGTTGCCAGATGTGGGGACTTGGGGGTGGGAGAAATGGGTGAAGGAAGTCAAAAGTTAGAAAAAAAAGAATAACTGAAATGGGAAAATAGAGAAGGACAAGAAGAGGAGAGAAAGAACAAGGCAAGACAAAAGAGTAGAAGAGTAGAGGGTGAAGAGAAGAGACAAGGGCAAGGAAAGGAATGGAAGAAAAGGGAAGGAAAGAGAAGGGAAGTAAACAAGTAAGAAAAAAGAAAAACTTATATTCTCTTTTTTAATAAAAATAAATGTCCTGAAAAAATTCCTGGGAAGATTGAGTAGATACAGTTTTGCCTATTCCTCCTAAGTGTGTGTGTGTGTGTGTGTGTGTGTGTGTGTGTGTGTGTGTAAGCTTTGAATATTATATACAAAACAAGTATATATATTTAAACTCTGAGTATTATATACAAAACAAGTATAAGAATAATAAAAAAAATAGAGAGATAAGGTTAGACCAGCTAGGGACTCTAAGACCTAATGAATTATGGTTTTCTTTTTGCCTTTTGTATCCCACACTTAGAGCTGAAGAAGTCAGGAACTCAGATATATCAATGGCTACAGATATAAATAAATGAATGGGTGATAAACCCGTTGAATGAATGAATGAATGAATGAATGAATGAATGAATGACAAAGCCTGTCCTCTCAAGACAAAAGACTAGGAAAGGAGTAGCTTAGTAAGACAGAAAGCTTTTACACAATAATTGTACTATTCTAGTCTAATACCACATCCCCACCCACGCTAGCAAAGACTGAGTGGCGAGCCAAATTTCTACCCTTGTCAGTAACAAGGTGCCCCAATATCCCATATGGGATGATTTCAGAGAAGGTGGAGTGGGGTTTCTGTACTTCTCCCCCCTGGCAATAATGAGATACCCTTACATGCCCTATTGGGTTGACATAAGAGGAATCCTAGTGGAAAGTCAGGCCATTTACTACAATGCCACAGTAACAAGGCCATAGTCCTTGTGGTGTTGGTGGAGGCCACTCCTACCCTATGTAGTCAGGGAGATATCAGTGGAGGCCTAGTGGAGAGTAGAAACTCTCACTCTATCCAGAATTAACAGGATCCCTGCTCCTTGGGTGTCAAGAAAGGCCAAGGGGAAGTCTGGAATTCTACTCCTATCTGGCAGTAATGACACAGCATCCCTCCTTCCTTGATGAAGTGTTGAAAAAGGAAGTCAGCTAAAATATAAGGTTTATATAAGATCCTGAGTCTCATAACTAATAGCCCAAACCCCAACGTTCGGTAAAAATCACTTGACACAGCAACAATCAGGAAGACCTCAAAATAAATGGAAAAAGAACAAAAATAAATGTGATGGAGAGTTTAGAATTATCTACAAAAGACTAAAGCAGTCATTATAAAAAGTTTTAACAGACAATAGCAAACATGCTTATAACAAATGGAAAAATAACAATGAAATGGGAAGTCTCTGAACAGAAATGGAAGACATAAGGAAGAGACAAATGGAAAATTTAGAACTTAAAAATACACCAACAAGAAAACTAAATATGCAACCACCCTACAATCTAGCAATTACATTTCTGGACATTTTTCTCAGTGATAATGAAATTTATGTAAGAGGCTCACACATACAAAAATGTGTGCACAAATATTAATAGCAGCTTTATTTTCATTAGCCAAAAACTGGAAGAAAATAATATTCTTCAATGAGTAAATAATTAACTGTGGTGCATCAATGTCAGGAAATGCTACTTCTAAATGAAAAAGAATGGATTATGGGTATACATAACATAGGTGTATCGCTAGATAATTACAGTAAGTAAAAAAATCAAATCACAAAAGGTTACACAGGGCATGATTCCACTTATAAAACACTTTGAAAAGACAAAATTTTTATTAGGCAGGATATTCCAATGGCTAAATAAAGGGTGTAGCCCTAACAGATATTATACTTAATAATAGCTCTAAAATTATTAAAGGAATGTGATATTATGCAAGATTAGTCACGTACACAAAAATTAGAATATTTTATTGAGTTCAGAAATAGATCCAAAACATATGGGAGTTTACAATATGATAGACTGTGATATCACAAATCAGTGAGATAAAAAGATTTTAAAAACAGTGCTGCAAAGTGGGTAACCATGAAGAAAATATTGCATTGGATCTATAGTTCACTCAATACACCACAAAGACTTTAAATAGATTATTAATTTGAATGTAAAAAATACAGTTTTAAAAGTGGTAGAAAAAACCATATTAACATAAGAAATATTTTTAAAACTTTGATGGAGGGAGATGGATGGGAGATGGGCTAGATGGGGGATGGGTATTAAGGAGTGCACTTGTGATGAGCACTGGGTGTTGTATGTAAGTGATGAATCACTGAATTCTGGAACCAATATTGCACTGTATGTTACTAACTAAAATTTAAACAAACAAACAAACAAACAAAGAAACAAACAAAACAACTTTGGTGTAAGGAAAATCTATATGTGGCCCAAATACAGATATACCTTGGAGATGTTGAGGGTTTGGTTCCAGATCACCCAGTGAAATAAATGTTGGTAATGAATTTTTTGATTTCCCAATGAATATAAAGTTATGTTTATACTATACTACAGTCTTTTAGGTATGCAATATCATTATACTCAAAAAACAATGTACAACTTTACAATGTAAAGTTAAAATATACTTTATTGCTAAAAAAGGCCAATCATCATCTGAGCATTCAGTGAGTTGTAATCTTTTCGCTGGTGAAAGGTCTTACCTCGATGTTGACGTCTGCTGACTAACCAGGGTGGTGGTTGCTGAAGGCTGGGATGGCTGCGGCAATTTCTTAAAATAAGACAACAATGAAATTTGCCACGGTGATTGAATGTTCCTTTCATAAATGATTTCTCTGTAGCATGCCATACTGTTTGATTTTGTCCGCATTTTACCCACAGTAGAAATTCCCTGCTGCTGTTTTATTAACTGACTTTATGGAAAATCCTTTGTTGTCATTTCAATAATCTTCACAGCATCTTCAGCAGGAGTAGTTTCCATCTCAAGAAACCACTTTCTTTGCTCATCCATAATAAGCAACTCCCCCCATCCATTCGGGTTTTATCATGAGCTTGCGGCAATTCAGTCACATCTTGAGGCTCCACTTCTAATTCTAGTTCTCTTGCTATTTCCACAACATCTGTAGTCACTTCCTCTGTGGATGTCTTGAACCCCTCAAAGTCATCCATGAGGGTTGGAATCAATTTCTTCCAAATTCTGTCATGTTTCTATTTTGACCTCTTCTTAATGGCATCTAGAATGGTGAACCCTTTCCAGGATTTCAATTTACTTTGACCAGATCCATCAGAGGAATTACTATCTACGGCACCTCTAGCCTTGCAAAATGTATTTCTTAAATAATGAAACTTGAAAGTCAAAATTATTCCTTGATTCATGGGCTGCAGCATGGATGTTGTGTTAACTTCTGGATAACTTGCTGCAGTTTCTGTGTCAGCAGTTGCTGATTTATCTTTTATGTTATGGAGTCAGCTTCTTTCTTTAAACCTCATGAACCAACCTCTGTGAATTTCAAACTTTTCTTCATCTTCTTTACCTCTTTCAGCCTTCACAGAATTGTAGAGGGGGCCTTGTTCTGGATGAGCTTTTGGCTTAAAGAAATGTTGTGGCTGGTTAGATCTTCTCTCCAGACCACTAAAACTTTCTTCATATCAGCAATAAGACTGCTTCACTTTCCTATTATTCATGTGTTCACTGGGTTAGCACTTTTAATTTCCTTCAAGAACTTTTCCTTTGCTTTCACAACTTGGCTGTTTGTCACAGAGGCCTAGCTTTCAGTCTGTCTAGGCTTTCATCATGACTTCCTCATTAAGCTAAATCATTTCTGGCTTTTGATTTAAAATGAGAGATGTGTGACTCTTCTTTTCACTTGAATAATTAGAGGTCATTGTAGGGTTATTAAGTGGCCTAATTTCAACATTATTGTGTCTCAGGGAATACGGAGGCCTGAGGAGAAGGAGAGAGACAGGGAGGAGGGGGAGGTTGGGGAACAACCAGTGGGTGAACAGTCAGAGCACAAACTTACCAGTTAAGTTCACTGTCTTAAAGGGACACAGTTTGGGGGGGCCCCAAAACAATTACAATAGTAACATCACAGATCAGCATAACAAATATAATAACAATGAAAAAGTTTGAAATAGTGTGAGAATTACCAAAATGTGACATGGAGACATAAAGTGAGCAAATGCTGTTGCAAAAATGGCACCGACAGACCTGCTTGGTGAGGGGTTGGCACCAACCTTTAACTCGTAAGAACCATGGTCTCTGCAAGCACAATAAAGTGAGCACAATAAGGTAAGATATGCCTTACTAAAAGCCGTACAATAAAATATTGAAAATTTAACATAAAAACAAAGCTTCTGTGTGTGTATGAACACACACACACACACACACACACACACACACACACACACACACACACGGGCTAAGCAACAAAGTAAAACAATTGCAACTTAGATAACCAGCCGGGAGCTAGTCTTCCTCACACATAAAGAACTTAGAAGAATCAGGACGAAAAGACCAACAACAAAATAGAAATTTGGGCAAAGGACATAAACAATTTTCAGATAAAGAAATGTAGTTGGCTCTAATATGTATGAAAGGATGCGCATAGTCATTTCCACTGGCAAAGATGCAAATGAAAATTATATGGTGATAGTGTCTTTTTCTTACCCAAGAGCAAATAATCCAGAAATTTTTACATATACTTTGTTCTTATAGTTCTGGGGAAATAAGGAGTTTCTTTATATATTACTTGGGAAGTACAAAATACAACAATATTTATAGAGGGCAATGTGGCAGCATCTATTAAATGGCCCTATAGATACATTGTACAGATAACCTGCTTATGTTCAAAATACTGTATTATATTTCACTCTTATTTGGATCCTGAGAAACTTAACAGAAGACCATGGGGGAGGGGAAGGGAAAAAAATAGGTTATAGAGGGAGGGAGCCAAACCATAAGAGACTCTTGAAAACTGAGAACAAACTGAGGGTTGATGGGGGGTGGGAGGGAGGGGAGGGTGGGTGATGGGCATTGAGGAGGGCACCTGTTGGGATGAGCTCTGGGTGTTGTATGGAAAGCAATTTGACAACAAATTTCATATTTAAAAAAACCCAAAAAACAAAATACTGTATTATAAGGCTATGCATTATTACTTTGTAAAAAGCAAAAGATTCAAAACAATGCAAAAGTACTTAAATAGGTACCTGATTAAATAAATGCTGGTACATGTGTGTGATGGAATACTACACAGTGTGCAAAAAGAATGAGGTAGCTTGCTAAATATTCATATTTCTAAATGTGCATTTACATTTTATACATTCATAATGTCTAAAATACTGTGCTAAATTTTTAAAAAGGGAAGGTACAAAACAATGTGGATAGTGTGCTTCTGTTTTTTGTAAGAAGGAGGAAACAATAAGAATTCATTACTTTAGCTTTAAATGTATATACCCTGGGAGGATGCAGTAACAAGTGAGATCACCTCTGGCAGATTTGAATATGTGTGTGGAATGGTGTGGACAAAGGCAATCATGGGAGGGAGACTTTTCAATATATACCTTTTATTCTGTTTGGATTTTTGAAACTTATGAAAGTATAATCCCTCTAAAATTTGATGGTACTATTATAATCAGAAATTGATCTCTTTAAATTTTCTGATCTAGGTCACTCTTGGCATATCTGTTGAGTTAGCTTATGCTCTTATTAAATATCTGTTACATGGCATGATTTTGTTAGCTCTTAATACTGCAGAAATTAATTTATAATTTTCAGCGGGCTGGTAATTTCCAGTAATATCCTGTTTTCACATTCCCTAAAATATAGCTGCGACAAAGATCCTCAGACCACTGTCATTGAAAATGGCAGAAGCCAGCAAGGCCGGTTTTCCTTTGAAGTGTTCCGATTTGTGAAACACAAGAATCAGAAAATGTCCACCGTCTTCCTGCACTGTGTTACCAAGCTCTGCAGAGCTGATGACTGCCCCTTCCTTATGCCAGTATGTTTTTAGCAACTTTATTCTAAATTGTCAAATTGATCTAAGCTGAAGGGTTATCAAATGTTAGGAACTAATTTCTATATGGAAAGCGGATATGCATTGGGGCAAACAGTTTGAGGTAGGATTTATTTACTTATTCATCCAGTAAAGATCTACTGAATGCCTATTTTGGGTCAGTTTGAAGTAAGATTTATTTATTTATTCATCCAGTAAAGATCTATTGAATGCCTACTTTGTGTCACACATAATACTTGAAATACAGCCATGTGTGCATGATTTTCTGAACTCATTTAGCTTATCTTGGAGGACCAGGAGACAGTAGTGGAAGAAAATAAGACAAAAATGTTATGGTGTAAAGGCAGATTGTACATATAGGTTGTAGTAGGAGACAGTATTGCCTTTGTGAGAGGGATAGAACAGGACAGATTGGGAAGTCTGATGGAAGATATAAAACCCAAAGTGTGATTTGAAGATGGATGAATCACAAAGGGGCAAAATCAAGAGTGAGAGACCCTCCATACCAAAGATTGACCAAAGTTACCGACATATAAGACAGAGTAATCAGGGAACTACCAGGCCTTCAGTAAAGTCATGGAGCAGAATAGAGGATGATTGGAAAACCTGGGAAGGTGCACAGGGCTAGCACTGGAAAGGTAGATTTGGCCCTGATGGCCAGAAATCCCTTGGATTACAAGTTAGAAGTTCTAAAAGGTGAGGATCTTAATTGCATACAGCCATCATTAAAATACAGATCCATTTACTAGTGAATAAAAAAAAAATCTATTTCTGGCAGGCCCCCTGAGGTCACATCAATATTAACCTGAAAAAATGCAAGCACATTTTTTATTTGAAATAGCTTTAATATGTTTTTATTTATGCTCAAATTCAGGCATTTCTTCACAATTGATTGCTTTCATCCTAACTAGCAATATCAGATGGGGTTAAATGGAGAATCCACATTATCTTGTCTCTGTGCTGACCAACAATTCAGGGAAAGATTTATTAAAGGCTTGAGAGATATAAAAGTACAAAACTTTGATAAACACAGCTCTTTTTCAGGAGAACCATTGAGCTATGTAAATTAATGAGGCAAAGCACAATTATAACAGGAGGAAATAAGAAATGTGGCCCAAGCCAGAAAAAGAAACACTGTAGCAGTTATATGCAAAGTAATTAAATAAATGCACAGAAGTAAATGAATAAAATTAAACATGTGGTATCTCTTCCAAAAGAATCTGCTTTCCAAATGGCCATAAAGAACCAATTTTGTGCCGGTGTGGAATTTCATTTGTTTTCATTAACACCTCAGATTTGCGGCCACAGAGAAAGGAGGGATGCAGGGAGGAGGACCACTTGGAGCCCCCAGAGCACGTCTGGAAATGCAGTCCTCTCTGCTGGTCCCATCATTACTCGGAGTGGTAAGAACGCTCCTCCTTTTGTGTATAATAATAGACTGTTCCAAAATGGCTTATTACTTGGCTTCTAAGGAGAACTCAGAGTGGTTTCTAAACAGCACTAATTAACTGTGAAATAAGATAAACTGCTAAGCAACTTCAATTTCACAGTAGTTTCCTGTTTACTCAACTTTCACACAAAGGGCAATATTGGTTTTACAATATTGGCCTTTTTACACATGCGCATGCACGCGCTAGCGTGCGCGCGGACACACACACACACACACACACACACACACACACACAAGTATACAAGTATACGATGCTGGACATTTTTCATTCTCCCTACCCCTGAAGACTGGCCTGCGTGAATTGCACTCATCTGCTGTTTTGCCATCCAGTCTTTGGTTGGGCTTGGCCAGTAGGTAGTGCTATCAGCGGATGGAAGTGTCCGCATAACTCCTCCCAGCCAACTTTTCTACAGAACTAGAAACCCTCCCTTTAACCCATAGGCCAGGGAACTTCTTGACTTTCTCTTGTGAATTCCCTACATCTGTATAAATAGTCCCATTAATCTTTTCTTAAAATGCCCAATTTTAGTACCATTTGTTTCTTCCCAGATCCTGAATATTACACATCCCTTCTAGTGCACTCTGCCATGGTCATGAATCTAATAGCCACAACTGTTTATACACATATATTCTCATGTATACAAGTATTTGTGTACACACTCTTCAGAGGAATACTGCTTTAAGTCAGCGTGAACCCAGGGACATTTGGAATCAATTGGATAAAACAGACATGCAGTGTAAACAACACAAACTTAAGTCAGAAAAACTGGTTCTAGCTCCAGCTTTTGTCTAAACAAGCTATGTGATGTGGGATTGTATGCCATTTCTTGGGGCAAGTGTTTTTTCATCTTTAAAATGAGGGGTTTGAAGAAGTTGCCTTTAAATTTCTAACTCTATAGCTCTAAATTTGTCTTTAAAAAAAGAAGAATTCTGGTTTGGATTATATTCTAATCATTGTTTCTCAATTTTATATAAGCCATAAGGCTATTACTGTATTTCAGTTAGATTATTTTTACTTTTTCTCCCATGCATCCTGTTCCACAGTGAAAAGAAAGTTTTGTGTGAAATAGGTAATTAAGGAAAATAAGGTTTTGGCCTAAAAAGTTTAGACAATTTCTTGAATTATTTACTCCTCTGGTTTGTGCAGAGCATTATTTAAAAACAAGCTAATAGGTTTTTAAAAATAATACAGAAATTTATTAAATATGAAATTTCAAACTTGGTCTGCACTCCCTGAGGTTTGGTATGTGTTTTCAATGGTTTGAAAATGACTGGTTTGTGGTTTATGAAAGGCCCAATTCTTATCTAGCTGTCAGAAATAGTTCATAGAATTACACTACATGGAAACTCAACTCTTGTTGCCAATAATTAGGAATGCTTTTGGGAAGGCACAGTAAGAAATGTTTTTATTTCTATGGAACATATCTAGTGTTAGTTTTGTAGAAGAAAAAAAAAATCTTGAAAGCGACATTTCTCTGTCCATGTTGAGTAAATGGCTTTTCCTCTTTATTAGCCTCCTTGCTTCCTTCTTACCTGGGCCAAAACAAATTTAAATATTACAAAGTTTAAATAATTTGTTAGTGTAAGATATGTTCTTATAAAGACGAATGTTTCTAAGGCTCCCAAGTCCCAGTAAAGATTACCGAGTAGAAGTTTCTAATTCTACCATAGCTAACAGCTAGACAGGTTTGGTAGGTTTCACCTAAACCATATTCAGTTGCCCAAACTATCTATGATAAAACCTAAAAGAGTTAATGCCTTGATCACAATGTCTCTGATATCGTGTCTGGATTTCTTCTCTTCCAATTTCAACCTATTTCCACCTTAAGGATAATATTCATTTTCTCACAGAATAGTTTTGTCTTAGTCACCCTGGTCTCTTCATTGGCAAAGCCCCCAAAGGATCATGTTCAAACCTGCCAGATGCCCTTCATTCCTCTGTCACTCTCTGTGGATTTATTTTTTATAATTTTGATAAATGGCCGTAGGACGGTGCTCATTTGAGGGCAATCATGGTGGCCTCACTGTCTAGAGGGCCATATATGACCGTGTTCACATTATGATACTTATGGTATCCAAGCAAAAAATATTATTTTAAATTCTATATAAACACAGAACTCAGAAATCAAGCCATATTCATCCACAGGAAAATCCTATGTGAACTTCATGTCTAGCTTGATGACCAGGGCTACCTTCTTTTCTCAGTTTCACCTCATTTTTAACTTAGGTCAGCTAGAATTTATCTCTCTAGATCCTGTGGCGGGTTTTATATAGACAAGTCCAATTTCAGGCTTGATTTGCTCTCTTCAAAGCTCTCTGGTACTTGGGGATTTTTGCTTTGTTTACTCATTGAACCACTCCTTTCCCCTAGACAACTGACTTATGTCAGGTTTAATAAGTTGTTAAAGCACAATACTTTTGTTTTAATGAATCAGACATTCTGCTTATACTTACTTAACATTGTTAATCCTTTTGTTGGTTGATTTGGGAAAATATTCACATCTTTTCAAAGTTTAAAATCTTCAAAATTCCTGAAGTGTCCTTGTTTTACATCCCCATGGGCTAAAATTATTCGGTAGGGAAATGCTTATCATGGGGAACAATTCTGGAAATTCACAAGTGCAAGCACTGGAACACAGTAGTACCTAATTGTTTTATTACATAAATTCTGATGGGGAAGTCCAAGCCAAGCTATTCAACTTGTGTCATTGAGTTTTATGGGGAGTTAATAATTCATTCAAGCCTCCACATGGGACAGGCACTCTGCTAGGAACTGGGAATACCCCCAGAGAACAGGCCACGGTCTTTGCTCTCAGGTATCTTAGCATTCAAAGGTAGAGATAGACTACTAACAAACATAACACAATGGAAGGTACAAAATTTGGAGGTTCTAAATTTGAAATATGTGGTCCATTTTACCACAAAGGTAGTTGAAGATTAAAAAAATAGTTTGCTTGTGCTAAGAAAGGAAAAATATTTATTCTGTATATATCTTACACTGATATTTACTTTTTCCATTTATTTCTACTACTTATATGAGAGAAAAGCAGAGAAAAACAATTTATCTTCCACTTCTGGCTTTCAAACAGCTGTGGTATTGCTGCCCTCACTTCTTCCTGTGGGTCCTCAGCTAGCTGTATGTTTTTTGAAGAGTCCACCAAGTTTAGTACTCCAATCTGTTTTAATTCCAAGATGTTTCTTTTAGCATATATGTATATGGTAAGACCAAATGGGTGTGAGAGAAAAAAAACAGTTTGTGTTGAAAAAAAATCTCCTGGAAGATGTCTACCTCCCTTTTGGAGCTAGATCAAACTTCAGTAGACGGGAAATTGATGGATAGTGGAAACAGCAACCAGATACCTTTATCCACTATTGAATACAATTCCGAATAATATTCAAATATTACATGCTTTGATTTTAGTCATCTGCCAGAGGTAGGATGCTTTTGGTTTTTCAGCATCTTGGAACCCGTAGCTGGTAGGACTCATTTGACATTTTGTCTCAGGTGAAGATTTTGTCCACAGCCCAGTCCTCACGAGTGGCACCTGGGATATTTATTGTTCTTCCGGAAGTGTTGGTGGTAATGTGGGAGAGAAGGAGGATATCCTGACTTCTTTTATTAACTTCAGGATGCAGAAAATAGTAGGGGCATCCAGTCCTAGGATCACCTAACTTGGTCGCCTAACTTGGGACACATAGGAGGATGGAGCGCTCTATTCTTTAAAAAAAATTAAAAGCAAGTAAGTGTGATTTATAAACAATGAGTATCTTTGAAAAAGGAAGTTTAGATCATTATATATTCTCTCCCATGTTTCAGTGAGGCAGCTTGTCTTGGAAAGGGAGCATGCATATATTTTGGAAGAATTGTTCACAGTTCATTCATTTTATCCATTTCCATGAGAAACAATGTCTTTATAAAGTAGTGTGGGTTGGAGATTAGGGTTTTCCTAGTTTTCCTAAGGGTGTCCCTATTATGAAAATTTATGCTGCCCCCCCCCTTTTGTCCTATAGTGGTACACTGCACCATTCTAAAGAATGCTATAAATGAGAATTCTATTAATTCAGGGCATTGCACTTCAGACTCAACAGCAGAATCATCATTTATGCCAAGACTCATATGTCTTAAAAGAAATGGCTTCAGATAGCTTATAAATATCACACCAGGTTCTTCCAATCAATTGTTTCAAATACTTATCTTGGGGTTTCATATGGCCTGAGTTATTCATCTTTATAACTAAAAATATTCTCCATACTTGGCTAGTTTATATGATTTTAGGAAAAGGATTCTGAAATTGAAATTTTATTTAAACATATGCTTACCTTATCACAGAGGCTGTGACAGATGGAAGTTTCTTCTTCTGTAAAATGGGGGCAGCAATAATATCTAAACCATATGGCTGTTATGAGGACAAAATGTGATGACATATGAAACAGCACTTTATAAACTTTCTGGAATTACACACATGTTCATTGTAATAATATTTATCCTCCAAAATCAAACCGGCAACGGCACACATTTTATGGTTCAAATAACGGACACTCACAGACACATACGCACCCAAATGTTTAAGGACAGAAAGGAAATCCACTACATTGTACAGGATCAGGGGTTAATGGCTATATGACTACAAAATGGGTAACACAAGTTGGGAAGCCAGGTGAATGCATTCATTCCATCTATTATTATGTTTGCCAGGGATGAGTAAAAAATCAACAGCTTTGATCTTTTACTTAACAGATACAAAAAAAACCCCTACAACTCAAGCTTAGGAGTCATGTTTTCCTTTCATTTAGTTATCAAGTGTGAATTTATCTTCTTGGAACTTAAAATGATGTTTTTGCAGATTATGATGGGCAAATTGGCAATGCTTAAAATAAAGTGGCACTAAATAATGAATACTTCTCTAAAACAGAATAACAAATGGCAGGTTATAGGGCTATAAAAATTGTAATAGCTGTTAACAATTACTGCCCCCACTAACCTGACTAAAGAGATAATGATGAAGCAAAGTTGGCAAGAAAAAATACAGTACAGTATATTTTGTGATTCTCCTTGTATGCCCGGGGCAGTGGCAGGGTGTGGGCCTGGGGAATGGATAGATAATAAAATCTTGGACACGTGAAACAGAAAATGTGAAAACAGAATTGTTTCGGAAGATTCTCATTATTGCCTTACCCATGAGGCTTGTGGGTGAAGGGAAGGGCACATGTAGGTAAAAAGTAATCACATAATTATAATAAACCTAGGTAAATATTTAAAGATACAATATTGCTTTCCTTTTTCTTTTCTCCTCCAGATGAGACTCCAACCAACAATTCACAGCTTGGTAAGATAACAAACATATATTGAAAATAAAAGTATGATTTTAAAAATTTTTAAGTATGTTTTGATGATCAGTTGCACAACTCTAAATGATGAAATACAATGAGTTCTGGTTTTACAAGTTTTTATATTTTAAATAATAGTTCACTGAGGATTTCTGGACTCATATGTGACCTGTTGGTCAATTTTTATAGTATTTTATAGATGATTTTGTTTTTGACTGCTCAGGGGATACCTGACTTCTAACCCACGTAATCCTTTGGTTATTGGATTGAATTATAGTCAAATAGATTGTAGCATGAATCATTGTCATGCTGTTACTTTGCAAGATCGTAATGACAGATGTTTTGCAGGTATAAATTGGGATGAAGTGAGATAAATCTGACAGTCGGACCTTCCCACTGTTTGTGTTGTGCTTGCAGGTTCTCCAAGGGAACCTCCCTTCCAGCTGAATGCCATCACCAGTGCACTGATATCAGGAATGGTCATCCTGGGAGTGATGAGCTTTTCCCTTCTCCTGTGCTCACTGGCCCTTCTATACAGGAAGGCACCCACCAGTTTGGTGTTGAATGGCATAAGAAACCCAGTCTTTGACTGACTTTAACAGGTCCCTTCTCTCAGGAGGACTCACTGACTATACCCTGTGTTACTGCAGTCAGTGTTTTCATCCAAATTGAATGCCAGCCAGCATTTGATATTTGTAGGTTTGATAGATTTCACAGTGTAGTTCGTCAGCATGATGATAGTGAAAGAATTTGGGTGGTATTGTTCTCGTCGCGTAAGTATGTGGTCAGCCCTATTTGTATGGCACCAATGGGTAGAATGACAACAAGCCAACCATATTCAGGACTCAGATCTTACAAGATCAGTCATATTTCATTTTATTTCAATTTTCTTTTGATAATTGGTTGTTATAGAGATAAAAGGTGGGCATAGAAAAAATATACATTTGTTGCATTTTTCCCCCTAAGCATTTGTATGCAAATGTGCTGGCATTTAGATTGTTTATGTGGTCCTAAATTGAAAGTTACTTTTTTATTTGTTTTTTTTTATTCCAGATAATTCCAGCTTGGGGATATGTTTTAATTGGACTGGTCGATTTGGACACCTGAGATTTAATTACTCTTTCTGTGACCTGAGTTTTTGGCCGATTTCCATGTATGATGACATTCATTTAAAAAACAAACAAACAAACAAACTCAGGAAATGTGTCTTAACCTGGAGCACCTACTTGTGTAGCAGAATGTAAAAGTAGTTGTTAACCTCTAAAGGAAACCAAGTGACCCTAGGTCATTATTCATTTACATGGGAGTGGCTGTGCTCAGTTTTCTCCTGGTTCACTGAGAACGTCAGCACAAGTTCACTTTCTCCCAGGTAAACAAGTCAGCTGCATTTGCAGCTGTGCTTCCAGCAGTGAGGCAGCTGCAGAGATCATTCTTCATTCAAGAGCCATTGCATGGGAAAACAAACCATAGTTGTGGGAGTGGACATTGTCCCCACACATAAGCATAATGTTCCCATGGGGTTTTTAGTAACCTAGTTTCCTTTTGTCCCTATGACAAAGAGTAAACAGGGTAAGTGTGTTTTGCAGAACATTGTTGAGTCTCTATGAAAAAAATGTCCCTTTCCCACAAATTTCTGATGCTAGCAAAGCAAATAATCTGGAAGAGCCCTACTTTTTAGGTGTCTTCTTGAAAGTGTCATGATGGCCATGGAATAAACAGTATTTTCCTGTAATAGTAAACTGCAAGAAGTTGTGATCCTTTGTCAGTTTTTCAAAAAAATGTTTAAAAGCCACGTATTAAGCAGCCTCTGTTCTTACCAAAAAATCATCCTTCTCTTTGTTCAGTCTATTCACACAACTGAATAGAACAATTCAGTGACGGGCATCAAAACCTCGCATGTGTGGGGGCGCCTGGGTGGCTCAGTCAGGTGAGCGTCCAACTTCGGCTCAGGTCATGATCTCGCAGTCTGTGAATCGAGCCCCACGTTGGGCTCTGTGCGGACAACTCAGAGCCTGGGGACTGCTTCAGATTCTGTGTCTCCCTCTCTCTCTGCCCCTCCCCCGCTTGTGTTCTGTCTCTCTCTCAAAAATAAATAAACATTAAAAAAATAATAATTTAAAAACCTAGCATGTGTGGCTACTACAAGTGCTATGTTAACCATAACAACTGCTGTAGAGACTAATTTCTGTTCAACATTTGTGACCCATTATTCACGACTTAATTTACTATATTATATGCAAATCACTATACAATTTTAAATTTGTTTCAAATGAAGTACCTATGCTCTAAAATTAGTAATTAAATCAATCATCAAATCAAAATACATCTTGTCTCCAATTGCCTCAACAGACCAGAAGTGTTTATATTATAATAATTAGTTATCGGATTGCCTCAACTTTCTCTTTCAAGGTATAGACACAAAGTGAAATGGGATCTGGAAAGTCTTCAGATAATTTAATCAATATGAAAAGGTCTAACACTTAAAAAAGCAATCTCCTCTTCCCTTTGTTTCTTCAAGATCACTTTGAAGTGACCATTCTGAACTTTGATCTGTGTAAAAATTTATTTTCTACTTTAAAGGGAAAACTCCTACAGAAAAAAATGTATGGACCATGCATGCTACTTATGTGACCTTATATGTGTACATGAATAGTGCTAAAATAGTCTAGTAAATCTATTTCAGATACTGTAAGTGAATTGCCATTAATCTGAGTATTAAATCCTGTGCACAGAATACTATCATTGAAACCAGTTTGTCAGTTTGATTTTTGTGCTTTAGGGATGGCTGCTGTTTCAGGTGTTGCCCTTTTACATTCCATACACCACTTTAAAAAACTGAATAATGGACACATCATTTTGCAAGCAACTTACATCTCACGTTACTTTTTTTGCCATCCTTTCATCATAAATGGGAGGCTCAGAGCTATAATGAGACGAACTGGGTTTGTTTTATACAGCTTTGTTCTTCTCAACCTGCTGTTATGTGTAGTATTTAGTTACACTGAATATTTTGGTTACTATAGTGTGAAAACCTTACAAAATATGTGCAAATGTTCCTTCAGTTTTAATACCTCAAACTGTTTTTTTGCACTTCAGGGGTAAGGTCTGATGACATGTAAAAGGTGATTGTTTAATAAAATGATTGTAAATGAATATCTTTAAAATAGTCACCTGGTTTTTTTAAAGATATTTCTCTTTCCTACCCTCAACATTCTCTTCCTGCTTTCAAAAACATTAAGAAATATTGAACTTAAGCCACCTAACGCAACAGGGAAAGGTGTTGATCTCCGAAGCTAGATGAAGCTTGCTCTCTCCATATTGAGCTCCCTGGTTACGGCTCTGTCTCCATCTCAGGAGACATATCCCAGAGATCAGCTGACGGTAAAAAAGTGTTCTTTACCTTGCATGTGAACACTGACTAAAACTGAGCCTATAATTTTTAAAACTTTGAGGGGAGAGTAAGGACTGGAAAGACAAGGATTCATCTTCCCAGAATTTCACAGGCTGTCATGACAGCTCCATCAGGGCCTGGCTGTCGTCCCTTGTTTGGGAAAGTGACACAGAGTTGAAAAGAGCTTTTCCTGACTCAGAATCTAATCTTACAGAAGTGAGTGCTACTCTGGGGCCTTGAGTGCTGGCACTTAACTTTGGGAGCATCACAGAAATGGTGGTTCATGAAGGGACATTGTCAGCTGTGGAAAATATAAGATAGTAAACTTCTAGAAGTGAGAAAAGAGCAGGAGAAGTCCATGGGAGACAATTGTTTGTGAACATATATGAGGCATAGTTTCAGGGATTTCTAGAGAACTTGGCAGGAGAGAATTATAACATGGTGGAGAGCCTTCTATTATGACTGTGGAGGCTGTTAGGCTAGCACACATTGGCTTTCATTCCATATTTATAAGGAAAAAAGCAAGCTGATCACAGATCAATTGCTTTTGAGATGAGGTTCATCAATTATTTACAAGTGAGAGACATTTAATATAAAACAATCCAAATATGTAATTTAGAAAATAATGTAGTTGGGTAGTAAACAAAACAAATATCAGGGTTACCTATGGTATTAGGGCTTTCCAGAGAAAAGGAACTAATGGGCTATATGTACTGTATATGAAGAGGTTTATTTTAAGGAAGTAGTGTGCACAATTCGGGAGGCTGACAAGTCTCAATATTTGCAGGCAGCAAGGCCCAGTGGAGCTGGAGGTGTAGTTCCAGCCTGGGTCCAGGGGCTTGAGAATGAGGAGCTGATGGTGTATTTCCAGTCTGAAAGCTAGCAAGCTTAAGACCCAAGAAGAGCTATTATTTCAGTTTAATTCCAAAGCCAGGAATGAACCAGTGTCCCAGGTTGAAAGCAGTTAGGTTGGAAGGAATCCTCTCCCGGTCACAGGAGGTCTTTTCAGCTTTTTTGTTCTAGCCAGACTTTCAAATGACTACATGCGAATCACCCACATCAGGGAGGGCAATCTGCTTTGCTCATTTATTCAAACGTTAGTGTCATCCAGAAACACATCATAGACACACCCAGAATAATGTTTGACCTAATGTCTGGCAACCTGTGACCCAGTCAAGTTGACACAAAATGAACATCACAGATGGTAAACTTGTAAACACACCATCAGTATGTCTCACGCTGCTGAAAACCAGAAGTCCTAACCAATCTAATAACAGTAAGGGAATGAATAAACAAAAATGTTACAACAATTTGGCAATCTACGACTGAAATGATTTTGAAACACTTAATGTCTAGAGGTAGAAACTTATGAGCAGAGAGGTCCTCTTTTATAGTAGCTAACAATATGGATCAAATAGAGAAAAGATAGGGCCATGAGTATGTGGGCAGTGATGAACTCCTCATGCCAAATTATCATATACATCAGGAGAAACAGGGCAGGAGAGGCTTGGCATCAAAGCACTGATGGAACCACATCCCACAGGGCTGGCCCTGGTGCAGAGTGGGTGACGACATCAGCAGTGACAATAGGCCAGAAGCCCTGAAGAACATAAAACTGCAAAGCAGAGATATTGGGGGCAAATGCAACAAAGGAAGTGCTGGATGCTGGGAGGAAAGGCACCTTCTTAGTGGGAAGGAATTCACTAATAGGAGACCAAAGGAGAATGTTTGGTAGATGTTACCCACATTTGTCAGGATGGTGGTCCATTTCCTCCAGAGGCTCAGAGGAAGTGGAAACTGGATCAACATGTTACATTTTTGTGTTTGTGAGACTATCTTGCCTGATTGCTTGTTGGTAAACAGCATCAGTCTCTACAAATTTGAATTAACCAGGAGAACTCAAAAAAAAAAAAAAAATAGCCGTGGTTAATGCCAGTTTTTGCTGAGATAGCAGGGAGTGAATTGGTTTGGGGCCTTCTAGACATGAGATTTGGAAATCTCTGGTCAGGAAACTTTATTTTCTTTGTGTTCTTGAAAAAATGAAATTGAGAGCTCAGATTATCTACATAGTTCAAAGCTCCAATTCCCTTTGCTCAAGTATCTGGATATTTTCTGTTTTATTTAAATTGCCAACATAATTACCTCAATTTTCCGTTTCCCTTTTTACGTTGAAAAGTGAAGCGTCATCATTATATGTTTAGTGAAAGTCAATGTGGCCCAAATTTTGAGGTTAGTTTCCGTCAAGGGTATAGCTCTATTAACATTGCCCAAAGCAGAATCCATTACTGAATAGTCCTGCTGGTTTGGCTAATCAACTAACACTGGAAGATCCTGGGAGAGTTGTGGCTTGACAATTTCATGCAACTTTGCCTCAAAGTTATACAGGTCCTTAAGCTATTTCTCCTCTTGTATGTAGTTTGTAACTTTTTTTTTTTTTTTACAGTAGTGAACTATTGACTAAAATGAAAAATAACTCGAGGGAGAATTAGTACTTTTTAGAAATTTACCACTTGGGAATTGGAAATGATATGCTCTTTAAAAACATATTGTTTTGCTAACATATATTTTGCTGTTGCCAAAATGAGATGGCAGAGAATAATGCAGAGTGCTCTCTCTGGGCACTGGGAGAGAAAGAGAACCCAGGAATCTCCCTTAAATCCTATAGGGATGAATCATGATATTTTGGGGGGCATCACCCTCACTCGCAAAATAGAATAATAGGGAACAAAGGTGATTCACTATCTCTCATCAAAAGATTTATCAAAACTGTAATGCTTTTTTCCAGTTTGTCAATGGATATGTAATGAGAATTTCTCTCATTTCACTCTCCACCATTCTTGACTGTAGCCCTTATCCCATGATCCAAAATGGAGAAAAGGCCAAAAATAGAAGCAAAGGGCATATAGCATCAGTAGTGTAAAGAAGTCTCCTGGAAGCTGCCACAGGACACTTTCTTATTCCACCAGCCAGAACTCAGTCACATAGTCACAGTACTAGCAAGGGTGCCTGGGAAATGTATCGTGGGTTTCCACGTGCCCAGAGTTATCAGAGGATCTGACTTAAACCTATGTTACTCAAATAATGTCATTATTTACTCACGGTCTTAAAATATTAACTACATTGATTTATGTACAGGGATATTTATCACTGTTATTTTTAATAAAAAAGTATTATATGTTACTTAAGTGATCCCACATGCAGAAATCTTAGATAGATTGTGGTACTTTTCTGTGATATAAGGATATGTAGACACTGAAAATTAGTTATAAAAAACCTTTACCAAATAAGAAAATGCTATAATATGAAAAAAAACCCAAAAACAGAGTACAGGACCATATCTATAATATGAGCTCACACAGAAAAAAGACAGGAAGGAAATTGATAGAAATGTTAACTAAGGCCAGTAAGAAAAAAATAATTGGTTTTGTCACGAGTCTTCTTATGAGACTATCATATTTCCTTTTTAAAGCAACTATCCACATCATTTAAACCAAAAGTAATTTTGGTTGTCTAATAATTTAAAAGTTAAGGAAAGTGAGTATATTATTGAGATAATTGCATCAATTCTCAACTTTATTTAGTTTCAGCTACTGAAAAAAAAAATCTTTGTACCTAATTTAATAAGCAGACACATGAAGAAAAAAGCCCAAAACTTTCTGAGAGATAGTGAGAATGTAACTGCCTTGCTTATGCCTAACATTTTATTCAATTGTTAATTTTAACATTTTACTCAATATGCAAATGGTCTGCAATGCACTTTAGATTATACAAAGGCAGATACTAAGCAGATTTGGGGGAACTTTGGCTTCTATTGACAGCAATGAATGAACTATCTAACTCATTGTTTTTCATTTGTGCATTTGTTTCTCCCACATCACTAGCATCCGTTATGGTTAGCCGGGCTCACACTGAAAATGAGTTTATGCTCTGGGAAATGGTTGAAAAGCATCATCATCTTCATTATGTCAACAATGAAAATTATGTTTGTCCATGCTGTCTGGAGTTGATGGCTGGAATGTTTGAAAACAAGATCCAGGCGTTTTCCCTCTCACCCTGAGGAAAAAAAAATATCCATGCCAGTGTTATGTTTTTATTTTACAAATAATCTGTTTTCCCCTTGCCCTTTAGATCTGAGAAAAGCTGCATGTAGTGAATGCTATCTGAACATAGAGGCAATTTCCAGAATGAGTATAACGCCACTGCCTGTCGATTCTTGAGAGAAATGGCATATGAAAAACATACAGAAATTCTCAGGATAACCCCCTTCAGCTGAACACTACCCATATTTTGAAGTAAACAAATAACTATTCTCTATGCATTTTCACCTCACCCCATCTCCCCTTCAGAACAGTGATAATTGCTTTGTCGACACTTCATATTTCTTCCATTGCCTATTAAGTATTCCTGAGAATGGGTGGACAGAAATTCATTATAAATATAAAGCCTGAATTCCTACAGATCTGAGGAAAAAGGTTGCAGTGGCTTTCCTCCATTAACTTATTAACTCAAGTTAAATTTTTTTCTCAACAGTGGATCTTTGCTCAAATGGCACCCAGTGAAACTAACTTTATACATACCCAGAGGTTTTGAAATAATGCCTTAAAGACTGTGTGGTTTTTCCTAAATTGTCAACTGTACTGTTCAAAAGATGTCATATTTTGCCTCAACTTAAAATCAACATTTTTCTTTCTTCAGATGGGATTAAGGGAATAACAGAGCCAAGGATAGCACATAAATGTGTATCTTTTGCTCTTCAGCCTAAATTACTTCCCCCAATATCTAAACTCCTTGCTAACTCTAAATGGAAGGCAAGAATTAAAGAATAATGTGCTATCTTAAATGTAGATAGAAGATAAGATGTTGAGACTAAATTTTAAAAACCACACCAGGATATATTCATTCCACTCTCACATTTAAATAATACTCACATTAAATAATTGTTCCAAAGGAACTGTCAAAATGAAACAGTCATAGCTTTCCCTAGCTGAGCTCTGATAACTATAAAAGTCTAATGTTCACAGTGAAGCTATGAAAATTATTAAAAAAAATCATCTGCAAAACATGAGCAAGACCTTATTTCTATCTGATTATTGACAGAAAAATGAACAAGTCCAAAAATATTGTTAAGGTGAAACTTTCCAGATTATATTGATTATCAGGTCTAACCCAAGGAATCTAAACCTTGTAGGAAAAAATAGAGTTTTGTTTGTTTGTTTTGTTTTGTTTTTGTTTTTAAGTAGGCTTCACACCCAGCATGGAGCTTGAACTCATGACCCTGAGCTGAGATCAAGAGTAGGATGGTAAACCGTCTGTACCACCCAGGCACCCTGACAAAATAGAGTTTTGAGGACCTATACATAAGCTGCAAAGGTACAAGCATTATTTTTTTTTTTAACTTTGATCTGAATTGTCATCTATATATGTGCTTTCTGTGTTCAGGGAAAATGCGAAGCTCAGTATGAAATGCAGAAACTCTACAAATTAGTACTGAAAGCTTCCTGGGGTCCTTAGAGTCAAGGAATTGAACCCTTTGCTTTTTAAGTAGATTGCTCATTCCTGGTATCATGTTATGGCCAACATTGGTCTGGATTAAAGATAAATGAATTAGACACTAATAGTCCTTAAAGTATGGTCTCCAACTAGAATCATCAGTCTTACCTGGGAAGTTGTTGCAAATGCAGCTTCTCAGGACCCAATCTAGACCGACTCAAGCAGAAACTCTGGGAGTGGAGCCCCATATTTTCTGCTTAGGAAGCTCTCCAGTTGATTCTGCTGCATGCTGAAGTTTGGGAACCATGCCTCTAGAATAAGACTGAAGGCAATTCCAGAGAGCTGAAAAGAGATCACCGTAGATATGTGGCATCATGTGCATATTATAGAAAGGAGTCATGCTACTTTAGTGTCTAGAACTGGAAATATAATTGGTTACACTTTCACTTACTGATCACCAGGGCTGATTCAGATGACCTGGACAGGTGTGTACTTTCTCTTTCATACTTCCTTGTATATTCTCTGGAGGCAGTCATTTATATGCTTAGATATAGGGGATGAACTTTCCAATTAGAGAAAGACTGTTCTTTGATCAAAGACACATGAGTACTAGAATTCTTCTGCTGTCTGTTCCACATCTCTTAGAGACAGAGACTGCTCCTGTACATGGAAAATATCTGTTATCTAGACTGTATAAATTTGGTCTCTGGCAATATTGTGTAATAGAAAAAAAAATGTGCTTGGGGATCAGACCTGATTTGAATTATAGGTCTATCAGTTGTTAGCTGCATGACTTTGTGGAAGTCATTTGGCTTCTTTGAACTTCACCTTCCTTATCTATGAAGAGAAGATACTCACATCAACTTTTGGGGATGTTAAAAGATACAGTGAGGCATGTTAAAAA
The DNA here is from genome assembly GCF_028749965.1 of Puma concolor. Lineage (NCBI taxonomy): Eukaryota > Metazoa > Chordata > Mammalia > Carnivora > Felidae > Puma > Puma concolor. Next base: position 110,018,217 of record NC_141675.1, on the reverse strand, counting down.
TTTTAAGAGTTTATTTCAGCTTGAGTCATTTGAATCGGGCAATACCAAACTGGAAGTGGTTGGAACATTTCGCCAACAGGAGCCAGGGGAAAGACTTCTGTAAAGAAAAGGCAGAAGCAAAGAAAGGAAATGCTTTCTTGGCTGTAGCTTGAAGCCTAGCTGGCTGTTTGTGGCTGGTTGTCCTCAGCATTTCAATTTCATTACCTTGAAGCATTTACCGAGTTGGATTTTGGTTCTCTCAGTTTGGCCTCCAGCGCAATAGAGCCACCTCAGTCTAATGGCCTCATTCTTTAATTAATTTAATAGGGTTAATTTGAGGACTGGGGACAATCTGTGTAAAGGCCTGGCACTCAGTAGATATTAGACCTTCCACCTTGCCTGATTTCTCCTGACTATTGCTTCTGCTCTTTGCCATTGTTATGACTTCTAACTTCTTTGTTTGTTTCTATATCTGTATAGTGGTGGGAGGTTAAAAGTATGGCTTGCGAATCAACCTACCTGGGTTTGAGTCTTTCCCCTGAAACATACCTTGTAGTTTCCTCACGTGTACAGTGTGAAACATAATTCTACTTACCTTCACAAGTAGTTCTGAAGAATACATGAGTTTAAGTTGCTTATTCAGCGACTGACATATAGCAAGCATGTAACTCATGTTAGCTGTTACCATTAGCCTCACTCCTCCCTGTGTGTCTTCACTTTTCTTCCTTATCCTGCTTCCACCCAAAAACATAGTACTTTGGTGGAAAAAAATCATCTACTAATGAATTCATTTAGTAAATCTTCCTGAGGATCTACTATGTGAAAGGATTTGAGCACGGATAAATCCCTGCCTTGAGTTTTTAAAGTGTGGATTTGCATTTACCACTTACTGCTTCTCCAAGTTAGTTTTCTAATCTGTAAAATGGGGATAATAATAATTCCCTCTGTATTTATGTTAAAGTGTTGCAAATAAAGTAATAAATGCGATTCCAAAAATTGAAATGAAAACTTTCAAACGCATACAAATATAATCAAACCATAAACACTTCTCTGGATAGCATAGCATCAAGGCAGAGGAGTACAGATCTTGTTCCTCCTTTCCACGTATATCCCCCAGCTTCCTATTTGTATTTTCTTGGGCAGCCTCAGTGCTCTTATTAGAATGAGGCAAGGGAGAAGAGCAAATTATTTAACAAGTAAGAAATAAAAGGACCAAATTCACAAGGTTTGGCTTTTTTCAAAAGCTTAAACTAAAGCTACAGATATTACTTTAAATATATTGTATATTACCAAGGTAATTTTTTGGAAAAAATGTTTAGCTACTACCAAGACTCTGGAAACAAAAACATGATTTATGAGCATCAGGCTAGAGGTCGCTGAATGACATTTGAGTGCCTGTGTGTTGGGGGAGGTGCAGGTCTCTGCTTGCTCCAGGCTGCTGAAATGCAGGTTATGGTAGATCCAGACTAGAGCCAAGGAAGAGAAATGTGATGGTATAGGGGTCCCTTCTCCATCCCGGGTGATGGTCTTAAGTTTGTCTCGCTTCTTGTAAGACCTATTGCCATTGGATCTCTTGGAATTCTCCAGTCATCTGTGTGCCCATCAGGCTGCACTCTTTCCTGATACTTGTCACCTCTTGTAACTGGACTTCAGTTCTAATCTCTGACTCATTCTGTACTTTTCTGACAACCTGCGTAGCACTTTTCTCTGCCTCTCTTCCTATCAACTGCTGCCTGGGTCTCGTCCTGCTAGAATCATGAGCCGCTGAGCTCCTTGACCAAGCCCCAGTATTAGAAGATTCTTCTTTCAGGTCTTCTCCTCGGTCACTTCTGCCCCTTGGAATTTATACAAGCCGAGATCATGTCTAAGTCCTCTGAGGTTTGATTTTGAATTTTAGATGGCGGGCCAACCCCCCGGGATCCTGTTCATGTGGATTCGTATTCATGCTTATTCTCAGCTAACTTCTCTCATGCTGTATTCAGCGCAGTCTCAGAATCTCTTACAGCCTAGATCCTGTGGGTCAAGAGGGAGAATCTTTCGAAGAGAAAAAGTCATTTCAGACTTCCCTAAGCAGCAGTTTCAGAGACCCAGGTCATTCATATATAACATTTCTAAGAAAGCAAGAAAAAATATTATTAATTAAATGTTTAATCCTTATTAAAGCTAGCATATTAATTTTAAGTAGCTTTAATTTATAGTATAGCACAATATTATTTATGGGCAGCATGTATACTTTATAGCATAGAGTGCCCTCTTATATAATCGATGTGTATAGGATATTTATGCTCATTTTATTGGACTCTGAGCATAATTTTACTATTAAATATATGGAAGAATTTTATGTTTGTTTTTATGACATCGTTGGCCTAAGCTAGGCTTACTTTTATGCCAAATCTCTTGTCAAGAACACAGCTCTCAATTTCAATATGGTTTCTATGGGAAAATACATAAATACATAGCCTTTCATGAACGTCTGCTTATCTATAATTTTAATAAAGCTAATGGAGTGAGACCTGGGTTTTCTTATTTCTGTTGAAACATTTTTCCTCCTTGTGTTTCCCTTTCCCTCTTGGGATAATGATTCCCCTTGAGGTTATGTCGTTATGTTATATGGTGGTCAAGTCTTCTACTATGAATGAAACACTCATTTCCTTGAGATACAAAATTCTCAGGAAACTAAAGTTTTTAAAAATGCGTGCATGTGTGTATAGACATGGGGGTTGTATGTCTAAATGTATCACAATCAACAAAATCCTTAATTCAAAAAATTTCAATTAGGCGCTTTTATTGTTGGTGCTTTAACTATTCTTCTGTCAGCGTATTTCACTTCATAGCCTTGTTCAGAGATCTAGATTTTATTGGTCAGTGAGGCCTGAAAGCCATTCCCCTGGTTACCTGAAAGAAGATGGAGTCTGACAGATGTAAATGTGGTGGAATTACAAGTCATTTGTGGTCAGTAATAAAAGTAACCTATACCACGGGTTTTAGGTTGTATGCAAAGTGGGAGGAATTAGTGATATGTTAGAAAAAATATTGAGTGAAACTCTTGGATACCTATGTTCACTTTGGTAAATCATAATGTCTCTAAATTTCCATTGGATTCCTTATTGTTATATGCTTTATTAATTTCCTATAAGAAATGCAAAAACCACATTTCTTCTACTTCACAGGTCAAACTACTTCAATATATTAACATCTTAACAAAAGTAGTATAATTACATGTGGAAACATATGCATTGTAACTTTAAGTTTTCCACACTTGAGGAGAGAATATCTATTGAGCCTAACCATGTAGCCTTAGGTTAAACCAGAAATAAGTGTAATTTGATAATTTGAAATTCCCATCTTAGACTTTATATAATAAACCAAACATACTAAAATGATAAGATCTCTTAAATAGCAAATACAGAATCATCTTTTGTTTGTTATTGAAAGCCTTTAATTTTATGCCAGTTGTTCTTTGTCATTATATATTTTAAGATGCAAATCCTCACAACCATGTTGTTATACTAATGAAAAGTCATATAAATTTAGAAACTATTTCATTGCATCCATGCAATGTTCATTTCAATCCGGAGTAAGCAAATATTTCACATGCACACAATGAATCTCTTATAGTCCCATTTTAAGCTTGTCAAGTATTCTGATTTCAATCCTATTTGACCAATTTAAATTGCAATTTAAATGGTTAGATTCTACCATTAGATTTTAATTACCTTCAATTCTATCAGAGTGGGTTCCAACCCTTTGTAGCAAATTCATTTCCTGCTTAACCAAAGAGACAATACACTTTAAATAGACTACCCCCTCCCCCATCAGTGCTTTCTCTGGAAAGGGTTTTAACATAGACTTGTCTATTTCCTCTCTTACTACAGGAAAAACTTATGAATAAAATAAGTGACACACCTATACAAAGGAAAGACAAGATGACAAACATGATAATATTTACTTTATGGAAAAAGATGCTCATCACTTCTTTAACATTTTGTGGCTGAGTGGCTTTATCTTTTTAACTAGAGCCCCTAAATGCTGGTAAAAGTATGATTCTGCACCTTTAAGCCTTTCTTTGTTTAGGATATTTTCAAATACAACCTCTCTGTAGAGAATGTGAGTGACTAATTAAAGTACATAGAGAAAAAGAAACCGTCACTAGGCAGCCTGTGATTTTAAACATAGCATAGATAAAAATCATAGTCAATCTGACGTGTACACATTTACCCTTACATAAAAATACACTGTAGAAGATGAAGCAATAGAAAGCCTCATTCTTATTCTTGATTTAAGCTATAACCAAGCATTTCTGGACAAGTCATTAATTGTTTCATGTCACCAGGGGTCCACTTAGTGCACTGAAGCAGTAACTTCTAAGTGGTCCCACTGGTCACAAAGATTTAAGGTAGGATCCAGAAGAAACCCATAATAGTTTATACGAGACTGCTGAAAGTCAGGCATGTTGGAAATGACTTTGTGACTGCAAATGGTGATGTTGGCAATGCAAATATTGTCACATGTGACTAGGTGGTAAAGGAAAATTATTTTCTTCACTTAAGGCTTAAGGAGTTTTGATGTGACCCACGTTTGAGAGTAAAGGTGACTCTATTATATGCTACAGCATCTTGGCAGAAAAGCTTCCCATTATTTGTACACCATTTTAATCAAAATCTAGTTTGGCGAGAGACTGCCAAGTTTCTTTAAATGGGATCTGTTGCCATTATAATAAAATCTGACAGGCTCCTGGCTCATACTTTAAAGGAAAGTACTATTTATCCTTGAATCAAATAATGAATAGCCTAAAAAAAAGGTCAAATTAAATTTTTTATAAGATCTGCATATCTTCCATAAAACGTGCAGATATAAACAGCGTTTGCTTTTATGGTTGTCACACAGACCAGTATAATGGAAGGTGTTACAGGCTAAAGTAGTTGACCTCTTCAGATTCAGACAAGTGTGAGCTTTGTCACTTGCTAGCTGTCTGATCTTGGACACGTTTTTTAATATCTGCTAAGCCTTGGTCTTCTCATCTGTGATCTAGGGTGAACAACATACAGTTATTGTAAAGCCTAAATGAGATCGCCTAGTATAAATTTTTAGCACAGGCCCTAACACCTCATTTGTCCTCAACGTGTTGTTGCTGGTGATGGTGATGATGATGGGTGACTCTCAACTCAGACTGAAGTCCTAGGCCAGTTTTCTCAACATCCATTCAAGTCAGAGTCTTCAGTTCAGCCTCCAGAGTGTCTCACATCTGTGCTTTATATTCAGTCCTGTCCTTTTACCTTATAACAGGTTGTATTCAAATGAGAAAATTCCTGTGAAAGAACTTTGTACATCCTAACACACTGAAGAATTATTAGTTACATTAAACATTTTCTTGAAATTCACCAACACTTTAGTAATTAATTCAATGGTATCTTTGCCGCTCCACGTTCCAATCCATTCTTAAGTGTGCCGCCAGATGTACCTTTTAAAGTGTATCGGGGCGCCTGGGTGGCTCAGTCAGTTAAGCATCCGACTTCGGCTCAGGTCATGATCTCACAACTCGTGATTTCAAGCCCCGCATTGGGCTCTGTGCTGACAGCTCAGAGCCTGGAGCCTGCTTCCGATTCTGTGTCACCCTCTCTTCTCTGACCCTCCCCTGTTCATGCTCTGTCTCTCTCTGTCTCAAAAATAAATAAACATTAAAAAAAAAATAAAGTGTATCTTTTTTTAAATGTTTGTTTATTTTTGAGACAGCGCAAGTGGGGGAGGGGCAGAGAGAGGGAGACAGAAGATTCGAATCCGGCTGCGGCTGACAGCAGCAAGCCCAATGTGGGGCTGGAACTCAGGAACTGCGAGATCATGACCCGAGCCAAAGTCAGACACTCAACCGACTGAGCCACCCAGGTGCCCCTAAAGTATATATTTTTACATTACTTCCCTCCTCAGATACTTTCCATGGCCCTTCAGAATGATGGACAGCACTCTACTGAAGTGGGCCATTGTCTCTCTTTACATCTTTATCATCCAATATTTCCCCTCATATCACACCAACACTGTGCTCTTCAGCACTTCAGAAAGATGCCCTCCTCTAAATTTATTCTAACTTTGCCTCATTTTAGTAGTCAACTCTTTAATTGGGTAAATACTGATTGCACATTTTTCCACATGTTTTCTCTCTGTACCAAATTGTCTATTTCTCTTTCCACTGTTCAAATTTCTATCCTCCAAGCCCCTACTTAAAATTTTGTTTTTTTCTATGTAGCTTTTTGGATCTCCCAGGTAGGAATCACTCTCTCCCTTACCTCTCTCCCTTACCTGCTCTCCATTTTCTACACTATATCCATATTCACCCTTTTTTCTATGTTAGTTTGCCATTTACAACAGTCTGAGAAATCTGGAAGTTAAGGACTACGTCACCATTCCCCCAGCCCCCAATTCTATAATTCTCAGGGGAACATCCTTCACAAGAGGGTGCTAAATCAGAAGAGATATTAAGTCTTTATTTACAGGTGTCTTTGTTAATACTAAACTGTACTAAGTGAATAGAAGTGGCTGGCTTAAAAACAAATCCCCCAACTCAGAGGGGATAGAGGTTGGCTTTGATGTTGTCTTCTTTTTTTCATGTGCTACTCTTATGCTGTACATTCTTTTGATATTTATTTTAGCTAGAATTCACTAGGATAAAAATGTTAGGTGAAAGCCCTAGATAAAAGATAGAGGGAGAAATGACCAAAAGTGTCATCTGTGGACCCAAGTCTTTGTTCTGAAGTGTTTTGCTAACACCTATGAAAAATCCCCACTGTCATATAGCGACAACAAAAAGCACATCTATAACTCCCTGAATTTTGTTTGCCATTTGATGACAACTTGTACTAACCTGACCTGGTCAGCTGGGTATTCAGAGTAAGGTGAAAATTCATCACAGAAAAGAAATGGCATTTTATCAATGGCCATTCTCCTCATTTTCTTCATCCTACCTTACCCCAATATTTTATGGTTATCTTTTAGCCCTAAATTGCCTTTCTGGGTGAGATGTTGAAGATTGAAAGGCAGAGTTAGAAAATACTTTTCTGGCCTTCACCACCACCAAGGTGCAAGATTATCAATGTTTACCACATCTATTAATCAGGTAACATTGCTAGGATGACTTCAGGCTTCTCAAATCTTATTTCATTCTTCATGTAAATCATAGGACACTACTGTGAACTGTATGTAAATGTAATGGGAAGGGTTATTTGGGGACCACAGTATTGATGGCTGTGGGCAAGGTACTGTTATAAGTTTTCCCGTATCTTTGATGGAGTAATTAACTGGATAAAGAACATTGTCCCTTTACGGATTTTCAAATCCAGCCAGAGACATTCATTTTTCTAAATAAATGAATGAAATTGGTCAGCAGCTACAGTTGCATATTACCCAGCCTTATGGTCAATGAAAACTAATCATCTTCCACTATGAGGAATGAATGATCTTAATCCCGACTGTTTTTGAATACCGATTTAAACATAAGACTAGATAGACTAAAGTTAAAAAGAAAATATACTCATCCTCAAATTAGCAATTATGTTGGGCAAAACAAATAAGTTTGTTGTTGGCTCATTGCCTGACTGACAAACTAAATCAGACTGGAGAAAGCATTGTCTTTTTTCCCATGTGTCAAAATGTTCTGGGCTCCTTGGTTCCTGAAATGGCCCTACAATAATGCTTTCATTCTCCTGACATCCCATGGGTTTTACTTTGCCTCAGATCAAGGTGAGAGATGTATTGAGTGCTTTTGTTTCTGTGATCAACTCCTCTCCTTTCATTTAAAGGTGCATTAAACACGGTTTACAAGGATATTCAAATCACACAGGTTTTCCTTTTAAAGTTTTCCACTTCATAGAACAGAGCAACCATATCATAGCTACATTGCTATTTGTATTGAATCCACTGTTTCAGAAAGATATTGCCTTCTAAACTGCTGCTAGCCATAAAATGAATAAAATATCAATGCTGAGCTACAAGGTACACACCAGATGTAACCATGCTTTTCTGGAAACTATGCCCACCAACAGGAACTATGTGAGAAATTCGCCCTGAGCATTTTCAGCCTCATAAACAGGACTCTAATTAGCACTCTGATAAATACTTCAACAACTAGCAGACAGAGTAAGCATTCTGTGGTCTAATTTATACAATTCTTTTGACATTCTCTGGTAAAGAATGATAAGCCATACTGCTGATACCAGGGATTCATGAAAGCAATAATAACATTAACCCAACTCTATTTACAAAATAATTTCATTACACCTCAATCGTGAACATCTCTGCAAATGATGAATAGGGATATCAGGGATAAATCCAACTTATGGATACTTATGTAAACTTTTAGCTTTTAGCTTTAGATTCCTTTACCTCTTATTCTTTTATTAAAACTCCTTACTATAAATGCAAATGTACACTGATGTGCACTGTCACTCCCTTCTGTCCATCCTTGCTGGGGTACACTAGGCTTTTGCATATTCAGGAACCAATCCATTTGGACCAGATAGAACAAGTTGATTTTATTGAAGCTAACCTATGTTAGACTCGGATTACAATGAGAAATTATACATACAGAAAGGTATGCACCTTTTGGTCAGAATTCACACAGAGGAGTCAGGAAGTACTGAGCAAAGTTTCAACAGCTACATACTCAGGCCTCATGGAGAACTAGAACTCAGTAAAAATTCTATCTGCTCTAGTGGTTCAACAACAATTCTGGTAATGAATTATTCCTCAACTCAGTTTATCTCTGTGATTCTTTCTGTACTTCTGTTTCTGCTTTTGATTGAGGTCAGGCCTACCTCCTGCTTTACTCATGGTTAAGATTGTCTAATGGCTCCTCTCTATTACAACCTATCTTTCTTCTTCTGTGCTACTATATCTTCTGAGTCTCTCTATACATTGTATTCAAGTTTCTCAGGAAAATGATCTAATCGAGACAGATAAGCATGGTCCCACACAGAGCAACTATGATAGATATTTAACTCTAGGGCACACATCATAGGCTGTGTAAGCCATTGTAGGGTTGAGTGACTTTGCTGTAGGGGTTCTTCAACTATAACAAAGGTGTTGGGTGAAATTGTCCAAAACATGGTGACATGTGCATTGGAATCGAGCATCTTTGATTGTGGAGAAGACACTCATTTCATTTGTGAGCACTGAATTGTGAGCAGACAATTCCAAGAAATTGATGAAAAGTGATATGAAAGAAATGTAATGTCTAGGGGAGAGAAAGAGGAGCAAGTGGCTTGGGAAAAGTATATAAAATTAATACTTGATACTCTTTTTATGTTCCATTTCAAACTGATAATAAGTATAACTTTCTAGGAAGAACTCTTTTTTAGTTCTTGAAGAAACTTAGATATTAAAGAAATTGCCACCCAAATTGTCCACCAAAAATACATCATCTGTTAAATTAGAGCTGTGTTTGCATGAGTTTGAGAATGAACTTGGGCCTATTTGGTGGTCCTGCCACTCTAGAGAATGTCAAGAAGTACCTTAGAATCCCCTAAGGTAATAGTTGTAAGGGAATAAAAGATCATCGTCACCAAACCTCTTATTTTACAGTTGAAGAGTAAGTCTAAGTGAATAGTCCAAGATCTCACAGCTAATTATTTCCTAGGTGCTGCATCACATTATAAAGGACAGGTTCAGTGGTCTAGGAAAACATTTTCCCCTTAGATTCTGTGTTGCAGCCAGACCACTGTGAGCAGCACTTCTGAAAAGAAGCCTACTAGTTTCAAGTGATTACTCCATCACTTAAAACTCCCAATCAACAGACCAAAGAAAGGCCACAGAATTTATTTGAATTACTGACAAATGTCTGAGATAGCTACTTTCCCCCAGCTTTGAATGTTCAAATTCATTTAATTCCTCATGTTGTTTCTATAACACTAAAGAAATGTTAAGTTATAATGCCATTTGTCATTTGTCAAAGGATGTGATCTTACTGTTAATCATGGCATCAATAGGATGCATAATTCTTCTTTGTTTCTGGCTTATATCACAGGCCACATTTGAAGCTTTACAAAGATACATGCAAGGCCTTAGGCCAGGAATCAGAAGCTTTGGGTGAGGATTTCATATCTTCTGATTATCTTTTATTATGACATTATTTGTATTCACCCAATTACAATCCTGTAATTTTGCCTTCCATAGGGAATATGTCATACGAAGTCAGACATTTAGAGAACAAGAAATTAAATCAAAGTGAGAAATCCTGGGGTATAAACTATGTTCATTTAGACACTTTACAGGTACCCAATGTAAGCGATAGATGTCTTACTCTCTCAGGTTCACCTTTCCTTATCCCTATGGCAGCTCAGCTTTTTATTAGATTCTTGGTCCTTGACAAAACAAAGCCAAAGCCGCTGCTTCATTCTGGAGGCACATTCCTAGAGAGAAGATGAAATCATTTTCTGTATCACTTCCTAACACCCCAAACTGGGCAGAGAAGAACAGGGTTTTCAGGGTAGAAAAGCAATAGTGGCATCTTGTTGCCAAGGAAAGAAAAACATATAAACCTGTTGGAAAATAAAACAAAAACCTCTCACCCATCAAATGACCACTCTAGCCAGCAATAGAGTTTAAAGTGCTTCATAGAGCCATACGAAGTTGGCAACAGTAAATTACTGGATTCAAATATATTGTTGGTATTCAGAGTCTCAGAACAATCCCCCTGTCTCAGTTTTGCTCCACTTATGCTCATATTTTCAGTAAGTTATGGCCAACAATCATCTAATATGTTTTGACTGTCAAACTTTTATGCAATTGGTAATGATCCTTCCAAAATGGTTTCTGTGGCCAATGAAGCCTTCACCCATAAACCATAGACTCAGGAAGGAAATAGGGAATGACCAAAGCATTTTGTGTTTGCATTTGTATTCATTTGTATACAGGCCCATAATTCCTAATGGTGCATCCTTTCATTTTCTAAATGTCACTCTTAAATGCTACAGTAATGTATATGGTTCTAAATAACACCAAGCTTTTAAATATAAACTCTTGTCCTTGTCATATCTTGGAGTATGATGATACCAGCTGTAGCCAGTTAAGAATAAAGACATGGGGTTAGAAAGTCTCAAACCTAGGGACTATTGCTATTCTTAATCTGATGGTAAAAAGACTAATATACAGCAATATATTAGTATACCCATCAGTGGGTAGTTCATTCAGTAAAGCAGTTCTTAGCAGAAAAGTCCAAGATGTGATAATGATCAGGTATACCCCAATTATGGGGAATCTGGAAGGCTGGGAAGGCAAGGAGTTGCCACTGATTGCTTGAATCATAGGTAAGAAGGGATTGCATACAAGCCACAGTTCAGAACAGGAATTCAGTCTCAGGAAGATGGGGCTTAGCTGTCAGGATTGTTCAAAGTGGATGGAGGCTGAAGAGAGGATTAGTGTAGTGGTTAATATAGTAATGACACCTATGACAGTGATAGCTGGCATATTTAAAGCTCTTACTATATACCAGGTTCTTGGCTAACCACTCTTCCATGAACCGGCTTATTTATTATTGTAATTCTGTAGCTATCATTATTCCCATTCTAAAAATAAGAAACTAAGGTTAGAAAAGGAACTTGACTAAAGTTCCACTGCTTGGTTGCATTTTTATCTACTATTTTAGCTGTCCCTTATTCCCTTGGATTCTTCTCCACCTTGCTCTTTAAGAGGCTGACAGGAGGAAATGAAAGGGAGAGTAGAGAGAAGAAGGGAGGAAATTTAGGTCAAAGTATTTACTCTCCCAGGTTCCTCCCTATAGGATCATGTCAGGCTGCCTGTGTCGCTTGTCTCAGAGAGTATCTAGTATTGGAGCACATGATGGAGTGTGGTCTCTAGGCAATGTGAGATCCCCAGTTGTCATACTCTAGCAAGAGTTCAGAGAGAGCCGAACAACAAGGGTTGCAGAAACCCAGAATGTGGGACAAGTACTTAGATCTCCTTTCCTCTGATCACAGACCTGGGCTGGATCTACACTATAGGTGGAGTCAATTGGCTTCATCTGAGAAGCCAGGAGAGTACCAAGGATTTAGGTAAGGCTCACAGCAATTATGCTTCTCTTGATGTTGTGAGAGCCTAACTCTCTACTCAGTAAATTCCACTGGGAAACAATTTTGTTGTTGCTGTTAATTGTTCTTTTATCCAATTTCTGTTAGGACTTCAGGATATAGTGGGGCTTCCTCTAAGAACTTAAAAAAATGTGTTTATTTAAATTCAAGTTGGGGCGCCTGGGTGGCGCAGTCGGTTAAGCGTCCAACTTCAGCCAGGTCACGATCTCACGGTCTGTGAGTTCGAGCCCCGCGTCAGGCTCTGGGCTGATGGCTCAGAGCCTGGAGCCTGTTTCCGATTCTGTGTCTCCCTCTCTCTCTGCCCCTTCCCCGTTCATGCTCTGTCTCTCTCTGTCCCAAAAGTAAATAAACGTTGAAAAAAAATTTTTTTTAATTCAAGTTAGTTAACATACAGTGTAGTATTGGTTTCAAGAGTAGAACCTAGTGATTCGTCACTTACACATAACATCCACTGCTGATCTCAACAAGTGCTCTCCTGAATGCCCATCACCCACTTAGCCCATCCTTCCACCCAACACCCCTCCATCAACCCTCAGTTTAAGAGTATTTAAGTATTTAAAAGTCTCTTATGGTTTGCCTCTCTCTCTGTTTGTATCTTATTTTTTTCCTCCCTTCCCTTATATTCATCTGTTGTGTTTCTTGAGCTCTAGGAACTTTGAAATGAGAAAAATCTCATTGCCTTCCCTGCTCTAAGATTAAAATTTTAATGTCAACACAGCTGAGAAATGCACTAAACTGCCATGGAGGCAGACTAGCTCTCAGGCCTGCAAGACTTGATGGTAACTCAGGGAATATATTAACACACATATATTAACATGTATATATTAACATGGATTTTTTTAAATGAATAAATCCATTAAAAGAGAGCACTAGCAGCTTCCAGGACAAAGAAAATGGAGAATTAGGGAGGTAAATGGGTAAATGCTAGCATAATTTGATGAGTGAACAAAGATTTCTGGGCAATGAATTTGACTCTCCCTGCTTTTGTCAAGAACATCTCTGCCCTTTTGTCAAGATGTTGGCTTTATATGATTATTCAAGTTTTCAACTGTATTCTCATTTAGGAAACTGGATTATGATTGGACTTTTCACATATTGTCTTTAGGGAGATAATATGTCGGAACTGAGAAATTAAATCAAGTAGATTTTACACTAAGATAAATCTGTGGTCACTCTAGTTTTATTTATAAGTTTTGTGAGTTAAGTTAATGTGAGTATGCATCTGAGAGAGGACCATTCTATGTGTGCTTACAAATAAAGCATCACCTTCTTCAAGACCTAGGACCAGATGCTGTACCATGGGAAAGTTATCGAGTTGATCTCATCCTGCAAAGCATTTTGGGAGGAGAACAAGCTGGCCAATCACAGAGGACCCCTTCCCCTCTACAGTAATCTGGGCTTTTGGTTATTTATTTATTTTTAAAGTTGTTAAGTATCCCTTGAGTGTAAGGCACTTTGTTTTGTACTGGTGGTGTAATGATAATCAAGACACAGTGCTGCCTTTGAAAGATCTAGAGTCCCATAAGGTAACAAGCAAATAATGCCTTTTCTGTCCTTCTCCATGAGCTTGAAAACACTGAGGGCAATTTAGATGTATTACATGCTCTTGGGCACTGTGTGGATAAATTAAAGCAGGAGGAACATCTCTTGATTCAATAAAAAACCTCCCTTGACCAGTTTCTGTTATGACTACAGTATGTACAGTTTTGTAAGATCCAGTATTCACCCCTGGCTGCTCCCATAGACTTGCATTTTCAGAACTTTCCAGCTTCCTGGACAAACCTCACCTAGATTGGTCTCAACCTGAGACTACATTTCCACATTGCTCTTTGCTACCTCTGAGCATTAGCCCTGGCTTTTCCTATATTCAGGCTAAGGTGGATCCACAGATACTCCTTTTCTAGGAGGGGAGGCCAGATAATATTTTAAGCATACTGTCAACTATTATCCCATGATGGTTGTTATGTGAACATTTAAAAATATATGTATTATTTCCCTTAGTTAATGATTCCACTCATTAGTTACTCCATTTGTTCAATCAATGCTCTTTGAACAAGTGTTATATGCAGGCTCAGTGGTCCTTTCCCTTTACTGCTTTGTTCAAGAGAAAGAAATGAGCCACATATTATAAATTATCTGCAACATATTCATACATTCCTTATGGGAATGTTGGGGCATTAGGGACTTTGTGTAGCAGGTGGTACAGAGACAGATCTTGAAGGATAGAATATGCTTTCACTGGCAATGACTATAAGGACTCAGGAAAAGTCAACTGGAATGATGGTGAAGAGGAAAGAAGGCTGGTTTTGAAAATCCAAATTACCTTCTATCCCAATTATTATGTATGTGACCTTGGAAAAGTCAACGTATCTTTTTTAAACTTCCATTTTCCTCATGAGAAAAATGGGATGAAAATACCTGCCATCCCAGGATTGTGGGCATTATGTGTGATAAAATATGTTAAGGTTTCCCATAAACTCTAAATGCTATGTAGTAGTGGGATCTTGTTCAGACACAGCTAACAAAAGGAGAACTCAGAGTCATCCAGTTAATCCAAGAAAGTGCAGGTGTTTTGGCCATGAATTCTGTGTAGGTATTTCTGCTCTTTCTCATTTGAGTGACCTTAGATAAATAACTTATCCTTTTTTTTTTTTTTCAATTACTCAGTTGAAAAATGAGAATGCTATTTTCCACTGTGATTACTAAAAGTAGAATATACTATAAAATGCAATGGGTATTTGGAAGTGAAGGGCTTATGTAAATAATCTCAACTGAGGACATGTTTCAGCAAAGAATTGTCATTCTAAAGAGGTATCCTTTAATGTGCTACTGCTCTGCTTTTACTGGGAAAAATGGGAAATGTTTGACGAAGCTCTTGAAATGGTGACAAACTAAGTAAATGCATTAAAATTTGATCCATACTAGGTGATTGTCTCCTTTTAAAAATTAACTATCAGTTTGGTTTTTAAAAATTGCAATGTTCTAGTACTTGCTTTTGGTTCATTACCATCAGAGCCATTTGGGGGCACAGGCATTAATTTCATTTTAATAAACAGCATCAGCCTAATTTGGGAATGACTTTTATTTCAAAACTGAATTCCTAATGTAAATGTCTGAAAGAAGCCTCTATAAAACCCAACAGCATACACGAGAGTTATGTCTTCATAATGTAAACACAGCCAAAAAGTGCAATAAAGATATAAACACAAGAATTTGGGAACAGTCATTTATAAATGATTGCATAATTCCTAATACTTCATCCTTTGTTTTCCCAACCCTGCCTTTAAACTGCTTAATCTGTTTCCCTGACAGTTGGGGGTGTTGTGTGACACCTACAGAAGAAGTATTTTCTTCAATATTGCTATTATGAGCAACATCTTAGTATATAAAAAATGCCATGAGCAATGCTATTTTGAATGGCTTCTGAGCCAACATCAACATCGCCGACACCATGGTGTTATGTATACCAAACCTAATCACTCTAGTAATATGATGCCTCAGTAAATCTGTGAACATTACCATGCAGTCACATCAACTTAGCACGGCCTCATGCTGCAGTATATTGACACAGAAGCACGCCGGTTTAGGAGCAGAACAGTTCAAGCAGAAGTACATAGTATGCATTTGTAATGTATTTATAATTTGTAATGTGGCTGACTATCAGTCATAAACTCTGCTAATTTGATGGCACTCTTTTTCAGTCTTACTTATTGCAAAGATCTTGCAAATGCTACTTCAAAATCAGATATGTCCATTTTGAAAGAGGCGATTTGTCATCTTTATGACATGATATGCCTTATTTTTTTAATTTTATGTTTATTTAAGTGTTTGATTTTTTATTTATTTTGAGGGAGACAGCACACGAGAGCACGAACAGGGGAGGGGCAGAGAGAGAGAAAGAGGGAGAGAGAGAATCTTAAGCAGGCTCTGTGCTCTCAGTGATCGTTCCTACAACCATGAAACCTTGATCTGAGCTGAAATCAAGAGTCGGGCACTTAACTGACCCAAGTGCTCGATATGCTTTATTTTAGGAAACATTATCAATTCAGTTTCAAATTTATAAAACATACTGAGTGGTAATTATTCCCTTCCTAGAATAATTACTTTCATGCAGAAGGAAATACCTGTACGACTCAAGTTTCCTTTGGAGCCATATAGGAAACACGATTCCTATAAGATAAGACTCATGAGTGTTCACAAATATAAAAATATTTATACCAGCAATCTTCCAACCAGTGTGGTGTCAGTAAATGGCATGCAATATACCCACTTAGAATTCTTGCATATCTAAAATAATTCATCTTTGTTTTGCTCAAGTTGTCATGGATAAAAAGACACACGTACTAGTATAGAAAATAGATGACCATAATAACACAAAAGATGATTAAGTCACAACTGTGGGGCTGGCAAAGGATTTGCTAACAGTATTCTGGTCCTTGGATCAAAAGGGCAACTAAATAAAAACCACCTGAGCACATGTTTCTCTAGCGTAATCAACCTTATTAAAGAATATAATGGGATAGAGTTCACTAAATGTATTTTGGGGATAAAGCTATCTTTTAAGGGATTTTTCTTTGTGTTTTATGACTGTCCACTGATGTAGTAAGTCAGTATTACTGTGATGGTAAAACACTGGTAGTTCAGGATTTTTCTGTCTTTGTTTTGGGGGTAACCAGAGTGTAACTTTTATCATTGAAGGCTTGGTCATGAGTAATTCTTGGAGTCAATCTTGAAAAGAAACTAACCTGAGCTTTCCTGACCTTTTTCAAAACCACATGATACAATGTTTAGGACTGTTCCTCTGAACAGAATGTATGGTGCAGTGAGTAGAAATATCTGGAAAGAGTCTCCAAGGGTTCAGTGTGGGTTATGTGGACTATAAGGCAGCAGGGGCAGCAGGGGGCTTCTTTCCCTTCTTCTAGCAGAAGGGGTTGCATCTAAACTCAGCTTCCCACAGGATAAGTGGTTTCTTTACTCTGCCAGCCTCCTGTGGCCATGAGGTTACCCGGTGTTGGATAGCTAGCTTTCTCAGACAGCTTCTGTAAACAACTGACATACAAATCCTAACTCTTGGTACAAAGCAATTGTGTATTCCTGCTCTGGCAAGACTACTTTCTCATTCTTAACCTATAAGAAGGGAGATGCCTCTTCATAGGGGAGCAACTCCACATTGTAACACAGGTTCGATTAAGAAATGTACCCTTGGGGCGCCTGGGTGGCTCAGTCGGTTAAGTGTCCGAATTCAGCTCAGGTCATGATCTCACAGTCTGTGAGTTCAAGCCCTGTGTCAGGCTCTGGGCTGACAGCTCGGAGCCTGGAGCCTGCTTCAGATTCTGTGTCTCCCTCTCTCTCTGCCCCTCCCCTGCTCATGCTCTGTCTCTCTCTGTCTCAAAAATAAAAATAAAAAAAATAAAAACATTAAAAAAAAAAAAAAAGAAATGTACCCTAATACTAGGCACAATTAGCAGCCCTGAAGGCATTCTTCTGGCATGACATGATACATTTGGTTAAGTCTCTAGGTGGTTCTATTTATTTACAAAACATTTGATGCATAAAGATCATTGGATTACCAAAGCATTCAATTGTGCTATAAAAGATACAACATCCACCATATTACATTGGTTGCAGATTAAGCTACTTTGGTGATTATATACTGGGGGAAAAAAAAACCTTCACTTTACTATAAGCAACATACAATTAGGTAATGTTATATTCAGTCTAGTAATAAGGAACTCTCTCTCAAATGGAGAAGAAGAATAGGGATGGAGAGGGCTTTCTCATATGCCCAGCAAGCCCCCTGCAGTCACAAACCATATACAATTCCAGTTTTACTAGCCATCAGAACCAGGGACAGATTAGAGGGGTGAAGAAGATGTTTATAAAGATTGGCAACTGGAAAGATTGGCTCAACAGTACAGAACAACCCTTTAGCACTCAGTGTGGTGATTTTTATCATCATGGCAAAGGATGGATTTCAGATTCTGGTAGTTTGTCATTTTAAAAAGCATGCTCTGGGGTAGAATTTTCTTCTGAAATACATGCATGATTCCCACTGATATGCTCTTGTGATATGTTCCCTCTAGTTAGGAAATTCTTCTGAAGTAATGGCCAGTATAATCCAGTTATAGAGAAGTAAAAACTACTGTGTGATATACCCATTAATATGCCAATGAATGTTTGTTTTCTTTGAAACTAAGAATTCAGGGACTCCAAGAATTGAGTCCTTTTCTCTGAAGGTCATTACTGCCACTCTTAGTGCTTGAGTAATTATATCAGTGATGACTTATCCCCTTTATGTGATGATGGTAAAGTTGGAGCAGGCCAGGAGACACAATTCAAAGATGTATTGATTTCAACAGTATGCAAATGATTTTATATACACTCTCTCTATATTATACCTTTTTTCTCCCTACTCCATGTTTTTATGTTTATAATGGAAAAGTAAAATAATGGGAACAGTAAATTTTGAATAAATTTGACCATTATAAAATTAAATCACTCAAAGTAGGAAATAAAAATGAAAATGTCTGAGGCTTTTTCTTACATATTTGGTGAAATTGTGTAAATAGGGAGGGAACTCCTGCCTAATTGAAAGGGTATGAGTTATATTGGAGGATTTTACAATCATCCCTAGAAATTGCTTTGAGACAGTTAACATAGTTCAGACTAAAGTATCCACCTTTATCTCTCATGGACAATAAATGCTAAATGGTCCAAAGTCCAAATTGATCTTTTTCACAATCCAAATCCACTGAAATATTTAATTACTAATGCTTAATTTTCTGTTGGCAGGAGAAAAAAGAGGAAGATGAAGCTCTTCAGAACAAAAATCCATCTGCCACCAATAAGAGCCTTTGTACTGAAAAAGCAGTCGGTGATAACATGACTTTTCTTTCTCTGTCCAGCTTTGTATTTTAGTTCTTTGGGAAGAAAGACATTTAAAAAAATTGACAGGCTATCAAAAAATGATGCAATAAAAATTAAATTGCATAGACTTTGTCAGGAAATAAAGGGAATATGTATGTTTGATGTAGGGACTCCGAACCTTGAGCACATCCTGTGTGTCAAATGGGAATGAATGAATTTTGGTGATATTTAGCTTTGTAGTAATAATGACTAGAAATGTTAGCATCAACATCAATAACTTATTACTTCATAAGCCACATTTGAAAAAAAAAGTCCCTGAGACAATATTACTTTGGCCGTTATTCAAATGAGCAGGAACAAATGAGGCATTTATACAGTTTTTTTTTTTCTTACTCAAATCAACCTAAATTTCACTAAGAAATGAATCCACCAAAAAGAGCTTTGCAATTAAAAATAACTTAGATTAGAGACAATCTATTTTAGAAAAGAATATGTTCTATTTGTACTTATTTATTGTATAAAACAAAATTCAATTTTCTGTTAAGGGTCCTTCATTCATAATTGAAGCAGGTTAGATCTAATTAATGGAAACATTTTTTTTTTCTGCCAAGAAGTTCTATCATCAAATAAGGAAGCAGACAGACCAGTGAAACCTAAGTCCATGTGATTTTTAAAAATGCCTCCTCTTTATATGATGCTCATTCCACATATGTATTTAAATATATATATATATAAACTGTTGGGGCGCTTGGGTGGCTCAGTCAGTTAAGTATCTGACCGGCTCAAGTCGTGATCTCGCGGTTCGTGAGTTTGAGCCCCACGTCGGGTGCTGTGCTGACAGCTCAGAGCCTGGAGCCTGCTTCGGATTCTGTGACCCCTTCTCTCTGTCCCTCCCCTGCTCACTCTCTCTCTCTCTCAAAAATAAATAAAACATTAAAAACATAAAAAAATAAAAAAATAAAAATAAAAAATATAACTGCAATGTAGCTGCCAATTATCTACAAGTCAGTTAGAAAAAAGCCTTAATATGCTACTTTAAGTCAAACACAGGGATAGAGTGACTCAGTGCATTGAATCAAGTACAGGAAGCTGGGCAAATGCAGAACTAAGCTGAGCTTTGCCCAATTATCTGTGACTTCTTGGCAGTCATATTGGTCCTCAAGGCGGAATCCGTGGGTCCGTGAGAGGTCTTTCTACCTGCCACCTCTAGCTGCTGCTGCTGCTGCTGCTGCTGCTGCTGCTTGGAAAACGATGAATGCCCTTTCCCCAAAAAGAATATCTTAATTTTATTAAATCAGGTTGGCACCTTTGTTGAAATCAATCGGTTTATATGTGTAGGTCTATTTTGGGACTCAGTCCTCTCTCTATCGATCTGTATGCTTACCTTTATGCTAATTCCACAGTCTTAATTTCTGTAGCTTTAAAGGGAATCCAATAAGTCGTCTCACTGTTCTTATGTAAAATTGTTTTGCCTATTCTAGATCTCCACACTTCTCTATAAATTTTAGAAGCAACTTGTCAGAGTCTGCAAAAAAAGGATGTTCAGACTGTATTAGAGATTGTGCCGAATCCATAGATCAATTATAGGGAAAGGACATTCAAACAATATTGACTAATTCATGAACGTATTTCTCTTACCGTATTCAGGGCTTCTTTACTTTCTCTAAGAAATGTTTTGAAGTTATCATTGTAGAGGTTTTAAATATCTTTCATTAAACTGGTCCCAAATATTTCAAATTTTTGATGATTTAGATTTTTTATTTTATTTGATTATTATTTTTTAAATATAATTTATTGTTAAGTTAACTAACAAATAGTGTATACAGTGTGCTCTTGGCTTTGGGAGTAGATTCCCATGATTCATCGCTTACATACAACACCCAGTGCTCATCTCAATAAGTGCCTCCCTCAATGCCCATCACCCATTTTCCCCTCTCCCCTGCTCCTCCACCAACCCTCAGTTTGTTCTCCATAAGAGTCTCTTATGGTTTTCCTCTCTCTCTTCCCCTTCCCTTCCCCCATGGTCTTCTGTTAAGTTTCTCAAATTCCACATATGAGTGAAAACATATATTTGTCTTTCTCTGACTGATTTACTTCACTTAGCATAAAACCCTCCAGTTCCATCCACATCGTTGCAAATGGTAAGATTTCATTCTTTGTCATTGCCAAGTAGTATTTCATTGTATATATAAACCACCTCTTTTTTATCCATTCATCAGTTGATGGACATTTGGGCTCTTTCCACAATTTGGCTATTGTTGAAAGTGCTGTTATAAGCATTGGGGTACATGTGCCTCTACAAAAACTAGTAGAATAGTACTCCCAATATCCTTCATGACATAGACACAAAATCTTCAAAAATATTAATCCTTTACATATATTGCAAATTTTGATTTTCTAATATTTTTGAAGATTTTGTGTCTATGTCATGAAGGATATTGGGAGCAGTTTTCTTTTCTTGTAATATCTCTCTGGCTTTGGTATCAAGATTATTCTGGCTTCACAGTCTTGGGATATTTTTTCTCTGCCTTACTTTTAAACAAAAATTTGGAGAAATTAGTATTTTTTTCCTGTTTGATAAATTTTATCAGTGAAACCAAATTGGTCTAAAGTTTTATTTGAGGGAAGATTTATTTTATTATAAATTTCATTTGTAAAAAAATTTAAAAATTTTTTAATTAAAAAAATTTTTAATTTAAATTTTAAAAAATTGGAAAGTTGTGTTTTCAAGTAATTTTCTATTTAGTATATTGTCATAAAATTATTCATCATATTCACAACTATTTAATGCCTATAAAACTTAAAGTGATATCCCTGTTTTTATTCTTTATATTGATACTTTTTGGGTTTTTTCAAAACTAATCTTGTAAAGAGTTTATCAATTTTATTAATATTTGCTAAAAGCCAACTTTTTACTTGTTACATATTCTTTTTTGTTTGTTTTCTACTTGAGTTCTGTTCTTATATTTACATCTTTCTTCTTTTTTGATTGATTTCAATTTGGATTTGTTTCTAGCTTTTTAATGTGAATATTAGATTATTTTAAAGCTTTCTTTTCGGGGCGCCTGGGTGGCTCAGTCGGTTGAGCATCCGACTTCGGCTCAGGTCACGATCTCGTGGTCCATGAGTTCGAGCCCCGCGTCAGGCTCTGGGCTGATGGCTCAGAGCCTGGAGCCTGCTTCCGATTCTGTGTCTCCCTCTCTCTCTGCCCCTCCCCCATTCATGCTCTGTCTCTGTCTGTCTTAAAAATAATAAATAAATGTTAAAAAAAAATAAATAAATAAAGCTTTCTTTTCTAATAGAGGCATTTCAAACTACAAATTCCTTCTAAATACTTCTTCAGTTGACATGTTGTTTTTATTATCCTTCAATTTGAAATTTTCTTTAATTTCCCTTGTTATTTATGCTTTGATTTAAGTGTTATTTAGAAGCATACTGATTAAGTTCCAAATAAATTGTGGGTAGATTTCTAGTTTTCTATATATTTCATTGATTTGATTAAGCATCTCATTGTAATGGTCAGAGAACATACTCTATAAGTTATGTAGTTTGAAATCTATTGAGACTTATTGCCCATCATACAGACAATCTTGTTGGATGTTCCATGAGCACTATGTATTCTGGAGATATCGAGTGTAGTGTTCTATAAATGTCAATTAGGACAGGTTGAGAGATAACCTTGTTCAGGCTGTCTAAATATTTAATAATTTAATTTTGTTGTTTACTTTTTATATATATTACCAAGAGGTTGTATGAAAATTTCCAGCTATGTTGTGGATTTTGTTTACTTTTTTCTTTAGTTTTGCCATTGGTTTTGAAATTCTTTTGCTAGATCAATATGTATTTAGGACTTCTGTCTTCCTTGTAAGGAATTTATCATTATCAAATATCCCTCTTTCTTTCTTGTAATACTCTTTGACTATTATTAATATAGTCATTTCAGCTTTCTTAAGCTTAGTGTTTTCATCCTCTAACTTCAAGTCTATATGTCTTTTTATATACAGCACATCATTTGGAGCCATTGTTCAGCTGGGTCTTGCTCTTTATCCAGACTGACACCTCCACCTCTTTTTGTTTTTGTTTTTTATGTTTATGTATTTGTTTTTGAGAGAGAGAGATAGAGAGAGAGAGAGAGAAAGAGAGAGAGTGAGAGTGAGCAGAGAGAGACAGGGAATCCCAAGCAGACTCTGCACTGACAGAGGGCTCTACATGTGGGACCCTGACCCACAAACCATGAGATCATGACCTGAGCAGAAACCAAGAGTTGGATGCTCAACCAACTGAGCCATCCAGGTGCCCCCCCACTTCCACCTTTCAATTGGAGTGTTTAGCCAATTTAAGATTAATATGGCTGGGTTTATGTCTACCATTTTGCCATTTCTTCTCCATTTGTTTATTTTGCTTCCTTCCCCCTCCCTTTATTCCTTTCCTGCCTTCTTTGAGGTTATTTCAATACTTTTAGTATTGAGTATTATTGTATCTATTCCTATTCTTTTTTTAACTATATATCTTTAGTCTTGTTGTTTTTCTTGCTCTAGGCCTACCATATGCAACTTAACTTACCAAAATCTATGTAGAGTTAATATTGCATGACTTCCCCCTTTTTACTTCATGCCTGACACTTCCTACTTCCATTTTCTACTTGATAAATGTAATAAACTTATAACAGTACAATTTCAATTACCCACCTCCCTTTTTAGTAGTATTATTTTCACATTGTTTTTTTCAACAAATGTTTTAAACACCACCTTACAAATGTTGTTATTTTTGCCTTAGAGACAGTTGTCTTTTATGGAATTATTGACCAAAAAAAGTAGTATTTTATATTTGCCCCTATATCCTCCATTTCCAAAGGTCTGTATTCCTTCCAGTAGACCTGAGTTTCCACCTGCCATTATTTTCCTTCACTCAGAACAACATCCTTTTACATTTCTTGTAGTGAAGTCCTGCTGGTAATGAATTCCATCAGTTATTTGAACATGTCTTTATTTCATTCTTGTTTCTGAAACATATTTTAACTGGATACAGAATTTTGGGTTGACAATTTTTTTTTCTTTTAGCACTTAAAAATTTTTCTTCTGTTATCTTCTGGTTTTCATTATTTCTCATGAGTAATTAACTATAATTTGTGTGATTATTTTCTCCCTGCATGTAATGTGTCTCTTTTCTCTATTTTTCAAGTTTCTTTTTATATTTGCTTTTTAGCAGTTCAACCCTGATGTACTTAGATATTTTCTTTGTATTTATCCTATTTGCCATTTGCTGAATTTACAGGTTTATAAGTCAGTGTTTTTCATCAAAAGTGAGAAAAAATTGGCCATAATTTCCTCAAATACTTCTTTGCTACATTCACTATGTTGTCTACTTCTAGGACTCAAATTACATACATGTGAAGACCATTTTCCTGTCATCCTATATTTATAATAGTATATTGAATATCTTAGTTTGCTAAAGTTGACATTAAGGCTATCACAGGGCTGGTTTCTATTGGCCACTTCCAGCTCACTGTGCCAAGGTCAGGAAACATCTTCAGGCTGCGGACTGGGGTGATCATGGGGCTCATCTCATGAACTTTCCCTTCCCTCAAGGTTTGTAGTATTGCACTCCTTGTTATCTAATTCCTAAAAGTAGTGGCCTCATACATTTTGTCCAGTTTTATAATTATTTATGACATAAAGGAGTGATTAGTATAACTGACTTCATCATATCTGGAAGCAAAAGTCCTCTCTACTTAGATTGAATATTTTTACATGTCTCCAAGGATATATTTAAAAATCCTGTTTTCCTTCCTCTATTAACTGTTCTTAACTGTGGTCAAGTTATTCTCTTTCTTGAGTTTGTCTTTCCTCTCTCATGGCATTGCTGTTTCTTAAATGTATGGTGATTCTTGATTGCATAAACATACAAAGCATACATCAGTCAAGCTCACAATAGGAACATATAGCACAGTTGAAATAGGACAATCAGAGGAGAGTTAATTTACAAAGGTGCGGGCATAGGGGAACCTCAGGAACTTTTAGTCTTAGGTAGAACAAGTCAGTCTGTATAATGGTACTTGTAAGATATTAAACATGGGAATTGTTGGTATCTATGATTTCTGCCATGCACCGTGAGGAAGAAGAATAATTAAGCCAGCATTCATAAACTTGGGGAGAGGGAGAGGAAGATGGAGAGGGAGAGAGAGAGAAATTCCTTATTGTGGTCAACAATCTGATTTTAACTGTTCCAGTGTCTGTATGTGTCAGTGGTCTGTTGGTTAAGTGCCATTGCCAGAGTTGACCAACAAATGCTCTTGATATTCTTGGAGTTAGTTTAGCCTGATTCTATCACTTGTCACAAGAAGAATATAATACTGACAATAAAGGATAAGAGTGGAGGGAAATGAAGAAGACTGGTTTAAGATAATTTATTCAATATGAAGAGGGCAACCTAAATTTCGTTAGTTTAATTTTTTAAAGGAATTTAGGCCCTGGCACCTGCTGTCTTGCTTAAGATAAAAAGATTGAGTAAGTGTATCTTTTTTTTTTTTTTTCATTCTTTCCCATATCCATTAAAAGGGAAATGACATCTGAAAGTTTATATAATATAGTCCCTATCATTTTGTTTTTGCTTACTTCAAATTTCTCAGATTTTCGTTAATCAACTAAATAGGAATGAAATGTATCATTAAGTGTGCTGGTTCATCAACTAAGATTTCATCAATGTTTCATATACTATGCACTTTGGTCCAGAGCTTTGCTTGATTAACATCTGAAACACTCCACACATTTTAAATGCTTATCCTAAAAATGAATTCACTCATAATCTTAGGCAAAATGTCGATGTCTTAGTTCTTAAAAGATTACTAGTTTTATCATTCCTTATGGAACAAAGAGTTAAGGTGGTTAATGATTGCTGAATGTATCACTACTAATGGAACAAAGCACTTGTTATTTCCTGTTCAGGAGTTGAAGGTGGTTAATTATTATATTACCTATCTTCACACAGAATAATTAAAACTTAAGATAGAAGCTGTCACATAAACTATTTACCTACTGTACAAAGTTATAAAAGGAATTATGTTTGCAAACATAAGAAAAGCATAGCATATTCATTTAATACTTATTAATTGGCTATGTTTAAATAAAAACTTATACAAGTTTAAGCCATGAATATAATGCTCCCTTCTTTTTAAATTTTTATTTATATTGTTTATATGAACAGGATATGGTAATGAGATGAGGGGATGCATTAAACAAGACAGAGCCAAATTTTATAGCTTGGTTAGGGGAAGGAAAACACTAGAGCTTTTAAAATAAGACTTACAATGAATGTTTATGGAAGTAGATGCAGGCAGGGCTGTTAAGTAACTGTATGCCTTTAATTCACCAAAGGAAAATAAATAATTTTATCCATCCTGGTGAAAAACTAGCCAATCCAAATGTATATTCAAATTATTTATTACTCATGAATTTAATCAGAAAATTAGTATATATTTAGGATTCTGGCATCTAATTTATGTCTTGGTTTGGTGAGTATGCAGGGAATTGGAGACGATGTCAGGTGGAAAACAAGTATGGTTTCTAGTGAGGTTTGGGGGTTATGCAAGATGTGCACTGATCTATCCACATTTTCCAGCACTGGGTCTTCGCTCTGTAAGCCATTTTTATCTGTTCCTGTTTTTCCCTTTATTATCGAACAATGAGAACAAAAGCATGTATCTGAAAATATACATTTTGGAAAAGTCTACATAAGGCAAGTTCATCCAAGCATACTGTGTTCTTTGCTCCTAAGACATTGTTTTTCTACTTTGTTTTGATCATCTTGTCTTAGCTTGCTGCCAGCCTCAGGGCTAAATTTTTGGTTCTTTTGTGCAAATCTTGGTGTGTGTGTGTGTATGTGTATGTGTGTGATGGGGTGTGGGGGAGGGTAATGTTGAAGAAGAGACTAGTTACAGGATGATATTGAAGAGGTACAGAATGCCAAGTCATAGGGTAATTCCATAGTTGCCAGCACCCTCTACAGTAGGGTCATGTCTAACCCAAGCCAGAAAATTTTCCTCCTTGAAAATACTCCGTCTCACACTCGCATATCCTTAAACTGTCCCACCATTTACCATAGTCACTGGTACCTGAACCCTGTCAGTCCTTACCTGAATGTGGGTCCACTAGGTCTACAAATCCTCCTTCTACATTTGCCCTTCTTTGGGGATCACCTTTGGGAATAGGATTCAGATTAAACCTCAGCTCCCCACAGTGTGAGTCAGATCCAGGCAGGTTCTTCATCTCCAACCTTTCTCCATTGTTAGAATTTGGCTTCCGGGAATTTTCTATGATAAACCTCAGAGGTTTATAGGGAGTTGGGCAAATACTTTTATTATTTTTTTAAATATAATTTATTGTCAAATTGGTTTCCATACAATACCCAGTGCTTATCCCAACAAGTGCTCTCCTCCCTGCCCATCACCCACTTTCCCCTCTCCCCCACTTCCCATCTACCCTTAGTTTGTTCTCAGTCCTTAAGGGTCTCTTATGGTTTGCCTCCCTCCCTCTCTGTAACTTTTTTTTTTACCTTCCCCTCCCTCATGGCCTTCTGTTAAGTTTCTCTAGATCCACATATGAGTGAAAACATATGGTACTTGTCTTTCTCTGTCTGGCTCATTTCACTTAACATAACACCCTCCAGTTCTATTCACGTTGCTGCAAATGGCCAGATTTCGTTCTTTCTCATTGCCAAGTAGTATTCCATTGTATATATAAACCACATCTTCTTTATCCTTTCATCAGTTGATGGACATTTAGGCTCTTTCCATAATTTGGCTATTGTTGAAAGTGCTGTTATAAGCATTCCTAAGGGGGATTCAGTGAGTGAAATGTTGCAAGGACCACAAAGTACCAGAGACATCACTACAAGCATGAAACCTACAGATAACACAATGACTCTAAACCCATATCTTTCAATAACAACACTGAATGTGTTGGACTAAATGCTCCAATCAAAAGACATAGGGTATCAGAATGGATTAAAAACAAGACCCATCTATTTCCTGTCTACAAAAGTCTCATTTTAGACCTGAGGACACCTTCAGATTGAAAGTGAGGGGGTGGAGAAGTAGCTATCATGCTACTGGAAGTCAAAAGAAAGCTGGAGTAGCCATACTTATATCAGACAAACTAGACTTTAAATTAAAGGCAGTAACAAGAGATGATGATGCAAATACTTTTATAAATAGTGCTCTTTAGAGGCATTGAAACTTCAAGTGATTTTTTGTGGAGCATTCCTATAAACAAGTACTGGATGGACTTCCATCCCTATCAGGAATTGGAAGAAATGAAAAAAAAAAACAAAACAAAACCTCATTAAATGACTTAACGAGCCATTGAGTTTGAGCTCAAAAGGCTATACTGTGACTTTTGCCAAAATAGGAGGTGAACACCAGGCTTAGGCCAATAGTTAAAACTTTAAAGTATAAGGCCATGGCAAGGACAGAAGGGAGACTGAAATAGAGGAAAATGCTCAAAAAATTTAAATCACACTAGATCTGAATTTTATTACTGGCACTCTTGAGAAAGAGGCCTCTGTTGTTCTTACACTTCTTTACTGTGAATCAATTATGGGATGATCTTGTTAGTAAAACATAATTATGCATTTTCCTTCCTTGGTTGTCCTTCCTAACTGCATTCCAACAATGAAGCCATGGCCACTCTTCTCTGCTTGTGTTCATGTTGTTTACATGAGAGTTATCTAAAAGACCAGGCCACAGTTTAATTCCCCATACAACACAAGGTTAAGTAGAGCCATTTTTTTGGGCTCAGCAGTTCTCTCTTCAAAAAGATTTTGAATGCATCTCAATTTAGCAGCTTCTCTCTCTCTCTCTCTCTCTCTCTCTCTCTGAAGTGTAGTTACTTATAATTGTCCACAGCACTAAGCTCTTCTATGTGCCTGGCCCTAAGCTATGGCATGGGGATATATAAGTGAGGAAGATGCAGGAACTTTTTACCCCTATTCTGACCACTTAACCTGCTTTCTCATTAGTACAATCTGCCCTAGGTACTTACAAAGGAAAATCTTTTCCTTCATTCTATTTTCACACTCCTACAAGCTCCCATCTGACTCATTAAAGCCCTGATTCTTTGTCTGGTTTTCAGTATCCATGGCTGCCACCCAAATTTTGTTTACCCAAATTTTCCAACTTCCTCTTTTGCCCTATAAACCACGCTCTGCCATCTCTTTTGATTATGGCATTATTGGTAATTTCTAGGTAAAGCAATCTTCCCTGAAGGGGAATCCACAGAATCTTACCTGAAGGGAGGGAAAATGAAGAATGACTATTTGTAGCTCAGGAGAAAGAGAAGGAACTAAAATTTGCAATTATTGTGTGCCAAACACAGAGATAAGTATCTCATTTACATTATTTTATTTAATTTAGTAGCAGAAATACATACAATATACTATGCGAAGTGAAAGAAGTATAAATAGCACAAAGGGATCACATCATAGGGAGAGTGCTTTACCCAACTGAGCACTGAGGGCATGGCTGGATGTTTTTCATACATGAGGTGAGTATTTTGGTGACACATGAAGATGGTGCTGGCCCAGTTCTGGGTAGTCCATAGCATGCCAATTTTCCTTCTAGCTTCTCCTATTTCTGTCCTCTGATTCATTCCATTCACAGGAGCTAGAGAGTACAAACCCACTAGAGTGATTTCCCACTGGGTTGGACCCTTAAATCTCTTCAGCAGTGGACAAGGACGTAGATCTGACTTACCTTTTCAAATTCACTCTAGTCACTCTTCATTCACTCACTTCACTTCAGCCACCTTGACCTACTGGGTTCTTAAAAGTACCAGGTATTTTTCAGCCTGGAAGACTTTTCACATGCACTCTGTATGGCATGTCCTCCCTGACCCTCCCTTAGAAGGTGGATGCACTCTTGGACTAGAGCTTGTGCATTTGGCTGATTGTAGGATTGGAGGCATTTCAAAAAAGTTGTGTTTACCAAGCACAAGAAATTCTTATCTTACAACCTGGTTTGGTAAGCAATTTCATTTCCCAAAGGCTTATTTGTTAAATTGAGAGCTTCTGTTTCCCTCAGAAACATTAGCAATGAGAGGGTTGAGTTTACCTAGGGAGTGGGTTTGCTTATGGTTGTGGATGTGAGTTTTGGTGTTTAGCTTATCTTTGATACTGAGACCTGAAAATTTCCTTACCGACGTCATGAATGTTATATGTGTAGCTGGTTATGGACTTTGAATTTCTGATATCTGGCTACTATTGCCATATTTTATGTGATTATTAGCTGTTATAAAATAAACAATGAGTTAATCACATTTACTGTAACAGAAATTAATATAGGGCTACCGCCTGTCTATTTCCCTGGATGGCCTGAATTTTATAGATCATTTTACTATTGGGAAACTCTTAAGCTGTCCAGGAGAACTTGGTTTAGTTGTGGCTATTTCTCATGTGTCGTGTACTTTTTTTTTCTACTCCTGCTTGAAAAAAAAAAAACATTGACTTTTATCTAGTAAATGCACATCTTGGGGTGGAGGTTGGGATAGAAAGGGGATGATTAACACAGCAGGTGATTTTAATAGAGTGGGAGAAATCTGATGGGCAAAGTGAATGGTTACCTGGTGGCTTCTGTGGGAGTTTGGGATTCGTCAGGGCTGATCTCAGGGGCTCAGTGATGGTAAGAAGAGGTGAGCTGAGCCAGGTGATAGAACAGAAACAGAAAGTCCTGTAGGGCAGGATGGGTGGGAATACACAGTTGAATCAGAGTCAAAGCGTCTTAGGATCCAGAACCCCTCATTACAAACTCTCACCCCTGTCTCTCTCCTTTGTCCCATTGAAATATTAAAAGCAATCATAAGCTCATCAAAGGAGGAAGACTTTTAAGGATTTAGGGCTTTGTTTGTGTGTGGGGCGGGAGGTGAGGTAAGGGTGGGAGAGGAGGATCCTAATTCTTTTGCAAGTAATCATAAAACAAGACACCTGTTATTGAATTATTGTGCATTGATATCTTCTAATAAGACCAGGAAAAGTCATTATCTGATAATTAGCAAAGAATACTTAGGCCCACTGTGCAGCATTAAAAAAAAAATGATTGCAGTGTATTTAAAAGAGCGGCTGAGAACAACAATCTTCACTGGGTGATTCCTGATGGGGAAGATGGACTAATGGGAAATACAAATGTTTTGACATCTGTTATGAAATAGACTGGAAAGTGCATTGAAGGAGCAAGGAAAAACCATTCTCACATAGACCAGAAATGAGCTTTGGTAGAAAGTAATATACCAAAAATATTGTTATCCAGTGAGACTAGATCTTAGGAAAACAAAGTCATCATGACTCGAATTCATTTCTCACAATGTCCACATCCACATTCATATTTCTTATTTGTCAAGAAATCTTTTCCGTGTCTGGTGCATCTGATAGAAACATAAACTACTTAGAATCAACTTGTACAAATTTATACTCACTCAGTGGAGATCAGCAGTACTGACCCATTGAACACCTCAGAAGCATGCAAATATAGTGGAAATATAGCAGAGTGACTGCATTTTGAATGGCTGTTAAATTAAGTAATAGTAGACCATTTAAGCACTGCATTTTCCAGAAATCAACACTCTGAATTTTCTGTTTGAACTGAAGGTATGAATGGCAAATGGAGATCAAGGAAGGAAGTTGCTGAGAAAGGAATTAGTATTGATATCTGATAAATACAAATGACATGAGCCCTTTGTTCTTTGGTTGACTGAAGACATTTACTTTGTATATAACTTTACAAATAATTGTAATTATTGGAAAAAATATGTCAGCTTCACACGAGTCTTAAATCTAATGCCACTCTATTCCATTTGAGCTTTCTTAAAAAAAAGACCTTCGTTTTTTTTTTTGTCGTTTGTTTTGTTTTGTTTTGTTTTGTTTTGTTTTGTTGGTAACTCTGGCTTTGTACTATGAAATCATGCTTCTCAGAATCACAAGATATAAAGTTATGAAAGAATATTAGAAATTATCGAGTCTACAAGTTGTTAAATTTGACTTGTTAAAAACGATACATGACAAATCTACTGAATTAGGCTCTGGGAATGGAACAATGCCAGATATTTTTAAACACTTCTGAAGGTGATTTTGATGAAAACAGTGAAAATCCTTGACCATTCCACAGAGAGGTATTTCAGTTCTAGAGGTATTCAACAACTAGCCAAAGTCACAGAGTTGGTTTGGATGAGCATGAACTAAAATCTGAACTTTGGACTCTCAGGTCAGTGAGTTCTTTCTAAAACATCAATAAGCTACATAATTTAAAATATAATTTTGTCCTCATTGTGAATGTACTAAATCCAACTGACTTTTATACCTTAAAGTGGTTAGTTTTATGTTATGTGAATTTCACCTAACAAAAACAATATTAAAAAGTACTAATTTTGTTTTATCATCACGTAAGCAAGTTAATTAATTTTCTAGGTATCACCTAGAATGGGAACCACATGTTATATCTGGGTAATGCTACAGATAACAGGGAAACTATTGATATGTATCATTCAAGCTACAATCAGCTTTCTGGTCTGTAAGATGAGAGAATGGGGATGATAGTGTCTTTGCTGCTGAATTAATGTAAAGCTATGACAGAGGCTCTATGTAGTACATACATACATACATATGTACATACATATGTACATATGTATACATATGCATGTGGGTACATATGTACGTATGTATACATATGTATGTATACATACGTACATATGTAGTATGTAAAGCTATGAAAGAGGCTGTATGTAGAGGCACACTAGTGCCTGGAACATAGTAGGTGATCACGACTAGATACGCTTAAGGACATACCACATGTCATGTGGCTCTTTTAATTTTCTCATCTTGCCTACGACGATGTCTTATACATAGTAGGTAATTAATAATTTATTTGGATAATAGACAGAGAAATCACCACAGCCTCTTGCTGGGTGGAAATAACTTTCTTTGAAATCTCACTTTGAGAGAGAGCTCAGCAAATTCCATTTACTCCATATGTGAATGTTCTGCTTTCCTGAGTCTGATTAGGTTACAAGTTGTAAGGGCAGGGCTCATTTTGGGGTAATTACAGCATTAAATGCACCCAGAAGGCTATTATACACTGGCCATATCCAATGCATATAATAAATAATTAATTGGACAAATAAATAAATAAAAATTACAGCTCATAAAAGTGCCTCATTAACTTGCCCAATACTAGTCTGGCTTTTGCAATTAATTTTAAACTCTCTTGTTTCTCCTTTATTAAGTAAGCTGAAATAAAATAGAAATGATATAATTGTTTTTGCTTTCTCATTTGGAGAAATACTCATGCAGGCTTAGTTCTCACAGCACATAGAAAATGAGACGAGATGAGTCCCATTCAATACACAAATAACATAGAATTCTCAACAATGATGGGATCACCCTTATTTTTCCACCCTTGTTCTCTATATATTCCAACGTAGAGGATATGATTCCCATGAATTTAGGAAAATAAAAATACTTATTTTGTCATTACTGAATCATTCTAGGGGAAAACTTAGAATTCATCCTCTTTTGTGACTATTGTTTTGTGAGCCTTCCTTGTTTTTTAAGCCCATCTTCTCTCTTTGAGTAGGGAAAATGCACAATGACACGCCTGCTATGGATTCATCTCTTGACTTGTATCTTTCATCCCCAAAGTCCTGGTGTTATATGGTCAGAGGATACATTATGAGAACCCAGAGATAAAGTTCGTCAATACATCTTCCAGTACTATGTTCCAAGCACACTACAAATAGCCTCTTTCATAGCTTTACATCAATTCAACAAAATTTCTGTTTTATGAAAACCAACTAATAGCACCTTTAGAAAAGTAGACGTGGGGGTGCCAGGGTGGCTCAGTCAGTTAAGCATCCGACTTTTGGTTTTGGCTCAGGTCATGATCTTGCAGTCTGTGAGTTCGAGCCCTACACTGGGCTCCATACAAGTGGCATGGAGCCTGCTTGGGATTCTCTCTCTGCCCCTCCCCCATTGGCACGCAATCTCTCTCAAAATAAACAAATAAACATTTGAAAAAAAGAAAAGGGGACAGGATGTGATCTGTTTGGGGAATTTACAGATCTTAAGAGTGTGTGGTGGTCGAACTTGACAGTGTTTGAGAGAGACCACTCTCCTTAGTACTACTTTTATAAAATCTAGAGAAAGTTATGGGTACTCAGGCAGAGGACACACTCTACTCAACCCTGACATCGTTGATAGATCACTGATTACCTGCACAGGAATGACTCTTTCAAGCACAGTGTTTTGGGCTCCTGCTTCAAATACAATTGAATAATTATTATTTTTGTAATAAAAAAGTCAGTATAGTGAACAATGTCCCACATAATCCATCTGAAGGGACCTTGACTTGATTGAAAGGAACAACCTAGCCTCATACAAATGCCTTGCACATAATTTCATTCCAAATTGGCAATGTGGCATAGTGCAAAGAGAACTGAACTAGAAACCAGGAATGCTGATCAAGGCTGGAATATTTTCCAGTGAGCTGTGTGTGATGTTTAATCTAATGTGTCAAC
The DNA here is from genome assembly GCF_028749965.1 of Puma concolor. Lineage (NCBI taxonomy): Eukaryota > Metazoa > Chordata > Mammalia > Carnivora > Felidae > Puma > Puma concolor. The sequence continues at coordinate 109,983,743 of NC_141675.1, read as the reverse complement.
TTGACTGGGCCACAGAGCACCCAGATATATTGTGAAACATTATTTCTTGGTGTGCCTGTGAGGGTGTTTCTAAAAAAGATTAGTCATTTGGAAGAATAGATTGAGTTAAATGGCCTCATCTAATCAGTTGAAGGCCTGAGTAGAAAAAAAGGCTGAACCTACTTCAAGTAGGACAGAATTTCCTCTTGCCTGAGGAGGGACTAGAACGGGTTTTTCTCCTGCCTTCAATCTTGAACAGAAACATCAGTTCTTCCTGGTTGAGCCAACCAGCATTCACACTGGAAATATACCATTTGCTCTGCTTGTCTCTCCAGTTTACCAACCACAGATCTTGGGATTGATCAGTCTCCAGAATTGCACGTGCCAATTACCTATATTAAATCTCTCTATCTCTATCTGCAGCTCTATCTCCCTTGTAATAATACATATTTCTATTTATCTATCATTTATTTATCTATCTGTATGTCCTGTTGGTTCTGTTTTCCTGGAGAACCTTGGATAATACACTGTAACCTTGGTCAAATTCACACAGCTTTCTGAACCCTTTTTTTTTTTTTTTGGCTTATAAACAGCAGAATTTTTTTTTTCATTTTTTATTTTTTATTTATTTATTTTTTCAATATATGAAATTTATTGTCAAATTGGTTTCCATACAACACCCACTGTTCATCCCAACAGGTGCCCTCCTCAATACCCATCACCCACCCTCCCCTCCCTCCCACCCCCCCCATCAACCTGAACCCATTTTCTTTAGTTGCGTACTGAGAGTATTGGCCAGCATAGATCCATTGTAACTCTAAGATCCAACCAACTCTCTCTTTTATTTAATGTTTATTTATTTTTGAGAGAGAGACAGAGACAGAGCATGAGTGGTGGAGGGCAGAGAGAGAGGGAGACAAAGAATACGAAACAAACTCCAGGACCTGAGCTGTCAGCACAGAGCCCCACCGAGCTTGAACCCATCAACTGTGAGATCATGACCTGAGCCCAAGTTGGACGCTTAACCAATTGAGCCACCCAGGAAACCCTAAACAAAATTTTTTTAGGGATTATTTTTGAGAGAGAGAGAGAGAGAGAGAGAGAGAGACATAGAGCACGAGTGGGGGAGGGGCAGAGAGAGAGGGAGACAAAGAATTCAAAGCAGACTCCAGGCTTCAAGCTGTCAGCACAGAGCCTGATGCAGGGCTCAAGGTCATGAACTGTGAGATCATGGCCTGAGCATTATTCGGACTCTTAACCAACTGAGCCACCCAGGCACCCCTCCAACCAACTCTTAAATTTGTAACTTATATGATATTTCCAGGCTCCCTCAGAAGAGATATTTTTGCCTCATTATCCCCGGGAAGAAAACAGGATACTTTTTTTTTCCCCATCTCCCCATTTGTCAGAGTCTTTTTAAAAAATCCTGTCTCCTCCTTCTTGATATTCTGTTCTAATCTAAGCCACCCTATGAACAGAACAACATTATCAGTCAGGCTAACATGATTGGCTATAATCACCCTCTCTCTAAACTTGTTTGCTAAAGGATTGGCTTTCTTGCAAATAGAATAGCTAGCAATATGTTAGGTCTACTGGCAAAAACAGCAAGTTTAACATGGATGGAACTAGAGTATATTATGCTAAGAGAAATAAGTCAGTCAGAGAAAGAAAAATATCATATGATTTCACTCATATGTGGAATTTAAGTTACAAAACAGATTAACATAAGGGAAGGGAAGAAAAATAATACAGAAACGGAGAGGGAGACAAACCATAAGAGACTCCTAAATACAGAGAACAAGATGAGGGTTGCTTGTAGGGTGTTGGGTAGGCGGAAGGGCTGAAGAGGTGAGGGGCATTAAGGAGGACACTGGTTGGGATGAGCACTGGGTGTTATATGTAAGTGATGAAACACTAAAGTCTATTCTTGAAAATATATATATATATAAATATATATTTTACTTAAAAATTAAAAAAGAGAAAAACCAGCAAGTGTATACAAATGTCGCGGTGTTCAGTGAAGGAATCACTGAAGAAGCGCTGTGCTGTGGGTGGGTGCATCTCTTGATACCACTTGCATGGCTTTGCACAAACACTACCTTGTGTGGCCTGCTCCAGCCAACCTGACGTTGTGTCTCCTCATGTCTGGCAGTTGTAGAGCGCCGTGGAACAATCAGTTCCTTGGTTATCCTCCAAGGTGAGCAAGGTGAGTTTTAAACAGCTTTGCTGTCAGGCAGCTTCATATTTTACTCTAGTCTCCCGACCTCACTAATCTTGAGGCTGGCACTGAAGTCAATGAGTCCTCTGCAGCCCGATGCCCCCCAGCGGCTTCTCTCCTCATACAGACAATGCCCCATCATGGCTCTGCCAACCCACACAGGTTTTCAGGGAGCAAAACTGCAATTAGTCAGTGCAGCCATAATCCAACCTTCATACCGTATTTGCTTTCACCAAGCATCCTTGACAGCAGTCCAAAATTAAGCACCCAACGAAGGAAAACTGCCCTTGGAGGTCTGGCCCTCCATACCAAATCACAGCGTCGACTTCGAGCTTTGTCAAATGATCATCATAGAAGAATGTGGGATTACACAGTCATTGGCTTATTAGCATGTCATTTAAGACTTTTCCAAGTCGAATTGACTTCATTCTCCTCAGTGGATAAATATTGAAATTTTCTAAACTCCCATTATATTCCTGGCCAGCATTTTATTCTTCCGGCCAGGAAAAAAAAAAAAAATGAACATGATCCATAGGAGTGTTAATCTTACTTAAAGGAAGGAGAAGCTTGATGAGAAATGGTTCATGATATGACAGATGTCCTAGGAAGGAAATATCTGGAAATAAGACTATTTAAGCTCCTGTGTTCTTAAGTAACTGTGACGGTCCCAACTAAAATTATATCTAGCATTTTATTTCAAGTAAATGAGCTAAATAATGATGTTGTTTGCAGATAGATGCAGATAGAAATGTGTAATAAGCTACTTGACGATGTTTACTACTCTTTTCGGGTTGCCCTGTTGAGCAGATCCTAGTTTGCTACCCACAGGTCACTGACATCTTTAGGTCACCAGCAGGAAATGTGTCACTCCGTGGAAACAATCCTGGGAAAGTAATGAAAAGATCTGCTTTCTACTTCTGCTTTAGAATTGTGGACCAGCAGAGCTCTAAGGGACCTGTTTGTATGGTTGGGATATTGCATGGGCCAGCTTAGAAGATTAACTCCAAGATTGTTCCAAATGGTAGTTCCAAATGAAATGGTGGCCAGAGTTTGGATCAGAAGGATGAGGGTAAGAAATATGCTTGCCCAGTTCTTGATTTGCCTGGTCAGGTATGTCTATCCTCTTACGGTTAACACCTACATCAGTAGTGCGTAGCAGCTAGAAGTTAAAGACTTATGAAGAAAACACTTTATAACCAATGAAATATCTAATATTCTTAGATGAGGCAGGTGGCATTCCATATCTAATGCTATGCATTATTTTCCTGTTTCCCTTTTGCATATGGCAGCAATATAATAAAGAGAACTGAGTCCTGAAGAATTATGAATATAACAATGCTTGTCTTTGGTTTCTCTGTCAGGAAAAAATACAGAAAGTTCTGGTTATTGTGCTGTATTAAAGTTTATCTGGGCACTAATGAATGGGGAGAGAAATGCCCTAGGAAATCTCTTAACTTTTCCAGACCTCAGGGTCCTCATCAAGAAGGTAGGGATTATGATGACTAGCTTATAAGGTGCTTATTTTTGTTAATGCATTCTCACCACCACTTTATTGGCCTAGACCTTTGTCTTGTCATGCATGAAATTATTGCCTTGCTTTTCTATCTCATTTCTGGGCTTATCTGTTTCCCTTTCTAATCCCTCCCACTCTCATTGCCAGGCTGATCTTCCCCAAACTGCGCTTTGACAGCCGTGCTCTGATACTTCCAGAAATACCATCTGTTTGCTGCCCTATCAAATCTAATGTTAGTGGGTAAATCATACAAATTTATTGTGGTAGCATTTTCTGGCATATAATCCCTGGGCCAGGAGGCTGATATTTTCTCAGGATAACTAAAAGTACCAAGAGAAAGAGGAGGCTTCTCAATGCCCCCCGTTCCCAAATGAGTTATTTCCCACCTTGGCCCTGGATATCAGAAATGGATATCAGAAAATAATAGGAACTACGGGGTACCTGGGTGGCTCAGGTAAGTATCTGATTTTGGCTCAGGCCATGATCTCGCGGTTCATGAGTTTGAGCCCCGCGTTGGGCTCTGTGCTGACAGCTTGGAGCCTGGAGCCTGCTTCGGATTCTGTGTCTCTTTCTCTCTGCCCCTCCCTCACAAACACTCTCTCTGTTTCTCTCTCTCTCTCTCTCTCTCTCTCAAAAATAAATAAACACTAAGAAGTTTAAAAAAAAGAAAATAATAGGAACTAATGTTTTCATATTTTTTAGCTGCTTATGAGGCACTTTCACTGATACTTACTTATTGAGAATTTTATAAGTTCTTCCAGAATTGCTATGCACTTTGGGGCTGGAGGTATAATGCATGAAGATAGGATAAGCAGAGGAAGCAGGGGTGAGGAATTTGTATTTACAGAAATATTTATTTGATAGTGAATTGCTTTTTTTTTTTTATTGGCCATAAGGAAACCTATCTCTTGAAGTGTTGAGAAATGTATATATGAGGAAGAGAGTTTACTTCTATAATATCTCAGCAAGAAAGAGAATTCCAGATATACAGATATATAAGGAATAAATATGAATTTTAATCAGCCCTCAGGAACAAGTAACAGCAAAACACTGAAGATCCTGTATTCAGATCATACCATAGAAGGATTTTGAACTTTTCTACCTCAAAGCAGGTTATAATAGTTTAATAGTTTTTCAGATGACACAAAATTTCAGTGAAAGACAGAAATGCTGAAAGCAAGAGAAAAGTAACATTGGAAATGAAAATAGCATCAGTGAAAATATGGAGAGCTGCAATATTTGCACCACCACGTGAATGCTTATTTCTAAGATTACATCGCCACCTAGTAAATCAGTGTAGAAATGCATGCACAGCCAAGGACAGCTGCAGTCAGGCACTGAGCTCTAAGCTTCTGGTTACAATTCCCGTGGGCACCTTACTCCAAGGATCTGCACACAAAAAGCAAGCAAGTGACCTCTACTAGCCTCCCCAGTTCTCAATGCCCAATCCCAGCTCACATTCTCCTATTCATATAGGGCTATGAAATGCAGAAGACAGCAGCACACATTTTAGATAGGAAGATGTGTCAAGAATTTCTCTCCATCTCTGTTATCTACCCATGGAAAATGATTAGTTAAAACTATGCCTATTATCACTTGCCGTTCTAAATAATTTAACTCCAGGCTGTTCATTACTGAAAATACTTTTCATTTTGTACCGTCATCTCTGTCTAGTAAAAGAAGTGGTCTGGACATGGTCTTTGTGAGGACGCTCTCAAATCCTGGAATTCGAAACACTAAACTGGTAATCTTACTTTTTTTTTTAAGCCCATGTCTTGAGTTTACTGTTATTTTAAACAATCTCTTTGTTTCTTCTGCAGTGGTTGTTGGCACAGAATGCTTGATCACCTCCTCTGTTTTTTCTGTTTTGTTTTGTTTTTAGTAAAGAGATTGCTTGCTAATAAAAATACTGCATAGGGTTTTAACTATAGGGAGTTGATAACATGGCTATATATACCCTTACTGGTCCCAATTTTTTTAATCTGTGAGATGGGGATAACAATAGTACATACATCACTGGAATTTTAGGAGAGATGAGTTAAGCAGAAGTGCTAAAAATGTTAGTATTATTATTAACAACAAAAATACAAAACAAATGCACTACAACAGAAATTGATTAAGAGACGGTAGAAACAAAGAATAGAAACTAATCTCATTGTGCCACCCACAATAGATCAAAACACTTTAGCCAAACAAATCGATGTAGAGGAGGAATCATATATTCCGAGACCAGGAAACCATCTATTTTTAAAATGTCAAGTGATTATATTTTTAAAAAATTATTAAATCTTAATAATTATAAAATTGATTAAATTTAAGTGCTTAAAAAACCTGAAAATACACCTCCATTCTTTTTTGTATACTTTCTTCCTTCCTTTTAGAAACCTATCCTCGCTTCGGCTCTCAAAATAACATCTCTATTTTATTTCAAGCACTACTTACAATATTTTGGCTAAAGGGATTAACCAAGAGTTTAGAGCAGAAAATAGGGGAGAGGGCATTTTTGTTGTGGGACACTTGGCATAGAGGCTGTCAGTCATGTGATCAGCAATTTCACTTCAACCAGACAGGCCAGAGCCTGCCATTTGTCCCTCAAATGCCATTTTTCCTTTTTCCTTAAAGGTAATAGAACCTTTGGCTAGCACGTAACTCTATGACTAAATATGTCCTAGTTGCTCTCTAAAGTTAAGTGTGTCCTTTGGACTTACGATGTGTGTAACGTTTGGGTCATGCCCTTATGGTGAACACGTGTGCCATCCTCCCCTTACCTTTTTCTGCTTTTATGTTGTCTGAGATGTAGATATGGTGGGAAAAGAGCAGCCATAATGGGCCAAGAAGTGGAAGCTAAGTTCTCAAGAGGAGTAGAGCAATAAGATAAAATCAGCCTGGTTTCCCAGCACCACTGATGTTTCCTAACAGCCATGAAATGTCTAAGCAGACCTTAGAAGAGGGGGAAGCCAATTCCTATCTTACTTTAGCTTATATAGTTTTGAGTCTCTTTGTTACAGCCATCTAGGCTGCATTACATGAATTCTAACAGTTTCAAAGAGTCACAAGCCCTAGAAATATGAATGTAAATTACAGATTTTAAGTATGAAGAATGTGCCTTCAAAGTACTAGTTCCCAAAGACTGGTCCTTTAAGGATGCTGAAAAACCAAAGATTTGTTATGTATGCAAGGAAAGACTTCTCTTCTTAATGGTAGGGTAATTCTACTGTGTGGTGTTGGGGAGGAGGAATCCTGCTTTCCTAAAAAGAATCTGTGAAGAAATTAACTCAGGGTAGAAGGATGGCTTGGCTGGCACCCATGTTTTATGCAGTGCAAAGAAACAACTCTACATAAAAAGGAAGGGAAAAGATCAAGGGCTATATCTGAGTACTGTGTATAGAAATAATCATGGAAAAAAGCTATAGTGGACAAACCAAAGAAGGCCTTTAGGAGATAATAAAATATTAACTGAGGTTTATTAAGATATTTACTGCCTAGATAAATGTAATTATCTATCTCCTCTAATAAGAGCTAATCATAGGACTCTTCCTATGTTCCAGGCATTGTTCTAAGGGTTTTACATTTATAACACACGTAATCCTTATCGAATTTTCTGAGGCAGGTGCTGTTATTATTATATTATATATTATATACTATATATTATATTTTGGTTTTCCAGATAAACTGAAGCATTGGTATGTGAAATTACTTGGCAAAGTCATGCCTGATAATAACATTTGACATTTGAATGCAAGCACTTTGTTCTAACTAACATGTTCTACTGTCTTTATTAAATACTCACTAAATTCTCCATTGCTAACTATTATTTTCAGATAAATAGAATTTAGACACATTGTTATATTTAGTTAACCCATACCCATTAGTATACTGAGGACTTCCCAGTAAATAAATCCACTTAATTCTGTTTAAGTCAGAATGTCCCAAGTGTAGTTGATCATAGAACCAATGTATTAAGCATAGTCTATTAACACCCAAGAATCTAGTGTTTCATTGAACATATTTTTTGAAATTCTAGGGGAGAAAAATATACTGACTTCAGGGTCGTAAGGTACACAATATGGTCCTGATTTGGTACTTATTGCATCATGTGCCTTTGAGCAAGCCATTGCAGATTTCTGGGCTTAAATTTCTTGATCTAAGAAAATAGTGGTCTTGGACTTGATGAAGAAATGGTAAGTGACATCTGTGTTTAAGAACCAGGTTTGTAATGGGGCGCCTGGGTGGCGCAGTCGGTTAAGCGTCCGACTTCAGCCAGGTCACGATCTCACGGTCCGTGAGTTCGAGCCCCGCGTCAGGCTCTGGGCTGATGGCTCAGAGCCTGGAGCCTGTTTCCGATTCTGTGTCTCCCTCTCTCTCTCTGCTCCTCCCCCGTTCATGCTCTGTCACTCTCTGTCCCAAAAATAAATAAAAAACGTTGAAAAAAAAATTAAAAAAAAAAAAAAAAAAAAAAAAAAGAACCAGGTTTGTACTTAGGAGAAGCAAAACTAGAAATACATCTATGAAAAGCTGAGTAACAGTCCAGTTTTAAGTGGAAAGGGTGAAAGTAGAACCAGGGAGATTCTGTAACAAGAGGCTTTTTCTTAGGCATTTGAGCACTGGCATATAAGAATCTCTCTCTCTCTCTCTCTCTCTCTCTCTCTCTATATATATATATATACATGGCAGATGCCCCATAAATACTTGGGTTCTACAACTAGATTTCATAATCATGGTAAGTCACTGATTTCCATATTACTTCAAATCCACTACATTTTCCATCAATATCTTCTCCAGCTTGTGACCCAGGACATCCAACCAGCTATTTTACATTTATCTTGTTCATGTAGTGCCTTGACAAAACTTTTATAAAGGAAGACTCAAATAAAATTGACAGTTGATCCTTGGCCAGATATATCAGATAGAGTAAAACATTCTAGGCAGAGGAAGTAGCATGTGCAAAGGCGTGAAAGTAAGAAAAGGTGGGGTAAGTTCAGTAATCTATGAGTAATACAGTGTCAGAGTTTATGGGATTGTAGGTGTGGGGGTTGGTAAAGAAGAAGAGTCACAGGGAGAAGTGGCTGGATATTCAAGATGGATCTGAGTAGTGGAGTTTGTTCTGTGTGGCATTAAGGCTGCCTCTCCCTTCATAGATTCAAGATTTAGATTCATTTCAGTAGGAGTGCCTAACAATAAAACACAAAATAGAACTCCCTTCATTCTGATCAGATTTCATGCCTTTTTGTTTCATCTTTTTCAGAAAAAATTAACATATAAGTATCCAATTTGGTTTTAATAAAATAATCCAATCATTATGATGCTGTGATAGAACAGATCATGGTTTCTCAAATATATGGTTATTTACATAGAAATAATAAATATTTCTGTAGTATGATAACTTCTACATAGTCCTTCTGATGTGGGCTGTCTTTTAGATAAGTCTACTCTATATGATAAGGTTCTTTTGGAACTTTTGGAACTAAATTCATCTCTGGGTGAGACCAGAATGAAAGAGAAACTTGTGTATCAAATATAATTGATGTTATTGCTGGAGACCACTGGTTAAAACAGATCTAGTGAATACAGAGGAAATCTTTACTTATACAACACAGAACACACTCCTCTACCTGGTCTGAGCTACCAATTCAGTTTCATTCATCTCCAGCCACTCCTTATTACCACACAGTCCCACTCTCTGGTCATTCCAGATCCCCTACTGCTCCCCTAACATCCCTGTATTTTCTTGTAAAGCTTCTGAACATGCTCTTTTCTTGCTCTGGTCCAGGAAGAGATTTACCTTTGGCTGTTATAATAATGTTTTGACATAATTAAATTAATTTTGACATCAATCCCTTACTGTCACTTGGGTCAGTTATTAATTACAGCGATTACAGCTATTATTAATCTTGAAGTTTGATTGATGGAGGAAAAGGAATTGATAGAAAGGAAAAAAACGTGGCTATCGAGAAAGGAGACTTCTCCAACTTTTTTCTGTTTAGAGATAACCACATTCACACCTAGAAATTTAGAGGAGAAATAATCCTTCACTGAGATCCAGTTGAGGGGAAGGAAGGAAGGAAGAGAGGAAGAGGGAAGAAGGAAGGGAAGAATGAAGGAAAGAAGGAAGGGAAGAAGGAAGGAATGGAAGAAGGAAGAATGGGAGGAAGGAAGGGAGGGAGGTAAAGGGGAGTGGGGAAAAGAAGCAAGGAGAAAAGAATCTCCTTTATTTCAAGTACTCTTCTTCCTAAATCAGCATACATGATTTTATTTTATTTTATTTTATCTGAATAGGTTCACAATCCTGTGAGGTTGGAATCACTATTTCCATTTTACTTTGAAGCATTGAAGACTCAGAAAGTAAATAATACTTCTGAGGTTTTGTAGCTAATAATATAACAGAGCTAGAGTTTGAACCCAAATTTTTAATATATAAAGTTTACCCCTGTTTCCATTTCATCAACGACTAGCTCTGTTTAATGCCTTCTTATAGGTAAGAAGTTAGTGAGGTGGTAATTTTGGTCTCTCAGTTTACAGTCTGGTGTTCCAGCCCTGTTCCATTTAAATTACTGTATTTTAGATGGGAAGATACATTCTGTCCTATACATTTTGCTTGTGGCCATTAACATTAACCATTGACCGAATGGCCATCTGTTGGATTAATTTGGCACACTACTCTTATTTTTTTTGGAAATTATTGGAAAGGTTAAATAATTTTGACTACCAGGTATAGACCAAACAACATGTATTGCATATTGTTTGGTAATTCTGGATTTTAAAATTATTCTTGGTTGCATGCTTTCCTTTTTAGAATGTATTGAACTAGACACGGGCTAAGCTAGACGTTAGAATAGGAATTTGATAAGCTGCATTCTAAAAGCCCTTGAGACTCTGGGTTTTGGCTATCATATTTAGAATTACTATGATAATGTATTACAAAATAAGGATAATGAGGAGGGACAAAAGGGGAAGGAAGAGACTTTCATAATGTTGAGGTGGTTTCAAGCACAGTGAAGAGTAAGAATAAGCTTGGTTGTCCTATAGCATCAGGCAATGACAGTGTAAAAAAAGAACACTGTAATAGCAACACTAAATGAGAAAATAGCTTTGCTGTGTTTCACCCTGGTCCATATAAGATGTTTTATCTTTCCAGTTGACTGGATATATAGGTTGTTAATAGAATCCTCAATAGCAACTACAACAGCAACGGAAATAGAAAGAAGTAGGATATAAATGCTTTTTTTTTTTTTTTTTTTTTTTTAAATTTTTTTTTCAACGTTTTATTTATTTTTGGGACAGAGAGAGACAGAGCATGAACAGGGGAGGGGCAGAGAGAGAGGGAGACACAGAATCGGAAACAGGCTCCAGGCTCCGAGCCATCAGCCCAGAGCCTGACGCGGGGCTCGAACTCACAGACCGTGAGATCGTGACCTGGCTGAAGTCGGACGCTTAACCGACTGCGCCACCCAGGCGCCCCAATAAATGCTTTTAAATCCACTGAAATTCAAGTGGGGTATGTGATGTGTAAGGGTTAAATTCTTGCCTTTAAATTTTCTAATAAACTTGGTAACAGGCTGTTAAAAGTTTATTAGCTTGATGTTGGTTAATCATCCTTATTGTTTCTATTCTGGGCCACAGTAAAGGCACACAAACCAAATTAACCAGCACGCGTGCCCTCTATAAGAATCTCTTTAAAATAATTTATTTAGCTAATTCATTCCTAGATTTTTGAGTTCTCTGAATTATAGAATTCCTCAAATGAACCAGCACCCCAAGTTGTTTGCCAAATATAAAGATGAAAAGAAAAATGAGCTCTCTGAAAATACCCTCTGGGACTAATTACCCTGATCTGACTAGACTGGTTGTTACATCTGAATTATAGTCATGAATAAGTTAGATCTTAATTAAAGTCATGTATGGGGTCCAAGAGGCAATGTCATACAGGCAAAAAAGCTGTTTTGTAATAAGTGGAAATTAGTACCATAATGCTTTATGAGAAATTGGGCTCATGGTTAGAAACCTATCTGCTGAGATGTGTAAGAAATTTCAGACTTAAAAAACTTGACCCACCTTCTTTCACATGTATGGATCTTTTCTAAATTTTTAGTCCTGAGACATATTAGTTGTTGGGTTTTCAATAACACAAATAATAGATTTTCAAATTAGTCTTATTTTTCATTTATTTTCTTTCACCTGCAAATTTTTTGCAGCTTTTATTTAAAGTTTTCAACTTTCCTAATAGTTCCCATCATCTTATATGGATGGGAGACAGAGAAGCAAGAAAGATTCTGGTTAGGTTAGACAATATAGGAGAGAATCTCCTGGTAGTAGAAGGTATTAAACATTAGAAAATAGCCCTGGAGTAGATAATGGCATTTTCTTCTCCAGAGCCCTTTAAATTTAAAGAAGTTTCCTTTGGAAGGCAAGGGAATGAACTCTATGTTTCTTGTCTATTCCTTTCACTGAACAATGAAAATGTTCTAAAAGTTTGTCACCAGCCATCAGAAGGAAGTGAGATATCGAATGTGTACAATAAACCCACCATCCAGGCAACCCCCTTGTTAGGCCTAAGCTGAGGATCACAGCGTATGCACATTTGAAAGAAGCTCACATTGAGTGCTTCTAGAAGTCTAAGCTAATAGACTTCTAGAAATGATGACAGACTCTAGCCTGCTGTATAGAAGTAGCCTGACAACAAGCCATGCATGGAAGAAGTTTCCAGAGGGAAGCATATTTTTCTGAAATTTTTCATTTAAGTTGGGTTCCTAATATTTCCTGGGAGAAGTAGTTTCCTGGGGAAGAGGTACAGAGTAGTTTTAATTTTTCCTCACATTTGACAAGGATTTCTGATTGTGTTTACAAAATGCTCTCACATCTACGGTGAGTTGTTAGATGAATAGAAGTGGTTATTCCAATTTTATAACTGGAGGAAATTAAGACTTGGAGAAATTCTGTGACTTGCTCCAGGCCATAGGAGCTGGAAAATGGCAGAGATAGATCTCAAATGCAAGTGTCCTGACTATTAGTATTTTTCATACATATCTTGACATTTTAAAAATGGATTCAGTCCTACGTTGCTGGAATTGAGGTAGTAAAGGAAGCTCAATAATTTTCTTTCTTAAGGGAAATTCTAAAAATTGTCAGAGTAAGGCTTTTAGCTGTTGATTTGGAGAGTTAAGGTCTCGATTTCAACTACCCCATCTACAAAGCCCGGCATGTAATCTTATACTGATATGCAGTTTGAATGTACTTGTATAGAATGGGTCAGAGGCTCTTATGTCCTTTTTCAATATATTGGTTCATAAATTCATATACTGTAAGAGTCAGATAGGATCTTAAATATCATTTAATCTAGTGTTTTGATTTACACATGAGGAAACTGGAATAAAGGGGCTAACTCTATGCTTGTTAGATATATGCTACAAATGAGAAATCTCAGTGAAAATGTTTTTTTAAAGAAAAATTCCAAAACAGAATAAATGCCACAAAAACCCTGAGCAGTGTTCTTTAATAAAAGTTCAGAAAGAAATTAGTAGCTTTGTATTAATCAGATTTTAACATTAAGTTTGTATTAAAAATATTAGTGTAATCACGACGCATCCATGAACTGTTACACAAGGGAGTGAGAGATGGTGGATACAGATGATCTGTGGTCTGAGGTTGACTAGCTCATGAAAACACAACAATTGTGTAGTTAGCAGATTTCCTGATTTTTGTAGTATTTTGATGAGGACTCAGTCATCTTAAAGAGTACAGCAATTTGAAGATGAGTCTGCATTTCCATATATATCCTTAGGCTGTGTGCCAAGGGAAGCAGTGAATTTAAAAATGTATGTGCTTGTCTTCTGCTTTTTCTGAATCATTCGTGTATTTGTGTTTGGCCTACAGTATGCTTCTTTCTTATCCGAATCCATCCTTAAACAAAGTCATCTGCTAATAATGAATGTTCATTAATGCCTTGAATGACTTATATATGCAGCATAATTGCACTTTTCTCAGAGATTGGATTATAGAATAAGTGAAAATCATATATAGTAGAGTTGCTCTTAAAATGTCCCATAAGGTGTAGTATCAGAGTAACCCAAATGAGTTTTATATAGCTAATTTTCTTTCTTATTTCTTGAAGTGAGCTCCAGATGAAGCATCTGGCTTACTTTTAGGGGCCATATGATACAAAACAAACAAATAAGCAAAAACATATAGCAGCTTTAAACACTAGAATTGTAGCAGGCACCCAGGACACATGTGCATGGAATGGGCTGGCTCGTGGAAACCAGACCCAGTGGGCAAGAGCAGGTCCCTCTCATTTCATGATTATTCTAGGCTATTCACAGCTGAGTAAAATGGTAACAAGATTCACATGAATTATTTAAATTGTTATCTCTCCTTCCCTCTTTTGTTTCTATGTGTGTGGAATTGAATTAGCCAAGTTAAATGCCTCAATATGTGTCTTCGTAGCACTGCCTTCCCCAACTCTTTACGTCAACAAGTACGAAGTATAAAATAAATAAGAATACTGATTATGTATGATATTTGAAGGCAACTGCCATGGTCTGAAGGTGGTGTCCCCCCTGAAACACATATATTGAAATCCTAACTCCCAAAGATGATGGTTTTAGGAGATGAGGCTTTGGGGAGGGCCAAGAGGGTGGAGCCCTCTTGAATGGGATTGGTGCCCTTATAAAAGAGTCTCCACAGACCTGTCTAGTCCCTTCTGCCTGTGAGTATGCTGCTACAGGTATATGACCAGGAGAGTCGTCACTCAGCCACGCTGGCACCCTGGCATCAGACTTTCAGCCTCCAGAACTGTGAGAAATAAGTCTCTCTTGTTTATAAGACACCCCACCTGTGCTATTTTGATATAGCAGCCTGAACAGACTAAGACAACAGCATTTGAGTTTGGACTATAGAATGTCTCTTTCTTACCCCCATCCATCCTTAAACAGAATCTTCTGAGTAATTTGATGAATTGGCTATGACTTCACTGAATATCACAGTTGATTTAAAAACTATTCTTGCATTCTGGATATTCAACAGCCTTATCACAAAAAATATTCCTCTCATGATAGGTGGTTCTTTGAATGGAATTAACTCAAGAGTGGTAGGGAAATTTAATGCAAATGCTAACAGACATGCTTTGTGAATTTTAGGACCTAAAGACTCCTTCCCAGAAGAATATACACCTACATCAGGATTTTCAGCTTGAGCCTGGGCTATATCCAAGGCTGGGAATTGGGCAGGTCTAGGCAGAGCCTATTAGCAAAGGAGATAGAAAGGCTCTGAGGAGACAGGTCTGTGCAAGAGAAGCGGCCAGGTCTGTGAAGCTGAACAATAGTCCTTTTTTTTTTTTTTTTTTTTTTCATCCCAAACCCAAAGAGTTCTGAAAACAACTCCCAGTCCTAAGTTTCCTGCAAAGGTATTTGGTGGGAAAACCTGAAGTGAACTGATGCATATATCCTGAGTCTCTATTTGAGCCTCTTTAATGTTCCTTAATTTCACTGCAGATTGTTGGAGTGTTTGATTACAGGTATTGCACCACAACCTGCTGGGGGTATTATGAAATACGCAGTGTGGACACTATGCTATCTTTTTCAAACTGGAAAGTTTCTGAATTCTAAAACTCATTTGCCTTGCAGGGAAGGAATTGTGGACTTGTGATATTGTACTGTACAGAGTTTCCACGTTTTTGTACTAAATTTACTTTAGGCTCCAGGTTCCTACTTTGGAAACTGCTTACTGTCTTATCTTTTATGTGACCTCTTCATTTATGCTTAACTCTGTGGTTATTGAGAAGGCTAAGTGAGGCTATGTATCCTTCGCATTTCTTCTCTCTGTATAAAATTCTTTAATCTTTTTGATTAAAGAAAATTTCTGGTTACTGTTTTTTGAGTCCTTTGGTGCCTTAAGTTTGAAACAGCATTAAAAACAACCCACTCAGTCAGAAAGAGCAAAATCACAAGAATGATGGGTATGTCTGGAGAACTCAGTGGTACTTCAGGTGTGGAATCACCATAGAGTGCATGAGGCTAATGGTCTCTCCATCGCGGAGATTGTTGTCCTGGGTGTAACTCATTGAGAAGCAACGAGACCCCCCCCCCCACCTGCTGTCCAGTATTTCAAAGCCCTTTATTGCTTTATTTTTTCAGAGGTGCATCAGGTAAATGGAGTGCTTATAATTGTAGGTGTAGTACCAGCCATTAAAGCAAATATATTTACAGCCCCTGTAATTATATTTTGGTAAAAGTTGTTCTGGATGGCTCAGCAGGCCTCCTCCCTAGGTAATATGTTTACTTCGATATTTTCTCCAATGATGCAGAACGGCTTATAGTCCAAACATTTTCTCCTGATGATACTTTTATTTCTGGCATGACCTTCTTCTCTTTCAAATCTGAAGGAAAAAAAAAACAATTTATAGAAACATATAGAGTGACAGATGGATGTAATGCACTCCATGAACTTATTGATTTATTGACCGATAGTCACATTTAAAAAAATCTATAATCCAGAGGCTAATGAAAGAAGGAAAGCACAGTAATCATGATGTTAAATAAAGTGTATGTTCAGGCATGATGTTTGAATTCTTACTTTGATGTCCTTTTTCATAGATATTCTTGCACAGATTTTTCTACTGCATAGGTAT
Organism: Puma concolor; assembly: GCF_028749965.1. NCBI lineage: Eukaryota > Metazoa > Chordata > Mammalia > Carnivora > Felidae > Puma > Puma concolor. The sequence continues at coordinate 109,967,411 of NC_141675.1, read as the reverse complement.
TTGTGCAGAAAACAGGGCAATAGATACTGTTTAATAGAAATACTGTATCACAGCTTTCTATTCAGCGGCAATATGAGCCTTCTCTTGGGAGTGTTTTAAAGCTTACTTAATTAGGTCACCTTTGGGCAAATTGGGTTTTGGGCAAATTGAAAGGTATCTAAATTCCTTAAGATCACCTCAGTACCATTTAGTGTCCTGGTGTGTTAATTTGCTAAATGGAACCCCAGGGAAGGGAAATAATTAAGCCCATAAATAAAGAAAATAAGTAAATGCTTACTTATACATGAGACTATTCTATATTTTTATAAGACTTTTGACTTTTATTGTGGAGTATAATACAAAATATTTGATGAAAGGAGTTTTTATTATAATTATATAACTTTTTAAAAATCTTTTTTAAAACGCATTTCCATGTTTTTTTCCACAACGGCTTTATAGGCTATAAGGTCATTGGAAGAATTATTTTCTTTCTTTTACAACTTTGTAATGCTTAATATGGTGCTTTGAATACATAGTGGCTATGTGTATTATGTTGGAATTAGAGACATCTATTCTTTATTTAAATTTTTATTTAAATTCTATGGGGCTCCTGGGTGGCTCAATCGGTTGAGTATCCTACTTCAGCTCAGGTCATGATGTCAATGGTTCATGGGTTCGAGCCCTGCATCAAGGTCTGCACTGAAAGTTGAGAGCTTGGAGCCTGCTTTGAATTCTGTGTCTCCCTCCCTCTCTCTCTGCCCCTTCCCTGCTTGTGCTCTCTCTCTCAAAAATAAATTTAAAAGTGTTTCATTTAAATTCTGGTTGGTTAACATAAAGTGAAATATTGGTTTCAGTAGTAGAATTCAGTGATTCATCACTTACATAAAACACCCAGTACTCAACACATGTGTCTTCCTTAATACCCATCACTCATCTCGCCCATCCCCCACCCACCCTTCTCCATCAACCCTCAGTTTGTTCTCTATTATTAAGAGTTTGTTATGGTTTGTTTCCCTGTCTTTTTTTCTTTTTGTCTCCCTTCCCATATGTTTGTCTGTTTTGTTTCTTAAATTCCATATATGAGTGAAATCAAATGGTATTTGTCTTTCACTGACTAATTTCGTTTACATAATATACTCTAGCTCCATCAATGTGGTTACAGATGGCAAGATTCCATTCTTTTCAATGGCTGAGTTACATTTCATTGTATATATATATATATACATACGTATATACATATATATACCACATCTTCTTTATCCCTTCATCAGTTGATGAACATCGGGCTGTCTCCATGTTTTGGCTATTTTTGATAATGCTGCTATAAATAGTAGGGTACATGTACTCTTTCAAGTCTATATTTTTATATCATTTGGGTAAATACCTAGAAGTACAACTGCTTGGTCGTAAGATAGTTCTATTTTAAACTTTTTGAGGAACCTCCAAACTGTTTTCCAGAATGGCTGCACCAGTTTGCATTCCCACCAGCAGTGCAAAAGCATTCTCCTTTCTCCACATCCTTGACAACATCTGTTGTTTCCTGTGTTAATTTTAGCCATTCTGACAGGTGTAGGTGGTATTTCAGTGTGGTTTTGATTTGCATTTCCTTTTTTTTCAATATATGAAGTTTATTGTCAAATTGGTTTCCATACAACACCCAGTGCTCATCCCAAAAGGTGCCCTCCTCAGTACCCATCACCCACCCTCCCCTCCCTCCCACCCCCCATCAACCCTCAGTTTGTTCTCAGTTTTTAAGAGTCTCTTATGCTTTGGCTCTCTCCCACTCTAACCTCCTTTTTTTTTTTTTCCTTCCCCTCCCCCATGGGTTTCTGTTAAGTTTCTCAGGATCCACATAAGAGTGAAAACATATGGTATCTGTCTTTCTCTGTATGGCTTATTTCACTTAGCATCACACTCTCCAGTTCCATCCATGTTGCTACAAAGAGCCATATTTCATTCTTTCTCATTCCCACGTAGTACTCCATTGTGTATATAAACCACAATTTCTTTGTCCATCATCAGTTGATGGACATTTAGGCTCTTTCCATAATTTGGCTATTGTTGAGAGTGCTGCTATAAGCATTGGGGTACAAGTGCCCCTATGCATCAGTACTCCTGTATCCCTTGGGTAAATTCCTAGCAGTGCTATTGCTGGGTCATAGGGTAGGTCTATTTTTAATTTTTTGAGGAACCTCCACACTGTTTTCCAGAGTGGCTGCACCAATTTGCATTCCCACCAACAGTGCAAGAGGGTTCCCGTTTCTCCACATCCTCTCCAGCATCTATAGTCTCCTGATTTGTTCATTTTGGCCACTCTGACTGGCATGAGGTGATATGTGAGTGTGGTTTTGATTTGTATTTCCCTGATGAGGAGCGACGTTGAGCATCTTTTCATGTGTCTGTGAGCCATCTGGATGTCTTCTTGGAAAAGTGTCTATTCATGTCTTCTGTCCATTTCTTAACTGGATCGTTTGTTTTATGGGTGTTGAATTTGATAAGTTCTTTATAGATTTTGGAATACTAACCTTTTATCTGGTAGGTGTTTTGCAAATATATTTTCCCATTCTGTAGGCTGGTTTTTGGTTCTGTTGAATATTTCCTTTGCTGTGCAGAAGCTTTTAATCTTGATGAGGTCCCAATAGTTGAGTTTTGCTTTTGTTTCCCTTGCCTCTGGCTACATGTCTAGTAAGAAGTTGCTGTGGCCAAGGTCAAAGTTGCTGCCTATGTTCCCCTCTAGGACTTTGATAGTTTCCTGTCTCACAGTTAGGTCATTCATCCATTTTCAGTTTATTTTCGTGTGTGGTGTCAGAAAGTGGTCCAGTTCCATTCTTCATGTTGCTGTCCAGTTTTCCCAATATCGTTTGTTGAAGAAACTGTGTTTTTTTCCATTGGATATTATTTTCTGCTTTGTTGAATGAAGATTAGTTGACCAGATAGTTGTGGGTCCATTTCTGGGTTTTCTATTATGTTCTGCTGATTTTATGAATCTATTTTTGTGCCCGTACCATACTGTCTTAATGACTACAGCTTTGTATGTAGCTTGTCAGCTTGTCAGCTTGTAGATGTCTCCAGTTTTGTTTTTTGTTTTCAGGATTGCTTTGGCTATTCAGGGTCTTTTGTGGTTCAATACTGGAAGCATCTATTCTTATAAAACCCAGGATTCTGGAGTCAAATGAGGAAAAAAATGTAAATTAATATGCCTCATGGAAATTTTTAGTTACTTAACGCAGCATAGATCTATGGTTTTGGCCTTTCCAATACCTTTTCTCCAATGGGTGATGGGCCCATTTTTAAACATGTAATACAACATGTCTGTTAGTCAGTGTCTCATCTAGTTCTTGACAACAGGAATTGTGCACTAGGATACTCTAAATATGGGTTTCTTGTCCCATTACCAGTACACTAGTCCTATTTTTAACAGGGTCAATGAAAACATTTGCATGGCATTTTATACATGCATGTTAGGAGAGAGAAACACATCCTTTCAGATTGTGAGCTGTTAAAATAGAGAGACCAGACAACATCCTTTATTTCCATATAGAAACTCAGTTTGTTAAAGGAGAGAATGGAGCCAATATACAAAGAGCAGCAAGAAAAACAGCCAAAATATGGATGAGAGTCATTTAATGCCTTAATCTAGCCACACCTGAATTTTATTTTTGGGTTTCCTAGTTATGAAGCTCATTTCCCCTTCACTTACGTTGGTTTCAGCTAGGTTTAATTCATATGAAACTCGAAGTATCCTAATAAATTTGGCACCTTTGGAAAGGAATAATGGCTCACTACAAATAGCTTCTTTTTTTTTTCTCCCTAGAAATCTTGTCTGCTTTTTCAGAAGCTGCTATTAGGTAAAGGCTGATATTTGGATGTCAATGCATAGATTACTCAATATAACTGAGGAGTGAAATCCAATGTTTTAGTTATGTTTATTAAAAGCATAATTAGCAAAATAGCAGTAGAAAATTTATTCTTTTACAATGATAAAAGGATTCAGAGTGAAGCAAATTGTAAAGAACAGCTAAATACAATGATGGCATATTCACCCACTGAATATGGAGTTATCATTAATTGCTTAGCTAAATATTGACTTTTATTCTTACACGTAAGAATAATTTTTACTTTTCTCACCAATTTAATTTTATGTCTGCACAAATCCCACTTTCCTCTGCCTTTTGCTTCTCATCCTTTGCAATAAGTCTTGCTACAGGTGCTGCAGCTACTTCCGATTTCAGGATAGATTCAAAATTTTTTCAGCTGTCTAGCTTCTGAGGGATGATTTTGATTTGCTTTTTGCCTCTAGAAACACCCTACAAGGGAAACTGAGGCTACTGCCTAAGGTTTGTTCTATTCTGTGTCTTGGACAGCTTTCTTTTCCTTCCTTGCTGCCTTCTCCCTCCCTCTTGCTCTTTTCTCTCCCTCCCACTCCTTTTTCTTGCCCCTATGCATAGTCAAAGCAAAATGGAAAATGAGCTTTACTGTAGATGGAATGTCTTGGGTATATCAAACCCTGTGAAAGATTATTTCTCCAAACATGTCAGTCTTTCCCTTTCCTTCCTTGAAACTGGGACATGCTCACCCCCTTTCCATTTTATATTATTTTAACACATTTTATTGTTTTAAAGTTTATTTACTTTGATAGAGAAAGAGAACATGAGTGGGGGTGGGGTGGGGGGAGGAAAGGCAGAGAGAGAGGGAGAGAGAATCCTGAGCAGGTTCTGCACTGTCAGCGTGGAGCCCTACACGGGGCTCAAACTCAAAAACCGTGAGATCATGACCTGAGCTGAAATCCATAGTTGGACGTTTGACTGAGCCACCCAGGCACCCCTTAAAACATATTTTAAATAAAGATGCACAATTTAAAAAACCAGATACATGTTGGTTTTTCATATATAGTGAGTTAGGTAAATATTTGTAAACAAAATGTTTCTAAATTCAAAGTTACTTTTAGGACCCTAAATTTCTCTACAATTGTTATCAATTGTTATCATCAAAGTATTTTATAAATTCCCCCGGTAGAATTAGTTTTGATGAACGCAGTATGATTTGGAGTACCCTCAATACATAGTCATTTGACAATTGTTGTTTTAAGCACTGGCAAGCCTGCAGCAAATTTTAAAATATATTAAAAGGTGTTTATCATACCCAGTATCTAATAGATGTAATCACACAAAAGGTTTTCAAGACAACTCAGAAGATTCATTTTATAGGCACAATATTATGGCAATTTATCATAATGTTATCTTCTGGATGCTGTAGTTTTGGCTGAGGTAAAGATCTGCTGTTGCACATCTCACTGTCCATGGTCAGTGTTCATGTAAAAGCTCGCATCCTATCTAGGCTTAGATTTATGCATTCGTTTTTGGTTCAAGGTTTCTTGCTCCCGCTGGCAAACACAGATGGTCCTTAACTCCTCTCCACCTGAATGTGCACAGAATACAATTATGATGGGAACTAACATTACCTGAAATACATTTCTGTTTATGCTTGTAGACCAAGGTCAGAGCAATTAATCTGAAAGATGGGAGCACCGCGGATTATGCCAAACAATATTTCCCACCGGAATGTGATACCATATATCACAAAGAGGCAAAATATTCATGCAAATCCTCTGCTGGCCTCTCTGTCAACCCAGGTTTACTGTCACTAAATATGAAGTTTACAAAATAGACTGCACGGAATGCAGATGTTTCTAGTGGTGTGTGTTTCATGCACATGTTGCAGTAATATTGCGGTGATTAATTTTTCCAGCTTGATTGAGATATAATTGATATACAACATTGTGTAAATTTGAGGTGTACAGCATGGTAATTTGATAGACCTATACTGTGAAATGATTACCACAATAAGATTAGTTAACACATTGTGATGTTTATTTTTATGTTGACTTTGACTAGACTATGGGTGCCCAAATATTTGGTCAGACATTCTATGTGTTTTGGGATGAGATTAAATCAGTAGACTGACAAAAGCAGATTACCCTCCCTAACGTGGGTGGGCCCCATCCAATCAGTCAAAGGCCTGTATAGGACAAAAAGTCTGACCCCACTCCCCACCCTGGAGTGAATGAGGATTCCTGCTACTTGACTAGGATATCATTTTTTTCCCCCTGCCTTTGGGCCCAAACTGAAACATCAATTCTTCCTGGGTCTCAAGCTTGCCAGGCTTTGGTTTGAAATTACACTGTTGGCTTTGCTGGTTCTAAGGTCTTTGGGCTTGGACTAAACTCAACCATCAGCTATCCTGGATCTCCTTATTTATCCATTTTCTCATTCTCTCTCCCTTTCCTCCTTTCTCTCTGTCTCTGTTTCATCTATCTATACCTATATAGATAGATGCATCCTATTGGTTCTGTTTTCTAAAGAACCCTGACTAATACAAATATTATGTTGATGATCTAGAAAATAGAGATAGTAATCTTTGCCTATATGACAAAGACTCTGGGGAAATTCCAAATTCATTGAAAACATCCAGAATGGCTGGTATGATGCTGCTGAATAATATCAGGTTTAGTGCTCCCTCCCCTCAGATGCCCAGAGCAATTTGTGATATTAACACAGTTGACCTAGGTACAGTCTCACCCTTTGGGGTGGTAAAGGCATAACAGCTTAGGTCACTAGGATCCTGGCACCAAATCATTTCCAAAAGAAATCCTGTGACTCTAATATCAGATGATAATTGGCCTGTTCTTAAAAAAAAAAAAAAAAAAAAAAAAATCATGATTAATTTATTTGAAGCACTAAACTAGAATTTTTGCAACTAAATCAATATTTGAAAAACAGTTTTCCTTTGGCCTTGAGCTTTCTGGGAACCAGGTAGAACAACAACAAAACTGTGGCAAAGACCTGGTAATTGGTCATTAACTGGCACGTTTCACTGCTGCTCTGGTTGGAGAAGTTAATTGGTAATTAACTGGCACGTTTCACTGCTGCTCTGGCTGGAAATCTCTCCCACCTCCAACCCCCCAGTCATGTCTTCCCTACAAAGAAAAATGGTCCATTGTCCGCCCTCCTCTAGATATGGGAAGTTGCGGTTTGCCTTTGCATTAGAATCCTCTACAACTTTTCAACCGGCTGTAATTCGGGACTAAAACCAATTAATAAATCAAATTAGCAAGATAATAATCATTTGACAGAATTGGAAGCCAATTCCTTAAACTGTCTTTGATTTGACAAATTCATTCAGTGCCCAAAGAGGCCAGTCTTGTGACACCATGAACCTTCCACTATTGCCATTCCCTATCACTCCTGGCATCAATTACTTCATCTTACAGGGCATAGAAGTCAGAGCTGTAGAGAGATAGAAGCAAAGTCTGGTGACCTATTGACTTGACCTTGACAGCAGACTGCAACTGCATTTTTTAAAACTAATCAGGCCTATATAAATTGTTCTTTTGTATAGATGTGATGTAAAACACAAAATATTCTGGGGCTTGAAAACACTTTATACCAGGCTGAAAACCATGGTCTTTTAAATTGATTTTAAAAACTGTGGCCTTATATAGGCTGCATTCTGGGATTTGAGTTTTATTTTCAACTTTATATCTTTATTAAAAAACAAGTGTATCATAAGAGAAAAAGAAAGTCTGTATCTGAGAGCAAAGGAATTTGATCCTGTGAGTGATTGTTGCTAAGGGACCATTTCATGCAAATTAATCTGTAAACATTTAGCTGCTAGATACCTGATGGGAGGGGGGAAGAGAGGAGAAAATTAGTCAGTTGGAGAGCAGGAAAATTACTCCCATCTGATTAGAAAAAGATAATCATGGTGTTTTCATGCAGACCAGCACCATTGTGATGTTTCTTTAATTTCTCTTTTGTTTTTGCTTGCCTTGGGGTGAGGATAAGGAGTCCTGAGGAATGCATGTGGGAGGGATACCTGGTGCTCAAAAGGTTACCGGGAAAAGTACAGCAACTGCATACATTTTGTGTTAAGACAGCTCTTCAGGTATCTCATGAAAGAAAAGATCAAATCTAAAAATAAACTTGTCAGATACTTTCCTCCAAAGCTTGTTGGAGTTTTGAGTTGCTGACAAATTCTGGTTGAATTAGAAAGACGTATTTTACCAACATCTGAGGGAAACCAAGAGCTACTCACAGCCATGTTTGGAATTGGTTGGATCGTAACTGTAAAAAATTCTTCTAGGAAACTCCATTTTTCTTTTAAATCTTGGCGATAAAACATCGGAAGTTAAAAAACAAAAGTAAGTGATAGTATTGTTCTCTATCTTGCCTGTGGTGATGGTTACAAGAATCTGCATGTGTGATAAGTTACATGCATGTACGCAAACACAGGCGTGTATTTAGAACTAGTGAAATCAGAATAAGGTCAGCAGATGGTATGTCAATTTCCTGATTGTGATATTATACTGTAGTTATGCAAGATGTTACCATTGGGGGGAACTGGGCAAAGGGTTTAACTGAGCTCCCTATAAGACTTCTTAAAACTACATGAGAATCTAATTATTAATTAATGTAATTAATAATTAAAAGTTATAACAATTGTACTACCATAAAATACATTACTTTTTATTCACTTGCTTGAAAATTGATACTTAAACATTATAAAAACTCACGCACTGAAATTACTCTGAAAAAGTATGGAAGAATTCAGAACCTGCAATTTTTCTACGGAGCAGAAGGCAATAAGCTTTCTCTTACAAGCCAAAAGAAAAATTCTGAATTATTGTTAGGCGCACACACTGTACTCTTAAAATTGCCAGCATGTCACAAGGATAACTTGCTTTACTCCAACAGGACAGAGTGGCAAATACAACACAATCTATATAAAGACCTATTCACTGTAAGCGCATAGGAAATTATTTCCTTTCTTTCTTTTTTTTAAAGTTTATTTATTTATTTTGAGAGAGATAGAGCATGAGCGGGGAGGGACAGAGAGAGAGAGACAGGAGAGAGAGAGAGAGAGAGACAGGAGAGAGAGAGAGAGAGAGAGAGAGAGACAGGAGAGAGAGAGAGACAGGAGAGAGAGACAGGAGAGAGAGACAGGAGAGAGAGAGAGAGAGAGACAGGAGAGAGAGACAGGAGAGAGAGACAGGAGAGAGAGAGACAGGAGAGAGAGAGACAGAGACAGGAGAGAGAGACAGAGACAGGAGAGAGAGACAGAGAGAGAGAGAGAGAGACAGAGAGAGAGAGAGAGAGAGAGACAGAGAGAGAGAGAGAGAGAGAGACAGAGAGAGAGAGAGAGAGAGAGAGAGACAGAGAGAGAGAGAGAGAGAGAGAGAGACAGAGAGAGAGAGAGACAGAGAGAGAGAGAGACAGAGAGAGAGAGAGACAGAGAGGGAGAGAGACAGAGAGGGAGAGAGAGAGAGAGAATCCCGAGCAGGTTCTGCACTGTCAGTGCAGACCCCCATGTGGGGCTCAAACTCACGAACCATGAGATCATGACCTGAGCCAAGACTCAACTGGACGCTTAACCGACTGAGCCACCCATGCACCCCAAAACTATTTCTTTTCATCATGTTGCCTGTGGATGAGTCAGCTTGAGTAGTTACATTAAAAAATTTTAGAGCACATCGAAATATATTTTCCCAAATGATTTTCAAAAATATAGACGAACATGGGGCGCCTGGGTGGCGCAGTCGGTTAAGCGTCCGACTTCAGCCAGGTCACGATCTCGCGGTCCGGGAGTTCGAGCCCCGCGTCGGGCTCTGGGCTGATGGCTCGGAGCCTGGAGCCTGTTTCCGATTCTGTGTCTCCCTCTCTCTCTGCCCCTCCCCCGTTCATGCTCTGTCTCTCTCTGTCCCAAAAATAAATAAAAAATGTTGAAAAAAAAATAAAAAAAAATATATATAGACTAACTTAAAAAACATTCATTTACATTTTTATTATACTAAAGATCCTGCTGATTGTGTGCCATGTTAAATATTGAGACAACTTAAAAAAATTCTTGAATACCTTAACAAAATATGCATCAATTATTTATCAACTGTTTTTGAATAACTATCATTAGCCTGCGCCAGATAACAGATATAAAAGCAAACAAGAAAAAATGAGCTTTAACTTTATGGTAACATCTGTCCCCAGAGAGCTTAATTGTGTTATTGTAATAATAATATAATATAAATAACACTGGCTAACTAGTAGTGCCAGAGCTGGTGCTAATCACTTTTCATGTTTTCATTAATATTCACTACAAACCTTCAAGTAGAGTCTAGGAGGGAGGTGTCTGGGGTAAAGAGGCTTTGATATAAGTGATGGAATGAGTTACAGCTTAGAAGAACTCAAGGTTCTGATAAATACCATTGGTAAATTATGAAAAGAAAAATCCATTGAAATGTAGAGAAAAAGCAATAAAAATCTTATTTGAACTGTACAGGAGAGACCTGGGAGCCCAAGGTATTGACCTAAACAGAAGGAAATATAATGTTAGTATACTGCTTGATGCTTTAGGAAAAAAATAGCTACATAGTCATACTAATGGAAATAGTTTCCTGTTAATCAACTTTTAAATACACTAATAGATAAATTACACAAAAATATTTTTATTTTTATTTTTATTTTAAAAAAAAATTTTTTTTTCAACGTTTATTTATTTTTGGGACAGAGAGAGACAGAGCATGAACGGGGGAGGGGCAGAGAGAGAGGGAGACACAGAATCGGAAACAGGCTCCAGGCTCTGAGCCATCAGCCCAGAGCCCGACGCGGGGCTCGAACTCACGGACCGCGAAATCGTGACCTGGCTGAAGTCGGACGCTTAACCGACTGCGCCACCCAGGCGCCCCTCACAAAAATATTTTTAAATGATTGCAAGAGAAAAAGTAAATGCCAGTGTAAAGTTATAGTTGATGGAAGCTGAGAAATGGAAAGGAATGAGGGAAGATATTAGATTCCACAGAGAGGGACATCAAGAGAGACCTTCTACAGTTGATGGAGCAAGAGGCAGAATTTAAAGATTTTTTTTGAGGTTTCAGAGGTCACTATACTATGGTGGAGGAAGGGAGATGGGAGAAGAGAGAGTTCAAGCCTCCTCCCCAACAACAAAAAGTAGACAAGGTCCAAAGGTAATGAGCTGAAAGTTAACATATTAAAGTGCAGTTATCAAGGAGGGGGAGAAACAAAGCCAGAAGTGACTATATATGACTCTTTCTTTCTTTCTTTCTTTCTTTCTTTCTTTCTTTCTTTCTTTCTTTCTCTTCCTTTTTTTTTCAAGTGTGAACAGGGGAGAAGCAGAGGGAGAGGGAGATTCTTTTTTATTTTATTTTATTTTTTTAAATTTACATCCAAATCAGTTAACATATAGTACAATAATGATTTCAGGAGTAGATTCCTTAATGCCCCTTACCCATTTAGCCCATCCCCCCTCTCACAACCCCTCCAGTAACCCTCTGTTTGTTCTCCATATTTAAGAGTGGGAGAGGGAGATTCTTAAGCAGGCTCCCTGCCCAGCACGGAGCCCAACTCTGACTCCGGTTCAATCTCACAACCATGAGATCATGACCTTAGCTGAAACCAAGAGTCAGATGCTTAACCGAGTAAGCCATCCAGGTGCCCTTAAACATGATTGTTTCTGAAACATGGGAATGTGTAGGGATGAATATGAAAGTTTCTTTTCACCACACACACTTAGATACTATTTAGTTACTTTTTTGTTTAAAAATAAAGTAAGGTGTGCAAATCAAACCACAATGAGATATCACTTCACACCTGTCAGAATGGCTAGAATCATCCTCCCATTGGTGAGGATGTGAAGAAAAAAAAAAGCCCTCTTGCACTACTGGTGGGAATGCAAACTGGTGAAGCCACTGTGGAAAAAAGTATGGAGAGTTTCCTCAAAAAATTAAAAGTAGGACTACCATATAATCCAGTATTCACACTACTGGGTATTTATGCAAAGAATATGAAAAGACTCATTCCAAAGGATATATGCACCACTATGTTTATTGCAGCATTATTTACAATATCCCAAATCTGGAAGCAGCCTAAGCACCCATCAATAGACGAATGGATAAAGAAGACGAATACTATTCAGCCACAAAAGGAACGAAATCTTGCGATTTGCAGCAACATGGATGGATCTAAGGAACATAATGCTAAGCGAAATAAGCCAGCCAGAGAAAGACAAATACCATATGATTTTACTCCTGTGGAATTTAAGAAACAAAACAACTGAAGAAAAGAAAAAGACAAACCAAAAACCAGATTCTGAACTATAGAGAAAAAACTGATGGTTACCAGAGGGAGGGTGGTGGGTGAAGTAGGTGGTACGGATTAAAGAGTGCACGTGACGAGCACTGAATAATATGTGGAATCCTTGAGTCACTATATGGTACACCTGAAACTAATTTAACAGTATGTTAACTAGGCTGGAATTAAAATAACAAAAAAAAAACACAAAAGAAAAATAAGGTATTTTGTTTTATGTAGGAGAATATGTTCCCTCATTAAGAAATACAGTGCTTGAATTTCAATTCCTCATTCAGTTGACAAACCAATCACTGAGCATACACTTTATGTTTTATGTAATGGTGGATTCTACTAAGAAAGGTTTTTTGAAGGTGATAATTTGTACTGAGTATATCTGAAATTAATGTCTGGTCCAAAAATTAAGATTTAGATGTTTGTGATGATATAATCTAGGTATGAGAATGTGGAACATGACATGTGTAGAATGATCAATGTATCCATCTAAGGTTTGGTAGTCATGAAGCTATTTATTTTAATATTTTGCAAATATCCAAACTGTATCATGATTTCTAAAAGCCAAAATCAAGAATAATGACTGCTAGTCAACATCTAGCACTTCCCAACCTTGTCACCTTGACTAAGTGTTAAAGAAATCTGACCCCTGAGACCCTCAGTCTGTTCCTCTGTTAAGGAAACATTTCCTTCCAGTGTATGGTGTGCATGGCCCTAATTAAGAGATGATAATTTGTGGGCATTTTACTTGCTGCAAAAAAAAAAAAATATCGAAAGCATTCTGGTAAGGTAGCAATGTAATGTGTGTACCGAAAAAGTTTCCCAATTTAAAACTTACTCAAATCTTGGGAAATCTTTGAAAATAATGGTTGATCTGAGGTAATTTTTTTAAAAAAAAGATTAGACTTTTAATATAAAACGCATTATTTCTGCATTTGTTACTGACATTATTATTTGTTTAAAAGCATATAAACAGTAAGGAGTCTCGCTAAATAAAGCAGGTACCTGAAAGGCAACATTGAAGAGGTAACAATGGCGATAATTTCATTATAAATAACAGCTGCTCCCGATAGGAAGCCTTGCCACCACAGTCTGCTTTCCTGTGACACTGAAGGGGAAGAGCATGGATTTAGCAGTTAATTGGCAAACGTGGAACAGACACCTGGGGTCATAAGTCAGATTGTCTCAGTTTCAGTCTATTCATCTGCAAAATGAAGAAAGACTACAGATCTTCCTTGATTTATGATGAGATTATGTCTCAGTAAACCCATCATAAATTGGAAATATAAGTGGAAAATGCATTTAAGACAACTAACCTACCCAACATCATGGCTTCACCTAGCCTACTTTATTTATGCTTCGTACACTTACTTTAGCCTAAAGTTGGGCAGAATCATCTCACACAAAGCCTATTTTATAATAAGGTGTTGAATATCTCAAAAAACTTGTTGAGCATTAAAGTGAAAGCAGAATGACTGTCTGAGTATAGTATGGCTGTCACTGTATCAGTTGTTTACCCTCATGGTCGCAGGGCTGAGTGGGAGCGGCAGCTGCCCAGCATCGCGAGTGTTGTCCAAGCATATCATGGCCAGGGAAAAGATCAAAGTTCAAAATGCAGTCTGGTGTCTACTGAATGTGTATTGCTTTCACATCATTGGAAAGTTGAAAAATCATCCGTTGACTCCCAAGTCAGAAACTGTGGGTATTGTCATTACTGAATCACTAACCACATTGTCAAAGACTCACTAATGATAGCTAACAGGTACTGGGCACTTACTGTTTGACAGTTTCTATACTGAATGCTTCTACAGGAATCTGATTTAATCCTCCCAACTATTAGAATCCACAGTTTAAATACGAAGATATTAAGGGTCCCAGAGGACCTAATTCTCAGTAAGGGTAAGTAATGGAAAAGAAACTGAAACCTATGTCTCTCTGATTGCAAAGCCCTAATACTTAAAATGCTACCCTAAATTGCTCACTTTATATGTAAGCATTCTCACAGTTCAAATCCTCTGTTAGTAGCTCTAATTCCTGTACCCTGGACTCTGAGGGTGAGTGGGCAGGGGAGTGGAGGGCGGTTCAGCTACTGTAAGACAGTCACAGTCCACATGTGTCCAAAGTGGAATGTGTAGACTGACTAATTTCATACACATGCATTATGATATTTCAAGAGTAAATCAATGCCATGTGATTAATAAAAAAAATGGAATTAATTTATTATAGGCATTTTTTTTTCTCAACAGTTTCTGAAAGTACAATTTTTATCCTTTTGGGAAGTGAAAGAGGTTTCTTTTTTAAAAAAAATTTTTAAAATATTTATTTATTTTTGAGACAGAGAGAGACAGAACATGAATGGGGGAGGGTCAGAGAGGGAGACACAGAATCTGAAACAGGCTCCAGGCTCTGAGCTGTCAACACAGCCTGACGCGGGGCTCGAACTCACGAACCGCAAGATCATGACCTGAGTCGAAGTCGGACGCTTAACCGACTGAGCCACCCAGAACTGACTGAGCCGCCCCATGGAAGCGAAAGAGGTTTCGATGTTAAATGAACCTCATCAGACTCTAGGTCATTGTACAACTCCAGGGACTTCCATGTGAATAAGGCCCCATGAAGAGGTATAATACACAAGCTATACCACTGTATGTGCCCATATTCAAAGTTTGATTTTATTGAAATGAGTGTTGAAAAATGAGACATCCTTCATTGTACTGCACGTGTTTGTGCTACCAAAATGTGCCTTTGGAGATGCATAGTTAAGATGATTTGATTATGAGTAACAGCAAAGTTAATAAATAAGACAAGACAAGTTTATCTCTAGGACTGTTATGTCATTTCATGGCATCAAGGACCATGCTCCTTTCCTGTTTCTCTGCCATTCTCAGCAAGCTGCATTCTACCATATGGCTGCTGAATCTCCAAGGACCATGTCCACATTCCAGACTGTAGGAAAGAGGAAAGGGTTAAAAGTGTGCATCTCTCTTTAACGACACATCTTGGAGGACCTTTTGCATACCTTGCTGGTCAAAACCTAACCACATGATACAAGGGAGACTATAGGCATTCTGGTTTAAACTTACTTGAGTTAGTACTTGGGAGAGGAAATAGGGGAGAATGGATATTGGAAAAAGGGTGGCAGTCTCGGCTAAGCATAGTTTTCTGGGGTGGTTTCTCATTGTATCTCTTTTATTTCTAAAACTAAGGCTAGGAATCATCTCCCAGGACTTTGTATACTACTCATGTTTTAAAGATTTGTCCATCGGGGCGCCTGGGTGGCGCAGTCGGTTAAGCGTCCGACTTCAGCCACGTCACGATCTCGCGGTCCGTGAGTTCGAGCCCCGCGTCAGGCTCTGGGCTGATGGCTCAGAGCCTGGAGCCTGTTTCCGATTCTGTGTCTCCCTCTCTCTCTGCCCTTCCCCCGTTCATGCTCTGTCTCTCTCTATCCCAAAAATAAGTAAATGTTGAAAAAAAAAATTAAAAAAAAAAAAAAAAGATTTGTTCATCTTTACTAGTGGTTAGCCTTAAGCATCAAGTAATAAAATTGTTATCGTTTCTTTTAGCATTAAACCCAATAACAAGCGTGGGTACACATTTGTATATGTTAAAACTTAGTTTCAGGGCACGTGGGTGGCTCAGTCAGTTACGCATCCAACTTAGGCTCAGGTCATGATCTCACAGTTTGTGATTTCAAGCCTTGTGTCAGGCTCTGTGCTGACAGCTCAGAGCCTGGAGTCTGCTTTGGATTCTGTGTCTCCCTCTCTCTCTGCCCCTCCTTCATTCATGCTCTGTTTCTGTCTTTGTCTCTCTCTCTCAAAAATAAACTTTAAAAAATTAAGAGAAAAAACAAAAAACAAAACTTGGTTTCAAGGGAGCAGTATCCTATAGATGCAAGAAAAAGCAGGTAATATGTGAATGTCCAGTTGGGGGAATGATATTTCCCTTCCTCATCTCTGGATTGTTCAGAAAAGGACCATGAATCTTTATGTTGCCTGTATTTGTTTGCTAAGTCTGCCGTAACAAAGCACCCTGGGCTAGGTAGTTTAAGCAACAGAAATTTATTTTCTCACAATTCTGACGGCTAAAAGGCCAAGATGAAAGTGTTGGCAGGCTGGTTTCTGCTGAGGCCTCTCTCCTTATCTCATAGGTGGTCGCCTTCTCCCTTCCTTCTCACATGGTCTCCTGTCTATGTGTATCTGTGTCCTGACCTTTTCCTATAAGGACACCAGACCTATTAGATTAGGGCCTACCCTAATGACCTCATTTTCAGTTAATTTCCTTTCTGAAGAAAGACCCTCCCTCCAAATAATACCCTGAGGTGCAGGGGGTTAGTACTTTAAGAAATGATTTGGCAGGGGGTGGGGCGCAGACACAATTCTTCCCCTAACAATTTCCCCACAAAGATTTCCCCCACAGAGAAATGCATGTGTACACTCCTGCTTTTCAAAACTTTGTAGTCTCCTATTTTGCATGCTATTTCCCTGGCTTTTCCTTCACAGGCATTTGCTAGTGTTACTTCTTTTTGTCCTCTGCTTTTTTCTATCTACTCTTCCTGTTTATGGACAATTTCATCCAACCTCCCCCAGAGCTTCAGACTCCAGGGATTCTAACGGACAGTGTAAACTCCACATGCCAGAACAGGATTCTCGATCTCTCTCTCTGTCATTCCTTCTCTGTCTCAACAACAGCACCACCAATCACCACCATGGTTCAGAACAACTCTGGCATCATCCTGTATACTTCTTTTTGTTTCTTTGTTTTCTCAATACAGAAGAAAAAAGGAGCCCATTGGCTCTACCTTGGAATGCCAAATGCAATTTCCAGCTTCCCCTTTCTCACCACTTCAAAGAGTAAGTAACATCCTAGTTCAAGTGTGCGTGATCTCTTTTACATAAGCTATAGTCATTTCTTCCTAACTAGTCTCCATGTTCTTTTCTTTTGCTTTAATTTCCCCGTAACCGCCTACAGTGATTTTTTTAAAAGCATAATTCTGACTGGTAGTTACATGGTGTATATTTTTGCAAAAGTCATTGATATGTACTTTTAAGATGTTCTCATTTCGCTCTATGTAAATTTTTAATTGAATTTCAATTTTAATTCCATTTCAAAGAATTCAGGAAAAAAAAAAAAAAACAACAAGCATGGTTCAGTTCATCCCTCATCCCTGCTCAGAGCTCTTCAGTGGCTAAAGAGCCACTTCATTTGTTGCTGTCACTTACTCCACCCTGTTCACACTGGCCTTCTTGATATTTTTTAACATGCTAAGTTAATTTTTGTCTTAAGGTCTTTTCCTTCTGTCTCAAACACTCTTTTTAAATCACTGTGTCTTCTTAGCGCTCCTGGGTGGCTCAGTTTCTTGAGCATCCAACTTCACCTCAGGTCATGATCTCATGGTTCTTGGGTTCAAGCCCCACATTGGGCTCTGTGCTGACAGGTCAGAGCCTGGAGCCTGCTTTGGATTCTGTATCTCCCTCTCTCTGCCCCTCCCCTGCTCATCCTCTCTCTCTCAAAACTAAATAAATGTTAAAAAAATTAAAAAATAAATCACTGTGTCCTCTCAAATATCACTTTCTTCAAGAAGGGCCTCTCTGACCATGCTATATCAAATAGCACCTGCTGCCCCACCCCTCTTCTCCATTATTCTTTACCTTCTTTCGCTGTTTTCTTTCTCTTCATGGAAATGACCATTTCTGTTATTTTATCGTATTTTTATTCTTTTGGTTTTTGCTTAGTGCACTGTTAGCATTCAGTAAGTCTTTGTCTAATAACTTAAACTATTTATGTAAAAATAAAACTTAAAAATTACCTTAACCACAATTTTGAGATAAATTTCAATAAAATTTCAGGTAAAATTCAGGGTTTAACATGTTCTCTCTTTTGATTCAGTTCTCCATTTTGTCTTGAATGCAGAACTCCAGGTCAAATGGGATCTACTTTAATTTTTTTTTTTTTCAATTTAGACCAACTTTACTAAATTTGATAAAAAATTAACTCTTTTTTTAAAAAAAATTTTTTTTTCAACATTTATTTATTTTTTGGGACAGAGAGAGACAGAGCATGAATGGGTGAGGGGCAGAGAGAGAGGGAGACACAGAATCGGAAACAGGCTCCAGGCTCTGAGCCATCAGCCCAGAGCCCGACGCGGGGCTCGACCTCACCGACCGCGAGATCGTGACCTGGCTGAAGTCGGACGCTTAACCGACTGCGCCACCCAGGCGCCCCTAAAAAATTAACTCTTGTTGAGGTGCCTGGGTGGCTCAGTCGTTAGGCGTCCAACTTCGGATCAGGTCACCATCTCACAATTAATGGGTTTGAGCCCCATGTTGGGCTCTGTGCTGACAGCTCAGAGCCTGGAGCCTGCTTCGGATTCTGTGTCTCCCTCTCTCTCTTCCCCTCTTCCACTCGCTCTCTGTCTCTCAAAAATAAATAAAAATGTTAAAAACAATCAGGCCGATGAAGTTTATATGGTGCATCCATACTTTTCCCTTAAATATTTGTGGTTAGAGTTTGATTACGTAAAGATATTTTCTAATAGAATTACGTATATATAAATGTCCTTACTTTCTGTAAACATGTATCTCAAAACGTGGCCTACAATAACTTTTGGGAAGTTTTAGTATATTAGGAGAAGTTTCCCTACATTATTTTCTGGAGGCCTTTATAAATCAAAGGAAAGTTTTATGATGTGAATAGTTGGTCTATAAGCTTCAGAACTTTGACAATCTTGGAAAAATCTTGATTTTTTTTTTTTGACCATTCTTTTTAAACATAAAAAAAAAAAGATGGCTCTAAGAGTAATGGTAATCACAATGAGTTGATTACAGAGTAATTATATCACTGGGTAATTATAAGGTGAAGAAAATAGTTATGAGAGCTCACATTGTAAAGTGCAATACTTTATAAATGCTAGAAATTTTACTTCAGATCAAAATATGAAATATTCGAAGGTCTATGATTTGAAGCACAGGGACCAAAGAATAAAATATTATTTTAGCTCTAAAATGAGAAAACTCTGTTAAAACTGAGAATCACAAAAAATTTTTCAACTAGAAGTTGAATGTCCTGATAAATATAATTAGTAAATCTTGTCAATAAAAGTCGCATTTATAGTTCCTTTTATTTATTTTTTTAACTTTGGTTCAACTGATTTTCTAGGATCTTATCTTTGGCATCATGTTCTCAAGTTTTCCTTCTCCACTGAGAAACTAAAAATGAGTTGCCTATTTTTCTGATTCTCAAAAAACTATCTTTCAAAGTGTTGAGGATGTAGAAAAACTAACCATCTAGATCTCAATCAGAATTCCCTTAATTATCTATATATACCACCTGTCCTTGTTCTCTACAGCCTATGACTACAAAACAAATTGTACTTCTTTATTCAAATCACAATAGCACAAGGACCCATGTACCACCTTGCCAGAAATTCCTCCCCAAGAGATTTCGTGGATCTCTGGGATTTTTCTTAAGGTACCGACACCAAAACAAGATCTTCGGATTCATTGACTCAGGGCCTGTTTCTTGCCAGCAGCCTGCTATGCCTGTTGCTGAAGATGCTTGTGAATTAAGAGTTCTGGGCAAAGCTGCCTGTGCTACTGATGCCACTTCTGCCCCTTTTCCCATCTCAGATGGGGCACTACTCACTAACCTGTCCAAAGATCGATTTTGACTGCTCCTACTCGCTTCCCCAGATGTTGGCTGCTCTGGAAGCTAGGCCCTGTACTGTCCTGTTGTGACATCCAAGGGCAACATCACTGCTGTCCTTTGCAGTCCTTTGCAGCTGGCAAAGAGTAGAAGCTGTGCCTCCACTCATTTCCACACCACCTCCATATGGCCAGGGGAATGTCACCACTGCAGGAATTACTCCAGGCCTTTCCACTCTTTGGAGTCTGGGATGGTTACTTTTATGTGTCAATTCAACTCAGAGATACCCAGATAGCTGGTAAAACGATTTCTGTGTGTGTTTCTGGAAGAGATTAATGTTTGAATCAGTAGACTGAGTGAAGAAGATCCACCCTTTCCAATGTGGGTGGCCATCATCCAATCTGTTGAGAACAACAATGATTAAGGGATTTCTGATTGAGATCTAGTTGGTTAGTTTTTCTACATCCTCAACACTTTGAAATAGATCAAAAAGGTGGAGGGAGAGCAATTTGTTCTCTTCTTGAGTTGGGGCACCCATCATCTCCTTCCCTTGGACACTGGAGCTCCCGGTTCTTCGACCTTACGACCCTGGGACTTACATCAGCTGCACCCCACCCCCACATCCCAGCTCCTTCTCAGGGCTTTGGCCTCCAACTGGGAGTTAGACAATTGACTTTCCTAGTTCCCAGGCCTTTGGAGTCAGACTAAATTATACCACCAGCTTTCCTGTTCTCCAGCTAGAAGAGGGTAATTCATGGGACTTCTCAATCTCCTATAATAAATATTCTTGTGTTTGTGTAGTTTCCTATTGGTTTTACTTCTCTGGAGGACCCTGATTAGTAAAGAGTCCTTTGACTCCAAGCCCCAGGAAAAAGTCTTTTCTTCGCCATCAGTTCAAATTCTTGCCTAAGAATCTACCCCAGGATTAACCCTACCTGGGATGATTGATTGTGAGTATATCCAGACCTTTCAGAGGTAATTCTGTCTTCAAACACCAGGTCATAGACTTGACCCACGGCTCTGATAAGGGCATTAAAAATTAACCCAAGACTGGAAAATTTCCTGAAATCCAACTATTCAGTCATTTTTCATAATCACTTTGTTACTTATATTACAGCCAGACTGGTACTAAAAATTTTGGAAGTTTTTAAAGTTTGAGCTGAATGACTGTCCAAGCTGAATGGAGTTAATATATCTTAGCAATGGAGTTCATTTTGTTAAGGGCTATCAGTAACTAAGTACATAACATTTTATAGTGTACCTACCATTCTTTATAATTTAACTATAAGCAATAACTTCTATATCTGCTAATTTCCATATTTTTGCTGATTCTCAGAACATACTGCTTATAACTTAGTGATCACATCAAACACATCTTCAGTGGCAATGAACTTTAATTTGCAGATCTCTTAAGTGAAAGGTGAACTATAAGCATACATATTCAGAAATATTGGGGTTTATTTGATATATGAGAGTGTATATAATATATGATCATTTTGTTTACAGGTTACCATCTTTTACAGGAGATAATGGTCTTAAATCTTGCATTCAAGTGCTCTTTATTCTTATCACTCTGCTATTAAATAATTGCCTAAGACTGGGAACTATCTAAATGAGAATGTTATGCAATAAGAATTGCTGGACTTAATTCTGTTCTCAGATGTTCAAAATCATATTGCCTTTAACTCTCTGACTCAGAAAATCTAGTGTATGTGATTATTCATGTACCAATGTGGCTAAGTAATTATGCAGGGTATTAGCATATTTGTATACAGTGATGTGAGGTGAATTCCAGATAACCCTCTGAGCTTTTGCAAGAAACTGGAAAGAAACTGATATCCATTCAGATACCATAATGGATGCTCTTTTATCTAAGAGCCATTTCTTCAAGCTAACTTTAGGATCTTAATGTTCAGGTGCAAATAAAAACAGAGAAAGTTAGAAATCCCCATACTTCACAATGTCCTTTTGTATCTAAGAGTCTGTCAGTTCAGAGTGGAAACTCAGAAGTTATATTTGGAGTTAGGCAACACATCCTATTATGTAGTTCTAGTTTTATGCATTTATTTGTGAAAGACTTTGAGCCTCTTAGTAAATAACTTGTCCACACTTAAGGACTGGAAATATGTTTGAGTATCTGTTGACCTTGGTGGGGGGTCAACATGTTTATATCAACAATGATATAAACTACAGAGAATGCTGAAAGATCCCTGAGAGAACTTGCTAAGGGACAAAGAGTCTCATGACACCAACCAAATCTGGTGAAACATAGGGGAGTCAGTGACCCATATATTTCCTATGTAGAGGTCAGAAGAAGTTCATTTTACAGTACTTCTGCACAAAACGTCTGAATATTGAAAACCAGGACTCTCAACAGTGTGAAATTATAATTTGTTATTCCAAATAGGACAATTTTGAGAGTCCAAGGAGGTGGTACTTATAGTTACTTATAAATGCATACTCTTGATTATTCCAGTCAAATTTGGAAATGCTGTTACCAAACGTAAATAATACCACTATGGGTTCTTGCTAAAAGAATAAAATTCAGGAAAAAGAAGACTTTTCCTTCTGTTACAAGAGCAAAAAGCACCAAAGATTAAGAAATGGACTTTGATGGGTAAAGATCTCCAAGAGCTGTAGACAAAAGGGACTCATGGGCAGAGACCAAAGGTAGGTCATGAAGGCAAAGTTTTCCGAGCCACATTCCAGGGTCTGCCTGTGCAGCAGAAGTAGCTTGCAGCCCGCAGAGCAGTCAGTGTGAAAAGTGTAGGCTGTAGCGTTGGTATGGAGCAGCTAATAAAAACTGTAGGGCCCGTGGGAGGTCAAAGCAGAGCAGTGCTACAGCATGGCTGGCAGTGTAAGAAACATAAATAGGGTGACCAAAAGTCCTGGTTTGCTTGAAATGGTCCTGGCATAATTATTAACGACGCTCCTATAGTGGGTCCTGTTAGTGACTCACCGAGATTCTTTTACAGGTTGGTGCACTCATTTCTTAACTGCTGTGAGTGTGGATGGCTGATGGCTTATAGCTGACACCAGCTCAGGCCTCCCTGCCCAACACACACACACACACACACACACACACACACACACACACACACACGTGCTCTCAACTAAAGGGGTGGAATGATTCACAGGAGTGAGTGATTCACAGCCAATGACCGACAGAAATAGATTCAAAAGGTCCTTCCCTTAGCTCAAGAAGGGGACAATTTTGTAGAGCAATTCATGCCCCAGAATTTCCTGTGGCTCCTTCCAGGACCAGACTGAGACCACTTGCCTGGTTTTTCCCTGTTTTCCTATTCTGCTTGCCTCACTCCCTTAAAGTTTTACCCTTTCCCTCAGTAAGTCACAAGTACATAAATCCTTGTCTCAGGTGGATTCTTCTTTCAGGGGATTTGATCTAAGGCAGCATCCTTGGACTCTCAAGAGTGTCCCCATTTACATGTAAGTTCACCCTAGACCTCAAATTCTAAAGCAGGTGACATCAGCAGAGACTGGCAGAATAAAGTTTGGAAGGGACAATGAGTTGAGGAGGAGCAGTAGGAAGGCAGAGAGAGATGGGAGGCGAGTACCTGGCAGACAATATGTGAATGGCCTCACTCAAGGGATTTTCACAGCTATACTATGCAGACGAGAGATAATGTCCTGGTCAGAGGGTGAGAGTTACTGATTTCATGGGCTTTAGGTCTAACTGTCAGAGTTTATTTTGTGTGATCCTAGGGGATATTCTGTTTATATACATATTAATGTAACCTAGGTGTTAGTTGAAGTCACTCTATCCTTTTTGGTAAAATAAAATTAGCACAGTTTTATTATCTTGCATCTTAGATAGTCTAATGTGCCGCCTCAGGGCTTGTACAAGTTTTGGGTTTTTGTAGTCTACATTTGACTCTGGATTCTGCTTTTGCTGGCCTGGGTCTCATTCACTTGACTATTTGTTTTTTTGTTTTTTTTTTTAATTTTTTTTTTAATGTTTATTTATTTTTGAGACAGAGGGAGACAGAACATGAGTTGGGGAGGGGCATAGAGAGAGGGAGACACAGAATCTGAAACAGGCTCCGGGCTCTGAGCTGTCAGCACAGAGCCCGATGTGGGGCTCGAACCCACGAACTGTGAGATCATGACCCGAGCTGAAGTCGGACACTTAACCGACTGAGCCACCCAGGCGCCCCTCACTTGACTATTTGAAGGCCACTGGTAACATTAACTGAGAGTTGACTCAGTGGAGTCATGTGGGGGGTGGGGCTTCTTGGGAAGAGTGGTGGGTGAGGAAGTGAAGATGTACTGAAGAGCTCACTAAACAGAAGATGGGTGCAATGGGCTGTGGCCCCGTGTCTAAAGAGGATTTTTGCAACTATGGAAAACATTGAAGTATATTTTTGTGTGAATAATAAAAATAGCTCATACTTACATAACTTACCACATGCCCAAAACTAAATGCTCCACAAATATCAGCTTATTTAATTCTCAATTTTCATAAGACCCTACCACCTTACAGATGGAGTGAACTCACAAAA
This sequence comes from Puma concolor, assembly GCF_028749965.1. NCBI lineage: Eukaryota > Metazoa > Chordata > Mammalia > Carnivora > Felidae > Puma > Puma concolor. Next base: position 109,943,119 of record NC_141675.1, on the reverse strand, counting down.
GGGGTCAATAGTGAGTTCAGCGTTATGCAGCTACTCCAGGGTGGTTCCAGGATTCCCATCCCAGCACTCTCTAATTCCAGAGACCATGCTTTTTAGAGTAGAGGGCACTGGCTCTCCTAAAAATAGCAATCTTGGGGCACCTGGGTGGCTCAGTCATTTAAGCATCTGACTTGAGCTCAGGTCATGATCTCATGGCTTGTGAGTTCAAGTGCCAAATTGGACTACCTGCTGTCAGCACGGAGCAGGCTTCAGATCCTCTGTTCCCACCCCCTCCCCCCACCCCGGCCCTTCCCTGCTTGCATATGCACTCAAGCACTCTCTCTCTCTTTCTCTCTCTCAAAAATAAACATTAAAGGGGCGCCTGGGTGGCGCAGTCGGTTAAGCGTCCGACTTCAGCCAGGTCACGATCTCGCGGTCCGTGAGTTCAAGCCCCGCATCGGGCTCTGGGCTGATGGCTCAGAGCCTGGAGCCTGTTTCCGATTCTGTGTCTCCCTCTCTCTCTGCCCCTCCCCCGTTCATGCTCTGTCTCTCTCTGTCCCAAAAATAAATAAACGTTGAAAAAAAAATTAAAATAAATAAATAAATAAATAAACATTAAAAAAATAGTGATTCTATAGGGAGAGAGGTGATGGGGATAGAAGGGGGAATACTACAGGAGCAGAGTCCTGAAGCAATGGAAGAGGGCTGGGATCAGGGTGTGAGTGGAAAGATCCTATCCACAGAAATCAGAACAGTCTACTTGATGGGCTGCAGATGATGGGAGGCTGTTAGCCTTCATTGTGGCTTTTTTCTGATGTTGCTTTTCATTTTTCCTCAGTGTAATGTGAGTTAGGGGTGAAGTAAAGAAGGACAGTATTGAACATTTAAAAGGAGTGGAGACATGTGAGATATATGAAATAGTTACCTCATTTCTTTCATGTCCCCCCACAGATTTGAAGGCAATATCAACCAAATAAGGCACCTCTTAAATTTAGGACCTCTGTTACTTCCTACTATAAAGCTTGTTTGACCTCCATCTTGTGCCATGGTTACCTTCTTAGTGGTCCAGGAACTCCCTTCTATGTGAGGCTTGAGCTCTTTTATATGGCTAAATTTCATGAAAATGGAGGAGTGTCTCTTTTCCAAGAATCCTATTAAGGACATATGGGAATTAAAATAAGGTTTTAAGGTGGCCAAGGGCTAAATTGAAGCATTTCATGTGCCTCATTAAAACAAAATACCAAATAACCACAATTGAAAAAGAATGAACCTTTAAAACCAATTGTCTGAGACCTCACCCCAGGAAGTTTTATTTTCCTACAGATTAAGCATGTCTTTTCATTTTCATGGAAAGATATCTGCTTCTAAAAGTGTTTTATGTACAGTTTAAGTGCCATTAGTGTGGTGTCACAGGAAAATGTGCATTGCTTTGTGAATGTTCTCTGTATCTTTCTTCCTTCTTCCTGTCAAGATATGTCTTCAGCTCCTGGTCCATTAATGCCTGAGATGTTCAAATATGTAAACACATGCACTATGAATTTGTTTAAAATCTGGCAAATAATGCACTAATTCCTTCTGCTACTCATATTTTCAGTTGTAGCTAAGCATCCTTGACCTAGGCTCTTCTACATATTAGTCTGGATTCCAGGACATTTTTGATGCCATTTCTAAACCTAAACATACAACTGTTTTGAGAAGGAAAGAACAGGTACTTAAGGTTTTGCCTCACTTGTCTAAATTACCAACTATATTTAACCCACGACAAGTTTTCTCAGAGGTGTTCTAAAAGCCATTTAACTCTTCTGTTTCTTGTGGGAATTTTCAGTGAAGCTGGTGAATCTGTGTGTGCTTATGAACTTAGCCTTAAAAGTGATCAATCTGCAGCTTATAACTTCCCTTCTTGGATCCACTGTCAAAGTCACCACATCTGCTCATTCCTGTGGAGGAGATATATAGACAGTTAATGCAATGCTGAAGAGGGGCATGCAACCCAAAGTAGAAGGCTTTCTCAAAGAAGCGATATCATGGAAAAGGAAGAATTACTTTGAGAAGAAGGGGTTCCATTTCTATGGGCATGGGTGGGGATTCCAAGCCAGGGTGGTAACAATACTGGTCTCCTCTTCTACCTGCAATCCAACATGCTGTAAATTTGAACCTCTAATTCTGCTTGAAACAGCACAGTTCTTCCATTCACTCCTAGCATTCTGTGTGATGGAGACATTAATTACTCCCTGTCTTTTAGGAGCTATGGAGAAATTATAATAATTTTTGATAAAGAATCATGAAAACTCATTTGTAAAATCTCCTTTGGGAAAAGAATGATAATCCTTGAATAAATAACTTTATAATCCAAAAAGTAAAAAAGGCAAATCTTAGAAAGAAAGTTAATCTATAAATCCCAGACTCTGGCTTTTATTGGCCACTTATTAGGCTTTTCTTAAAAGGGAAATTATTTTTTATTTCAGATTGAAACCTTCGAGTGAAAAGGAGATAGAGAAGGCACAGCTAATTTCTGTATGCACCGAGATAACATTTAATGGTTTAATTAATATGCAGATTAAATGGTAGATATAAAACCTTACTATTCTGAGTCTAACCAGGGAGTTAAGAATATTGTGTTTTCATTTCGAGCAAACAAATGCAAACAAAGGAAATCATAATTGATAAGGAGTGGTGTTGCCAGATTGTTAAATTACCTGAAATATATATGATGATCTATCTTCTAACTTCTGAATTTTTTGTAGTTCATATCTAATATACTTTTATTGTCTTTTACAGTTTTAGATACAGTAAAATATGGTAAACTTTAGAGATTTTCCTTTGATTTTAATTAGGTACAAATTATTTTAATCATAGAGATACTAAAATAGCCCCTGACTCTTTAAAAAAAATTATGGTGATGAATTATATAAAATATAAAATTTACCATCTTAACCATTTTTACGTGTGTAGAGCAGTGATACTAAATATATTCATATTGTGCAACCATCACTACTATCCATCTCCAGAACTTTTTATGTCTTGTAAAACTGAGATTCTATGCCCATGAAACAATAACTCCCCAATCCCTTGACTTTTAAATAGAACATATTCTAAATGAGTTTAAAAAATTGAAACATCAATTTATTATAGAAGGGACCAAGTTAGTGATGATTAAATTCCCAAACTAGTCCACAAAAACCTATTTACAGACTAGCTCACAAGACGGTTTAAATTGACTAAAAATAGACAAATTAATAGAATTAGAAATCATAATAAGCAGTGACCTGAAATTTACAGTCAATAAAAGGTATCTGTACCCAAACATCACTTCACTGGATACAAGATAATCGTGGTAAGGAAAATTTGGAAATGGGCAAAGTTTGTGTTTCGTACCTGCCATGCCTTTTCTAGCATTTATCTTATATTCTGGTGCTTTTCCCTCCAACTCCTAAGCTCTGATTTCCTGGATACTGTCTTAAGCCTGAATGTAATGCCCCACACAGATCTGAATCATTCCTTGAGAGTCCCACACATTCAAAGTACTTCCCTCCTGCACATTTTGGTTGGAGATTTTCAAAAAAGTAAAGATGGGGGTGTTTTATATTAAAACAGACTTGAAGGATACCTGCAAACATCTACAAGTGATTTTTCACATTCGTAGAACCCATGATAATTCAAGGGGGGTAGTACGTTGCCATATAAAAGTATAATGAACAGATTCCATCACACTATGCACAATGGTAAATGAAAAGCATTCACAAGCACTAGTGATGAGATTCATTACAGCCCGAGTTCATTATCAGCCATTTTTCAGATACCAACTTTGTGGCTTGCAGAGAGGCTGCTCTGTTATTAAACTTAAAAAAAAATAGTAAATTCGATTTGTTGTTTGGATCATAGATATTGAACTTTATAAATTCCCTCTAGTCAGTGTCTCAATTTGCATTCTCTATCCATTTCGCATTCTGTGTTTTATGCTTTTAGGGAAATTTTCAGCTGAGATGGGCCAGGAGTAGGGTGGTATGAAAGTTTAAAACGTAAATTTTGGAGGAAGAAAGATTGCCTACAAATCCCTAAGTGAGAATTATTCTTTTAAGCTTCTGTGCTTGATTTGTATGTAGGGACCTACATCTAATGGTCCTTATTTTACTGGGAAACATTACTGTCAGGTAAAGAAGGCAAATTTCTTTGTAAGTCAGTCGTCACACAAATGATAATTCCTATCTTATGGTATCATATTCATCATTTCCTAGGAGACTTTCAAGTTTTTAAAGGCCTTACATGGCTCTGCTTAGACAGTCTCTAACCCATGAAATCTGGTCTGCTAGAAAATGGACAACCATTTAGTTTTTGCTTTTTGCAACATTTGGATTGTGATAGTTTGCCTTGGGGTCTTTGTTGGCATGTAAACTTTATTGGAAGGAATGCAGCAATGGAAAAGATTCCTTGTGATATTTAAATGTTGAAGATTTGTCTAATTCCCCAGTGTTTCCTCACAGTATACCTGATGATAGTGGTCAGATGGACTCATAAGAAAAGAAAAAGCTTTTCCGGTTTAATTATTCCATCCATGGCATTCTGTCTGGTCCAGTTTGCCTGCATAGAGCTCTTCTGTAGCAGAGGGACCATTGCTTACCTCTGGTACATGAACGTCAGCCCTTACTTGAAAGTCATCCTTCAGCTGAATGATACCGTTTCTTGCAGGCTAGGACATTTCAGCAAATGCCTTTGTTCTAGAAAGAAACCATACAACTGTTCTTACAGCATACTTTGGTAATTAAAATCACCACAAGTATTGTGGTCACAATGCTGTTCCACTTATTACAGTATACTGTTTTAATATTTCAATTCTCAAATATTATTCATCCACTTACTAGTATGCTTAGAGAATAATATCCATTAAGGATTAGATGTCTGCAAGGTGTGTTTTTCAGAAACACTAACTCTTCTCTTCTTATTCTTTTATTTTAATCATTACTGCACTTGGTGTAAAACTGTGACATCTTCACATCAGTAATTCTTACAGGTATAATGCCAAGTAACGTTACCCTTTTCTGCTCAAAACATCGCCATGGGATAAAACTAAATCGGGGTTAAAGAAACAATATAAAAGTAAATCAGAACAGACATTTATAGGAAGGAAATAATATTTTTATTGAATGGCCTACAGCAGCAGTAATGTTCAGAAATGGGAAAATGCCATCTTAAGGAAAATAGACAAATAATAGGAGATTCAGTTTGAAGGACCAAAAACTTGTAACTTATAAATTTTCTCAATGTTATAAAACTTTTTTTTTTTATCAAAAGGGGAGGCTATTATTTCTTTATACACTAAGCCTGGTCCACATCAACAAAAGGAAATGGAATTACGTAATAAAGCTGACCAGCTTAAGCAGCTGATCTAGATTAATCTTCTGTATCTTTATACTGTCTGTATTTGGATTCTCTTTATATTTGCTTATAGATGATTCTATATAGAATTATCTGTTATTTATATCAGTTAATGGTGAATATGGGCAAAACCTTTGGTCTTCGATTATGACTGTATCTACCTGGGGCTAGTACTAGAAGTTGATTTTTTCTGACCTCTCAGTGACGCTATTGTAATAGTAGTTACTCAGTGATTTACATATAGGGGAAGTAGGTCAATTGAAGGAATAGAAAGCATGAAGTAAAAATATTCTGTTGTTACTATGCCCTATTTCTGTTACTGGGAATATTAGCATCAGAGTTACTTGACACAGTTACAGTGAACCACTCTATGAATAGTCTGGAATATTTAAGCAAAGCTTTAAAAACCCTTGGCCAAAAATTTTTACTTTTACACCTGTGTCTGGCTTTATGTATCGGCTGCACTCACCTAATAATTCACCATTTGTTAATTTTATAAACGTTGGTGTGTGCCCAGCAATGACTGAAATGGTTTGTGGGCTCACCTTATCACCAGAAATAAGCCAGTAGTTATTCATTGAAGAGCTACTCAATCTCCAGGGTTTGGAGCACAAGGCAAGGCATTTATTCGCCAAAGGGCACCTGAGAGTCTCTTATTTTCTACTCCCTTCTGTCCATTTAACTTACCAGCTCTGTCAGCCTCGGCTACTTGTGCCCCAAGCCCACAAGTTCCATTTATTCATTGTGACCAAGTGTCTAAAACTTCTTTTCTCCAGAATTTCACAATCTTATTTATTACAAGACAATCCCCTTTCTCTCTATAATATATATAGCCTTCTAAAGGTTTTTTCATGCCAGTAGGCTCATTCTCCACTAAGGCTTGTGGTGGGGCAAGGCAAAGTTAGTGAAGGGTCCCAAGATCTGTGGCCAACACATCTTCTGTGGTTGGTGTGGAGATGACCTTAGAGAACCAACTGCAGTTTTCAAAGTATTTTACCAATTAAACAAGGTAAAAAAGAGAGGACACTTGTGGCTATGTTCTAAGTAATGATATCAATTTGTTTGTAGTTTTCCCATGTTACCATTTACTTACAAGGTACATTTTTAAAGATTGCAGTATTAATTATCACTTTCCTCTAACTTTGTTATATGCTTTTACATGTTAGGTCGCACACAAAACTGAATTTACTGTACCCAATATTGACTTTAGCAAGAGTGGTGCCTTACTTTTCCATAGTTTAGAAATGGAAAGACAATCTTCTTTTCACTTCTGATTTTCCAATTTAAATGTGTATGAGTAAGAATATCCTTTTGTAAACATCTCACCAGAAGGATTTTCTACTTGCAAATGGAATTTTTAAATTTTGCTAATGTGATATAGGGGCAGGACACTAGTTCTTGACAAATATGGCTCTTTCCTACCGTAGTGAGACTACATCGGTAACCTTTGCTGATGGGAGTCATAATGTGCACTGAAGGAAATGAGTTTAAATTGTTTAGAGGGCTGCTGAGAGGTTTGAAGCTGAGTTTGGAAGGGCATATAATTAGCTGGGCTGTATGCTTCTGCCACTTTTGAGGTATTGGTGGAAGATTGCATTACCTGAAAAAGCGTTTCACTGACTTTCAAAGAGAAAAAAATATCTAAGACAGGAGAAGTAAATTGTACGCATCAGAACCTCACCTGATGGAGAATGTGAGATTATAGAAGGGATGTTGTTGCAAAAGGGTAACATAGTAGTGCTGATGGGGCAGTTCTAAGATCTTGGTTATTAGCAAATAACTAAAAATTGGTTATTTGAATTGGTTACTGAATGCAAGTCTATATTTACTATTAGAGAGTCACTGGCTTTCTAAAATGCTCTCCAGTCATTTCTTAAACCACAGAGGAAGCATCCCCATTACTACATGGGAGGCATCAAGGATTAGAAAGGGCCCTGGCATTAAAATTTGCCATATGCATTTGGAAAGTCAGCAAGATATCTTGATCCTTTTAAACTTTTAAGGGCTCTCAAGAATTGTAATTCTCTGTGGTGATGAATTATAGGGAAAAATGACACACACACAAAAATGCCCTGTGTCTTCAAGAAAGATTCTAGATAAAATGCCCAAAACGTATTAGCTGTCTGTGTAGAAGAAGAAAGGAAAAGAAATTTCAGACATATATCAGGTAGGCCTACAAGAATGCAGACCATGCATGTGTACAATTTTTAGTTTTGCACATTTACATTTGTGAGGTAGAACATTCATTTAATCCATAGTTATTGAGCACTATTATATGTCAGATAGTCTGCTAGATCCTGGGGATTTAAGATTCCTGACCTCAATGAGTTTATTCTCTACACAAGGAAATAGAAATAAAGAGGCAAACAAACAAAAAAGTAAAGCTTGAGGTGAGAACTATAAAGAAAACAAATATGTTTGCAATAAGGAATAGCATGTGAAAAGTATTTTGTTTATCTTTTTAAATGTCTGTTTATTGATTTTTGAGAGAGAGACAGAACCCGGCGGGGGGGGGGGGGGAGGGGCAGAGAGAGAATGAGACACAGAATCCAAAGCAGGCTCCAGGCTCTGAACTGTTAGCACGGAGCCTTATGCAGGGCTTGAATTCACAAGCCGTGAGGTCATGACCTGAGCAGAAGTCACTCAATCAACTGAGCAACTCAGGTGCCCCAAAAGAAGTATTTTAGACAGTATGATCAATATAGTCCTAAGAGTACATTTAGATGGACCTGAGAGATAAGAAAAACCATTCACATGGAAAAAGAATCCAAAAAACCTGGTGCAGGAGAATCTTGAAATACTAAAAGAATCCAGAGCTTACCACTGGGGTTGAAACAGGGTGGGCAGATAAGTTGATTTTCATAATGATGGATGGGTTAAGGATGCAGGTAAGCATTTCCACTTATACTAGAGGATTTCAGGAGATAAGGCTTAATGTATTTGGTTATCAAAGAGGGTGTAATTGTATATGCTCACTTTCCTGCATGGACAGAGATGATCTCTACAGGCCACGAATCAGAACTTGGAAGGGAAGAAGCTTATAGCTCTTCCTTTGTACTCTTGGAAAAATGAAGTTTATTTATCTCCATTACAGATAACTGTTCATTGATAGTGGGACCCTCCATGTTGCAGCTTATATACCTCTTTAAGACACATTATTTATGTGATCATTTTTACCTGGGACAACTCAGGGGTTCCAGTGGCCAGGAAGTTTAGAATTTAGAAATTCTCTAGAATTTCTGAAAGCTTGGAATCCTATACTATTTTTTTCTAACTTGACAGTTTTGTTCTGAATTTGCATCTCTCTTATTCAGTTATACTCTCTCTAGTATACATACTTAAGATATGTGTTTTTGGTTTCAAATCTATGTATTCAGGACCACCTGGGTGGCCCAGTCATTTAGGCATCTGTTCATGGGATAGAGCCCAGCCGAGGTCTCTCAGCTGTCAGCTTGGGATTCTCTCTCTCCCTCTCTGCCCCTCCACCACTTGCGCATGCTCAATAAACAAACAAACAAACCTAAAAAAAAAAAAAAAAAAAAAACTACGTAAATACAGAGAACAAACTGAGGGTTTCTGGAGGGGACGTAGCTAGGGTGTAGGCTAAATGGGTGATGAGCATTAAGGAGGGCACTTGTTGGGATGAGCACTGAGTGTTATACATAAGTGATGAATTACTAAATTCTACTCCTGAAACCAATACTACACTGTATGTTAACCAACCTGAATTAAAATAAAAAAGAAATCTATGTGTTCAGCTAAATGCCAGAAATACCATGGATTTTTAACTCACCTCCAGGCTTATAACTCATGTCATTTCCCTTTAATTTTTTTTAGAAAATATCTCTCACCAGAACATAGCGTTCTTAGTTAATACTTCTAAAAATAGTTCCTAACTTGGGAATTTAAGAGCCTAAGAGATAGAACCACTGGCTAGGGAATATTCACAACTTTTAGCATCTCCCTAGTTTCTTTAGGGGAAGTTATACATGTTTGACACAAACATTGAACATACAAGTGGGGTTCAAGCAAGACTTCTAAACTCAAGTAAATAACTTACTAGTTGTATGGGTTAGGAGAGGGTTATTATGCTTATTTATTTGTCTTTAGTCAAAAGAAGACTGAAATCATCAGTGGTAGCTTTTTTTGAGGGACGGCATTGGTGCCGGGTAGGGGTGGTTTGGGGATACTCTCTGACAGAGCCCAAACACGACATTTGGTTAGGTGGTACAGGGTGCAGGGATATTTTGATGGTGCAGAAGGCTGGGGAGCTACAGCTATTAGGAGCAGGATATTCTGGTCTATTAGTTAAGAGAGATAGCTACTGGTCCTGACTGCACCATCAACTTGCTGTGCTTTGTGGAACAAGTCACTTAGCCTGTCTTGGCCTCACTTTTCTCATCTGTTAAATATGTAATTTGTATCAGATTCTCTTCAGAGCAAATGTATTCATTTACCAAAACATTTAATGAGAACCTACAATGCACTAAGTACTGTGATGAGTGCTAGGTAGTCAACATAAAACTAAAGACACTGGACAATTTACTTCCCCAAGGTCCAGTTTTTTTTCACGTATAAAACCAGTGTTACAGGTAATTCCTATCTTACAGTGTTTTGAGAATAACCTATGTAGATTACATATCTACATCTATAGATATGTATAGATATCTATATGGAACATAGGTTGTGCTCAAGATATGGTAGTTATTACTATGACTGTTGGGAGTGGGATTGTAATTCTAACCCTCATGGAGCCACTGAGGGGATCAGAATATTGCAGTACTGTGGTATGTGCTAGGGTAGGGGGAAGGGGCTTTGGTTCTGAAGCAGCTCCTATAATCCCCAACCCAGCAATTGCCTGAAAGCAGTGATTTTGAACTCTGAGCTGCAAGGTCTCATTTTTCTCTACCTTTTATAGTCATATTCATGAATATGGTCTGTTCCACTTTAGGGTTGGTGAAATTTAGTCTCCAAAGTCAGTGGTCATCTTATACTTTCCAAATTTTCCTGCTATAAAAACCCTAGATTAATGTCAAAAAATGTTGCAGATCTCATTTGGTATTAGTTTTATCTTAGCATTATTGATCAATTGTGAAAATACATAATAACAAGTGTCACCACATAGGAATATATTTACAATCAATTTAGGTATTTAAACCCCAATAGTATTTACATACATTGAAAAATAGTATTTTATCACTTAGAACTCTCCAGAGAAAATGAAGCAATATTTATGTCAGGTATGGTTTATATGAGTGTGGGGCTGTTATGTCCAAAATTTGTGGGGCAGGCTGGCAGGTTGGTAGTTCTTGAAGAGGAGTTGGTGTTGGGATCTTGAGGTAGAATTTCTTCAGGGAACCTCAGTCTCGCTCTTAAAGCCTTTTATTTGAGTGAATGAAGCCCACTCACATTCTGGGAGCTAATCTCCTTTACTTGAAGCCAACTTATTCTAGATGTTAACCTTAGCTATAAAATAGTTTCACAAAAACACCTAGATTAAGGGCTTGATCAAATAGCTGAGTATGGTAGCCTAGCCAAGTAAACACATAAAACTATCACAAGTACACATTTCCAAAAGATACTAGATTAATTCACCCTGCAAAAAGCATTTTGACATGCATATGGATTGAAGACACTCTCTCTGGTTTTCTAGGGTCAAGGATCACAGATTGTATTCCATAGACTTAGATCAATGTGAAGATGACATGATTTTTTAGGACCCACAATCTTTCTATACTGAGAGAACAACAAGAACATTAGGCAAGTGTTCAATTGTTGTTGTTGTTTTTTTCCAGGGAAAAGTCTGATTTTGCTCCTATCAAAGTTGTTAGATCTGCTTGGCTCACACTGTGACACCGCTCGGCAGAACAAGCAGGATTCTGAGAGCTCTGCACTTGCGATTTGTGATTCCTGTTTTGTTGTTGAGTACTCTTCCTAAAAACCCAGCTAGCAAGATATGACTGCTCCAACTGGCCAACAAAGGCAACACAGAGAGGATTATGAATTATTACTAAGGCATATTGATTTTTTGAAATGCTGGCTGAGATTTAAAAGGAAGCAGAAAAGCCAAATCCTTGACTGGGGAAGGCTGGCCCTTATACAGGTAGAGGAACATCTTTATATAAATTTCTAGGAAGGATATACATGTTTATAAAAATAAGACTTTCCATTCTAAATGTAATTTCTCATTTCTCATCTCCTTGTCAATTCCTCTGGTCAAAGGTTTTACAAAACAATGTGCATTTTAGAGGCTTTGGTCCAAACAGATTGAAAGCAGCTAAGAATTAGTGCTGAACAAGCATTTACCTAATCTGAGAAATTCCATGTAACAGATTATAGATGTTGAAGTTGACATGGCTTTGTCACTACACGAGGTTTGAGAATAAGGAACGTTTCTTCTAATCCTATCCTAGCCTTAGTACTGACCAACTATATTGCACCTCATGTTAATTATTTAAAAAGGAATCCAAACAAGGGAAGTAAAAATGATGATACAAATTGAAACGTCATTTGAGAAAAAATTAAACTCTGGTGAGAAGAACCCTAAGGGCAGACTAGATTGCTTATTGTCTTTGAGAATTTGTAGGGCATTTAGTAGGGGGATGTTGACCAGTTACACTCTATGTACACAAGGAAATGGTCAAGAGAAACTAATCTTAAATCACTGGCAAGAGAGAGCTCTGTTGGACATGGGAGGTACTTCCAGATCGTCTGTGTGATAAAACACTGAAATTGCCTGCTGAGGAAAGCAATTCTGTCTTTATCCCTAGATATTTGATATACTTCATAATAGTCATAGTTGAATGAAAAATTTCCCTGAGATAGGAGGCTGGACCACATATACCTTCAAACTCCCATGCAACTCATTATATTGGGCTGGCCCTTTTATGTACACAGCAAAGTATTTATTGAATATCTGCTATATTAGTTTTCTGTGTTGCCATACGAAATTACTACAAGCTTAGTGGCTTACAATTACAAACGTATTATCTTACAGTTTTATTGGCCAGAAATCTAGGAGACATCTCCCCTGTTTGTAGGTTGTGTTCCTTTCTGGAGGCTCTAGGAAACATTCTCTTTCCTTTGTCTACTGAGATTTTGGTAGAATTCAGTTCCTTGTGCCTGTCACCTGAGGGCTGTTCCTTCCTTCCTGAGCCTGCCTTATTCTTTGATTCATGTTTTCTTTCCTCCATCTTCAAAACCATCAATGCAGGATTGAGTCCTCACATTTTATTTCTCTTATACTCCTGGGCCTTCTCTCACTTCTAAGACCTCTTTGATTAGATTGGGCCCCTCCCCTAATCATCGAGAATAATCTCCCTATTTTAAGGTAGTTAAGGTATTCAGTATAAGGTAATTAAGGAATTAAGATAGTAGGACCTTAATTCCATTTTCAAATGCAATTCTCTTTTTCCATGAAATATACCATATTCCCAGGTCTGGGAATTAGAACACAGACATCTTTAGGAGGGAATTATTCTGTGTATCACAACTGCTGTGATATCAGCACTGACTGGTTCTTGTACTGGAGAAGAATTAACCTTTAAGAAGCTATCCTATCATACTCTGAGTTTACAAATAATTAATTAATTCAATAAATATTTATGAGTACCAAGCATGCCAGACATTGTTTTATGGGATGCTATCCTTGCCCTAAAGATAATATAGGCTACTAGAAATATCTACTATGTAAAGAAATGAATGTCACACTGAATGAGTACTATAATAGAGTGGTGAAATGTTCAACTTTTTTTTTATGGCTGGGGTCTGGGAAAGGGCAGAGAAGGAGACATTTAAATAGAATCATTTAGGATGAATAGAGGAAAGTATTTTAAACCAAGGGAACAGCATGGAGAAGTGAAGTGTATGGCATAGCCAGGGCTATAAATATAGAGGGCATGTTTAGAGCGGTGGGAGGAGGGGGAGCGGATCTGAAGAACTTGGAGTTTATACTGCTGGCACTGAGAAAAATTTGAAAAGTTCTAAACTAGGATGTGAAGATCTGATTTTCATTCCAGAGAGATCACTGAAGTAACACAAGTTGTAGCAGTACAGATAAGAATATCTGTCCCTCTTACATAAGTAATCTTCAGTTATTTTACTTCCTAATCATTTATGTACATGCCTTAGCTTCCTTATAGATTGAAAAGCCAAAAATCTGCATTTGATTCATCTTTGCATTTACTCAATGCTCATAAAATTATTTTTAAGAAGAAATGCAGATAAATACTTGTTTGATAAATAATAGCAAACACATAATGAATATAATCTCTCTCATTAGTTTTAAAATATTTTAATAATTATTATGTACACAAATAAAACGTGTGCTTATAAATCAGATGCTCATTTGCTGTGTTAATCAACCTTTACCTGCATTTCTTCCAAGACAAATGCTAACATAATATTTGATTAGGATTAAGGCCAAGGTTCATGCTTAGGAAGGCACTATGCTAAGTGCTGAATAGTCAAAGAGTCATAGAGCAAAGTTCCTATAATCTAGGAGTTTTTAGATATACCTGGGGTGAATAATACATGAACATAAATTACCTAACAATATCCAGGTATCACTTATATGCTAAACCACAATGGAGCAGCATACTCAATGAGTGTTTCTAGAAGTAAATGTTTGGGGAATTACCATGAGGTAGTTATAGCTTAGGAATACATATTTTCCCTTTAGACAGATCTGGGTTTGGGCCTTGACTCTGACTAGCTCTGTGACCTTGGGCAAATTATTTAATTTCTCTGTGACTTAATTTTCTGATCTGTGAATTAAGATAATTAGAATACTTCCTAGTTCATAGGGGAATATGAAGATATATATATATATATATATATATATATATATAATATCTAATAATATATATCTTCTAGTAATAGATATCTATATATATAAAATATTTATATATAATAAATATATTTATAAAAACATATAATTAAGATTGTGATCTTAATCAAAGATTATCTATCAATTTACTTACCTATAGTGTTTGGCACTTAGTAAAATCTTATAATATAAACATTTTATAATTATTTGTGTACAAAGAAGATTGTAAAGTCTTTCTGGAGAAGATAAGATTAAGGTTGAACTATAAAGAATAAGGGAGGCTTTTGTGGGAGGGGAAAGGCATGGAGAGGAGAGGAACTGAATCAGAAAAGTGGAAATTCAGCCTTTAGTGCTCTTCTTTCTTTCTGATAACCTCCACAAAGTAAAGTGCTTTTAGTTCAGGAAGGTTAAAGAAATGTAAGAGAATACCTGAAATAATTCTTCTAATATGACTGGTAATGTGTTTAAAGATGGCTTTATCTGTGGCATAGGACTTTTAACAAGAGCAATAGCCATCAGAAAATGGATATCAATAGAATTAGAAGGTCTTTTTTTAGAAGAAATCCATAGTGTATAAAGAGCATTCGGATCTTGTAGATTGACCTGTTCTGAAATAAAGTGCTGAGGTTGAGTCACAGTATCACAGACCAGGTGACTTAGCTAACCTGTCACTTCTATCTCTGCACTCAAAGACTTTGGTGAGTTCTATGTCCTATTTCAGGAGAGGAGCCTATGATGAAACATGAATTTTACCCATATTCCCTGGAACGCTCTGGGCAAATAAAAACTCCCTCCTGCTTTGAGAAGTTGTCCTGAGAGAGAGGGGTGGGGAGGAGTGCATCTTGCTGCCACATTTCTTAGGAGACAAAGAGTAGCTTCTATTCTATGAATGCAAAGTAAAGCTTCTGCCAAATGCCTAGGGCTGTGGAGTCAGAGATGTAGTGTGCTATAGGACAACGAAGCATAGACTGCACCAGTCATGGGTGAATAAAATTATACCATGGCTTACCACCCAAATGACAATGATTGAAATGAAGATATGGGCTGAAGTGGTTTAAAAACCATCTATACATCAGATTGCTTGGATTTAAGTCTCTCCGTAGGGTAATCAAATATCCAGATTTGCTTGGGAAGAAGAGATTTCTTGAAAAATAGGACTTTCAATGCTAAAACTGGGACAGTCCTGGGGAAACTGGTATAGTTGATACCTGTAACTTTCATGCCTCAGTTTCCCCTTCTATAAAATGTGAATTATAAAATGGCCCACTAAGGTTTTTTGCATAATATTTTTTACCAGGCCCAGGACATAGTAAAGCACTAATAACTATTGATTCGGTGTATGTGTCAGTTTCCTATGGCTGGTGAAACAAATTACCACACGCTTGGCGGTTTAAAATAATAAAAATGTATTTGCTCATGGCTAGGAAGGACAGAAGTCCAAAATTAGTTTATCGGGCTGAAGTCAAGGTATTGGCAGGGATGCACTCCCTCTGGAGGCTCTAAAGGAGAGTATGTTCTTTGTCTCCTCCAGCTTCTAGTGGCTACTGGCATTCGTTGCCTTCTGGCAGTAGCACTCCTATCTCTACCAATCCGTATATATCACCTCTTCTTTCCTTGGTATAGTCTCTCTCTTTGCCTTTCTTATAAGGACCCTTGTGATAGCATGAAGAGCCCACCTACATAATCCAAGACAGTCCCTCATTTTAATATTCCTAATCACATGTGCAAAGAAGGTCTTTCCAGATAAGGTCACAGGTTCCTGGGATTGGTACCTGATCATTTTACAAGCTAATATTCAGCCTACTTGTTGCAGTCATCAAATGAGATAAGAGCTGGGAATACAGTAGGTGATCATTGTAGATTGAGGTGTTTTTTTTTTTTTTTTTTTTCTTTTTTCCTGTTATTCCTTTCTCTTTCTCCAATAGATGGCTTAATGAACTTTACTGTCTCACAGTTTTGGAGGCTGAAATTTAGTCTGTCAGTAGGACCATGTTTCCTTTGAAACCTATTGGGGAAGAATCATTTCTTACCCCTTCAACCTTCTGGTGTTTGATGGCAGTCCTTGCTCTTCCTTGGTTTGTAAATACGTCACTGCGATCTCTCCCTCTGTCCTCACATGGCATCTTCTCTGTGTGTCTGTGTACATACATCCATCTTATTATAAAGACGTGAGTCTTGTTGGATTAGAATTCACCTAATGAACTAATTTTATTTTGATTACATCTCTAAAAAGCCTATTTCCATTTAAGGTGACATTTATGGGTACTGGGGGTAGAACTTCAACCTACCTTTTTGAGGAGATACAATATATATTTTTGGGTAGACAATATACCTTTTTGGGGAGGCAAAAGATACAATGTCTTGATTTTCTTTTGAGGAACCATCACACTCTCAGTTCTCAGGCACAAGCTTTTGATTAGGAATCAACTGACCAATTCTCAATTCCAAGGAAGAACTATGACTGGTTTAGTCAGAGAATCTGCCTCATCTCCCAGACCCCTCTTGGTTCTGGGTGTATATACATTTCAGTCAAAACCATTGAAACAGTAAGAGATATTTTCTAGTGTTCTTGGGGGGAAAAAGAGGCTTATTTGTTTGTTCGTTTGTTTAATTGATTTGGAGACAAAGAATGGAATAAAGGATTTGAAGTTTGGGCCTACTAAAGCCATCTCACTAAACATTAGGGGCATCAAAAAGCAGATAAAGCCAACCTACAGAAGGAAAGATACCAAGAGATAAAGAGAGTTATGCCCTGATGACATTGTATCTCACCCACTCAGTACCTGAAACCATCCAGTTGCTAGAGTCTTCTGGGACAAAAGGGAAAAAAAAAAACCTTTTTGTCTCTTTTCATCTAAACTAGTGTGTTAGAGTTTCCTGCAACAAAAGTATCCTAACTCTATTGTGCTGAGGTTGGAGAGATAGGCTTCCCATTTATGACAGGAATCTGAAAAATAATAATAGCAAGATAATACACTTGAATAATTACTATGTCCCCAGCTTGGAACTTTGTATGGATTAGGTCATTTAGTAGCTACAACAACCCTAGAAACTATTATTATCTTTATTTTATAAATAAGGAAGTTGAGGCATAAATATGTTAATTTCCTTATTTGAGTTCAGTGATTAAGTGTCAGAATGGGAATTTAAACTATACAGCTTGAATCCAGGGTCCATTCTCTGAGCCACTCTGATACGCCGACTCTTTGCTATCAGGACCTGCACCAAGAAAGCTTAGAGAAACTCCAAATATTATATATATATAAACCTATATATATAAACCAGGGGACTCATTAACACTATACAAGACCCCAACCATTGTTCCCTGACCTCCTCCATATAGTTTGCTATTGCTGTGTAGCAAATTAACACAAACTTAGCAACTTAAAACAGTATGCATTTATTATCTTCCCCCAAACAAGAGACACTTCAGGATATCACAAGGTTAAAATCAAGATGTCAGCTGAGCTGTGTTTCTTTCTGCAGCTTGAGATTGTCTTCTGAATTCATGTGATTATTGCCAGAATTCAGTTCCTCACCATTGTAGGGTGAGGCCCTTAGCTCCTAGAACCCACCCGCCATTCCCCGCCACGTAGCCCTCTCCCCAACATGCAAACTTGACTCTTCAAGCCCAGCAGGAGTGACAATCTCACCACCTTTGCCATATAACACAACTTATTTAAGACAGGAACTATGTCATTATATCAGTGAGTATCACTCAAACTCAAGTGGAAAGAATTACTCAGGGTAGGTACACTTTGGGGTGGAAACATTGTGAGCCACCTCAGAATCCAGGCTCCACACCCCCTGTCTCCCTCCATAATGGAAGTGGCACACATGGGGGAAGTATGCCATGGGAGGCACCACGTGTGTCAATGGACTTCCACAGAGAACAGAACACAAATGTGCTGCTCCTCATTGAGATGTTGTGGGAAAGCATGGCAATCACCTAGAGCATTATGAGATTAAAAGACCCGGAAAATGATAGAGAGTTTCTAAAATGAAAGAAGACTTCAAGGTCACCCCTCCTAAAAGTATTGCCTCCACGAATGTGGTTAAATTGGGCAGAAACCACCTTGCAAAATGGTTATAACACTTAGTCGCAGTTCATTAGGACTGTTTTGTGAGTAACTCTGTTGGTGTTTCTGAATCCCCATTGGTTGTGGGGTCAGTCCCACTAAATCTGCCCTGCTGCAATAACAAATCTTTTGGTAAAAATCTATTTGGACTGCAAGTACTTAGAATCAACCTGATTTATTAGACTGAATTCAAAGAGGATTCTTAATTTGAAATCTGTTTAAAATGAATATTAGTTAAAATGGTTTATTTTTCATTAAGAGAGCATTTCCATGAAAGACTAACCTTAAATTACCTTTTTTATTTAGCTAAAGTCTGCCTAAGAGAATGGGAGGTAAATAAACACGTTGTGTTATTGAGCAATTTTTATCTTTTGTTTATATTAAGTAGGCACAGCAAGACTATCATTACTTCAAAGAAAATTGCATTGTTCTATTGCTAAGTTTCAAGCTTTGAAACAGAAACTGGTGTAAGCTTTTAAGCTATGATATTCAAACATATATTTCCAAAGAAAATTGATTGGTCATTTAGGGTTTTTTCAATCACTAACTATGGTCATCTTTTTTCCCTGTTTTGATTTTCTTTCATACTGTTCTGCTTGGAATGAAGCCTCTAAGAGTTGTGTGAGGTTGATCTTACAGTCTTAAAATTACTATTGATCATTTTCAGTGGACTTAATTTATTTAAATGTAATTTCAGATATCCAGTTATATGCATATTATGCTGACATTCTTTCTTGATGCTGATTACATCGCCATAGATTTAAATGCTTCCCTCCCTCCTTCTGCCTTCCTCATTTCCCATTCTATCTCTGCCAAAGATCTGATTTTCCCACCCAGTCTTGCTGACTGCAGTTGCTTGCACTGAGGACCCTGTTTGTAGCTTCTCCAAGCCTCTCTGGCTTCTTTTAGAAAAGAACCATTATCATACTAATGATTCTGGCTCCAGGAATCATTGACAGGAGAGGGACTGTGATAATGGATATGGCCTGTTGCTTTTTTTGCCCTGTCCACCCTCATCAACACACTGGTAAGGGGGTTTCTAAGGCCTACTGCTTTTTGTGGCAGATGCTCAGAATTCTCTTCATATAACTTTTTTTTTACCCCAAACCGTCCCTTTCAAATATTTTATCTTATGTAATTCACACTTTAAACCCATTTCTGCCCTTTTTTGATTCAGTGATCGCTTTTCATCAGCTCTCTTTAAGGACTGATTTGCTTTACTTCTCAGAGTCATAACAGGCTGACTGCCTCGGGTAGGAACCCTCTAATTTGAATCCATGGGATCAACCCATTGCAACAGACGAGGATGGCCACAATCCCTGAAAAGAGGGAGGGAGAATAGAGGCCAGAAAACAGGAGAGGTGGTTTCTAGTTGGCACAATGCAAATGTTCACCCGCCTAGTCCCTGATGGAAGACAATTTCTTAGAGACTAAAGTCATCGTTTGGGGGTGCCTAGTAAAAACAACTCAGACACTAGAAGGGAGAAAGTCTACTCTATCCTCAGTGATAGCTGCACTAATGCCTACAGCAAATTTTTTCATGAAATTCCACGAGAGGATTTGATTCTTATAGTTACAGTCTAAGTATTTGCTGAGTTTGGGGATTTAGCTATATTCTTCTGCTTGCTCAGGTCTAGGCTGAGCCCAGTCACTGCATGACTTAGATTAGATTCCCAGAAACTGAGAATTGCATGCATATTTACTAGGGGATGTTCTCAGGAGATACATCTGCAGGATTGCACAGAGGGAGAAGCTGATCCATAATGAGGTAACTAATGAGGCATTAGTCAATCTGTGGCAAGCTCTGCACTTGGGATGGCCCTCAGAGTTATCCTAAATTGAAGCAAAGGGAAAAAACTTCTTATCTCTGTGTAACCTAATCATTTACATCTTTGAGTGGAGCAGCACAATATCCACTACAGTACATTGTTACACGAAGAAACAGTACACAGTTAACTGTAATAGCAATATTTGACTTATAATCAAGCAACATGCTAAAACATGCTAAACATCACCTATCATTAGCTATCATTAAGTGCACACACTGTTAGGACTTATGGCCAGTGTCTTAGAAAAAGACAGCTCGTCATTTGAACCATCTGAAGTGAGTTTTATGAAAGCAGCACTTCAAAGATCTAGATGGGTCAGGGGATGTATAGGGATAGTGAGGCACCCAGAGGCTAGCAACAGTAGGGGGCAATGAACTCCCCTGGAGTAGAAAGGACAAGAGAAGTAAAGAGAGATATGGAAGCCCAATGAGAGTTGGAGAGACAAAGGAATATCAGCATCAGAAGGAGCTATAGTCCTGGAGATGCACAACTACTGACAGAAAGGTGGTGCTGAAGCCCTTGATTACAGGCTGGTGTCTTCTATTGGCCAACCCAGCTGGAAATCACCTAACAAGTGAGTCTCAGAGATGCAGTACACAAGGGCTAGTCTCCTGTGGCAAAGAGTAGGATGAGAAGAGCAAAGAATGGATAAGAACTGGCAAATGGAGAATAGTCAGCACAATTTCCAAATAAAACATAAATTGTTTTTCTACCCAAAAAGCAAGCCATGGTCTCTAACATATTTGACAAATAATCCCTAAGCAAAACACTTAACAAAAAGACTATGCCAGCTGAGATTCCTAGGTCTAAAGATAGAACTTATCTACTCATTTTATGTTTTTCTCTTTAGAAGAAGCCCTCAGTAATGAAATGTTGAAAGAAATTCTATGTTGTAACCACCAGGCCATTTTACTTGTTGGGCAGGTACCATATGACAAATGCTATTTTTGAGAGTGTGGCAATTATAGATACTAGAGAAGCCACCAGGAGAATAACTAAAAGGAATTATTATTACTGAATGCTCAATGTGGTGTGTGTGGCTTTTGCGGTACAACACCCATTGAGTGAGAGTCACATGATTCAACATTATACATAAGTTTTTCCCAAATTTACCCGGTAAGGGGCAAATTACCAATACAGTTCTGAATAACATTATTGTAGCCGTTAGTCTTTGTGTGCATAATTCCCCCTATCCATGATGTTTACAATTTTTTCCTTAGTGTTTCTTTGAAAAGTGGTACAATTACAATATTTTCATTATACTGTAGCTTACACAGATAATTAAACAAATAAATATGCTCTCACACAATTCATTTTAAACATTCCCAGTCTTTACAAAACACCCTCATTTGGGAAGAATAAAGATATTCAGAGTACCTGCAGTTTTTATATTCTTCTACAAAGACATCATCTGAAAGATTAATAAAACTCATCAACTTAAGGCAAAACCTTAATAATTCTCTTTACAGTCAGAAATGAAACTATTGCAAAATAACAACCACCTCATAGCTCTTACATGGGAATAGGAAGAACAGTATATTTTCATTTTGGAGAGATTAAAAATGTATTTCTCAAAACTCATTGACTTTACCATTGAGGCAGTAGTTCAGTAAACTTTAAGTGTTTAGTACATTTGCAAAGATGAATTCAAATCTTGAAACTTGGGGTTTTTACCATATACCATTTTTTGAAGTGCTAAATCTGCTAAAAATTGTTACTTAGCTACAATAAACAAACTTTCAAAAACATCTAGACCTTATTTTCAAAGTAATAGAAATTAGAGTAATCTGGATGAATGAGTTTATTTTGCCAATAAAGAAACCAAGTCTCAGAAACATTGAATGGCTTTCCAAGGTCTCACAGCTGGTTACTGCCAGAGGCAGAATTATAACAGGCAGTCGCCTCAGTACTGTCACTGTGTCCTTTCTCTTATTCAGCACCCCTCTTCAAAAGGTCTTTATACTTTGTCTTTCAATAAACATTTATGGGCCTGTACTCTAAGCCAAGTTGGGGATGGGCAGGTGAATAAGATATGTACCCAGCCCTTATAGAAACCCACAATTTTGTGAGGGAGACAGTTGAGTAGATGAATAATTGTTTACCCTGCATTTTCATACATGTTTTGAAAGCACAGAGGAGGAAGTGTTTGGCTATCTCTTAACCTGGCTTTGGGAGTTGATTTCCTAGCTTCAATTAATACAATTCCTGGGGTCTTCAAATACATCATGTCCTTAACAGGCATGGTCCTGGTTTCTTGCACACTGTTTCTGTTGGCCTTCTGTGTTTTCCTGCCACTCCCACAATCCTTTGTTCTGATTTATCGCCTTATGCAATAGTTGCTGCTTGCGTGCTACCATTTCTGATTTTGAAAGTTCAAAACCATCTGCAGCAGGAATGGAAGCTTCTCTCCAGAAGAAGAGAGAATACTCACAGTGGCTTCTGCTTCTTCATTTTGCTTCTTGAAGGATTGTCTTGTTCTTTGTGTTTCCCCCCTTTCCCCCAACCTCTCATGTCCCCTACTCTCAAACTGGAGAATGGGCTTTTAATGACACTATCTGAGTGTTACACCCTGATTTATTGCACATGACTGGTGACGGTCATAAGCATGACCCCCATGGGTGTGCTAAGAATTGTGTACTTCAGACACATAAGGCATAAAGTCCTTTTTTTTTTTTATAGGACAGCCCATAGGATAAAAAAGTAATGAGGGTGTTATAAAAGAATTGAATACCTCTTAACTGTTTACATAAGGTTATGAAGTCAACTATGAGCAAAATCACTGTTCTAAAGCCTGCTTCCTCAGTAATAATCACTATCTGGGATCAGTTCCAGAGCACTGAATGCTGTCCTCCTCAAGAAGGTTTTTCTTTCCAAAGTGACTTCATTTCTTCTTTCTGTCCTTCATAAGTTGGTAATCCTAGGGCCAATCTTTGGAGGCTAAGTCATTTTCCCAGCTTCTCTAGGAAATCTCTCATATATTCAATTTACTCAGTAGGGATCACAAGGTGGATAAAGAGAGTGAGCGAGCCAGTCTCCTGGCTACAAAGAACCACTTTGCAATACCTGCAATATCTAGCCAAACCATCAGGCTAGCTCCTACCCTCTGTGTTATCACAACAGGCAGATACTATCTTTGAGCAAGTATCCTATTGACCTTACAGCCCCATACCACTTGATATGTATTCCAAATGAAGCTTAAACTGCCCACTGTTACCAGTTGAGGACTTTCTGGTTAACTCCTTGTATGTGATTAACATTTGTCCTAAAAAGTTAACACTGATGCCTCTGAAAACTTTAAACTTTACTTCTTTCCATTAATTATGGTTACATACACTTTTACATAGTGGTGATACTTACTGATGGCCATTGAAAAATCTACCACGTGATTTTGTGTCTCATTTATTAGAAGTATGTGAAAGAAGCACATGCATTTTTTGGCAGAAATGTGTAATTTTTGAGTATTATCTATAATTGTAGAAGGCTTTGGGATATACACTTTAGAAGATTCATTATAAATAATTTCAATTCCAATTCCAATTTTGAGCCTAAGGGAGAATGTTGTACATTTGAAATGGCAGACGTTGGGGTTCACCTGAGAAAGTCCCTTGTCTTACAGGCAATAGACATTCTAAGATCTGGCCTGTAAATTCAATGCTCTCCTCATTGAGGACTGGATGTAAATCTGTGCCACATAAGTGATCCGTGGCCTCTCCTATCTAAAAGCCCTTTTCTATTGAGGATGAGTGTCTTAGAAGAAGTCCCATCTGTGACTTGACTTTCCTAATACCACCAATAACTTCTACCAGCATGCTGCCGTGCACACAGTCCTGTTTGCTCACTCAAGGGAGAAAGCAGAGGCTTTTTGGACATGCATGAAGTCCCTATGAAGATAATAGGATTTCCATGTGCCTACAGAAGGATACATCAGCCTTTTGTTAAACTGTTACGTAAACTGTTCTCTCATTTTCCCTGAAATAAAATTCTATGCTCATTTTCCTGCAGTTCTGTGGCTTTGCACTGTTGGCCTAATTTAAGTATCTTTGCTTTTGGATTGAGGTTCTCTATATGATGCCTAAATGTAAAATCAATGTTTGATGACAGATACTTTGTGTTCATTTAATATGTGAATTATATTCCTCTTTTTAATAGATGAGCTATTTGCAATCCGGAGCATCTTCATTTCCAGTTTCACCCACCAATATTCTCATTTCTTCCTTCTTGGGCTCTTGCCTTCCTGACAGTTGAAACACTCTGTGAAGTTGCATTTAGCATTACTTTGTATTTTTAGTGTCTTCCCCTGCCATTAGTTAGTATTTTGGTTGTTCCTTAATATATCTCTTTACTTAAGATTTTTGTAAAATTTAAGAAAGTTTCAAACTCATTTCCTTTTTAATGTTTCTTCTTTTTTTTCTTCCAAAAACAGCTTTTACTGTACACTTAGAAAGTTGAAATGTTATTATAATTCTGTAATTATCCTCTTTGACATCTGAACCTACTAATTTACAATTTTGTCTTAAGGCAGGGCAGTAAAGGATGATCTTGACTTTTTAAAAAATGACTAATTCACAAGCTATACTTAAGTGGCCTCATGCAGGGAGAAGAATACTGGGTATCTGGAAACCTGATCTTAAGTCCTGGTGTTGCTGCTAACAAGCTTGTATCTTTGGGCAAGTTACTTACACTCTGAGTTTGTCTTTTTTGTTGTTGTTGTTTTTAATGAATTGAGTTTTGGTTCTTCTCAGCTTTGTATTTCTATATGAGAAAAGCCTCTTTGGTTTTACTCTAGTGTACCAATTGAGAATAAGACAGGGGAGAGACAAAGGTAAGAATTTTCTTGGATAGAACATTAAATTGTGAGTCGTAGGAATGCTTTGATCAAGATGCCACCTCCCCGAGGGCTGTTTTTGAGATAGAGATAGAATAAACCTCCATGAGCTCCAGTTCTTTCCTTTTGCACTTCATTCTCTGTACTTCTAAAAGGAATAAAAATCCATTATATCATTAGAGAAGGTCAGGGGGTGGGGGGAAGATTAGCAGAGTCCTTTGCTGCATATTGGGAAGCAAAGGTAGCTAAATAATGGTGTATTTCTCCCATTAAAATTGCCTCCATAACCTTCGCCAGAAATAGCATTTGAGACTTAGAAGAGAATTAATGTTCGGTAATTTTTGGATCCTTATTTAAATGTGACTTTCAAATATCTTTCCCAAGAGGAGCACTTAAAAAGATCCATCAAAGCAGTAGTGCTAATAATCTGCCATGGGACCTGGGCAGTAGGTTAAGAGACTAACCTCTCATTAATTAGGTGAAGGATTCACAACATGTTAGGAGTGCAAGTGAGCCCAGTATTCATTTTTAGAAGAGTGATCTGTCCATGAGTGAGATGATATTGGGATTATCAAGCATCTAAGCCAAAGGA
Source organism: Puma concolor (assembly GCF_028749965.1). Lineage (NCBI taxonomy): Eukaryota > Metazoa > Chordata > Mammalia > Carnivora > Felidae > Puma > Puma concolor. The sequence continues at coordinate 109,917,615 of NC_141675.1, read as the reverse complement.
AGGAGAGGGGAACAAAAACTTTTTTTTTTAAATCTAAAACTCGGGGCACCTGGGTGGCTCAGTCGGTTAGACGTCCGACTTCAGCCCAGGTCACGATCTCGCGGTCCGTGAGTTCGAGCCCCATGTCGGGCTCTGGGCTGACAGCTCAGAGCCTGGAGCCTGCTTCCGATTCTGTGTCTCCCTCTCTCTCTGCTCCTACCCAGCTCGTGCTCTGTCTCTCTCTCTCTCTCAAAAATAAATAAACATTAAAAAAAATGAAAAAATAAATAAATAAAAAATAAATAAAAATCTAAAACTCATAAATTTGGGGTGCCTGGGTGGCCCAGTCGGTTAAGTGTCTGACTTCGGCTCAGGTCATGATCTCCCAGTCTGTGAGTTCGAGCCCCATGTAGGGCTCTGTGCTGAGAGCTTGGAACCTGGAGTCTGCTTCGGATTCTTTGTCTCTCTCTCTCTCTCTCTGCCCCTCCACTGCTTGCGCTTGTGCTATCTCTGGCTCTCAAAACTAAATAAAACTTAAAATTTTTTTAAGTTATAAATTTGAAGATAGTGAAATTGTTTTCGGTTTAAATGGTTTAAAAGGGCATTTACGATGGAATCATTTTGGCATTCACTAGAAAGCAGAGAATGTCTGTATGTATAAGTGTGTGTATATGTCTTAGAAGTAGAAATCCAAGTAGGTATAAAGGATCAGCTTCTGAGGGAACACGGCCCTGGCAGACCTGGACTTCTCTTTCCAAGCTCCATGTTACCACTTCACCTTTTGTCCACAACACCACAAGTCACCAATAAAGACTTCCAAAACTACCTTGCAAAGGTGGTACTCAAAGTGCTTCATGCACTTCAGGAAGGTACTGGGGGTTATTGAAGCCTATGGCTTAATCTGCTGATTCATTCAGCCACTTGAGGCGTTGGGGAAAGAAAGGGAGGTGTAGCATAGGGAGCAGCTGAAAACAATAGTACTCCTGTCCTCTGGCACCAAGGAAGTCAGGCCTTACGGTTTCAGAATCAAAATTATTTGCCAAAGACATAATCATCTTTAGCAGTGAGCTGGAGCCAAATGATTTACCCACCATACCCAAACCTAGGAACTTTTTATTTGTTTTCAGCTATCCCATTACTGACAGATGTGTAGAAGAATAAATTCTGACTTTGCAGAAACTACTATTCTTAGACTCTGAAAAATACATAGGATACAGGTAAGGGCTAAGGTCAACAACATTATTTTGAAAGATATTTCTAAATAAGTCACCTATAAAACTTTGGTCGTTAAAGAGAAGGTACATAATGAAGACTGAATGCAATAAGAAATGAAATGACCTAGGGGCACCTGGGTGGCTCAGTCGGTTGAGTCTGTTTCTTGATTTTGGCTCAAGTCATGACCTCATGGTTTGGTTCATGATGTTGAGCCCCATGTTGGGTTCCACGCTGGCAGTGTGGAGCCTGCTTGGGATCTCTCTCTCTCTATCTCTCTCAAAATAAATAAATAAACTTAAAAAATTAAAAAAATAAAATAAAATGACCTATATTGCATCTCTTCTCCACCTTAAGAACTATGCTGCTTTGTTCAGAGCCTCTTCTCTCCTTCCGGAATCCCCCTCCTCTTCACTGTGTCATCTCTAGTTACACGAGACTCTTTAAGTACACAAAGGGCCTTTATTTTAGCAGGAAGGAGTGAAAGAATACATTAAGGTCAATTGGGTACTTTTAATGTTTCTTATGTTCTGTGGAGAGATCAGATCAGTGTGAAACTAGAAGATAAGAGTAACACAAGTGACACCAGTAACCACAACAAATAACCTCAATTATTAAACAAGGCAGTGTGGCCATGATGATGGAGGTGTCTCTGAGTAAGAAGTCAGAGGGTCTGTAGAAGTGGTTTCCTATGTCAATTTAAACTGGCTTGTGTTCATGTAAAATCAATTCACACTTCTCCTGAAGAACCAGCCTTTGTCGTGGTCTGTGATCTTAATTAGCAATCACAGGACCCTTTTATTCTTTGTCAAATACATCTTAAATAGGATTGTACCAACTTTAAGGATTTTAACGTTAAGATGGCTTGGGAACATTTGATTTCTTTTGTATTCCTACAACTAGACTTTTGCCTGTTAACATTTCTAGACTAAGGTAGAAATGGACTTGAGAATATACAAGAGGTTCATAACCTTGCTTATAAAAGATAAGAAGTCTTGCCCTCGACCTCTCAAAACCCTGAAAATCTCTTCTATGTCTGGCCAGCAATGCTAGAGACTGGGATTCCAAGATGAGCAATTCTTATAGTCATAAAATACATCTTTACATTAAAAAATGACAAAGTTGAATTTTCCCTAAGCCCTGTGCTTCTGGTAAATTGTGAAATTGAAAGGAATCCCCTTACCCTTCTCTGTTCTGAAAAAAACACTTACTGAAAAGCACTGTTCTTCCCCATATTTACTTAGATAAAGTTAGATAAGGTTCTGGGTTGCCTCCTTTGTTTATCTACAACAAGGCCAGACCCTCCACATTCCCTTTCCTTGTCTCATAAACAATTAGCTTAACTGTTTTGTCCCTACTAGTTCAACAGAAAGTGCTTATTAACCAAATTTTGGTTAAGATTCTCTCTTTCCCCAAAGTCCCTGAACTCTGGCCCACCCTTAGCTTGACCTAGCACAGAACCTCCCAGAAGGGTCCCTCCTGGAAAATTGGAAAATGGGTTGCTCGAAAAGAATCTGGTGACACTTTCTCTCATCCCCTATCTGACCCCACCACTTTTCAACACCCTTCCGTACATCTCATTCTCTGTCTGGCCTTGTCGATAATAGAAAAACACTTTCTGCATAGTTCTTGAGATTCTTGCAGATCTTATGGTCACAGCTTACTCCTGTTGCAATATCTCCCTATTCTGATAGTCCCTCTCACCACTTACAATTATTCTTTTGAATAAGGTCTCTCCTTCCTATGTCCAGAAGAGTTTTATTATTTGACAGTGACAAATGTTTTTTTTTCCCAAAAACAATTTTTGCTGATTTTTATTTATGATTTTTAAGGGGGACTGCTTTTCTCTATGCTCCACGTGCAGTTTAAATACCCATTTTATATAGTGACTCTGTATTGGTGTTGAGAGAACGGTCCCCTGGTGTAGGTCTTTCTGGGATTTGTCTGCTTCCTGTAGCAGGAACCGCCTCTGAAGTGACTGGACAGGAGGAGGAACACATGCTCTTTAAAAACCTCTTCAGAGCTTTGGAAAACCAGACAAAGGCCTAGCTAGAGGGCAGACCACTCAATATATTTCTAAATCTTTTGAACATCCAGAATTTACGTAGGGTTGAGCGATGATCCATGATTACACTGCTGGATAGGGGATACCATTCACTCCTAAAGAAAGAGGAAGAAAACATTACTTTTTCACATCATTCAGAACCAGGGCTTCTGATGAGAGAACATGACACAGGAGCACTTCCTGAGACAGATGCCAAGTTTTGGTAAATTTTACAGTAGTGCGGTTTCATTTGCCAACTGTTCTCATTGAACAGCAAGAGCCTTTGAGTCCTGGCTTGGAGTAATTCTAAGATAAAACACTGAAGAGAACATGATATGTAAATGCAGAGCGGGTTGGCTTCTTGACTCAATCACTATATAAACCCAAGTATCCTTTTTGTTGTGGAGTACAATTACTGCCGAGAAAAATCAGCACTCTCACCAAGCTGCGGTCCTTGAATTTTTAGTCAACATGTTAAATCCTAGTGCTTGCCTGTTTTTACTGTTGGCCTCCCTACTGAGTCCCCAGAGAAACAGGTTGAGTAACCAGTTATGCCTGGGGCAAGACGTTGATTACTGCACAGTCAGAAACAAAATAAACTATCTGCAGATATATCAGAGAACAAAAAGATTGGCTTTGGAACAATGGGGAAAAATTGCAATTAGGCTTTTTCTTCCCTCTTTTCAAAACTACACTTTGGCCTGCGTTACTTATTTTGTATCTTTCTCTCTTGGTTTTTTGGCCTATCACAATGCTTTCTACATTTTGATAGGCTGGTAATGCAAGGGCAAACTTATTACTTTTGTCTCTTAATTGAATGTCAATCATGTTCCATTTGAAAAGAAATGGCCTTCTTTGTAATTGAGAGCTTTACGGATCTTTTCCTAGTCCGCTCTAATATTTTAGTACATACATTTCCTTTTATTTTACTATTTATAAAGTTGTTATAAATCAAACCAATTGCAGTATAACAGGAAATGGTTGGCAGTTTCTATCTCAAAGACTCATTCATAATTTCCCAATTACATGTAGTTTAAAGACACAGCATCCAATCTGCAGTCTTTGAAATGGTGCCAAATTCCATCTGCTTTCCTGCATATTGCTATAGTTATTTCTGAGCATGCCATGAGAGGGGGCTTCTGAGAACTCTAACTTGAACACAAACCTCTCTCTCAACAGAACCTTACTGTTAATCTTGCAATTTTTTGTTCAATAGCCTTCTCTTACATAAATGCATAGTTTTATTGATTTCCACATCCGGTTGCTTAATGACTCCCACTAGCAAACCTATCAGCATTTCTTTTCCATTCATACCAGGAAGAGCTGATACTTCTTCCAACATTGCCTCAAATTCATAAAAGGTCGATTCTAATGGAATACAAACAGAATTGCCATACGTAAATGCTGGCATAATGCTAGATTTTTCTGATGCAATTCTTAGGTTGCATCTCAAAATTCTATCCATTTGCGAGGGCAAGTTCAGAATTTTTCTGCATGCAGTGTCACTAGTAAACTGTCTTTTATTGTTTTGGCTTTTCCTTAAGATTCCTTGTTTTCTCTCCTAGTTATATACCTTTTAATTTAGAGAGTACTTGTGGTATAATATATAATGTATGCATGAGTTTTTAAAAATCGGCACATTGAGTTGACAGAATTTAACATTTCTTTGGAAAATTATAAATACCCCAGTGCTAAAGCCTGCTATCCAACAGGCACACCAAACAGCTGAAACAAATGGAAAAAAAATCTTGTTCTTTATGCATTAGGGCTAACGTCATGATAGATTTATTACATAATCTCTAACACATTCTATGTTGGATTCACAGCAAAAGCACTGTCATTCCTTAAAAACTAGGCATTTCTGCACCTGCAGAAACCCAGGTATTTTCTCATTCTTTTTAAAAATTTTGTTTATTTTGTACTGATTTTTATTAAAATGCTAAAAGAAATACTAAATTTTGATAGTACATTCTGCCTGTGTGATTACTTCCATTTTTAGATGAACTCTCAAACCTTGTCTGGTTCAGTTGGATTTCTGTTATCCTACTCTTCGGATCAGTATTTTTATGGCTTCCACAAGCTGTTTGGACTTGCCAGAACATTTTCTCTCATTTCTCTAGCTATAGCAAGCTCGCTCCACCACAATGCTTTCTGTGGCAGACTGGAACTTTCTGTCCATCAGCATTAGCAACGATTTTTAAATATGGTGTGAAACTCCCTTGGTACATCTTATACTGGTGAGAGGTGTTACACAGCAATGATTTTCCATTTCTTAGCTAGTCCCACATAGATTTCAACCAGATGTAGACCTGAGGCCAGAAACTTAGGTTTACAAGAAATATTGTATTTTTTCATTGCCTGTGACAACATTAGTTTAATGCTAAGCCCTCATCCTGCACGCTAGTGAGATATTCAGGCTTTGCTATGCTTTGGGCTTTCCTCCTCCCCCCGCCCCCCCGCCCCCCCACCAGAGATGACAGGGTTTGATGTAGTGCCACTGATTCTTGTTGGAGTGGGAGGGGGACTGACTGATAATGGTTGTGTGACCATACCTGTAACTACCAATATGTCCTCTGTGCTCATCTACAGAGCCCACTTACATCCCACTCCTCACCGGACAGTTATTTTCATGGAGCTGGGGACTCTGACGTCTGTGTTCCCTCATTTTAGAAATAACACACAGATTCTTCTCTTGCTGTCTTCCAAGGTCAGCTCCCTACTGATCTAGGATCCACAGTTCTCTACCTTGCCATTCTAAAACCCTAGTGTCCACATCAGGCATGAGATTTAGAAACCTTAGGTCTGGAAGTCCTGTTATCTACTTTCACTGCCCACCCTGCCCGAATGTGCCCTGCTGGCAGAGAGAGACGGTAGGGGGTGAATCTGTACTTCAAGAACATATCCACACCCACATTAAATACCCTCTGCCTATCCTACCATAAATGCTCTTCTGGTAGGCCAGACCTCTCCATGGCACTGAGAGACCTCTCCCAGTTCCTGGGATTGCTTCCCCAAAATAGTCCCCAGCTGTCTAATCTTTCTATGAATTTGTCTTAGCTGAAGAGACCCATCATGCCCAAGGTCACACCCCTTCCCAGCTGAAATCTGCAGCCAAATTAAAGGTCTTAGGCTCAACCCCTTTGCTCCAACTCAGGGCAGTTTTGAAGGGTTAGTCCTCTTTAGAACTCCTGAGGAATCGACTGAGCCCTTTCTGTGACTGCCTGGGGCCGTCCATCTCCCTCTGTCCAATCTTACTTCTTTCCATTTCATGCAGATATTGACCCTAAAAACATTCCCCATTAAACTTGCAGCAGGGTGCTGTCCTCTTGGTCTGCTTTCTAGGGAAACTACTCTGAAGCAACTTGGCTCCTTGCTGGGTCAGTACATCAATACCATCAATACAGTCTGCCTGTTACCTCCCACTTAAAGGTACAAATAAATAAATAAATAAATAAATAAATAAATAAAGGTATAGGGTATCAAAACACACTATACCTGAGAGAGTGATTGTGGGTAAACTAAAGATGTATTGTTCACTTAGACTTAGACAAAATAAATGAGGACCCTGGTCATGGACGTCTATTGGCAAAGAGTTTTGTGAATTTGAGGCAGTGAGAGACACACAAAGAAAGAGAGAGGGATAAAAAGAAGTGGGGGGGAAGGTAGTGAAGAGAGGTAATGAAAGAGAGAGATGAAGAGAAAGAGAGCAGGAGAATACAAGCCTTGTTCTGCAGATAAATAGTATATATAGAGATGAAATATAGACATCTATTAGCCTATCTATATCTATATCTGTATCATCTATATTTAAAATAGAGAAGCCTGCTGGCAGAATTTTTTTTAATACAATGGGCAAGTTTTGAGTGACTAGTCCTAATGGGGAGAAATCAAAGGAAAGGACAGGTTGTCTTTCAAGCAAGGATTTATGGGGCATAGAAGTGAGTAGAGCAAAACATCTGATGATTTCTGTCCTGGCAGAGGTTAAAATGGTTTAGCTAAATGCACTTGGTAAGAATTACTTGTGGCTAACTTTATTTCTCCATACAACTTCTCTTTCCCTTTGCAGGCTTTTCATAATCTTGATATTTGGGCCCTTTAGAGTTTCATGCTAATATGTCTTAGCTTGGGCTGTGACAATAGAATACTATAAACAGGGTAGTTTATCAACAAGAAGAGTTGATTTCTTACAGTTCTGGAGGTTGAAATCCAAGATCATGGTGCCAGCATGGTTGGGTTCTGTTGAGTTTGCTCTTGTAGGTTGCAGACAGCTCCTTGTATGAGCTAGCTCTTTGGTCTCTTCTTATAAGGGCACTAAACCCATTCAGGAGCACTTTAGCCCTGTGACCTAATTACCACCCCCGCAAGTCTCCACCTCAAATACATGACATTGGAGGTTGAATTTCAACATACGAATTGGCGGGGGAGGCATTCAAGCCCATAACATACCTTTATTCCTGAATCCATTTACAAGTGTCTCTACTTCTGGAAAGCAGAGATTTTTTTTTTTTTTTTTGCCTCGATTGCATTGATTTTACTTATTTACAAGTTGCCATGCCTTACATGCCTAGTCAACTGATGACTATTGAGTTCTCCCTATTTCCCACTAGTCTTTTTCTGGTGTTGTGGAATATTCACTATGTGTCTGTGTGTCTGGCCAGCAACATGGAGTAAGTGAAAGGAGGAATTCAGTCTTATGGAGATAGGCTTAGCTGTTGAATTTGGTGAAAGAAGTACACCTAAGAAGGCAAAAAGTGTCAACAGGATTCTAGGAACCTGGGGATGGGCTTGCCAAGACAAAACAAAACGGGAAACAAAACAGAAACCATGTCATGAAGTTTACATGGGGAAAAAAAATGAGACAAAGAGATTCTCAATGGCTATGGGCATCACTGAAATGCACTGATCTAGTCCCTGATTATAAGTCTCAGGGTCACGTCAGAGTCCTCTTCAGAGTAAGGAAGTCCTAATGTAGAAGCATAATTTATGTGTAAGGTCTGGCTGACAGGGTAGTCTGAGATATGCCGATCATATTTGGCCCATGAATTAGGACATGACTAGTTTTCAGGAGGGAGGTCGTAGACATTCTCATAGTTTCCTACTGGTAGAGCAAGGGCTCTAAGCATTCTCTGCAAAGAAAAATACGGTTCATATAAAGACTGCTGTAAAATTTTTGAATTTCTTTCCATTCTCTTCTTGTATCAAGGAATATATTAGAGCTGACAGCTGTATTATGGCTTCCATATTGGTTAGACCAGTTGCTTAGAACAAAACATGTTACAGAATCAAACTTGCTGTAAATTCTTCCCAATTTCAAATCCTCCAGCCCCATTTACCCCTCATTCGGTCACAGAGATATTACAATAGCACATTCCAATTCTTCCTTCCTTTCAAATCTTCTGATGTGTGCCAGTGTCTTAAGCAGACACTGTAATGTTCTTTTCCATTAACTTAGATGACATTCATTCTTCCTCATCCTGCACTGTTTCCTTCTAGATCTTTAATATCAATTCTATTTTTTTTTTCCCTTGGCATTGACATCCTCCTCCAATGAATTTGTAAGATTATACTTTCAATCAACTTCATCTGTTTAAGACGGTTTGAAGGTTTGCACCAAAGGTAGAACTTCTCCTGCAAAACCTGAATTGTTCTGGGGTGGCTGGGTGGCTCAGTCTGTTAAGCATCCAGCTTTGGCTCAGGTCATGATCTTAAAGTTCATGAATTTGAGCCCCATAACAAGCTTTGTGCTGACAGCTCTCTCTCTCTCTCTCTCCCTCAGAATAAATAAACATTAAAACAAATAAATAAACAAACCTGAATTGTTCCATTCTGCGAGAAAAAAAATGAATATAGCATAGTGGGGTGGGATTTCTTCTAAAATAAGCAGATGTTTCTGGGACTTTATAATAGTCTTTGCAGATTATTAATTTATAGGAGACAAAAAGTAGTGGACAGATGGAGAATTATGAGAGGGAAAAGTCAGGGATTTAGCAAAGGGAGATTTAGAGCACCTTAGGGAACTAGAACTTGGGAGAGTTGTTCACCTTAAAGTATTCCTAAGGAATGATATCAGAATCTAAGAAATAAGTCTTGATTAGTAAAATTTCAGGGTCTTTTGGAGAGAAACATTGAGGCATGGTGCTTCCTAATATCACCTAAATCAAACTCTACTCCCTATGTGCATGTGATCCACTCTGAAGAAATACTGTAGCTTAAAAATGTATCTGATTCAGTGTCTACTCTTCTTTAATATTTGTAAGGTGCTTCATTCAATACCTGACCTGGCACACAGTATGAGCACAATAAATGATAGGTATTGCTTCACCTTTTTAATTCTCCTAGATGAATTTTAATATAATTTGATCACATCTGAAAAAAATTCACTGCTGCTACATTCAAATGAATTGCTAATTCAGCACATAAAGCCAAGGAAGTCTCACAAGCATGATAAAGAAGAGAAAGGAGAGAAGTAACTCTGCAATCAACTGGCTTGGAAACTAACAATGTGGAAAATAGAAACAAATAATATACTAAACTTAGAAAACACTGCTTTTGAGGAAATCAATACTGTTATCCCGTAGCCTTCCCACAATAAAAAGTATCTGCAAGGTACCGCAAACTCCTGTATGCCCAGTTTTCAGGGCTGTTGATCTTACCTGCTCCTTAAACCTGTAGTTCCATGCTGATGGCAGGCACGTGGAGTATTGTGTAGACATAAGGGAGAGATTTTGAATAGCATAATCTGTTGACCGTTGAGCAACATGGTTTTGAACTGCGCAGATCCACTTATATGTGACTTTTTTCAACAAATACAGTACAGTCCTGCAAATATATTTTTCCTTCCTTATGATTTTCTCAGTACCATTTTCTTTAGCCTATTTCCATTGTAAGAATACAGTATATAATAAATATAGCATACAAAATGTGTGCTAATTGTTTATATTTTTGATAAAGATTTCAGTCAACAATAGGCTTTTAGAAGTTGTTTTGGGGAGTCGAAAGTTATCTGTGGATTTTTGAGTGCACACACAGCGTGAGGGAAGTGGGTCGACACCACTACCCCCCTTGTTGTTCAAGAGTCAAGGATACCATTAACCCTTCTTTTCAGAATGCCTTTGACAAATTAACATTCACAGATCAATTGACTCATTTGGACAAAACATGCCAGTTTTCTAATTCAAATGCAGTAGAGCGAATGACTCAGGCTTGGTGGAAACAGGTGGGAGACATTTTATAACTGATCATGGGTACCAGCTCCTGTTATTTTTTTTTCCTATCAGTTCTGATCCAACACAATCCATTAGACTGTCACATTCACACTTGCTTGTTATTTATTTAGTGAGCCCTATCGAGTCCTTGAAGACTTGTGGGCAAAGCTCTTGACTTGAAAAACTGCGTGACTAAGGGCAGAGGTGTTAATATAGATTTTGGCCCCTCAACCAGGAAAGCACTCACAGAGAAGCAGCCACTAAATGATTCAATTAGTGTAACCTCTCACCTGCCCTTTTTAAGAAAAGAGACTCCTCTGCCATGGCTGTAGCCCAAGACCATCCCCTTTATCCACACTCTGCAAGGAGTGGAGTTGTTTTTCTGAGTTGAAAGCTTCTGTGGGACAGATCTAAGGATACAAAAAAGAATAAAGGGTTGTTGTAATCTGAGGCCAGTATTTCATGAAATGACGTGAGCGATCTGATCCTACACTACTAATTTATAAAGTGTTAAATACAACAACAAAACTAGCATGAGTATCAGTGATTTGGCAGCTTTCATGATAAGAATTGGGTTTACTAACAAATTGTGGATTCCCAGACCTTTAAGCTACACAGTAATTTCCAGGCAGCTTAAAACAACTTCTGGCCTGCCCTCTCCACTTGAATCTACTGCTGAGTCTAAAAGCCTTCTTGATTCCCGTGTGTGTGTGTGTGTGTGTGTGTGTGTGTGTGTGTGTGTGTTTAGATTCTTTTGCCATTTGAAGAATCAATACTAAATGCAGGCATAGACAGAGAGTATTTTATACTTGGTATTTGGGAAAATAGGAGGGTGTCATTTATCAGTACTTTTTCAGGCCCAAGAAATTATAAGGCAAAATAAATTTGTAGAAAAAATAGCTTTTTCAGTTACATAGATTATGGCACATCAGTTTCTTTTTTTTTTTTTTTTAATTTTGTTTTTCAACGTTTATTTATTTTTGGGACAGAGAGAGACAGAGCATGAACGGGGGAGGGGCAGAGAGAGAGGGAGACACAGAATCGGAAACAGGCTCCAGGCTCTGAGCCATCAGCCCAGAGCCTGATGCGGGACTCGAACTCACGGACCGCGAGATACGTGACCTGGCTGAAGTCGGACGCTTAACCGACTGCACCACCCAGGCGCCCCATGGCACATCAGTTTCTAATGAGATATACATACTCATGTAGACACAGAAAGCCTTGATGGAAGTGTAAAACCCTTTGAAACAAACTAGCATTGTTAGTATTGTAAAACTGGGGGAAATATTTTATCTGCTTACTTAGAAACTTTTAAAGAAACCTAGCAGCAAGAGGTGCTTGAAAACTAACACCAGCGAATGACATTTCCAAATTTTCTTGTTGAAAAGAAGAGTGGCGACAGTGATTTGCCCTCTTTTACAGTTTTATATTTGGGGCACATTTCAGGAAATTCAGTACTTCATACTGAATGTGAGACACTGATAAACCTTATAAAATGTTTCCGTTTTTATATTCTTAATTCAAACAATATTTATCTATGCTTTCCGTAACCTGTCACTCAGCAAGGCACTAGGAACACAAATGGTCTCATTAAAATACTCCTTTCAGAATGTTTTCCCTGAATAGAAGTTGGAAGAGGTTTCCAGCTCAATTGAAAATAGAATAAAGACATGGAATAACAAAACATTGAACTTGGAAATTCTTTATTGTAGTTTTAATTTTGGATTTAATGTGTCCATTAGACATCAATCAAATCTGCTTTCTGTATATCCTAATTGAAATTTTATAATCTGCGTTAAGTATATCCTAATTGAAAATTTATATTTCTACAAACAATCATCTGTTCTTGCACCTGTATAGAGATAAAATTTAAGAGTGAAAAGGATCTGAAACTGTATGTTTTATCCCATTGTACACCAATGTACTATTTTGTATTCCTCTGAAAAAATGTTCTAAAAAATAGTTACGGATTTAAGAAGCAAGGGGAGAGAAATGACCATTTCATAACCTTGTCCTATGTACCAGGCCATCTGTGAAGTCCTTTCTATATTTTATATTATTTATATCTTCTTAGAACAGTCATGTGAAGGAACTGTGAGCTCCTCATTTTGCACATGCAGATAGTAGGGCTCAGAGTCATTGGGTACCTGCTCCAGGTCCTACACTAAGAGATGGAGTAGAAAGGCAAAGCCAGAATTTTGATACTAAACAACTAGTGTTATGTCTATTAGTGGATGACCAACCAGGAGTGCGAGACATCATTTACTCAGAAAGTGTACTTTTATTTATATAACATGTTATTTAATGAATACAACATAAAAAAGGTAGTGCTCATCTAGTAAGTGCCTTGATGTTGCTGGAGGATCACACTGACCCATTCTTTCAATGCAATCCCTCCATCGGTTTCCTTTACCTTTGACCTTTCAAGGCTCTCTAGATAACGTGGACACCATTTCCTGAGGATTTAGATTTTTTTGAACTTGTTTCCCAAGTTGTCCTTGTGGGTTTAAAAAGCAAAGTATTCTCATTCAAGAACGATCAAATGACATCTTAGCAGAAGATGCTACTTGTGAGCACCGAATAATACCTAGACAATCAATTCTGGAATTGCTGACTTCTACTAAATTATATATACAAACGTCCGTTCCTAAAATCCCAGTAAACCGATTTTCTCTCCCATGTGATATGAATAATTTCTCTCGACTTAACCCTGCGTCTCATAACTACATAAAGTGAAAATCATTTTATTTTAACCATATACCATGCATTAAAAATCTAAGTATGGAGAGAACTACCACTACTAATTATTAACCCATCATCACTATTACTACTACTCTCAGTCTGAGTACTTAGCATACTACGGACACTGTTCAAAAGACTCTACCTGGCTTAATCTCATTGTGTCTTCATAACACCTCTACAGAGAAAGCAGGACCCTTACTTGATAAATGAAGCCAAGCCTCAGAAGGTTTGGGAAGCTTGCTTCTGGTAAAAGAGGTATAATTGTCTACCTGTATATAAAAAAAAAAAGCTGTCTCAAGAAAATTAACCAGGGGAGCCTTATTAATGATTTCAGCTCTGTATGGATCTTCTTATGCTAGAATACCACTTTTCCGGTAGACTCTCCACGGTATATTTAAATGTCACAGATAATTCCTAATGCCAGGCCTCACCTGATTTTACTAATTCTACACAAAATCTCAGCAAAACCTACAGTTACATTTCAATTACCCTTGAGGAGTGACCCTCACAGTAATTGTGTGGAGGTTACATGAAAATATTATTTTTATTTTAAAAGGAGAAGTATAACATAACCACATTTTTATTACCCCGGGAAACAGAAAAATGAGAATGTTATCTAGAATTTATATATTTTACCCTATGTTTCTCAGGGTTTTACTTGTATCATAATGAATCTATAATTTCGAATTTGGCTCTTTCACTTAATATTATGAAGAAACTCATTTCATTATTTAGTCCTTTATGTTTTACCTCTTAAATACCTTTTGCCCGTGGTCCTTCCTCTCTAGCTTTCCCACCACCATCCTAATCCAAGCTACTAGTTTCTCTGTCCCGGACTTCAACAATATCTTTTTTGAACAGTTATACATTTTGGTTCACCTCCGTTCTTCTGTTAAGATGTTCTGCTCAGAAATGTGAATTGAATCATAGTATTCTTAAAACGTTTCACAGGTTTTCTAATTGATCTTCATATAAAGGCAAATCTTCTGCAGAGAGGTGCTCACCTGCTCTTCCAGCCTTCTCTGGGACCAAATTCTACACTTTTCTCTCAATCTCAGTCCATTGCTTGTATTAGTCTGCTTGGGCTGCAATAACGAGATAACAGAGTGCATGCCTTTTTTTATAAATTAAAAAAAAAAGATTTTAAAGTTTTTGTTTAAATTCCAGTTAATTAACATACAGTGTAATATTAATTTCAGATGTACAATACAGTGATTCAACACCTCCATGCAACACTCAGTGCTAATCACAGCAGGTACACTACTTAATCCCCATCACCTATGTAACCCCTCCCCCACCCACCTCCCCTCCAGTAACTATCAGTTTGTTCTCTATACTTAAGAGTCTGTTTGGGGGGGTTCTCTCTTTTTTTCTTTGCTCATTTGTTTGGTTTCTTAAATTCCACATATGAGTGAAATCATATGGTATTTGTCTTTCTCTGATTTACTTATTTCACATAGCATTATACCCTCTAGACTTATCCATGTTTTCACAAATGGCAATATTTCATCGTTCTTTATGTCTGAGTAATTGTCCTGTGTGTGTGTGTGTGTGTGTACGTGTATAGACACATATACATATATAAATATATATGTATATATATACACATATATATGTATACATTTATATATATATGTATATATGTGTGTATATATGTATATATGTATAATATATATATACATATATACATTATATATATATAAAATACATTGTGTATGTGTATGCATATACATACATTGTGTGTTTATATATTTGTATATATATGAAACACATTTGCATGATAAATTATTTCATTGTTGTGTCTTTACCTGATATATATATATATACATATATATATATATATATATATATACATACACACACACACACACAGACACACATACATATCACATCTTCTTTATCCATTCATCTATTGATGGACACTTGGGCTGCTTCCATATTTTGGCTATTATAAATAATGCTGTGATAAACATAGGGGTGCATATATCTTTTTGAACTAATGTTTTCATATTCTTTGGGTAAATATCCAGTAGTGTAATTATTGGATCATATGGTAATTCTATTTTTAATTTTTGAGGAGCCTCTGTACTGTTTTCCAGTGGCTACATCAGTGCCCACTGGTGTGCCACCAACAGTGCACAAGGGTTCCTTTTTCTCCACATCCTTACCAATACTTGTTTCCTGTGTTTTTTATTTTAGCCATTCTGACAGGTGTGAAGTGATCTCATTGTACTTTTGATCTGCATCTCCCTGATGATAAGAGATGTTGAGCATCTTTTCATGTGTCTGTTGTCCATCTGTACATCTTCCTTGGTGAAATGTATATTCATAACTTCCACCCATTTTAAACACCATTTGTTGAAGAGACTGCATTTTTCCCATGGCATATTCTTACCACCTTTGTGGAAGACTAATTTACCATATAATTGTAGGTTTATTTCTGGGTTTTCTATTTTGTCCCATTGATCTGTATCTATTTTTATGCCAGTACCATACTGTTTTGATCACTACAGCTTTGCATATAACTTGAAGTCTGGAATTATGATATTGCCAGTTTTGTTTTTCTTTTTCAAGATTGCTTTGGCTATTTGGGCTCTTTTGTGGTTCAATAAAAATTTTAGGATTGTTTATTCTAGTTCTATGAAAAATGCTGTTGGTATCTTGATAGGGATTACATTAAATGTGTAGATTGCTTTGGGCAGTATCAACATTTTAACAATAATTGTTCTTCTAGTCAGTGAGCATGGAATGTCTTTCCATTTCTTTGTGACTAATTTCTTTCATCAACATTTTATAGTTTTCATATAGAGGACTTTCATATCTTTGGTTAAGTTTATTCCTAGATATTTTATTATTTTTAGTGTAATTGTAAATGGAATTGATTCCTTAATTTATCTTTCTGCTGCTTCTTTGTTGGGATATAGAAATGCAATAGATTTCTGTACACTGATTTTTGTATCCTGTGACTTTACTGAATTCATTGATCAGTTCTAGCAGTTTTGAGTCATTCAGATTTTCCATGTAGAGTATCATGTCATCTGCAAATAGTGAAATTTTTACTTCTTCCTTGGCATTTAGATGTATTTTATTTATTTTTGTTGTCTTGAATAGTTGTTGAATAAAAGTGGTGTTGAGTCAGGGTGAGAATGGACATCCCTGTCTTGTTCCTGACTATAGAGAAAAGCTCTCAATTTTCCCCAATTTAGGGTAATGTCACCTGTGGATTTTTCATATATGGCTTTATTATGTTGAGGTATATTTCTTCTAAACCTACTTTGTTGAGAGTTATTAATCATGAATGGATATTATACTTTGTCAAATGCTTTTTCTGTATCTACTGAAATGAACATACGGTTCTTATCCTTTCTTTTATTAATGTGCTATATCACGCTGATTGATTTATGAATATTGAACCATCATTGCAACCCAAAAATAAATCCCACTTGATTGTGGTCAACGACTTTTTAATGTATCGTTGGATTTGGTTTGTTAGTATTTTGTTGAGGATTTTTACATCTACATTCATCAGAGATATTGACCTGCAGTTCTCTTTTACTGTTGTGTCTTTATCTGATTTTAGTACCAGGGTAATAGTGTCATAGAATGGATTTGGAAGGTTTCTTTCCTAATTTTTGGAATAGTGTGAGAAGAATAGGTATTAACTCTTCTTTAAATGTTTGGTAGAATTCACCTGTGAAACCCATCCGGCCTTGGACTTTTATTTGTTGAGAGTTTTTTGATTACTAATTCAAGTTCTTTGCTGGTTATCAGTCTGTTCAAATTTTCTATTTCTTCCTGTTTCAGTATTGGTGTTGGCCTTTCCACATCAGACTTAGTGCATAGATACTTAGTTGCAGTTTCAGATGGGAGTTGCAGTCCCTTAATTTTTTGATTGAGTATTAATTTCCAATTTCATTAATTATGATTAGAGTACCTTATTTGCATTTCTATTTTCTTGAAAATTTTAAGGTCTTTTTTGAGCTAATATTGGATAGTTTTGCATAATAATTACATGTACACTTGGGAAAAAAGATACATTTTTCATAAGACACAATTCAGTTTATTATCTACTATGCTTACATATTGTAAGTCTTTCTCAAGTCTTCTATATCTTTACTAATATTTTTGTCCTCTTGATCCGTCTAGCTTTGAAAGGTGTATTAAAATCTCTTATTAGTGAGTAGTGTACGTCTTTGTTACTTCTTTTATTTCTTGTAGTTTTTGGTATATGAAAGTTGTTGCTATAAATATCCTTTTTTTTATGAAGTGTCCTTTGTTGCAGTTAGAAATTTTTGTCCTGAATATTACCTTGCTTTACATTAAGACTGTATTTTATTAGAATATGTTATTTGTATTTGCATGGTATATTTTTTACCAATTATTTTCGTATTTGCCTTGTGAATGAATGTGGTTTATGTGTGCCTCTTGTAAACATAAAAATCTAACAGTAGAGTTGGATTTTGCTTTGTGAACCAATATGAAAAAAATCTTCATTTCATTAGTAAGTAATCTTTATTTCATCTTTTCCACTTAACATAAATTATATATTTGTATTTGGTTTGGGTTGTTTCATGTTTTTCTATGTTATAATTAATGAAGTTTTCACTACACAAATTATTGTTTTTGTTTTGTTTTTGGAATTTAGGAAGGCTTATATATCTGTATATTGGCATACTTCTATTAATATCTCCTCTTTGAAATCTTTCTTAGTTCCACCATAAGCAATAAGGGAATTTGTTTTCTTCACTCCCTCCTATCTTCTACCTTCCAATTTTATATTATTAATGTTATTTTTTGCTTTAATATGTATGATATTAACTGCACTTAATTTATTCTTCTTGTTTGTTTCAAATGATAACTTTTACTTTCAGATAATTCTTATAAATGCAACAGCACACTTTAATGCCTATGGATTTTATTTTTTATTTTCCTCCCATTTTTATTCCTTATATGAGTTCTATATGTTTAAACCATGTGTTTCTTAATATTATTTTGTCACAATGATGTACACCTTCTAATATTGGTATTGTAGCTAAATATATTTAACGTTAAACTGCAAACCTTAGGTTGACTCTTCTGAAATTATTTTGTAGCTCTACAGCCTATTTTCTATTTCATTTCATAGATAAGTCTCCTGGTATCAACATTCTTAAGATTTCACATGTTAATAACTGTCTATAGTCTTTATACTTGAAGGACAGTTTAGCTTGATATAAAATGTTGACATATTTTTCTTTCCTTAAAAATATTTTTATTGAGAACTCTAATAAAAATCCAATTTTCTTTTCCTTATTAGTAACTTAAATTTTTATTCTATATATTTAAAGAACTTCTTTCCTTAAAGTCCAATAATTTCACTAAGTTTGGCCTCAGTGTTGTTTATTTCTGGTCTAGGTTCACAAGTATACAGTGTGCCCTTTCTGTAGTTTGTCTTTATTTCAGGATTTATTGCTCCAGCAACTTTTTAAACATGAACAAACACTTGAATTATTATCTGACAACATAAGATACATGGGAAGAACACAAATGAAATACCACTTAAAAATATGTATCAGTTCATTGTCTATTTATTCCACAAATCTAGTTATAATAATGTTGAGTCTGGTAGTCAATATTATATAGTTTCAAAATGCACAGACACTGGAGTTAAACTGCCTAAATGTAAATACTATCCCTGCTGCTTTATAGCTGTATATTCTTAGACAGTTTTCTTAACCTGTTTTTCTCCTTCAATGTTATTTACACAATGAAGAAAATAGTGTATATATCCTAACATTATTGTAAAATTAAATGAGATAGCACACAGTGCTTAAACAATAATAAGCCTGATACCAAAATGCTAAAAGGGCCAAAAGTATTCATTTTCAGTTCAGATTTTAATAAGCTCTATAAGCTACAGTCATCAGATAATTTCAATCTTCCAATCATTTTGCATAATCACGACATACCTTTGTATAAGGGATATAGTGTAATGTAGTGGAAAGTAAATGAACCAGTACATAACCAGTACAGATTACAGACTTGCAATCCTGGAGTTACTATGTGCTAAATCCATATATTGATCATTTGTCAAATAAGCACAATATTTGCACATATCTCTTGGCTCCACCTTTCCTGGGAGCCTCTTATTCTCTTTGCCTGGCTGCCTTGTTCTTATTATTAAAGTATCAGGTTGATTTCTACCTCCTTCACTGGGTAAGATCCTCCCAGTGTACATTAAGGACTCTCCGAACATCCTTACTAACTTCTACTTTAATTCTCATTATATTCTCCAACTTTTCTGATTCCATGGCTGTTTCCCCCAGTAGCAACTTAAGGGCAAGGAGTTTTTTTTTTTTTTTTTTTTTTTTTTTTTTTTTTTTTTATTTAAGTAGTTTTGACAATGCCTGATTTTTTTTGATTGAACAATATATTTTTGTCAAACTTACATTCCCTAAAGAATAATTATGAGAGTAAGATGGAAAAATATAAATGAAGTTTTCCTACAAATGCATTAAGTGTGAATGTTTAACAATTATGAATAATGGAACTCAGCTTTACAGATTTAAATTGAAGGAATTGTGTCATTCAAAGTCTAAATAGATTCACCACTGTAAATAGAAAAATCAAGGACATCCACTTTATTTTAATATGCATTTTCAAACCAAACAACATTACTAGTATATTAAATAGCTTTAAAAGATGTGAGTTACCTTTTCAAGAGGCAGGCACATCTCTGTGTTGTTTTATCATGTTTTCATTTGTTTGAGGAGCAAACAATAAGCTGTTCATTTTACCTTCCTCTGTGATATGTGTGAACACCCTAAAAAGCCTACAGCTTATCTCTGAGCTCCTCAGGGCTGTACAATTATAAACACAGTTGTAAATATACCTGACCTATTAACAAAAATCCAACACCATTTCTTATCCTATTAATGTAAGGTATAAAATTTCTATTAGTAATCTTATGCTTAAGGTGAAAAGAGAAAAATATGAAAGCTTTGCAGATAAAGGTTAAAAGCTATGCAGATGGAGAGTATTTGGAAAATATTAGTGTCAATAATGCTAAATTTATCATTAGCAATTTCCACAACTCATTTTGGTATCTTGCCCATCTCCAACATATCTATAATCACCATTCTAGTGATGTTCTAGAAGATTGGAGAGATAAGTCTGAGAACAATTAGGAGATTATAATAGTTTGATTTGCATTAGGTCCTACAATTGCTTCCTATGCCTTAATAAATAAAGTATAGGTTATTTAATAATTCAAAGATTATTTGCATATTTTGATTTTTTTTTACTACATTATCTTTGCAAGATTATGCTCTCAGACCCCAATATCTATTAAATGTTTATCCATTCTTTAATTCACAAATCTATGATTTTTCCTCTTCACTTCTGGCTTACAATTTTCTATGTTATAATTATTTCTGCCTCATCTCCTATTTGACAAATGGTATTCATTCATTCATTTACGAAACACCTATTTATTGGGGTTCCTATATGTAATGTGTTTGGCATTGCTTGACAAGTAGAAATACATGGTCCCTGATAACTGAAGTGTTCTAGGGAAGCAGTAAGCAGTCAATAGAAGTGAGGTTTTCCTCCATTTCTGGTATTATATTAGACATGCAAATTTTTTTATTCTTTATCACCTCTCTATCCCCACCCTACCTTCCTAAAGAATCTGCATTTGTTCTCTTTTTAAAAGTCTGCAACCAGAACAACTGCCAAGTAAGCAGTGGACTATGTGACTCCATAATGTAGCCGTTGGACCAGACTTAGAGTCATGATCCAAACCCAGACAACCCTTCTCCTTTTCCAGGATCTTGGAATTTGAAGTCAGAATTTATTAGTTTTTGTTGATACTTAAATTACAGGATGATAAAGAGCAGAAAAACTATGTGGCTAGTCTGCTATGTTAATCAAAGAATCAAGAAAAATGTCACTGTTGAAAGAGACTAGCAGAGATTTGCAGAGAGAAATAGAAAATTGAAGAAAGTAATTTTGGTTCCCAAATGATTACATTCTTTGGAAAGTTTGGCTACATTTCTGGTATTCTTATGATACATTTTCTGATTTGCTTAAGTTAAGTGAGTTTGTATGCCTTGCTACCAAATGTAACTTGACAGAAATTTATCCGACAGTGAGAAAAAAATGTGGAATATTAATGACAGTGAACATTTTTTCATTCAAAGAGGCAGAATGGTTTTACTTATGGATGGATGAGGAAACACTTAATAAACTGTCTCCCATATTTTCTTGGCATATAATAAGACTAAGTCTTATGGGAAAGGAAGTTCACCAGCCCAGAAAAAAAGGGTATAGCATTGCAAATATAAAAATCTCTCATGAAAAATGCCATCTGCCTATAAACTGTCTTAAAATCTAAAATTTCTGATATTCAGAGCAAGAAATCAGTTGAGTGCTATATTGAATTGCAGCTGGTGAATTTTCTGCCCTATTTCGACTACATCTGTAACCAAACTACACAGTCCAGCAAAAAGCAGAATTCTGACTTTGGGATGATATGAGGGAGAAGCTGAAGGTAATAGAAGACCTCAATTTTATTAGATTATTGCATGGGTTTTTGGTGGGCATATCATGTTAAATAAACTTGATACAATTTCCCAGTGTATAGTGTCTTCAATAAATTGGGCTAGGATTAAAACAGTTTCTCCTTAAAGAGCTTATATTCTAATGGGATAGAAATTTCACATACTGTGAAGAAAATTAAATAAGGGAATAGAAAGGGATTATGGGTGTGGAAGATATGTAACACATTATCTAGGTCAATTAGGGAAGTTTTCTCTTGCAATATATTTAACCTGGATAATAAGAAAAGGCCAACTATGCAAAGATTTGGGCAAAGAGTATTCTAAGAGGAAGAAACATCAAGTGTGAAGACTGTGAGATAGGAACATACTTGGTGTGTTCTAGAGGTAGAAAGAGATTCAGAATAGCCGGAGCCCAGCAAAAGGAGAATATCATGAAAAACTAGATCAAAGAAATTACCAAAGTCAAATAACATACAGACTTACAGGCCGTGTTAAGACAGTTGGATTTTATTGCAATTGTGATTTAGCAAAGATGCTAAAGAGTTGCAAACAGAAGGGTAATATGAACTCACTTGAGCTTTAAAAAGAACACTGTATATTCTTTGTGCAAGAAGAATTAAAGTGGGGCAAGGGAAGAAGCAGGTTTTGTAATATTCTAGGAGACATGAGAGTGGCTTGAGCTGTAGTGATGATGCTGAAAAATGACTAGGAGAACACACTGAATGTGGGGGCTGAGAGAGAAATGACAAATGACCTTTAGATCTGTGGCCTGAGCATTTGGGTAGATATGATGCCATAACTGAGATTGTAAAGGATGAAAGAGGAGCAAATTTGAAGGATTGATATCAAGAAGTAGATTTTAATTGTGCAAGGCTTGGACTGCCTATTCACAACCCAAGGGTAAAGATTGAGGAGACAGCTGGCTTTATGGATTTGGAGCTCCTTGATGCATTTTGGGTCCCAAAATAAATTATGGAATCATCAGCATATAGATAACATTTAAAACCAAGAGCAGAACTTGATGAGTGAGTGAAGTTTAGATGAGGAAGATAGACAAGGTGTCTAGGATTGTTCTCTCAGTCACTAAAGCATTTTAGTGCAGAAGAAAAAGGGAAGCCAGAAAAGGATGCTGGGAGACATTATATAGTCAGAAAAGACTAGGGAAAATTATATTACAAGCAATGAGTAGTCAATCACGTCAAGTATTGCCAAGAGATTGAATAAGAAGAGTAGAACAAATGATATGACTCCTTAAGATGAATGCCACAGTGACCTGAATCAAGCCCAACTTGTTCTTTAGGAGACAATAGGAGGAGAGAAATGGTGATAGTAATTATAGATACAGACATCTTTTGAGGAATTTTGTACTGAAGAGCTATGGAGAAATGCAGAGAAAAACCAAAAGAGATTCTTATTTAAAAAGTAGAATAAAAAGGGACGCCCGGGTGGCTCACTTGGTTGAGTGTCAGGCTTCAGCCCAGGTCATGATCTCATGGTTGGGGAGTTCAAGCCCCACATGAGGCTCTGTGCTGACAGCCTGGAGACTACTTCGGATTCTGTGTCTTTCTCTCTCTGCCCCTCCCCCAGTCCCACTCTGTCTCTCTGTCTCTCTCCCTCTGTCTCTCTCAAATATAAATAAACGTTAAAAAAACAATTTTAAAAAATAGAATAAAGTAAATTTGTATGCTAATAAGAATGATCGAGCAATGGGGGGGGTTGGCAAACTGATATTACTGGAAAGAAAGGGGAATAATGACAGAGGTGAAGACGTTGGGTAGGCAAGTAGGGATAGGATATGGAGCAGCACTGTCCAATAGAAATACAATGTGAGCCATATAGGTAATTTAAAAACTTCCTAGTAGCCACATTAAATTCCTAAAAAGAGATAAGTGAAATTAATTTTAACAATATATTTAGCCCAAAATATCAAAATATTTCAATATATATTAATATAGAATTATTGAAATATTTTTCATTCCTTTTATCATATGAAGTCTGAAATTTGGTGTTCATTTTATACTTACAGCACATATAAATTCTGATTAGTCACCTTAAATGCTTAATGGCTACATAAAACTAGTGGCTACTGTATTGGACAGTGCAGATATGGAGTATAGCTAGAGAGGCTTGCGTAAGATCAATGTATGGAAATTTTATCTATTGAAATACAAAGAAAGACAAATAGCTATGTCTGGTTGTGGGAATTTGAGGTAGTTCCCACCTCACTGCATATGTTTTTAAGTTATGTATGAGGATGTGTTAAAAATTTTATGAGAAGAGGACAAGGAGGAATTGTGAAATGATCATTTTGGAGAGTAGAAAGATAAGCCTGTTAGGCTCATTAGCTCCAGAAAACAGGAAATGGATAAAGTCCTAGTTCAAATTTTTGTATAGTCACAGAAGCTTTGGAGTAGTGGCCAAATTTGGCTGTTTTTTATAGGGGTAACATGTCATGGATCAGTGGAACCTGATAAGATTTCTAGCATCTGCTTGTCACCAGCGGAGACTGCTGAGCAAAATTTACTTAAAAAAAAAAAGAAAATCTGGGGCGCCTGGGTGGCGCAGTCGGTTAAGCGTCCGACTTCAGCCAGGTCACGATCTCGCGGTCCGTGAGTTCGAGCCCCGCGTCAGGCTCTGGGCTGATGGCTCAGAGCCTGGAGCCTGTTTCCGATTCTGTGTCTCCCTCTCTCTCTGCCCTTCCCCCGTTCATGCTCTGTCTCTCTCTATCCCAAAAATAAATAAACGTTGAAAAAAAAAAATTAAAAAAAAAAAAATATGAGTGTAGTGAATAGGGGTCAGTGCTTAAACTCAAGTCACCATAGCTTCTCTATTTATTCCTTGGGTCTAGTATGAGGCATAATGGAGCCAATTGGAAAAGGACAGCAATTTTCTATTACATGAATGGAAAAGTGGAAGAACCTTCTTTGCAGAAAGTGTCAATGAAGCATGTGTAGAAAAAAGCAGAGATGAAAGCCCAATAACCCCAGGGAGATTTGAAAGAATAACTGGTTCTAGTTACAAGTTCCAATCCCTTTACAAGTTCACTGCTTTTCTTGGGTTTTGGGTTCCAAGACATAGCCTCCATCCTGCTATGAAATAAATCACTCCCCTTTTATTATCCTAGTTTAATGATTTCTGGGATTTGTAGCCCTGCTTCACTCATATGTAGGGATAATGAGGTCCTGAGTTTAATACGGATTTGGTGGATGAGTTATAAAGAATTGTATCACAAGGGACTGACCGAGCAGAGATATTTGACATGTCTTCATGGAACTCATGATGCCTATCATTTGATCTCATGTTTAAAAAAATATATTTTTATTGACCAAATATGTACATCAATATACATCTCTTTTAGAAAAAAGAAAACACCAAAGGCAAAATAAGAAAAAAAACCTATCTGTAACCCTAATAAACATAAGTGACTACTGTTTTGTTTCCTTTTCGTGAATCATTTATTGAATCGAATGCAAACATATCTATAGAGATGATATAGTTTTTTCCTACAAATACCAGAGAAAAGAGTCTTCCAATTATCATAGAAATGCATCCCTGTAAAGAACACTCCTCATTCTCCTTGCCTCCTTAACTCCACTTGACCTCTTTCTTTATTTCATTTCCATAGAAAATTGTTATTTAGCCTTTGCTCCTTAAAATTTCTTCATTGTAGTTCTTCATGATACCATGGAAATGCAGGCATGCTGTTGGAATCTCAGTGAGAAATTCCAATTGGGCTTTTGTTGGGTCCTGCATGGAGATAGAACCACTGCTGTTACAGAGATTTCTAGACTTATACCTTTTAAAATTTTCTGAACATTAAGTAATGCTTCCTTGGAAGCTGTTCTAATGCCTCAGCTTAGAGACAGACTCTGGAACTGCAGGCTAGCTCAACAGAGCTGTCACTGCAGTAGTAACAACGTAAACAGAATCCCAAGAAGCTGGAGTTAAAGGCCAGAGACTTCTGAAAACAGAAGGAAGACTATCCTCAATTTCAAGGTCTTTGCTTTTGGCAGCTCTTGCAGTTATGTAATGAGAGAAGGAATTTTCTCTAGACTTAGCGCCATGAAGAGTATGGATTGTGAGATCCTTTTTGAATAAGTCAGTTTTCTACGACTACAATGAGCTAAATATGCAACCTATTCACCAACCCAGAGCAGTATTTGATTTTGTTTTTTATTATACTGAAAACTCTCTTGATACTCACAGTGAGTCTGTAGGGGAGCAGTAACACAATATGTATCTGCTTCAATTTAGGAAATCTTGTTAAATATGTAATGGGGCAGCTGAGATGAGTTTTACAGAAGCCACATGTACACATAAATCCAGGCATGTTTTTTTCATCTACCTCTTTCATCAGCTAGCTTTCCTACTCTGTCAAACATGTCTGTACATGTGTCAAAATAGTACAGTCTCTGGCAAATCATCCACATTTGCTTTCGATTTAGGAAAGACCCACCTACATGCAGGTGATAGTTTATGGTATACAAAGAGACTTTCTTTCCTATTGCCCTGAGTTCATTTCTTATTCCTTCAATAAATAAAATACGAGTTGCAATTTATTGAGCATATATGTAGTTATTATATTGTCTACTGGAATGTTTCATGACATCAGGGACCATCTCTGCTTGTTCATCCCTGAACTACCAATACTTGTGACAGCACTTGGCCCATGCAGTCTCATCCACATGATGAAAGTATTTATTGAATAAACAAATTATTTATATTCACATGTTAAAATACCTTTGTATAAATAGGTATTACTGTCTTAGTTTTGCAAAAGGAGAAACGTCTCAGATTAGTTACCACTTAAAAGTCACACAGTGAATGAGTAAGGAAAGAGCTGGGATTCCAACCAGGCTTGGTCTTCTCTACCTTCCTTCTTCCTTACCCTGCCATGCTTCCTCGAATATAGCTTTGATGTGGAGGTCACCCATTTTTCTGACAGATTCATTGTTAACTCCATGCTTTACTGCCTTTGAGGAACTGAGCACAATGTTTCTCTGCCATTCAAATATTAGAGTGACATACTTGCTGATTTTCCTGACTTTATTTACTCAGATACGCAAAGCCTGTTTTTTGTTAACATGTGTTAAGTCACTTGTTTGGGTTCAGGTTGACTTTGGAAACTGAGTTAGTGACTCTCTTTTACCCCTGCTTTTCTAGGAAGCCTGTCCTGTTGCTGTACTCATCACAGTTTGCTCTAAAGACCCACTTTCTGGGGAGCTGTAAGGGTGGGAGGCTTCTCTATGTTTCCATGATGGTAACAGGATTTGGTTGGAAGTTATGGAAGTTAACCCGAAGAATTCTCACCTTTTAGCAAGTAAAAGTTGGTCTGATTGCGGTTCTTTACTAATTTTAATTTCATAAAATCTTTGCCTTTAAATTAACAGTAAAAATATTACCAAGACATATATATAAGAGTGCTTGCTTCCGTTTAGTTAATACATCCATTTTTTTCCTATCGAATTCCTGTATTGGCTGAATTTTAAATTGTTTCACTTTAGGCCATTTGAATTTCTCCAGTATCATTTCTTTGTATCCTCCTTTCTCAGTCCCACCTCAGTTCCATTAGATAGGTTTTGATTTGTTCATTTTTGCTACCCTCCCTTCTTTCCCCTTTTTGGAATTTTTCGCTACCATAAAAGATGTATTTAGCTCTCTTTTCTTCTTTATATTTTTACTTTGCTGCTTGGCGAATATCTTTAGTAGAAAGAAAAGGCTGCTGGCTATTTCTTCATTACACTTAAAAAGAAACAACAACAACCACCACACTAGCAGAACACACACACACACACACACACACACACACACACACACACACAATTTCATGAGATCTACAGACATGTATGTATGGTTTCTTTCTTAGGTGTCTTGTTTCTATTCTCTTTACATCCTCATTCTTGGTTGCTACATTACCTATCATGTCATTTCTGTTTTTTGTTTTTGTAATGAGTTTATCTCTTGCATCCATTTCTCCCATGACACTTTAGACTATCCAAAGCGTATAGATCATATTAAAAGCATTAGGTTTCTGCTGCACTTTATCTCCCCAAGAGACCAGAAGAAAACTGCTTGCTGTTCTGGTATTTTCATTAAGGTGAACATGCCAAACTGAGAGAGAAATATTAATGCCGATAGTCTAGTTTCTATACGCCTGATGACCTGTTCTGATTTTATCTCACTTCTCCAGATATCTCTTTTTTAGCAAAGAGGATATGAGTGTGAAAAGATTCTGAGGTTTCAGAGAATTAAATAACTAATTTGCCCATTTGATGAGTGGCATGAGTATCAGTGCTTCTCACATTTGGCACTACGAATATTTTTGAATACCAATCCAAATACTTTCAGCTGTTAGATATTAGCTATATCTGTTCAGGAATATTGCCAGCTGCAGGATGGAGCAAGAACTTCGAACTTGGGGTACATCATATTCTTCTGATGGAAAAACCCACCAGATAGGGATTGATATAGTCATTAACAGGGATCCAGAGCTCTATTGAGAAGAGATTTAGGACATCTGGAGCTTCCCAAGTCCTTTCTTAAACTTTCTCTGCATCCCACTACACAGGAATATTTCCAACAGTTGAGTTCAGGTAGACCATATTACCTTTGCCTCTCCTTTGGCACTTATATTGCTGTATATTCTTCATACACATATGCATTATGGGACATAAATGTCTTTTCTTTGAAATAGAAGAATACAGGGGTGCCTGGTTGACTCAGTTGGTTAAGCCTCCGACTTCAGCTCAGGTCATAATCTCATGGTTGGTGAGTTCGAGCCCCACGTTGGGCTCTATGTTGATAGCTAGGAGCTTGGAGCCTGCTTCAGATTCTGTGTGTCTCTCTCTCTGCCCTCCTCTGCTTGTGCTCTGTCTCTCTCTCTTTCTCTCTTTCTAAAAAATAAATGAACATTAAAAATTTCAAAAAAAACCCAGAGGAATACACCTCTTTAATCATCTGTATCCAGTATCTTACACATAATCCATCCTCCACCATAATTTTTAATGATGATGGCCACTCAGTTTTACATTTAAGCTTATTTTACCTTTAAGCTTCAGCTGTGTGATATCTTCTTGCTTCTGGCTTAAGTGTTTCCTAAGTTTTTATCACTTTTTTTCTTTGTTCCAATCTTTGAAAGTGTGAGTTTTAAATATTATTTTGAGGAGGTCAAGAGATATAGATCCCAGTATGAAGATGGCTAATTGTGCAGGGCGGTCTTAGGAATAATTTGTAAAAAAAAATGGTGAAGAGCATGAAGCTGAGGGCAGGAGCATCACGAGAGATAAAAGTTAGATGGCTCAGGGGAGGCTTTTGACAAGGTGTCACCATCATCCTAGCTTTGGAAGGCAGTAAACTAGAAATTGTTCCTGCCTCTTCATAACTTTATTCCCATCACTTTCAATGACCCGTACATTTTGCTTCTAAATACCTCTTGAATTTGTCCAATTACCTTTAGGTCCACCGTCTCTACTCTTGTCAAGATCCCTGAATTAACTTTGTGCAATCCTTTAATAACATCTTAACTGTGTCTCATTCATTCATTCATTCATTATATCATTAAAAAATTGTTGAATACCTGCATAGAAATAGATTAATAGACACACACACACACACACACACACACAAAGATATTTTCTCTTAGTGAATTATATAGTTTAATAGGACAAACATCTTTTAAACAAATAAGCCGAGG
Organism: Puma concolor; assembly: GCF_028749965.1. Classification (NCBI taxonomy): domain Eukaryota; kingdom Metazoa; phylum Chordata; class Mammalia; order Carnivora; family Felidae; genus Puma; species Puma concolor. Next base: position 109,888,200 of record NC_141675.1, on the reverse strand, counting down.
AAAATTTGATGACATAGATAACACCAGGGCTGGCCTTTTCTAGCTGTGACTTCTTTTTTATCACATCCAGAGTGATTTTCTTAAAATGCGGATATATATGTTATTCCTGTGATTAAAATGGTTTAACAGGGCGCTTCAGGTGAATACAGAACTCCTTAACTTTGCCTCAGGACCTTCCATGTGCTGGCCTCTGCTTAACTCTCTTGCTTCTTCTTCTCTTTCCACACATTTCCTTTGGGTTCTCTCTCTTATTTGACCATTTCTTACCTTAAGACCTTTTCAAATGCTCTCCTCTCTTCCGGCAAATATCCCCTCCAACCTCCTTTATGTCCCTTCTTAGGTGTCAGTTTAGATTTTATCCTCCCTGGAAAACATTGCCTAATCTCCTGTCTAGTTTTGGAGACCCTGTGCTCTGCTCCCATGGCAACTCCTGCTACCCCATCATCGTGCTTACCTCCTATTGAAAAGACTTGTTTAAACTGTCTCTGTTCTGTTAGGCCACACATTCTGTGTCTGTTCAAGTTACTTGCATCCCTCAGAACTAGTAAAGTGCCTAGGGAAAGCACAAATAAATAAATAAATCCATCTCATTTAATGTAATTGTTATGTGTCCATTCTTCCTCCTGAGAGTCTTTTAAATAATGTCCCTTCCTTTCACTCTCTTCCACCTCTTTAGTTCAGGCTTTGATGATAACAAGACTCTCCACTCATTTTACCTTTAATTGGCATGACTCAGTCCATTCTGTATGTTTCAGCTGGAGTGTTCTCACCAAGAGGTGACCGTGATCATCCTATTCCTTTGCTTTAAGAAAGCATCTGGGGCTTCCTGTTGCCTAGAGAATAAAGTCCCAAGTTACTGAGTGGCATAATAGGCCCTCTAATTTTTCCTTGGAGTTCTGTGTCTGATCCTGCTGTTTCACACTGTTTCATGTCTTTTTTGTTCCTATCACTCTACTCAACTGTCTGGGAAATTTCTACTCATCTGAAAGAACTTTCTCAACAATATCCTCTTATTCTGAGACCCTCCCTCAAAGCTATGGAAAGTTATTTATTCCCTCCACTGTGCTACCAGTGTGCACTGAACATATCTCTATGAAAGTGCTTTGCACATGCTATTTCAAATATTCATATAGCTTTTTCTTCTCTCCTACTGGGCCATTCTTTTATTCTTAGTGTTAAAAACAAGAAAATAGGGGCGCCTGGGTGGCGCAGTCGGTTAATTGTCCGACTTCAGCCAGGTCACGATCTCGCGGTCCGTGAGTTCAAGCCCCGCGTCAGGCTCTGGGCTGATGGCTCAGAGCCTGGAGCCTGTTTCCGATTCTGTGTCTCCCTCTCTCTCTGCCCCTCCCCCGTTCATGCTCTGTCTCTCTCTGTCCCAAAAATAAATAAACGTTGAAAAAAAAAATTAAAAAAAAAACAAAAACAAAAAAAAAAAAACACACAAGAAAATAGGGCCAAAATGGAGTCACTTATGCTAAACCCCATGTCACCAAACCAAGACTTAATTATAGTTTTGGTTCTCCCAGAAATGGAATCTTAAACCAGTCAATCAGGAATTCCTTGATCAGCACTAGTTAAGTAATTTGCCTGATAAACCCCTGTCATATCCTAAAGGAAAGTAATTTTGCAGTAACCAACCTGCTTTTTTGGCTAGGATAACTTCCTTATTCCTGTTCCCTTCTACCCATAAAAGTCTTTCAGTTTGCATAGCTCCTCAGAGATCCTTTCAGTCCACTAAATTAGATGCTTCCTGATTCATGAATCATTGAATAAAACCAATATGATCTTCAAGATTTAATCAGTTGAATTTTGTTTAATTTTAACATTAGCATCTAGTGTTTTTTTGTGTGTGGAAAAAAAATACAGGGCAAGCTGCTATACCTGCTATAATGGTAGAATTAAAGATACAGTATATTATAGCTATATTATCTACCATACTTTTGGCAAAGGAACATCTTCCATATATAATTACTGGCACAGAAAGCATCTATAGGTTGAAATTTCATCAGTCTGTCATCTATAACTAAATGGTATTCTTTTTTTAAACTTTTTGAGGAGGGATGGCAAAGGGGTAAGGAGAAAGAGAATCTGAAGCAGGCTCCATACCCCGTGAGGAAACCAATGTGGGGCTCAGTTTCGCAACCATGAGATCATGACCTGAGCCGAAATCAAGAGTCGGATGCTCAACCAACTGAGCCACTCAGGCTCCCCTTATTTATTCATCTATTTATTTATGTTTGTTTGTCTGTTTATTTATTTCTATAGTGTTCTTGATGTAGCTGTCCCACATTTGGAATAAAGACATAGCAATAAGCCCACAACTCTGGTAACCTCCTTCTTTGCATATTTTTACAAATATACTTCTGGCAGTGCTGTTGGTCTCGGAACAGAGGTCTTCTTCTCTGGAGGATGTACTAATAACAACTATTAGTATTAAGAGCTCACCTGTATACATGGTAACTATAATTTGGTGCCATATTGTTCAACAGCCATGCTAACTATACATGATCCCTGATACTGGGGACAAACAAAAGCAGCACAAACAAGAAGGCATGTGAAAAAGCATGTACCTTCTCTGCAATCAGTGCCAGAGGGAGTGTAGGTTTTTATAATCTTAATTATTTGATCAGCATACCATTTGCTAATATTTACTCACATCCCTGCCATGAGTGCCAAACAAAAGGTGGTTTGTCACCCTTTTCCTCAGTAATATTTGCATAGGATTAATTGCATTTGAATGGGAATCTTATCATCTGATTTCCTAATTTTCATGGATCCTATATTTCTCAAGGACTAGAGGAACAGCAAAAAATCACTAAAAAAACATATAACTAGGCAGGAAATACACAGCCATAGGTGAATTGCTAGTGTAATCCCTGAGGAACTTTAATGAATATAGCTTTCTTTTTATACCTGGGAACAGGGTAGTCTAAGTAATTTATGGAGCACTAGTCAGAAATTAACTATGCAATAGCTTCCATTATTATTGGCTCTACCTAAAATGGACCACAACATGAAGTATGTTTTCAAAATTGAAGTCAAAGTCAAAGCATATTTTTTAGATGCATATGTCTTATAAAGAGCTTATAAAGAAAGGTTTGATACCAAAGAAATACACTTTGTTGAAAAAAGGGTTCTGATAGGGTTAGGGTTAAAATAATTCTGCCAAACATGCCAGCAGCCAGGCATATTTTGAAACCATTAGTCTGAGTCATTTTCTTTCTATCACCTTTAAAAGTTCAAAAGGTTTGACTTAATCCAAAAACTACTGAGGAAATGTCAAATTGCCCCTTGGTGTAGTTCAACAATCACTGAGGCTTCTCATCTTAGAAATTTCGGAATACTTTTCTTACTTCTGATGAGAAGAACCATAGAGATCATACATTCAAAAACCTCATTTTTAGATAAGCATAGAGATATGCAGAGAATTTAAAAACTGGTAAGTTACAGGACAATACATATATTGTCCCATATGTATGTGTCTATATATATAGACACACACACTGTAAATTGAACTATTTTTTCTATTCCTTAGACATATTCATGTCAGAAAAATAAATCATTAGTTAATATTAAGGGATTTTAAATAATTTAGATAAAGACTTAATTGTACTTCATCTTGTTTGGAAAATCCTTCCATATAGGTAGAGAAATCTGCTGTTTTCTATCTACCATTTTTGGCTGAAAACTATTGAAATATCCCAAATGTTTAAAGAAAAAAATCTTTACTTGAGGTCTGGAACTCACCAATAATTATGTTCCATATAGACAAATCATTTTACTATATTCCCTAATAAAAAAGTTAGTTTTTTAAACTTTATTGTACTTTGAAAATAAAACTATGGTTTTTTTTATATTATTCATATGACTAATTTTTACCTTATGGTTCTTCTTTTCTTAATTGGAAATATTCAATGGTATTCTACATTCATATATATATATATATATATATATATATATATATATATATTTTATATTTTAATTCAAGGGTTTTATTTTACTCAAGGGTTTCCAAATACTCTATATTGGTCTCACTATTGTTTGGTTTAAAACAAAACAAAACAAAACAAAACAAAACAAAACAGTATGGTGCACTCAAATTTAATGGTACTTTCTTGGTACTCAAATTTAGGCTCCTTGCTCCTAGTACCATTCTCTATGAACATAGACATCTTGCTGTAATCTTTTAACTTAGAAAAAAAATTTTTAACGTTTATTTTTGAGAGAAAGAGAGAACAGAGAGAGACAGCATGTGAGTGGGGGAGGGGCAGAGAGAGGGAGACACAGAATCTGAAGCAGGCTCCAGGCTCTGAGCTGTCAGCACAGAGCCTGATGTGGGGCTTGAACTCATGAACCGGAGATCATGACCTCAGCCAAAAAGGGACGCTTAGCCGACTGAGCCACCCAGGAGTCCCAGAAACTACATTTAGAAAACAGCTTAATGTAGAGCCTCACATGTGGTTTCTTAGACTGATACAAGGTTTTATGAGAGTCCTTTCCTTAAGGAACTAACAGTTTTTGAAGAAGATAAGCCATGAATTAAAATTTTAAAAATCTATAGTACCAGAAAGTATGTGTTAGGTGTGTGGGGGTAAATAAAGTATTATTGGGGGATCAGAGAGGACTTCATGGCATAAATTACTTTGGATTTGAGCTTGGAAGGATAAATAGATGGAGATCAAGAAGGGAGCATTATAGTGTCAGATATCCCATGTTAAAAGTACTGAAGATTAGGAAGTATAAGGTATGGTTGGTAGTTCCTGTTTGGGGAAAGGGGGGTGAGATGAGGCACTTTTTAACTCCTGACATAAGAGATGCTGTGTGCCTTTCTTTCTAAAATGGCAGCCTGGCAGATTGCCTGGGTGGCTCAGTCGGTTAAGCATCTGACCTCGGCTCATGTCATGATCTCACAGTTCGTGGGTTTGAGCACGTATTGGGCTCTGTGCCGACAGCTCAGAGCCTGGAGCCTGCTTCACATTCTGTCTCCCTTTCTCTCTCTGCCCCTCCCCCGCTCACGCTCGCTCTCTCTTTTCTCTCTCTCTCTCTCAAAAATAAATAAACATTAAAAACAAATGACAGCCTGGGCACTTGGGTGCCTCAGTTGGTTGAGTGGCTGACTTCAGCTCAGGTCATGATCTCCTGGTTTGTGAGTTTGAGCCCCACATCGGGCTTGCTGTTCTCAACCTGTCAGCCTGTCATTGCAGAGCCTGCTTCGGATCCTCTGTCTTCCTCTCCCTGCCCCTCCCTCACTTGCACTCTCCTCCAAAAGAAGAAATATTAAAAAAATAAAAAATAAATAAAATGGCAGCCTAAGTGATTCACTATTCACATGTCTTCCAGTATATTCCAAGCTTGTCTTCTCTCTGTGTATTTAGAAAACTCTGTATTTAAAGGGAATCCATGGTTCTATCAAAGAAGGACCAAACCTGTCACTCAATGGGAATTTTCTAGCAAAAGGAGTGGATAGCACTAACTCACTATAAAGCAGTACTAGTCAAAAAGTGTGTTCTGGACAATTTAAACCAATCCACAAAAGATAACTATACAAATTGGGAGTGAGAATTTAGAAACTCTTTTGGCAACATAACGATGCCACAGCATTCAAGCCCAAGACTGGTGGACTAGATTTGTTGAACAGGGTATAGAACAGTTTGGGCATATTGAACTCACGTGCTAGTTTATGAGTGACACAAAGCTGCATTTTGATCATGCTCAGGGGGCCACATAACAGTCTGTGATGACCTAGAAATGAAAATAAAATATTTCCTCACCACAGATAGAGAAGCGCTATAATAAAGAGTAAAGGGAAACATATATTTACCTTTTCTCTTTAGCAAATATTTATCTTATGCCCACTACATGTTATTTTCTGGCCTGAAAGTAGTGTGTTGCATTCACAGGGTTTGCTGAGAAAATGATGATCAGCTTTTTTCCCCCATTCAGGTTCTTTTTCTCCTGACTGTGGAAACAAGGGATCAGGTACTGTTGTCTTAATAAATAAGTCAAAAGTATGCTAATAATGCTAAAAGTTAATGAAACTTACTATGTGCCATGTGACATTCTAAGCACTTTACAAATATCCACTTAAGATATATCATGGTCCAGTCAGAAAAATAAACCACAGCAGGTATTCAGGTAGAGACAGTTTAGGAAATTGGTTATATAGGTGTTGGAGGGTTGAAACAATAACCATATGAAGCAGCTACATGTGCTCTGCTCCCCACAGCTGGGAGAGCAGCAGAAGTTGGGTTTAATAGAATCGGGTAGATCATAGGAGGGTGCTCAGACTTTTGATGAGAGTCACTTGGCTGCCTTCAACATCTTATGACTTTGAGAAACAGTGTCATGGAGCCGTTGTTTCATTCTCTGAAGCAATGGCCTAGACAGGCTGTTGCTAATATCTCTAAAAGGGCAGGTGTATTGAAATAAGGTGGGAACACAAACAAACTGCTATGAATAATGCTGACAAAAACAAAGAAAGAGGAAGAGGTCCATTCTTCTTCCTCCTACTTTTCAGTTTCTCTCTTGTGTCTGCTATTGGTAGAACGTATAGGTTCTCTCTGGCAAAGGGGTGTGAGAGATATAGTTTGCAGAGTTCCTCCTCAGCACCAGGAACATAGGTGAGAAGAGTAGATTGGGGCTAAATGACAATAGGCAAATAATAGGCACAATTGTTTAACCTCATACAATCCTGTGAGGTAAGTGCTGCTGTAACTCCTAATTTCAAATGAATAAACTAAGGGCCAGATTCTTAATTAGTTGTCCAATGCCAACTGGTGGAAGAAGTGGGTACGAAGGAGGGCCGTCTGACTTTCGAGCCACTACTCTTGCCCTCTGTGCTATACTCTTTGTTAAATGGGTAGTATGTCTATTAAAGAGATTTAGCTGGTAAACACTATGTATTTACACACACCTATCATTATTTCTCTAATTTTATGATTCCTATCAAAGTTTTTCATTTTAGAGTTAAAATATTTTTTAATTATTCTAAAACATTTAAAGATCCTGCCATTATTCTAACTATAAAGAAGAGAAGAAAGTAAGAGAAGCTTTATATTTCTGATGAAGGCTTACTTTTCTGTTTAATAAGCCTTGATACGTTTAATCAAGTCTATACGTTGCTGGAGTGGTATCAGGTGATGGGGCATTGTGTTAGAAGGGTTTATTCATTCATTTATTTAGCATATATTTATTGATCCATTCATTTATTTCACATATTGTAGATGATGTTGACATACCAAGACAGACATGGTCTTTCACAGAGCTTACATTTATTCAATAAAGTAGAGTGGTGAATTAGTGAATGCTAACACAGTGAATTTCAATGTCTTAATGGTTTTATTTATTTATTTATTTATTTATTTATTTGAATTATTAGTTGGACCAAGCACCAAATTTGCTTTAAGATGTAGGGTTAATTCTCCCTGTCTTTGCATGCCAACCATGAGCAGGGAAGTAGGGTAGTGGCCAGACTGGAAGTGAGCATTTCTTTAGGACTTCAGAAGATAAGAATACATAGAGGTAGAGAAAGGGCTAGCAAATGGTAAAGAGCTACAAAAGTAATCAGAAAACGTCCATTGGAAATAAAGCCAAAGTCTATTGAGTAGTTCTTATTTTTTTCCAATAAAAACAACTCTCAGTGATATAAGTTCAAGATAAAAGAGCAAACAGTTGGGTAATCTATTGATGCTCCATCATCAACTTTAGACATTTTCAGCTGGAGCCTAAAAATATTGACATGTGCCTTAAGTTATGGTGATCAAATTATAGTTACCAAGACAGAAAATGAATTAGGCTAAATAGATTCTTGGTTTCTACTTCCCATGGAGTTTTGCCATGTTTCTAGTTGTTATGGGAAAATCTGAGATTGCATGTTTGAAATATTGATACTTCTGGAGCAATATTTTTATGGCCAATTAAAAGGATATTTAATAGGGAAAGCATATTGTAAAGCCATGTGTGATATCTCCATCCTTCCTCTTTGTTTTAATTTTTTTAATTTTTTTGAGAGTGAGAGAAGGTGTGCAAGTGGAAGGAGGGACAAAAGGAGAGGGAGAGAGAGAATCTCAAGCAGGCTTCATGCTCAGCATGGAGCACAATGCAGGGCTCGATTACACAACCCTGGGATCAAGACCTGACCTGGAACGAGAGTTTGTCACTCAACCGAGTGAGCTATCCAGGCGCACCTCTTCATCCTTTTTCTAAGGTTTATAATATCAGAACTAGCTAGGTTCTTTACTCCAGGAATTTTTGTAGGTATGTTGAAGCAGAAGCTTAGAATATAGACAAAAACATAACAGAATGCACTAATTAATAAAGCTGAGATCTAGGCTGAGCTATAAATTTGGGACATCTCCTCTAGTCCCCGTACTGCAAGATAAGAAAGTGAAAATGGAGCTAAATCCAGGAATCTGCAAAACAAAATGCTGGAATAGATTGGAAGTGTTTCCAGTGCATACTGTAAACCGGTTGGGCCTGTGAAGTTTATGACCCAAATAAGGCACCATTCTGGTTTTCATCTAAAGGTGAAATGGTCTCATGGGTAAAACCCTCTTCTTAGTATCCACTTGTTTTTTGGGGACACTTAGAAAGCTTTCTCATTGTCTGATTCACCCTTCTCCTGCCTTAACTCTCCAACTTTAAAGAATGCTTGATTACTTTCCTAGAAATTAACCTCTCACTCTGTTTCATGGTTTCTGATTTTATGTCTTCCCTTTGGCATGTTGCCTCTAAGGATTAATCCTTTGGTGAGAAGTTGTTTGGCTCAGCTCTTAGGCTTCCCGTGCATATGCATTGCCCTTACAGAGAGCCCTACAAGGCTCTCCTGGGACATGTATCTGGGTAACTATCTCCTGAGACTTGGATTTATAAACAATGCCCATTGCTGCTAGGCAATAGAGTAAGATTTGTCTATAACGGATATGTGTCCTTTTAAGCTATCAAACTTTCTTTAACATTTTAAACTAGTTTTGATTTTAAAACAAATCCAAAAAACGTTTCACAAACTTTCTTGCTTTCATAAGCAGAATATGATGAGCAAAAATTAAGCATTTCTTGATGACTCATTTTAATTTGGAAAATTAACTACTACTCCACGATATAAAAGAGAGTAAAGACACTACATTAAATGGTCCCAGACAGCTATATATTTTGCATCCTTATGTCATAATTATTTTCTGTTTTCCGGCTGTTAAGCTATCAAATCACCTCTCTCCAAGCTTCTCCTTTCTTCTTTTGTAATATGTTGTTCAGAATTGGGAAACCAGGTACCGCAACTGATTAAATGATGTCTCTCATAAACATAGGTGGTCTCTGAGTGATGGCTGATGGACTTTTGGCAACATGTAAGACTGAATTCCTGAGCATTGACATTTGTTGAAACTGTTTAGAGGCCTTTTTTTTTTTCTCAGCTGGGTTCTGGAAAATTTAAGTCTCCAAACCCTCAGAAAGTGGTATAACTTACTAATGTTTTCATGTTATAAATTGGTAAGGAATCAGCATATGGTAATGGGGCCAGATGGGTTTGAATTCTGTTTCTGTTGCTTACTAGCTTGAACAAGCCACATGACACTTAGGAGCCTCATTTTAGCCATTTGCAGAGCAGTCATAATAATGGTGATCAGTGTCAAGGGTCTTGTGAAGTATATAAATCAAATACTCTAGTGTGAAATCCTTGGTGCATGCTAAGGGCTTAACACTTGTTAATAGCTGAAATGACTGTAGGGAGACTGACTATTGTTATATGAGGACAAGGCCAGCTTTGCCACATATATTCAGGAAAAAGACTGTGTAGTTCCTGGGGTGGAATAACCTGGTTCAGAGTTTATTTTTGCAAAACCAAACTGCATATGCAAAGCCATATATGAAAGTCATCTTTTCTTAGTTTTAACTCTTTAAGTTTATTTATTTATTTTGAGGGAGAGTGCACAAGAGGGGGAAGGGCAAAGAGAGAGAGAAAGGAAGAGAGAATTCCAAGCAGGCTCCGTGCTGTCAGTACAGAGCCTGATGTGGGCCTCGAACTCACAAACCATGAGATCATGACCTGGGCCAAAATCAAGAGTCTGACTCTTAATCAACTGAGCCACCCAGGTGCCCCAGTTTTAACCATCCTTATTGTTAGAATTCTTAGAATGGAAATCTCTGTCTACTCTTTTGATCATTACTGTAGTAATGACCAAGTGGCCAGAACCAACCTCTTGTCACTGCTGCCACACCCACCCAAGTGACAGCCTTTTCCAAAAGATAATTTCAGTGAGGCAGAGCCTGTCAGAGGCCAGTGAGAATAATTTAATTAAGCCCAGGAAGCTGGGACAAACAAGCCAGAATTAAGATTATATGCCTGAATGCTACTGGTTTAAAAGGCAGCCTTAGTTTGTTGACTGATGGAGCAATTACTTTGGTACTATTTTGGTATCCTTCTAGGGTGCTAAAGTAGCCTGAAATGGTGACTCTAGTCCCTGGAGAATACCTCACAGGGCAGGACGTAAGCCTTTTAGGAACCCAGAACCTTGTCCTCTTACCTGGATTCATGATTATATGCCTAGCCTGCCCCAGAGCTCTGTTTCCTAGCCTCTGAGAGTTGTTTATTCTCTTTTACCTAAGAGCAGGGGTCAGTAAGCTACAACCTGTTAGGCCACATCAGTTTTGTATGTCAGGCAAGGTAATAGTGGCTGTTACATTTTGAAACAATTGGAAAAAAATCAAAATAATGATATTTCATAACATGTGGCAAGTATTTAAAATTCAAATACCTATGCCTATAAATAAGGTTTATTGGAACACAGCCAATAAACCTTCATTTATGTATTCATTTATGTATTATCTGTGGCTGCTGTCTTATGATAGAGTAGTTGTGAAAGAGATAACTCTCAGGCAAAGTCTAAAATATTAATTATCCAGACATTCACAAAAATGTTGTGGACTCTTGCAACAAGAGGACTGACTGAATCTGTCACTTTACCCTAGCAACATCCATCTGCTTACCCTCTTTTCGTAAATAAGATCTTTCGTAGTAACCACAACAACTATCCAACATTTATATGTCTTAAAATAGTACATCTAATGAAGGATATTTAAACAGGGTGAGATATTAATTGCTGAGTATTGAATCCCCTCATTTCAAATGCCAGCACAGAGTTTAATCACAGGCAAATTCTCAGGAAGCCTTCAGAAATAAAATCCTCGTGGACATTGCCCCTGACTATATCACAACTCTGAAAACCACACTGTAGATTTATTTAGTCTTCACTCCCTTGGGAATGCTTAGTACCATACCTGGGGTAATATTTGTTATGGTTCAAGTCATTTTCTCTCCTTTATCCTGGGGACAGGGAATGGCAGTGAGAAAGAACACTCTACTCCCACACTGTGACACTGCCGGGAAAGGGGGACAAACTATAATCATTCACTTTTCTTGTATGAGACAGGAATGAAGGAATAACTAAGAAACAGATTTATCAAGTGCTTCCCTGTGCAGAGTGTTCCATGCTTAATTTAGCTAAATACACATAGACATAAAAGGCACAGCCATTATTCTGGAGGAGCCTGAGCCTGAAATCAGAACATGAAGGTCAGGTTGGCATATATTTCTGACTACAGAATGAAGCCCCCAGGCTGCTGCTCTGTGTGTGGTCCTGTTGGCTCAGTCCTTCTGTCCTCCCCATCCCTGTTTCTATGTTTTACTGGTTCTGAACACTATAGGGGGACCCTCAGGGCAACTTTCTTGCCTCCAAACGTTTTTTCACGTTGAACCCTTACCAGGAATATCCTATCTGCTACATCTCTCTTAGACAAATTCTGTGCAAGACTCAAGAACTAAGAGAAAGTCCCACTATTTAAATATATATATATATATATATATATATATATATATATATATATGCCTGCTTTGAGTCTTCCAAACCCCTAATTTTTTATTTGCATTTTAATTGTGGAATGTAGTCTCCTTATATATCCAGCTTATTTATATATCCAGGTTATTTGTGCTAACCCTAATTATTTAATTAAATGTAAACGCTTGAGATCAATTGCAAGGTGCCTCTTTGTTTCTAATTAAAACTCCTGGCCTTCTTGCATTTATAGATACATACACACAGAGCTTATCTTCATTATTCACAGATTTTGTATTTGCGAATTCACTTATTCACTACAATTTATTTGTAACTTCAAAGTCATCAATACTCATGGTGCTTTCATGATCATTTGTGCACCTGTACAGAGTCTCCAAAAAATTTAGTTACCCAGTGTGTGTGTTCTGCTCCCATACTGTAAACAAGTCTTCTTTTCAAGGTCCAGGTAGTGCTATTTTGGGTTTTTTTTTTAATGTTTTTTTTGTTGGTGATTTCACTGTTTAAAATGCCCTCAAGCATAGTGCAGAAGAGCTGTCCAGTACATGGTAGATCACCTTTGTTCAGACATCAGCTATAGTGTTGTTGAGAGTGAGCTCAATGTTGATGAATGACGATATATATTAACTAAGATGTCTTCAAATGGAAACACACACATAAAATAAGGTTATTTATTGATCAGTTGATGAAAATCTGACTGGAGGCCCATAGGAGCCTAACCCTGTATTACCCCTACAAGTGAGTGTTTAATACTCACTTCTTCAGTGTTCAGGTGAGTTTATAGGACATAACTACTGTGAATAACAAGAATTGGTGTGTGTGCTGGGTGGGGGGAGTGTTTCTTCTCAACAATGCTGGGATTGGGGGTGGCTTTTTGGGCATCTGTCTGCACACCCTATGGACCCATGAGCTTATAATGACTAAGTCTTCAGTTGCTCATTTTCTGCTACTGACATTGGGTTCATAATTCGGCAAACAGCTGAGATCAAAAGTAATATGCCTTTTTGGATATTGTGAAATGACTTAATGCTATCTACTTAGGTCAAACCGTAGTTTTTTTTTCCCCTTCATTTAAGCATGAATTGGCAGCCTGATTTTACCTTGATATCAATAACTATAGTGAAAGGAAAAATAGGCTTTCGCTTGGAGATGACAAATATGTGGCCCACTGGCCACCTCTCCCTTCTCCTTGTTTGCGGTACATGTTACTAATTGTTTTGGTACTCTGCTGCACCCTGCTGTGATGATAGTATCATTCTCAGCACAGTGCTCTAGGAGGCCACTAACACTGGGCTGGAGTGAGGACATGGATTGAAACTGTTCGCCATAACAGTAAGTGTAATATGTTCTTGTCTGCTTTGATAGACTCCAAATTGTATGCACAGTGTGGATTTTGTGAGACCCAATAAAAAGCTTCTAGGAAACAGTCCTGAATGGGCTGTGTATTACCAAGTCATCACATGTAATACAGGCTTGTAGCATAAACTTGTACTGGCTCCTACTGTGGTTAGGAGCATATGCAGGGAATGTGCTCTCAGTAACCAATAACCCTGGCCAATGTTTCTGAGAATGGAAGTTCATACTGCTGCTTTTTGCTGCAAAGCAAGTGAGATCAGATCAGAACAAAAACTTAATTACCATACCCTGTTTGTTCTCTCCCATTTCTCTCCCCTAAACCTGATTTCCATAATTGCTATATTGTGTCTCATTTATAAGGAAGTTCAAATGCAAACATTAATACGTTTCTTTTAATATGTTATAAACTCTAATTTTGAATTTACTTAAAATTTGCCACAAAATCTGGTGGATAATAATGGACGTTATGCAAGATATATGAATATTCTAAATGAATATGGGGTGTTTTGAATAAATGAAACGCGTAGAGAAGTTTTTGATGGGATATGTTTATTTTGTCACTTTAAAAACATAGCTTGGATTTAAAGGAATGCATTCAGGGAAGAGTTTTCGTTTCTCCACTCTTGCCTTTAACAAAGTGTGTTGAATCTCCACTCCCCATATGCTGAGGATATCTTAGGCAGATGACATAACTTTTCTGATATTAGGAACACTATCCTTTTCAGATTTAAGTAGTGAGGTCTACTTAAAAAAAAAAAAAAAAAAAATTCTGTCCTGCATGCAGTTGAAAGCTGTGCCTCTCTCCAGGTTGAGCCTGAGCAAAGGCTTCCCAGACCAGTGTCCGAGCAGGGGAACGACTATGGTTCTTAAAGTTTTCTTTATGTCAACTCCTCTCCTATTAGCTTTTCTGCTTCAGGCTCCTCTGGCCAGAGACGGAAAGACAAAACATTGCTTTCCTGGCTGTGCTTATAATTCTTGATTGTTCATTTCTTGATCTCTTCGAGGCAGCTCTCTCTCAGGGGGGATTTTTGTGGCTTCTCAAGAAGCACTCCCCACTCTCAGTCCCTTGCATCCATGCTGCAGACCTCTGTCTTGGAACATAAAAAAAAAAATCCCTCGACTCCTACCTAGGGATTTACTCTGGAGTCCTCTCATGCCAGCAAGAAGCCCTTGAGGGCAGAATCCTTTCATAAAGGATCTATCCCAGCTCTCTTTGGCAATGCATACTTGGCTTTTAAGGAAACACATAGGCTTATTCTACCAAACTCTGGAAATGTGTATCATTCACATTCTCTCCTTGTTTTCAGGCAAGAATCATACACTGGTCTTCGTGCTCCCCAGATTCAAAGGGACATATGCCAGTTTTTTCAAAGGCCTCCTCCATTGCATGTGTTCATGGTCCTATGAGGATGTCTTAGTCTATTCAGGCTGTTCTGAAAAAAACGCTATGAACTAGGTGGTTTATAAACAACAGGTATTTGTATCTTAATGTTCTAGAGACAGGGAAGTTCAACATCATGGTGCTGGAAGATTTGGTATGTGTTGAGGGCCCACTTCTGAGTTCATAGACAGCTGTCCTCTGGCTGTGTCCTACCATGGCAGAAGAGGGGAGGGAGCTCTCTGGGGTCTCTTTCATAAGGTCACTAATCCCAATCATGAAGGTTCCACTACTGTGATCTAATCACTTCCCAAAGTTTCAACCTCCTAATACCATCACACTGGCAGTTAGGATCTCAGCATATGAATAAACATTCATTTTATAGCAGGTGGCATCCAATCCACAGTCTCAAAGCTCCAAAAACATTAAGTTGCAGGTCAGTATCCCTTCCTTGGGGTTGACCCTCAGTTTCTATTTCAAAGGGTGGCTTGCTGCTCCTCTCACTTAGCTTAGAATTCGACAGAAAACATATCTTCTTCTCTTCCTCCATATGAAGGGAAGAAAAATGCCACAGTCCTCTTTACTTCTAATAATTCCCTTCCCCTTTGATCAATCTTTCTTGAATTTCTTAACTTTCTTCGCATAGGGCAGAGGCAGACCACAGGCTAAGGGTAGCTAAGGTGATTTTATCCACATCTTAGAATATCTGCGGGGAAACTGCGTGTGTGATCCATTGCCCTCATCTCTAGGGCCTCATTAGAAAACCAGAAACCTAATGTAACATACCAATTGTTATAGATGGAAGAATTTGTTCCCCCCAAATTCACTTGTTGAAATTCTGCCTTCCAATGTGATGTTATTAGGAAGTGGGGCCCTTGGGAGATAATTAGGATTAGATGAGTTGATGAGGGTGGAGCCTTCAAAAATGGGTTTGGTGTCCTTATAAGTGCCAGGAGAGAGTGTGCTTCCTCTCTTGGCTCTCCACCATGTAAAGATACAAGGAAAAGTCAACAGTCTGACGTCTGGAAAAGTGTTCTTACAAGAACCCACCATGCCCACAACCCAATCTTGGACTTCCAGCTCCAAAACTGTGAGAAATGAATTTCTGTTGTTTATAAGCCAACCAGTCTAAGGTATTTTTGCTATAGCAGCCTGAACTAAGACAACAGTGTACTTGTAAAGAAAACCAAGCCTACACTCTTCAGGCTGGTTTTACATTACTTTTTATAGACTCCCAGAAGAGGTAAGGATTGTAGATGTCAGTTCACCACATGATGGTTAAATTTCCTCTGTAATATCTCTGTCAATAATTCATTCAGCCTCAACACCTCCAGTCATGGTGATGACACATTGTATTTGGGAACAGCTCTGGTTATGTCTGTCCATGTATCAAGCCAAATTTGCTTGCTTCGCTCTAATTTCTCTCCAGCATTCTTCTTTATTTTGTTCTTTGAAGCTAAACAAGACAAGCTGTTCTCTCTTTCTCTCTCTTTTCTTTTTACACGAGAATCTTTAAATATCTAGGGAGAACGCAGATGTTTTTCTTCTTTTCTTCCTTGAAAACGCAGCACTTGCATTGACTCTAATTGTTCCATAAAGAGAAGGATACAAATCCTGTCAACACAGAGGTCTCTTTTGGACACAGTTCCTTTGCCCAGGGAGTCTGACTTGCACCAAGTAGAATGGGAGAATTATCTCCCTTATTTTTAGATTCTGTGCATCTAAATTCTACCCCTCCCAACCCTGAGTATATTTTCCTGGTGCAATCCTATTCATTCTTTAGAATTTGGACATCTCCTCTCTGCCTATCTCTGTTCTTAAGTATCATTTTATATATATATACCTTTATTTTGGCAGACATGACATTGAACAGTGATTTTATCTATTCAGTCATTCATTCATGATTTATTTTATAGCCGTTTCCCCCACTAAATGCTAAGTTCCCTGAGATAAGACCAATGTGTTGTTATTCATTACCGGATTCACCTTAGGTCTGGCACAAACTAGAGACTTGATAAACGATGTTGAGTGAATGGATAAGTGACTGCAGACTAAGACTCCCTTCAGCCTTCTTAGTAGTTGTTTAATATGGCGGAATCATGCTGAACACCTTGCCAATTTACATTTCTGGGACTTCTTCACTTTTCTCCATTACACCTATATCTACATGCATACACTGTAATCTTACTGTACATTGAAAATTAAGGTCTTAAAAGTATATTTTAATTTGAAATATTTCCAAATTATTTTAAACTATTTATTCATCCAGAGTAGACCTTATAGTAACTCACAATACAACAGGTGCTTCAAAACAATGAAATATTATGACTTTAATCCTGTCCTTCATTCTTTCAGATTACCCTTCTCCAGGGAGGTTTTAGTAGCTATTTACGTAAAACTTTCTGATGTAAGCTATAAGATACTTGAAAATCAACAAAGAGAACATGGTAAAGCAGATTTTGGGGGTTTAATTTTGTTCTTTTTTGATAGCACAGACTACTGTAGGGGAAGAAAGGGCTTCTTGCTTCTATTCCCAAACTCTGTGTTTTGGACCATGTGATCCATTTAGGGTTTTTTTTTTTTGTTTTTGTTTTTTCACATCCGTGACATTTCCAATAGGTTCCCTTACTGTGTTTCTGTATCTTTTGCTCCCTGAAGATCAGATCAACTTGTTCATTTTGAAAGCAATAATTTGGTACAAAGTACTACAAAACAACATCTAGGCAACCAAAGTATATTCTCAAACCATAGGATAGTGGACAGGTATAATAGAAACTCACTCCTCATCTGGAATTTTCTGTTTCCTTGAACTATCCTTTATTTCCTGTTAACTTTTCATGTAGTTGTATTTTTCTCAAAAAGCAAATTAAAATAATCCTAATTAATGTCCTTCATAATTTCTTTTGCACATTCACTAGGTTCATAGAGTTTATTATGGCATATCATATTGTAAAGTGTATGGTGTGGGAGCTGTGGTAAGAAAGCACTTATAATTCTATTTTAACTATTTATCACAAAATTACTATTTTGCCACTAACCATGTCATTATTTATGGTATGCTAAAGTGTGCTTTGTTGGTCTTCTGGATCCATTTCGTACCGCCATTACCTATGCCCCCAGCCTCCGGGGAAGAAATGCTTCTAGCTATATAATGGATCTCCATGGAAAAATCAGATCAGATTATATTAAACTTACTGTGCTTGGCTATTTAAAATTTGTCATGGTGAGTGCCTGAGAACACCAGGAAGGATGCAAAATGAATGCAAGGAATCAGGTAAGACTAGTGGAATAACTTGGAATGAGTCTGGAATGTCTTTGCAGTGTAAACTATTGCTTTCACATTTTCAGAGCACTTATCTAAAAATCCTTTTTTACAACCAAAGGCAATTTTTTCAACCCCTTGATGATTACGTTCGCTAGAAACAGAAGTGTGTTCCAGTAATAGTCTGATTTCTATTTGTATGTTATCAACATTTTAAGTAGTTTCCTCTCTTTCTTAGTCCCTGTAAACTCCCTAAATTCAAATTTTCCATTCTCTCCAACATTTAGCACATCGTTGGTGCTCAATAAATGTTTAACAGTTGGGATACTTATGTTTAACAGCTGCAACATTGACTCCAAGGACAGCTGCATTTTAATGGTGTGTGAAGTGATTTATGTGTAAGCGGCTAAAACTCATAACTAAAGCACTTAGCACTTTAGGCTCCTCTGGGACGAAAGGTGATAGATTAAGGTAAAATGATATTATTATTTAATTCCGAAAGAGGTAAATTACTCTGGCAAAATGCTCTTTGATGTTGCTGGCAAACCACTGTGGTCTAACGCTACGCTGCCATCAGGAAACATGGCCCAGCGGTTGGAGTTGTGGTATAGGAGGCAGGAGTCCTGGGTACTATTTCTGGTTAATTCACTGACTTCCTGGGTGACCTTGGGCAACTCACTTAACCTCCTCCTGCCTCAGTCTCCCTCCTTAGGAATTGAGAACAGTAAAGCTTTTCAACATTCTGCTCTGAGAGGACATTTTAAGAATAAAACTTTGAAATGCTTTATTTGTCAATAGCATTTTTGCAGTAATGGATAATTTGTCTTTCTCCCAGCTGCATTGTTGGCTGTAGGAAGGCAGTACATATTAATATGCCCTTAGCCAGAACACACAAGTGAGGGCTTGGAATGGTCATGGGCTCAGGAGTCTAAATTGTAGACTCCCCATATCTCTGTCTCATGGCTTGATTCCACACCTGTCCATGGGCAATTCTTGCCATTTTGCCCTCACTGTTTTTACAGATTTTGAAGAAAAAAAAATAAGCACATAAATAAATCCATGGTGGTAAAAATAGTTTGGATAGTGAATCAACTCTGGCAATGACCAGAGAAGAGCCTATTCGTGTGTTTGGGGCAAATGACAAAACCCCAAACTTAAGGCTTCTGCTGATTCCCGAGTTGCAGAAAGAGTAGAGGACAACAGAGGGTCCTTATCTCTGTCTATTCAGCCCACTGAGCCTCCTCAATGACTATAATTGGAACAGGTAGCTTTTCAGATTTTGTAGGACCATATCTTGAATTTTAACCACTTTTCCTCACTCTAAATTCCTGGAATGGCTACTTAGGCTGCTGTTCTTGGCAACACATAAGGAAGCATAGAGCAATTCATCCACACCACCTGTCAGATGTAAGTTCTTTAGGAAATTGGTAGGTATGAGCTGTGTGGTATGTGGAGGAAAAAAATAAGAGGATATCAGTATATATAAGTTATTCAGTTTTCATAAATAATAGACTAAAATGTTTCACTAAATTGTTTATTGATGAAAATATATTGGGCTTTTCTTGAGGGTATGGAGAGTGTCACTGACTCTGATCCTCCTTTTAACTACCTTTGGAAAGACAATAAATAGCACATATTTAAATAGTGCAATGGCCCCTGTACCAGGGAATTGCAGTGACCTTGAAGGATATAAGGATATTGGGAAATGCAGTGACCTTAAAGGTAAAAAAAAAAAAAAAAAAAAAAAAAAAAAAGATTTTATGGGTAACATAAATATGCTTACCTACTTTTTTGAGTTTATAAGTTATGGCTACTGTTACCAGCATATTTTATTTTTTTAACTGATGGCAGTTATAAACTACACTATGATTTCTTGCTATTTTGTGATTTTTTTAAAAAAAGCATCTTATTTCAGGTGTACTTTGTATATTACGAGACTATATGTGAAATTTATAAGACTCATATATGTGGACTGAAAGGCAAAGAATTAGTCCCTTATTTCCAACTTTAATCAAGAAATTTATGATACAATGAAAATAACTTTTAAGCATAAAAACTACATTTAATGTTAAAATTCCCACAGGAAAATTAAATTTGATACTGTGAGTCTCAGACTGATTACAGCATAGTAGTGTGTGAAACTCTATTTCTCCCCATTATAATCATTACTTTTACATGGATTTCGGTTAATTTGAGGCTTCTTTGGAATGTAACTTTCAGATTTGGGCAGAAGAGACAATAAGTAATAATTGCCAACAAATCCTTATCTGAAAAAATGTGTATGTACAATACTTACACTTAATACTAGTGGTAAGAAACAAAGGTTTTTTGACAACAAAAATAAAAAGCTATTCAAGGAGAGAGAGGCAATTTTAATGTTGATTTCATTAGACTGATTAGGAAGGTATTTTAACACACCAGTTTCATGGTTGTTAACTCTTGAAAGAGGTACGAAAGAGAGCAATGGTTAAAAACTACAAAATAAAAAATAGTAATAAGAGCATTGAATTTCACAAAATTAAGGCAGTAAGCCAGACTTATCCAATATATGGTGTGTGTCAAATCTTTGTGACTCAGGAAAAGCAAACATAGTTGAATTATTTGATTAGATTGAATTATGTGGGTAAAAAACAACACAACTACTGACTACCAGGTCTTAGCAACAACACTATGAGGTGTATATTGCTAACCTCAAAGAAAGGTGAAGTAACTTGTCTGAGGTCACACAGCCAGTGTGTAGAGTTGGGACAGCACAAACGGACTTCCTCGTCTGCACTCCCAAGGAGTACCCTGTATTTCTGCTCCAGGAGTTTTGTGAATTCAGTAGAAATGATGGGGCTGAAGTGTCAAGATGCTAGCTGGACTTAGGCATGCTACAATGGTCTTCATATTACCAAAATTACCTTTGGGAGATATGGACTCAGCTCTTTTCTCCTACCCACAGTATATAAACCCAGATACACACACAGACACATACGTTATTAGTTTGTAAAGTAATTCTCTAGTGTAATAATACTATCTCAGAGTTCTCAGAATAATACTATCTCAGAATAATACTATCTCAGAATACTATCTCAGACCTACAAGTAATTTTAAAAAGCTCACATTGATGTCTTTATGTCAAGAACCCTGAGGGTCTGAGATATCACCCTACTTATGAGCTAAGGGTGGGCCTACCATAGATTCATGAATGCTAGATAAAGACAAGTTTCCTGGGTTAGAGACAAAGGACCTAATTATTCACGGC
Organism: Puma concolor; assembly: GCF_028749965.1. Lineage (NCBI taxonomy): Eukaryota > Metazoa > Chordata > Mammalia > Carnivora > Felidae > Puma > Puma concolor. Next base: position 109,867,111 of record NC_141675.1, on the reverse strand, counting down.
AAACCAGACAGCATAACTGATTCCCTTTCCTACCACCAGATCCCAAGGGAGTCACTTGGAGATGGATCCAAGTAGATGCTGTACACAAAGTGTGTTTGTGTCACAGCTGAGAAATTCCAATCTTTAAAGGGGCTACAAGCAATCCTGCCCAACCTGTGCCTGGAGGGAGGTCACACTGTATTTTGTTTTGTTTTTAAGTCTATTTATTTATTCTGTGCTAGAGAGCACATGCCCGCAAGAGTGAGTGGGGGAGGTGCAGAGAGAGAGAGAGAGAGAGAGAGAATCCCAAGCAGGCTCCGCTCTGTCAACTCAGAGCCCAACACAGGGCTCAATCTCAAACTATGAGATCATGACCTGAGTCAAAATCAAGAATCAGAGGCTTAAGTGTCTGAGCCACCCAGGTACACCCTCACTGTGTTTTATTAACATTATTATACTGGGCAGCAAACAAATCTACCCTCTGCCCAGGAGGGTGACACTACATATATCTTCCAAGGCTGCTTGCCACTCCTGAAAAGAATGTCTTAAAAGACATTTTGGAAAAGAGAACTGGGACAAAAGCTATTAGTGACTCTGTAGACAAGATGTGCATATTCACATAAAGGACCCACAGAGAACTGTCTCCCAACCATATATTGTTTCCTATTATCCATGCTGTCTCATTTGACACAAGTTCTGTGAGATTAATAAGGCAAATCTTCTTTTTCCATTTTATAGATTTTTCTAATTATAAAATGATTCTGTTGGCTAGATAAGACTAATGTAGCTTGCAAAACCTAAAAATAACTTAGTTGATGAAGTATATTGGTGTTTGAGAAAAATCTCAAATATACAAATTGACATTGAAAGAGAGTAATTCTTATGAAATAAAAGATTAATACAAAAATGATTTTTTTCCCAAATACTATTTTATATTCTTTGCTTATTTTTTACTAGCCATTTGACCAGGGGCAAAGGAGCTAAATATAAGGGTATATACTGGTGATCACTGGCAGTCGAAGGAGGAATAGAAATAAAAATAATATACTCCCCAATTTATATTAGAAATCAATATAAAAAGGTTATCTGAATTGATACCCTATCCAAGACTACACCTATTATGTTAAGCAATGAACACCTGTGTTGGAATACCATTATATGCATAATATACTTAGGTGCCCAGTTTCCAAGGTGTATAACTTCTAAATGTGCTCAATTTTTAGGCCAAGACATCCTTTAATATTTGGGAGAATTTAAACCCTAATGAATGTGTTCTACTCCAGGAATTACAAAGTAATTTGCCTACTATTACTAGGCTCTTTAATTTAGACAAAGCAGGTTAGATTTCAGCCCACCCAATGAACAAAATTAAGCCACAAAAAGTTGGTTATGTGTCTAGTATTAATGAGCAAAGAAGAGATATTAATGTGGTATCGTGTAGGGGATGTGTGAGGTTTGGGGAGTAGAATGGCTCTCATTTTCTATCTCAGCTCCTGCATGAAATGTTAAAAAAGAGAGAGAGAGAGACAAGAGCAAGGAAGAGAGTGGAAGTCTCTGCCGGCTTGAAGTGAATTAAAGCCCAGCAGCCAAAAGGCAGTGAGTAGTGTTGATCATTTACTCAGAAGTACTCTTTGGATCTGTGGCTACTTCAAAACCAAATGAGATTATGGTTTCTCATTTTACGGAGCCTTTCCATTATTATTGATGACTGACACAAGCAGAAAAATGGCCACAATTGTACAACATCCAAAATACATTTGCAGTAAATTCTGGAAGAGTTGGCCTCATCCATCAATTGAATAGGTTGTCCTAAATACCCCAGATCATTCAACCCACAGCATCTGCGTAGCACTTGACAAGCCATCATTGTTCAATGGGACATTTAAACTTTGTCCTTCAGCAAAATGAAATGAGAGAAATGTTCTCATCAAAAGTCAAAAGCTAAAAAATAAAATTTGATTGTCCAATGGTCAAGTGTGTCAAAGGTGAAAAATAAAGCCGGTAAGGCATTGAAGTCTTTTTATTTAGATTCTTATTTTCCTGGCAAGTAGAGTCTTTCTGAGACACGGCTTGTTTTTAGCCACATTTCATAATTCTTTGTTCACCTACACATAAGCTCTGAACCAACAACGTAAAGGTCGTGTTAACAAATTTATATAGGTTTCTCATCACTGTGTGGTTATTAGTTTGGGGCATATTTTAATGACCAGATCTTTGAACCTTGTTTTGCTCTTCACCAGTTCCTAGCTCAGAGATGTGTGTTGCTAAATAAACAGGAATTCAACAGGAAAGATCAATATGGATGTAATTTGGTTCAATGCCTAAAATATTACTTTTATTAATTTTCCTTTTTCTAGCATTTATCCAAACAACACCTGTAATCATAGTAAAAAAAGTGGTAGCCATGACGATAAATATATATTTGTCATTCAGTCCAGTCCTAATGGAAACATGTCAACTAAAATTTTGGTTGAATACTGCCTTTACTTGGGGGTGGGGCAGGGTTGTCAGATAAAAAGCAAGATGGCTACTTAAATTTAGATTTAAAAGAAAAGATTTTTTCCAGTAAGTATGTTATAAATATTGCATAAGACATATTTATACTAAAATGATTATTAGTCGTCTACAATTCAAATTAACTAGTGGAATATTTTTTTCCCCTAAATCTGGCAGCCCTTGGATGAGGGAAAGCTAATGTTTGAAGAGAGGTAGATTCTACTGAAGTCTCAAATAGAAAATCTGAGGACACACTTGTTAAGGGAGCAAGGCACTGTGGTAGGTTTTTCCCTATCCTTCCCCAGTTTACCAAACAAGTTGGAAGCCATTTGTTAATGCAAACGCCATTTGTCCTCCTCATAGTCCTGGCTCAATTTTTAAAGTATTCTCTTTTTTCCTAGAACTAAAAAAAGTAAATACATCACTCCCTTTGGAGATTGATTTAGTATTTTTCCCCAGGTATCATGTGGCCACGAGATGGCAGCATCAGCCCATCATACCCCACCCCCTCCCCAGCATCCTGAAGCCAATTTCCTGTACCTTGTCCTCTCTCTTAGCAGGTTTCAGCTTGTCACTTTTCTTCTCCCTGTTTGTTTTCTATTTTTACTTTTATTCAAATGCCAGAAAAACCAGCTGGTTGAAGAAGTCATGTGGTGCTCCACACGTTTGTCACAGGGGGTGCTGTGACTGAAAAGCTTAAGTGATTTTCTAGGCTGCCAGGCTGAATATCAGGCAGGAGGGCAAAGGGACACAGGCACTGAGAGCTGTGGCTGGGTTGGTGAGGACACAGAGTTTGATTGTGCTCCGCTTAGCTCTGGACTTGTGCAAGGCGGATCCTCCTACACGTGGGAATCTCTCTTGGCTGCTGGCAAAGACAGCCAGGAGCAAGGAGGTGGGGTCAGAAGCACAGGTGTGAGATTTCCCCAAGATTGGAGTTGGATGTTTAGTGGCTGTGATTTGCTCTCTTTTTAGGAAACGTAGTTTATTTTCACAGAAATAAAACCATTGGATTGCGAAACTGTATACATGGAGGTGTTAGAAATTGATTTTGAATTTGTGGAGTGAGTTGAGTACTCTAGAGATTTTTTAAGTTGGGCAGAGGAGAATTTTACCATTTTGTTAAAGACAGAATCCCCTAAAATTCTTGCTCCAAGGAAAGAGAGAGATGGAAAATATTGTGACGAAATGGCTTAAATGAATTTGAGTTCCAGTCTCATCCTTACTAAGAGCACATTATCCACGTGGTGAAAGCCATTCCTTATACTGAATTTTTTTCCCCCTCCCATCTTTACATCCCTACTTTTGTGCTGGTCCCCAGCCACTGTGGTACCCAGTAAGATCTGTACAAGATGTCTGTGCAGAAGCTTTTGCTGTTGATATTGGCTGATAATCCTCTCTGAGATTTCATACATTAGTTCTTTTCCGGGATATAGCTTTTTCATTTGACTATTCTGAAGCAGATTATAAACATAATTTGGATCCTATTTGCATTACTCAGTTGTTCTTCATGTTGCCGATCTAAAACTAGGTATGATGATTTATTTAAGGTAGATATTTCTCCTCATCCTTCTCTCATTTAGTGGAGAAAATCAAGGACAACACTACTTTAACATGTTAGGTATAGAACGCTTGAATTCTTTTTTAGCTTGCAAACAGTAACTAATACCAAGAGAATCTTCTCTAAGCACAATGGACTTGATCTTTGCTACCACTGACAATGAGCAGTTTAGCAATGAATGGGACTGTGTAAAAGGAAGAGCTTGTTACATAACCCCGTAACTTGCTGTGATGGCCCAGCCTCTCTCATTCCCTTTAGATCTTTCCTCAACTCTTCCTGGAAAAGAGTGGAGAGTTCAAGGTTGTCATGAGAATGTTCAACCCACTGGAGAGCTCCTGGGTCTACGAACATGTTCGTTGTCTGCTTCTTCTTGCCGTGGAATGTTTAAAACAGGGAATTCTGTATATAAAATTCTACTTTACAATTATCCATAAATTACTTATATCATCCTGCTCTGGTAATGTTAAGCAAATGGTTTTCCTTAAAGGGATCTTTAATACCATACATCAGGAGATTGCCAAATAAACAAGCACAAATTACTTTCCAATAACATTTTCCAATAACATTGGGATCTTCCTTCCTTCCTTCCTTCCTTCCTTCCTTCCTTCCTTCCTTCCTTCCTTCCTATTTTATTTATTTGACAAATATTTGTTGCATATCATGGTAAGAGTTAGGGAAACAAAACAAAACAAAAAGATCAAATGGATGTTGCCCCAGCCTACATGGAACTTAAAGTACCTAGGATGGTTTATTTTGGTGTGAGTTTTATATGTATTTAGTGATTTTAAAATCAGAGGCAGTGTAATATAGTGGAAAGAGGGGAATAATATTTAATGAGTGTCTTCTATTAAAGGCCTATGTTACCTCATTTCTTACCTCTTGCTGTAATATACCATCTTATGTCATGAATGCATAGATACATACATGTTTACCATTTTTAAACAATAACTTATACAGTTTCTGGTAGGGAAATGTCAGTATATCTCCTAATTATAAACTCTATTCGTACACTTTCTCAAAAACAAACATTTGTTGAACATTTACTGCCAGGTATGATATAGTGGGGTAGTATAGTAAATAAGATGGGTAATATTTCTGCTCCCATGGAGATCATCTTTGAGTAGTTGTAACAACTTTAAATTAAAACTAAGAATTGTACTACTTTAGTATTAATTAGAATTAATCTTCTTGGCAAAGAGATAGCCTTTGTTGTGTGGATACAGAATTCTTGTATTTGTATTCCATAAATCAGCAAGGCCTGCTCTGTAGCAGGATTAGTGTGCAGAGGAAGGCAGACAACAATGTCCACCTATGCACAGGTCACCATGACAGGTGTAGAATATGGATTTGATGCCCAACATAAAATTTGTCTTCCACCCCATTTCATAATAAATGGCATATTAAAACAGAAGACAGCATTATATAAAAAGTAGATATTTGGCCACTCCCTTCTCTAAGTGTTAGAAAATTATGTTTGTTAAAATGTTTTAATTAGAGGGGTGCCTCAGTGGCTCAGTCAATTAAGTGGCTGACTCTTGATTTAGGTTCAGGTCATGATCTCCTGGTTCGTGGGTCTGAGCCCCGCGTTGGACTCTGTGTTCACAGCACGGAGCCTGCTTCAGATGCTGTGTCTCCCTCTTTCTGCCCCTCCCCCACTTGCTCTTTTTCTCTCTCTCAAAAATAAATAAATGTTAAAAAAATGTTTTGATTAGAAAATAACAATTATTACATTGACAGTCAAAATAATATTTGGAGGGCTATCAGGTATCTACTCATTTGCTTCTCTTGAGTTTCTCTCTCTCTTCCTATCTATAAATTCTGGAAGTTGTGGGAAGCCTGGGTGGTTCAGTAGGTTAAGCATCTGACTCCTGGTTTAGGCTCAGGTCATGATCTCCCAATTCATGAGTTTGAGCCATGTCTTGCTCCACACTGACAGTACAGAGCCTGCTTGGGATTCTCTCTCTTCTTCTCTCTCTGCCCCTCCTGTCTCTCTCTCTCTCTCTCTCTTTCTCAGTAAATAAGTAAACTTAAAAAAATATATACTCTGGAAGTTGATCCCTATGCGTATTTAAAACACTTTGAGCATCATATACTGCACATTGCTTACCTATGGATGGTGAAGAAAGTTCTGACAAGGATGTGGGCATCATTCAGCTAAAGTGGTGGACAACTTTCTGTAGACAAAGTGTGATAGGACTGCAGCTTTTATGGCTTTCTGAAATACTATGAATTTCAATTGTGTCTCAGACCAAAACTTCAGAAAATTTTGCCCCTATTTCATCCCAAAACTTGTGCTGCAAACTCAATGCAGCTAAATATAAATGTAAATGTAGATGGAACTTTTTTACCCCTTTCACACAAAATGCTTTTCATTTGATTTCTCTTCATGGCTGCCAAGATGAGTAGATAGATACATTGCAGCTTGTAGTTTCTGGATTTTGTTGCAAATGTTGGAGCAAGGGGTTGATTGATTGGTATAAACATGCAGCAATGGCAACAGCTGCTTAAAAAAAAAGCATAAAAGGGAATGAAATGATTTAAAATAAACAGTAGTTACATTTATGACATACATACTGCCTGGATATTTTTAATTTTCCTTGCCTTGGCTAAAAATGAAACACTTGTACAGATAGCAGTAAAATAACTATATTACAAATTCAAGTGTTCATGCTTCAGAAGTATAAGCCTTCTTTTAGACCTTTTAAAATTTTTATTTCAATGTCTTTTTTTTATTGCATTAGGCTCAAATTTCCTGTAAATGTTACATTTATTTAAATTTTGAAAATGTGGCAACTTTACAACAAATTGTAAGCTTTTCTTGATCTTGACTCTTATAAGCTAGATAATATCAATGAAAAAATTGCTGAGTATTTACTTTGTTATTATAGTCATCTACCTTTTGTTTTCATCAGTCAGTGATGTCATGAATCATATAATAGCTGACATCTGAAATGACATTTTTTTAAAATTCTCAAATGTTTAAAGATGGATCATTAATGATCTCCCTATAAATATGAAAAACATATTGGTGGGATTGTTGGATTTTAACAGTCTGATATATCACAGGAATTTGCTTTATCATTGAGATTGGTTAAAACAAAAATTTTTTTTTCTTAACATCTTTTTAAAATGAATGTTTTCTGGTCACATTGTTCACAAAATAAGAGATTATGAAAACCAGAATATATGATTAAAGACCACATGGTCCAAACCTCCATTATCCTGATGCTAGCTAGTCTTACAGACTGGAGACATTGACCTTCCTAATCTCTATAAACCCAAAGGAGGGACAGAAAAAGTCAGAACTAGAACCCAAATCCCCAGTTTCAGTGACCAATGATCTTTATACATTTAAAACAAAACAAAACAAAAGAAAAAAAAAAACAGCTGTTGTCTCAGGGTATGATGTTAACCAAAAGTTATTTCTTCTTCAGGTTTTACTCACATGTACACATTTGTGACCTCGAGCACTCAGAAAAAATAGAACCGGGTCTTAGATTTTAGGTCTTAATTATCCCACTCATTTTTTTCACCTTCTCCCTGGGAGACAAGTTAGATTATTGCTTCTGTTTTACTGACAAGGAAATTGAGGTACAAAGAGAAAAGGTAAGAGGCACAATAAGACACTTCAGCCTCTGATAGAGAAAAAGGTTTTGTTTCAAAAGGTCTTTTGTAAATCTATTGTTTGCAACTGAGAATCCATTTCCCCATAAAAAGTCAAGTTATGCATAATGGTTGAGTGTCTGTAGGAAAACTTCCAGAATATCTATTTAATATGCCTTCTAATCAGAATGTGGCTCTGAATGAAGGTCGGTGTAGAGCGCACACATTTTATTTTTAACGACACTTCTATGGGAAAAATAGATTAATTCAGCATGGAAAATTGGAATGCACAGAATATGGCTTATGGTGCCAAAATGAGGTAGAGTAGAGTCACTAATGCAATACTTGGTGGTACAGATTAGGGTATATTTGCTCTTTACTCCCATCCCATTCTTTCTTACATCTTTTCCCTAAACTGTTGTCAGTGAAAAAAATATATATATATGTGTATATATATATATATATATATATATATATATACACATATATAGACACATATATATACATACATATATATATACATACACACACACACACACACACACACACACACACACACACACATATATATATATATATATATAGCCTTTATCTGGTGTCTTGGTTAGGCCATGCCTCCAAGACATTCGGAGCCAAGAATAGGGGGAGGGGAAGGAATGGTTGGGTGTTTCAGGTTGGAATTAGAAAAAAGATCATGCTACTTGTGTTTTACAGGCTCAGACAGGGACTTACCAAGATTTTTAAAGTGTTGAAGCTTCTATATTGTGGTGGGCTCTCTTTTTAAAAACATTTGAATTTATGAATATAAAATTAGGTTAAAAAGTAAATATTTATTTAACATGAGAACAAAACTAAACCAAATCAAAGATTTTCAAAAGCTGAGAAATACCACAAGCATCACAAAATCCAAAGCCACCTAACACTTTTCTTAATTAACTCTCTGGCACAACTTTGTAACACTCCTTTTTATTTATTTTTTTCATATTTTGGCTGCTTTCTCTTTGGCACTTTGTATGATAATGATTTTATGATATCACTTCTCTATCAAGAATAGAAGGATAATTTAATCTTCTATCATGATTAATTTTTTATTGATACGGGGGTATATAAATATATAATTTCACATACAGAAATGCTTATAGTTTATATTGTTATTACAGGTCTATGACCTCAAAGGATTGCATGAGTTATATTTCATGTGATTCCCATAAAAAAGTGTTATACATTTATACTTGTATGTCATGCATTATTAAATATATTCCTGACAGGATGGAACTTCCACTTTGACTAGGTATTAATGAGAACTGAATCCTCTGCTTATTTCCCATCTCTATTTCCCATAGATTTGACTTCTGACACTACCTTTCAAATCTTCTTTCTTCCCTATTTACCATTTACCTGTGGTGCAGGGCACTGGGGAAAACATTCATATAGTACTATGTCAAGGTGCAAGGGAATCAACACAGGAGTTTATATTACTCCTAGAAACCATTCTTAAACTGGGATAGCTAGCAACAACTTATTAAGAGCAGAAATGACTGGGGCACCTGAGTAGCTAAGTTAATTAAGCGTCCAGCTTTGGCTGAGGTAATGATCTCACAGTTCATGAGTTCAAGCCTTGCATTGGGCTCTGTGCTGACAGCTCAGAGCCTGGATCCTGCTTTGGATTCTGTGTCTCCCTCTCTCTCTGCCCCTCCTCCATTTGCATCGTCTCTCTCAATAAATGACTAAATGCTTAAAAAAAAACACTTTTTTTTAATATTTTAATTCCGGGGCACCTGGGTTGCTCCGTCGGTTAAGCATCTGACTTCAGCTTAGGTCATGATCTCATGGCTTCTGAGTTTGAACCCCGCCTTGGGCTCTGTGCTCACAGGTCAGAGCCTGGAACCTGCTCCAGATTCTGTGTCTCCCTCTCTCTCTGACCCTTCCCTGCTCACACACTCTCTGTCTTTCTCTCTCAAAAATAAATAAATATAAAAAATTTTTAAAAAGAATGGAAATGACTATGAAATCACAAAAATATATTATACTAAATACACTAAATATGTACCCAAACTTCTCTTTCACTGGATTTTCAAACTGGCATGACTACTCCAAACTATACCAACAGCAGGGAAATTCAGAGTGGAAAGACATAGCTGTCTAACAGAGTCTGGTTAAAATACCCTAGTTTTGTACGGTTCACAGTGACACATGGTTAGTGGCCTGTTCACATGAGGGATCTTGAAGCCGAAGCATTAGCACCTTTAGGGTAAGTCAACATCTGAACTTAACACATTTTCTCGATTTCATGGTCACTCTTTTCTGGACGCTAACACGATGTAATGCCCCTGATTTCAAATCCAAGAGACCACCAAGGAGCCGATACCGGTGCAAAAGCACAAGGGTTTATTTGCAAACTCGAGCTTGGACCCAAGTATACCCGACACAGCGGAGCAGGGACTTGAACCCCTAGGTTAAGAGGCGTAGCAGTTTTATAGGGGCCAGTGGCCAGTGAGATTGTAACACACACAGAAAGTTGCATAGTCATGTCAGTCCACACGCAGGTGGTCAATTGAATTACAATTTACCCTATAGTAACTGTTTGAACTAGCCTATCACTCTGGTCAGAATTGACGCACAAGTTTGGCGGGCAAAAGGTGGGGTTTACATTCTTTGGCGGTTAGGGGTTCCGGATTCCTATATGAGCCGGTTTCCAGTAAGGGTGCGCTCAGCGGCTTGACTAGGGTGGGGGAGTGTCTTAAGCAATAAGTAGGTCGTGTGGGGGTTACACATGAGATGGTGGGTGTAGCACAAAATGGAGGTAGTCTTGCTCTGCTTGTCCAGGGGTAGGGGATTTTTGTTAAATTCCTTGGGTCCCACAACGAGGCCCCTGGAAGATGACTGTTTATAAGTAGAGGATCCAGGGGTGCTTGAGTGGCTGTTGAGTAAGCATCTTACTCCTGATTTCCACTCAGGTTATGATCTCAGGGTGGTGAGATTGAGCCCCACATTGGGGTCCACAAGCAAATGCTTACTCTCTAAGTAAATAAGTAAATAAATCAAGGATTCATTTCTCAATAATACTTAATCAAATTGGAAGTCCAATCTAGTCAAGACTATATTTAATAATGCCTTAACCATACTACAGATGAAGAGGATATATAGTTTATTGCAGATGTAATATAGACTAGATATATTGTACACATACCACAGACTAGATGTAACATGGACTGAAAAAAATTTCAGTGGAGTTTTTCTCTTCTTTTATTTTTAGGTGAAGTTTTTTAGAGTAGTTTTAAGTTCACAACAAATTTGAGAGGAAGGCACAGAGCTTTCATATGCACTCCCTGCCCACACATGTTCACCTTCCAACTCCTCTTAAGGAATTAGAAGCTCCTAGCTCTAAGTGGTTAAAAATATTCAGCACAAACTACTTTCTCTTTTTTAACATTTGATTTTTTTTCTCTTCCCTCCTTCCTTCCCCTTCCTTTTCTCCTTTCCTCATTCTTTCCTTCCCTCCTTTCTACTTTTTCCCTCTTTCTTTCCTTTTTTCTTATTATTTAATTTAGGACCTCAGATACATAGAATTAGTTTCATCATAATATTTAGTTCATTATACATCATTATCTTTCTTGCCTGCATTGTCTTCTTTTTATATTAAGTAATTTTTCTTTATTTTTAAATAATATAATGAGCATTCAACTAAATATCTGAAAAGAACAGTAATTCACAAAAACTCTGTGTTCCTCCACTATCCCTCAACTTCCTCATAGAAATCACCACTATCCTAAATTTTGTGTTCATCATTCTCTTGAACATCTTCATATGATTAAAGAGTATATTGTTAATTTTACTTGTTTTTGAACATCATAAAAGGGTATCATACTTTTGTAGTCTCTTTGGACTTTTTAAAATTCTATTTTATATTACTAAAATTACCCCTTGCTATTCAATGTTACAACATTCAATTGTGTTAAATTGCAGTAATATAGTCATTAATCTTTCTTTTGATGGAAATTTATATTGTTTTCTGTTTTTAGTAATTAATTACAATTAATGCTACAGTGAATATTCTTATCATTGTCCTCTGATGCTCATATATAAGATATTCTCAAGCATTTTTCCAGGAGTGAAATTTTGGAGCCATAGTTTATCATTGTTTAACTCGGAAAGATAATTTCAAGTTGTTTTCAAGATAACTTGTAACTATCACATTCATATCTGCATGTATAAAGATATCCTTTTAATCTAATTCTCCTTCAACTCATAATATTGTTAAACTTCTTCATTTTAGCCAACGAATAGGGGGAAATGGTATATCATTGTGGTCTTGACTTTCCTAGTTACATGTGCAATTATTTCCTCATGTATTTATTGGCCAAGTGAACTTCATTTGTTTTGTCCACGTTTTTATTGTTTTCTTTTTTTTTTTGCAAGAGAATTGTAGGAGTTCTTTTTATGTCCTTAATACTAGTCCTTTCTTAGTTAAAGTTTATTTTGAGAGAGAGAGAATGTGCATGCATGTGTATGAGCAGGGGAGGGGCAGAGAGAGAGGGAGAGAGAGGGAGAGAGAGGATCCCAAGCAGTCCCTTCCTGTCAGCACATGGCCCCACAAGAGGCTCAGTCCCAGAAACTGCCAGATCATGACCTGAGCTGAAATAAAGAGTCAGACACTTAACTCACTGAGCCACACAGGCACCCCTCCTTTCTCAGTTAAATGTATTATAAAAATCTTCTTTGAGTGTGGCTTGGCTTTTTTTCCTTTTGAAGTATATCTTTTAATTAATGGAATTTATTAATAAATATACATATAGCTTTCAACTTTTTTTCTAATTAGAGACTTCTGTGCATTGTCAATAAGATTTTCTTACACCAAAATCAGTAAAAGGTATTTGCTAAAAAATTTTTAATGCAGTTATAATATCAAGTGATCTTTGATAAGATAATTTCCTTTGACATTCTCTTTCTGTTGTGTATGAGTTTACATGTATTTTCTACCCACAATTGCACTAATACAGGCACTTTCTTGTATCAAGATAATTAATGCATTTGCAGTTTCATTAAGTTCTGATGTTAACAGAATCCTCACGAATTATATGGGTAGCTCACTTGATGTTGCCTATATAGTTTTGAAAAATGCCTGGTTTTGCTTACTGATCACTTTAGATGATTCGTTCTTAAGTTTCAGCAAGCATTAAAATCCCCTGGTGGCTTGTTCAACTAAGAATTGATAGGCCCCACCAACAGGCTTTCTGATTCAGTAAATTTGGAATGAGACCCAAGGATTTGCATTTCTATAAAGTTCCCTATTGAGGTTAATGCTGCTGGTCTGGGAACCTCACACTGAGAACAATTATCTTAGACTAACTTTGCTTGCATAGTCCTTATGAATTTCTGGTTTTATTCCTGTCCTTTCTGTCCATTGCTTCAGTGTCTACTTTCTCACCATGCAGAGTCAGTGAGGTGTGTAAAATTCTGCTTCTTTCAAAAGATGGAGAGTCAGCTGAAAATCATCTCCTTAGGAAGATAATTTAAATAACATTTAAAATAACAGGCAATCTATTGACCTTACAGAGTAATAGTACCTAACACTCCTTGCTGGCTGCAACAGCCTGGGTTTTTACCCTCAAACCATTTCACACCCACTGTTGTATAAGACATAAAGGGGGCTTGAATTCTATGGGGAGGGTGTGGAAAGGCAAGAGAGAATTCACAGCATGTGTTCACAGAGGGAAAAGGGAAACATCTATTCTGGAATAACTATTTATAGGTGAGTATCCATTTATAAAGCAGTTACTTAAGCCAGTTAAAAGTAATTTGGGGATTTAGAGTATATTCCCAGGATTTTGGTACTAGCAACTTCCTGACCTTATTAGCTATGCCTACAATTTATTTGCTTTGGTTTCAGAAGAGGCTTGCTCCAACAGAATGTCATGATGAATAAAATATTCTTCAAACTGTCAGTTAGCTTTGCAATTGTATCTGCCAATGAATGAAGGATATAGAATTTTACTCCACAAGTGATATTTTAGATTCACAAGTACAGAGTTCAATCTACTTTTTGAACCACTGTTTGGTTGTTCATTGTGGACAATTTATTTTTCTTGTAAACTCTGTTGCTCTATTTACAGTGGTACTTGACAAAGACAACCATGTTAACAAAGACAAATCCATTGTTCATTTGTACAGTAAAAATCAATTGAATGCCACCCTGTGCCAGGTCTTCTGTTTGGCAATGGCAATAAAATGATGAGCAAGAGTGATATATTCCTTCCTGCCCTGATCTCATATTCTTGCAGGAAAGACAGATAAGTAAATAAACACTACCAATAAAAATACTGTATGGTATGTAAAATGATAAACCTGTTCCAACAGGGCTGATGCATCAAAGGACATCTGGCGGTGAAGAGATTCTGGGGTGCTTTGGCATAATGAAGAACATGGCATCACACGCATATAAAGGAAATGAGAGCCATCTCTGCTCACCTCAGATTAAAAAGTTGGTACTCCTTCTCATACAACCCTTCTTTTGCTCTAAACTGCCAAGCTTTTATAATCAATAAACATTCTTGAGTAAGCATTTTGTTTGGAATTCAGTCTCAAAGGGCAGAGAAAAGAGAGCCTTGCACCCCTCAGGAATAGTTCCCATTCCCATATAGAAGAATGGGAGACAGGCTTTCAAATTAGACACCTGGAACTAGGCGATCACCAGTTACAATAGAGATGGAAGTACGGAAAGGCTTAATGGGCTTCTGAAGTGGAGCATTTGGCAAAACTTGTCCAAGAGCTTTCTTTATGAGGTTTCTTGGGCCCCTGACCATTTTTCCCCCCAAAGATTCCCTTTCATCTACAGCCTGAATTTCACAGCAATGATCAACTATTGTAAACCAGAGTAATAGCATCTTTGGCAGTATTGCTTGTAAAAATAACTGGGGAATAGCAGTAGACCTACAGAGAGCACCCTAGGGGGCTGCAATGCAAAGCTTCCTGCACTTGTAACATAATGGGATGAAATTCCCGTTGGCCACCTGTTGTGCAGTATAAGGTGCCATAAGGGATAAAAATCCCACTACAACCCTTCTTTACCAGCCCTGACTTTCCATCTCCCCACCTTGCCTTTTGGCTTCACTTACTTTTTTTTTTTTTTTTTGAGAAATAAAATGCAAATACCTTAAATAGTCTTACAATAATTAATGTGCTTCTATTTTTAAAAGAACATCTGCAATTGCAGGAAGTATTCATAAAACTTCAGTCTTTTTTTGATCCAGCATCTTCTACTCTGGTACTTGTCACTTTCCTTCAAGTCCCTTGTCAAAGAGGTGCCTGCATGACTGACATGATAAAGTGAAAGAACATTTTAGAAGGGAAGAAAGAAGAGGAAATGTAAATCTCGCCTCTAACATCAACACACTTCACCCTGCTCGCAGACTTCATAAATCAGGTTTGGTAACGAGGGTTGAAGGCATATGCTATGTGAGAAGAAAGTGGTGAAGGTCATGTCTGAGAACTGAAGGGTTCTGATCGTGACCTGAAAATTCCTGAGTTAATCAGAAACTAATTTTAAGTCTGGATAGAGGTGGGGCTAGGAGGATCATAATCTCTGTATTCGGTGTATTTTCAGTGCTTTAAAGTGTTTAAAGCTACTATTTATAAAATTGTTATGAAAGTAATCAAATTCAGAGATAAGTACAAACTATTGTATGGCCCTTGGGGTATCATTCTAATGAATCACTAACAAGTAACAAAAATAACTTGTACATATGCACACATCTTTAGATATTAAAGTTGAATATGCTTTTGCACTTGCTCCTATTTAGAAACATGATCCTCTGGGAAAAATCTGGGAAAAATATGAACATTGGTTTCCTAAAGGTTATTTCATTTTACATTACATAATTGCCTCACTTATCTGTCTTTCCACCATCTGAAAACCAAATGTATAACAATTTTCCACAAGTGTTCTGGGCTAGGTTTAGGTTGCAAATGCATTTCATAATCACATTTGGAGGAGTTCCTTTGTACTTGAAGCTAAAGAAATTGAACAAGGGAGTCACTAAAAACTTTCCAAAGTGTAGTAAATTAATGCTTTGTTCTCTGCTCCTGGGGAGTTACATTTAGATCTTGATTGGCTAGTGGTCAGGAGTGCAGGAAATTTTTTCCAGGCTTAGTTTAGTATATACTGGTTGGTTTAACACTTGGCAATTAGAAGTATGGACAAGCTTTTTCAACTGAATGCAAGGATAGTAATAGAAAAACAAAGGTGCTAGGGGCGCCTGGGTGGCGTAGTCGGTTAAGCGTCCGACTTCAGCCAGGTCACGATCTCGCGGTCCGGGAGTTCGAGCCCCGCGTCAGGCTCTGGGCTGATGGCTCAGAGCCTGGAGCCTGTTTCCGATTCTGTGTCTCCCTCTCTCTCTGTTCCTCCCCCGTTCATGCTCTGTCTCTCTCTGTCCCAAAAATAAATAAACGTTGAAAAAAAAATTTAAAAAAAAAAAAGAAAGAAAAACAAAGGTGCTATAGGTCATGATGAATGAGCTCTACCAGTAAAGACAGAAGTGGAATTTTACACTGTGCATGTACTTTGTATATATAGAGCATTTTTCATTCCAACATCTCAAAACAATTTTAAACACACTTATTAACTAGTTGAAGGAAGTTACTCCCCCACCAAAGATGTTAGGATGTTGACTCACTAGGTTTCTAACTAATCCAACGTCACTTACTACGTTGGTGTAAAAAGTATGGGACATGGAATTATGATTTTTTTTTATCCTGCTATTTCAGTCTCTTTCCACCCTGACCCTAGTACGTTCTCCATGGGAGAACCAGGAAGAGACTAAAGTGGAAATCAGAACTGGGATCTCTCCTGGATGGTTATAAAGACATTGAGTGAACAGGAGTGAAAGGGATTATCTGAGGTCATTTCTGTTTGCTTTCTTTCTTTTTCTTTTGAAACCATGTAATCTACTGATATAATCTATTAGGATCAAAATATTTGATATGAAGAGAACATTCTTAGAGAAACTAAATTTAATTGTATTATCAACTATCTTTGAACTGGAATGCTCTTTCTGGCTATTAGCTCTATTAGTTTCACTCAATACTTGGTTTAAGATTGAAATTTTATACCTATGCACAACACCAAGCACATAGTAGTGATGCCACGTAATTTTTTTTTGAGAAAATTATATAGAAAATTGAATACATTATTATGGGAAACTTCTCCATAACATCCCATTCATATCAACTTCTGTGTAACAACACTTCAGAACACATAAATATAAATAACAAAAAATATCAAATATCTTTGACTTGGTATTACTTCTGATTTCTTTTTCTAACATGAAATAATTCTCAACTACATCAGTCTAAGTGTTTCTCTTCTGATGAATGTATGTTTTTGAAGGTGTGTTGAGCTTCTAAGATAATAAGGCTGGAAGCAATATATCTTGTTTTCATGATGTCTAGAATAACTTGCAAATCATAATGACACAGACTGTCTTCTTATTTTTTTTTAGCTCTGAAACTTGCAAAGGTGCCCAGAGGCTAATAAATGATGGGTGAATCTCATAAATGTAATAAATACATAATAACTAACTAAATAAATAATAGATATATAGCTTTGCTATTGACTTTCATGAGAGATACATGTGTATAGGAAGGAGAGATACAGGTTGACAGTTTTTAAAGTGCTTTATAAAAGGATCCATTTAAATATAATATATTGCTATTATTCTAGAGGCAAATACGTCCCTATAAGTAAAGGGCCTGTCAGCATTTCTATTGGAACCTTTCATTTTAAGGGTGTGTAACTCAACCCTAAATTGTGCTGTCAGCTGAAATGTGGTATATAAAGTTTCAGTGTCATTGCCACTTTTTTTCAACATTTGGAATCACAAAACTCCATTTTTTTTTTTGCATATGTGGACATTAATCTAAAGCAGAAGTCAGTAATTGCCAATGCAATCAAATTTTATTCCATCTGAATAAGATGATATTTCCTAAGAAATCAAGGCTGCCAACACTAAGGAGCATACGTAAATATATTTTTGTGATTCTGCTTTATGTCAGTGTTTTGGTCAAATATAATGTGTAGGTGGATGCTGTAATACTGGCTTCCAAGTCATTTGGAGGAAAATAATTATGACTAGGGCACTGGAAAAATTTCAATTTTGAACTCGAGATGTGAAAGTATTAACAATCACGCCTACTGAGATGAACTATCTACCAGTGACATTTAAAACTAGCCTATTCATTTCTATTCTTTACGAGCTAGATGTCTATTTCAGGAATTTATGGCAAACATCTGATCCAAAAGTAGTTATGTTCTTGACAACAAAAAGTGATAAAGAAGCTGTAGAGAGCAATGAAAATTGATGGGGATAGAGAGTGATAAACAGCGAAAGAGACCCATTAAGGTCCAAATGATTGGTAAAGCCTGAGGAGAAGGGAATGAGAGGTAAATTGGAGTGCGGGTTGATCATTTCACAGGTGCAATTGGCAAGCTCATACCCACTCTTTCTGCTTGGTTCTGGATTGAAATCTGAGGGTAACTTATTAGAGTTTGAGCCTGACGTCACTCTGTGGTTGTTACAGGTAAAGAAGGACCATGACTTGTCCTTTAAGGAACTTAACATGATAAAATCATCAAGTTTCAGGTTAAGTTCACAGAGGTTTTTTTTTTTTTTTTTTTTTTTTTTTAACCAGGATTGAACAAGGTAAAAATGAATAGAAGTGTGAAATGGAAGTTTCCTGGAGTGTGTGGTTTCTAATGTGTTCTGACTTTTAAAAGCATAGTGTAATCTTCTCTTCAGCTATGAGGGACTCCTCTTTGGTCATTTTTCATTTTCAACAAAAGATTCAAAATCCAACACTTTGGTGTCTTAGAAGTTGCATTTAAGACTGCTCTTTCCCTTCCTTTCAGCAAACAAAAGACAAAACAATCTGTTTTGCTTATCATTCTTATCACCACAATGCAGATATAAATGGAGCAGAGAGACTTGGTGA
Source organism: Puma concolor (assembly GCF_028749965.1). Lineage (NCBI taxonomy): Eukaryota > Metazoa > Chordata > Mammalia > Carnivora > Felidae > Puma > Puma concolor. The sequence continues at coordinate 109,848,489 of NC_141675.1, read as the reverse complement.
TCTGTTTTCAGGAGCAGGTAGAGGGAGTGCCATCATTCTGGGTGCTTTGGGCATGTTAGTTCATTTAATTATCCATACAACATCTATCAGCAGAAAAAGTTTCTTCCCACTTATGGAGATGAGAAAGCTTAAACTCAAAACTATCAAAGTTGCCTACCAAGGTGACATAAGTAGTATATTACCAGAGATAGGCTTCAAAGTCCATTTTCTTTCTATGAAAGCAAATTATATACCATGTTATGTAGAAAGTGTCAACCTGATATGTTATTTTGAGGATTAGCAATTTTCCTGAAAAATTAAAATAGGTTGATTTTTATTTCAGGAGTTATTTATTAGTGTTTACTAACAAATGGATAGCATTTAAATGGCTTTAAAAGATTATCTAATTTGAGAGTCAAGACATTTTTGTTGGTTTATAGATATGGGAGTGTTAACTGCTTCGGGGCACAAATGTTGTCTTCCACTCCTCAACTCTTGGCACACTGCTGGGCTTGAAGTAGGTTCTCAAAGAAGTTTCTGGAGAGGTTTCTATACCATCTGATAGCCTACATGAAGAAATAGATGTAGCTTCTTTCGTGTCTACATGAAGTATCAGCTCTCCATTTTACTTTACCGTAGGATGCTGTAGACACCTGCATTGTGTGTTGAAACTTGTCTTTGAATCAACTTGCCTGTCACAACAGAATACAAATATTGGCTTCTCTTGCACGCTGGCTTCTGGATTGAGCTTGGTTACAGAAACAAAACTTCCCTTAGTCCAAGTGTTAAGAAGGAGTGTGAGTGGACACAACATCCTTTGCCTCCAGATGAAAGCGGCTTTTGGCAGATTCAGAGTTACAAGTGGTTTCTTGACCATAAAGTACCTACACTAGCCTTCTACAAATCATCTGTTCAGTGGGGAGTCATAGAAATAGGAGTGGATATCAGAGTACAGTCAGAAGAAGATGGATGCCAAACACATCAATTTAGGACTAGTTCAGGGATCACCAGTTTGTAGTTTTTCCACCTGGCCCCTGGCTCCCCATTAACCCCCATTAACGTCTTCCCTTGCACCTTCTCTCTTACAGCTATCTACCAGAGGTGATGTATTTCCCCCTCACACCCAGTCAGAGGAGTGGGAGTTCAATTGTCATTGATTACATTGGTATAATTAATTATGAAGACATACTAGGAATCCAATGTTTATTTAACCAGTGAAAATTTTTTCTCGGGTTCAAGTCATGTTAAAAATATTGTTTTTTTAACTGTTATTATTAAAGGAAGAAAATCATAACCATATGCAGCTGTTAAATTCTCACTTTACAAGTTTGCTTGTACTTCCCTTCTTTTTTTCCTTTTTTCCAACATCAGATAGTAAAATAATTTAAATAAATACCCTGTAAAATTTACATGCTTAATCCCAAAATGAGATTGCTTGAATTGGCTTAGTGTATTTAATGTTCTATTCTGAAGTCATTTGTAGAACGTTTCTAGCATTATATATTTTGTGTATTTTAATTCACGATTGCTCCTGAGTATGGGTGAATAAAAACCCTCCTGTGTGGTCCCCTGATTAACCAGATCCCTGTAAGCCAATAGTCTAGCAGTAGCGAGAACTGGTCTAGTGAAATTAACCTTTAGGGACACTCGGCTAAGACCTGACACTTGAACATTGTTTCAGAAATGGGAAAGGAACAGTGTCTTGCAGAAAAGGGGCAAAGTGTGAGATGCATGTTTCTTTGCTTCCCTACTTTATTCTTTCATGTTATCATACTGACAGAAGTAACTAAAGAAAGTAAAAGCAATGGTATGAAATTTTATTTTATAATATGTTAAAGAAAACAAGTGCCTTCTGGACTGAAAATGAATGTAATATATACTAAGTTTCAACTGGGAGAAATTTTTTTTCCCACATAGACAGTTATAATAAGTCTGTTCTGGAAGCTTATGGGTTTTATAATGGAAATGCTGAACCAAACTTAACAGAGGCATCATGTGAAAGTGTGGATATAATAACAGCTCAGAAACCTCCAGAACAAGAGGCTGATGAGATTCTCAGGCAGTGGAGGGAAAGACTTAGAAGTGTGTGTGTGTGTGTGTGTGTGTGTGTGTGTATGCGTGTGTGTGTGTGTATGTCTATATATGTATATGTATATATGTGTGTATATATATATATATACACACATATATATATACATACATATATTTAAAAATGCATGGCAAAAAAGGAACAAATATGTGTTTTCAGTATTGCAAGCCAACATTTTGAATTATTTGGGGGAGATGATTTGGGTGACTGTCTTTACAATGGAGTTAAATTGGTTTCTTATTTTAGACACTGCATTGGTTCAGCTTCACTCTGTTCCATTCTAAAAATGCATCAGTATATCAGTCAGCTGCAGGGCACTTGACTCAGCGTCGTGCGTGCGTGCTTGCTATGAGATTAGGGTAAGTGGATAGAAACTTGAGAGAAGAGATTTTGAAAGTTGGCTGTGATAGGTGGTCTGAAAAGCTAAGCAAGGCAAACCAGAGCAAGCTCCAGGGTGAGGGGTAAATGTCTACCACTCTGCACAATTATCCATAATTTAAATTAATCCATTTGGCCTTGGGTCTGTTTGGGTATATTGCACTTCGAGTGTTTATCCATAGCTATCTTAAACACTTAAATTTTATTGTTGGATTTCCTGCTTATTAGACCATCAAATAAAATAATGGTGCCTTAGCAGTGAAGACAATTAAAAACAGAATATAAGGAAACTGAAAAGTATCAGAATTATCTTCCTTCTTATTAACTTGCACAACTGCACATGTGTGTCAGCAATCACAGATTAAAGAAGCAATTAGTCCGAACAGGGAAAACGTGAAGCTAATACTCAATGCACCAACAGACTGTGAGCTTGAGAGTCTCCGTTTTTGGTATGGTTGCGAGCAGAATTGCAAAAATCTTTTTTATCATAGCCCATCATTCTAATCAAATTGAAAAAGCCAATACTGGTAAATTGCCTCCCTATGTCGTAAATCCACAATTTTAGAGATATATGGACCCTAGAGTTAACTGACATGATGATTTACATCATCCGTGATTAAACGCTGAATGACCTTGTCTTGATGTTGTTTCCAAAGAATTAGACTCCTAAAACAACAAAATAGCAAGGAGCAGCAGTGAGTGCTTCTCTTCCTAGATGACTTCTGTAGCGCTCAGGGACATGTTTAGGAGCGAGTGGAACTAAGGGAAAAGGTAAATGCGGAATGTCAATTGTATTTACTGAAATAAAATCTATGGAATTATTTAATACAAGCAAATAGAGGAGAAAAATACAAGCAATTTTCATACCAAATCCCCCTGTTCTCTCCTCTGCTTCAATCCTTGGTTTCCCTTCTGATCCACTGATTCCTCACTTCACCTGGCATCCAGCACATGCATACTTAATGAAAGTCTTGGGACTAGGAGTAAATAAGAATTAGGTTCTGCAGACACTTCCTCGGTCTGCATGCTCATTTGCAATTAATGGTTTCAAGACATTTTAAATTTCTGAAGGAGATTATGGCAGACAAAGTGAGCATCAGAATTAGAGGTTATTTACGATGATAAAACTAAGGATTTAAGTTTTCCTTAAAATGAAGGAATTCACCAGTAATTCTCAAGTATCCTTTCTGCTGACTGGTCATCAGACCTAGGGAAGAAGCCATTGGCTTATTTTTATAATGTTAAGTAACTTTTCCATTCTCCTAGAGTGGCTTATCAAATATTTTTGGTGGAAACTTTTCTTCAAATAACATGATATTTTCAAAGTGGATAACATTTTTAGATATTAGGTATGAAAGGATAAATTATCTGAAAACTGCTAAGAAAATTATGAAGAAAAATAGTGATTAGAAGCTTGCTTTTTAAATGATTAAAATAGATTCTAAAGACATAGCAATAAAAACAGTATGATGTTGTCATTGGAATAGAAAAAAAATAAGTGGTAAATTAGAATAGAAAACCCAGAAAGATAAGATATCATAAAGGTAATTTTTTTTCATTTGGGAAATAATAGTTTTACTTAATATTTCAAGCACAATTGTCAATCTTCCAGAAGAAAATTTTACTTCAACAAAAAAAGAAATAGATGGTTTATATATTTAAATTTAAATATTTAAACATTATATAAGGCTTATATAATAAAAAAATCTGCCAGAAAAAGCAAAAACAAAAACAAAAAATCCTATAGACATACTTTCATAAATGTTTAGGGACATTTCTATGGCAAAATATGCCATAAACAAAGACTATAATAAATGATTGAGGGGAAAATTCACAATATGTAGAGACAACCATGTTAGAATAAAATGAACTTTTACAAACTGATAAGAAAATAATTAGAAACAATAGAATGATGAACAAAGTTCATTATGAATAGGTAGGTTACAAAAGAGTAAATCCAGAGAATCAGTGAACATACTGACAGAAACTCAGCCTCACTTGTGTCCTGACTGCTTGTCTTAAAAAAAGGACATATACCTTGTGTTTACAAGGTTGAACCAGATTACAAGAAGAGATAACGCTCTTTGTAAATCACAGGATAAAAGGTAGGCTCATACTTTGCAAGGAGAAATGTTATTTACTATGGCCTTATAAACAAATCTGGCAACCAATATTAAAACTGAAAATACACATACACTTCAACCCAGCATTGCCTCAGCTGGAATCTATTCTACAGAAAAATAAGCCACTAGGTTATATGAAAACTGAAAGCAAAGTGGATGTCCAACCAAAAGAAAAATGAGTGAATAGATTATGTAAATTTACAACATCAAATAATGTAGCTAGGGAAAATATAACTTTTTTTCTGGCACAGTTGACTTGGGAGAGATTTTATAAGATGTCATGTTAAATGATAAAACCAGAAGACAGATATATGAATGATAAACATGAGGGTATCACTTTTAGTAAAACAAATAACAAAACTCTTATTATTATGTATTGGAAGTTGCAGAAGGACTTACACCGGGTTGTCAATACTGGTTATTCAGGGGAACAGAGGGAGAGGAGAAAGGCAAAGGTATCAAAGAAAAGGGAAGAAATCAATACAAATTGTATGTTTGCTATGATTTTGATTTAGGAAACATTCCAGACAATTTGCTGGTGGTTATTTGAGAGTGGTGAAATTTTAGGAATTGGTATCTTGTGGTTATAGCTGAGGACCTAAAGCAGGGAAAAGGATAAGCCATGTACCAGTAAACAGAAAACTGTAGGACCATCCTCAGTCCTTGCCAACATTAGTTGATCACACACTTCCAAGCTGCATAAAAGAAAATTTGAATATTGGAGAAAGGGATTTTTAAAATCAGATTACCGGGGCATCTGGGTGGCTCAGTCCGTTAAGCATCCAACTTTGGCTCAAGTCATGATCTCACAATTCATGAGCTCGAGCCCCTAATGGGGCTCTGTGCTGACAGAGCAGAGTCTGGAGCCTGCTTTGAATTCTGTGTCTCCCTCTGTCTCTTCTCCTCTCCCACTCACACTCTGTTTCTCTTTGTCTCTCTAAAATGAATAAATGTTAAAATAATTTTTTTAATCAGATTGCTGAGGTCTTGTCCCTCCTATCAGTTTGGAGGATGAGTTTTCTCAAATAAGTGCACTTCAGAAAACCATCAGGAAGTTGTGCATGTGTTCCAGAATATAAGGGACAAAGTGACTCATAAAATATGTGAAAATGAGGGGAATCTGGGTGGCTCAGTTGGTTAAGCATCTGACTCTTGATTTTGGCTCAGGTCATGATCTCACTGTTCCTGGGATGGAGCCCCTCATGGGGCCCCACACTGACAGTGTGGACCCTGCTTGAGATTCTCTCACTCCTCCTTTATCTGCCCCTCTTCCACTGCTCTCTTTCTCTCTCTCAAAATAAATAAATAAAAATATGTGAAAATGAGAATCTTGTTGGCACAGTCTCTGGCAGGAAAGGCTGAAGTTTTAAATTGAGTAAGATGCTGAAATTTTGTTCATAGACAACACCATAGACTTGTTAATTCTCTGAAAGTTGAGATCACTTGTTAGTTTATGAAAATGACTAGGAGAGTTATAGGATCTGCTTGAAATCTCATTCAGTTATAGGAGAAAACAAGAGGAGAGATCTAAAGAAGTAGCTAGAAAGGATAACACTACTTTCCCTTTGCTCTCTACTGAATCTCTTTCAATAAAGTAAGTATGGGTTACTTTTATGCATGCTTAAAGAGTTTTTAAATGATAATGTATTTTTATATAGTCAGATACAAAATCTAAAGGTGTTTTATTTGTGAAAAAAAAAAAGAACTACATTCAGAATTACAAAATACAGGGGTGCCTGGCTGGCTCAGTCAGTGGAGAATGAACCTTTGATCTCAGAGCCATAAGTTCAAGCTCCAGATTGGGCATAGAGCCTACTTAAAAAAAAAAAAAAAAAAAAGAAATTTCAAAATACGAAACAAAACACATAACATTGGAATTGCTTTGACTGAAGGTCTAATGCATGGGCCCTCTCCCTCAGCCTGCATCCTCACTCCCATCCCCTCATTACCCACTACCACCCCTCTCCATGCAAATACTGATATTCCTTCACAGAACTCAAGGGATCTGTAGTCTACAACTTAAATACCATGGACTTAGACCTTGCAGAGTAGGTGGTTTTTAGATTGTAAGGAAAAAAAAAATGTTTCTTGAGTGTCTCACACTTTACACATATTATTTTTAATCTTCTTACTAACCCATTGACTAATTCCAATATTATCTTTGAAAAGCTGAAACTTAACCAGGGTGCATAATTAACTCAAAATCATATAGTTATAGAATTTGGGGGTGATCCCAGGTTTGTCTGATTTTTGACGTTGCTGCTTGTTAGATTGTGATATCATATGAATTTCAGAGGGTAACATTGAGTTACTAAAGTCCATAAGAAGATGGATTGCCAGAACCCACTGCCTTTACCCATAAGGCAGAACATAAAGATTCTTGAAAGAAGACAGAGTAACATTAACATGTTCCTCTGCACTTTCATATAACTCTTCCACCTAAGAGCTTTGCCAACATGAAGACTCATCTTCGTGATCTGAGAAAGCACTGAAGTGCTCTGTTGGGGTCTACGAGTTGAAGAGAAGTTGGTTCACTGACTTGTTATGTATCTAGGAGCTATTCCTTATATATGGATATAGTTGGTAGTCTTTTTCTCAAACCTATTGAGGGAATGGGCAAAAGAGGAAGCAGTCTAAATCTGAACAATGAAAACTGGTGATAATCATTTATTCATACACTCATTCAACCCCATCAGTCAACAAATTCAGAGTATGAACTACTTCGGGAACAGAAAATATGGCAAAAAATAAAATCAACAAAGTCTATGCCCTCCAGATCTTATCATGTAGTAAAAATAAGATCAATAAACAAGGTAATACAACATCAGATAGTACATTTTTAAAGAAATATAAAGCAGAGAAAGTATCTAGAACATGATGGGCAGATACTTTTTTAGATAGTGTCATCTAAGATGACAAAGTCCAAAAAAGGTAAGAGAGTAAAACATCATTGCTTTATGGGGAAAACTGTGCTCTGAACAGAAGAAAGAGCAGGACAAAACCCTTAGGCAGAGGCATATTTGGTATTATACAGGAACATCATGGGGACCAGATGATGGAGAAGTGGATAAATTAGTGTAAGAGTGATAGGGAATGAAGTCAAAGAGGTAGATTAGGTAGATCTTGTATTATGATGATATGATGTTTTGGTCCATCTTGCTCTCTCAAGTATGATTTACTCATACTCAGGAGAGTATCTTCCCATGGCACTTCTACTCAAGGTTGTCTCTCATTTATTCTCTTTTGCTATAACATTTGATTATAGAACTTTTATGATAAATATCTACAAGAATATGCTATGTAAAGATAAAGATTTGAGAACAAAATAAAGCCTTTGTCCCAATTGTGATAGAAAATGAACTCTCTACCCACAAGAAGAACATAAATTGGCAAAAACAAAAAAGAAATTTTGTACACACACACACACACACACACACACACGCAATGGAATACTACTGGGAAATCAAAAACAATGAGATCTTTCCATTTGCAAAAATGTGGCTGGAACTAGAGTGTATTATGCTAAACAAAATAAGTCAGTCAGAGAAAGACAAATATCATATGATTTCACTCACATGTGGAATTTAAGAAACACAACAGATGAACATAGGGGAAGGGGAGGAAAAATAAGATAAAAACAGACAGGGTGATAAATCCTAAGAGAGTCTTAAATAGAACAAAGCAAGGTTGTTGAAGGGGAGGTGGGTGGAGGGTTGGGCTAAATGGGTGATGGGCATTGAGGAGGGCACTTGTCGGGATGAGCACTGGGTGTCATATCTAAGTGATGAATCACTGGGCTCTACTCCTGAAACCAATATTGCACTCTATGTTAACTACCTTGAATTTAAATAAATAAATAAATAAATAATGGCAATTCACAGCAAAATTTTGTCTTTTCTACTCCCCTGTGAACTGCAGAATTAACAAAGTTTATTGACAGGAAATCACACTTTGGTTAAAACCAAGTAAATAAAGTAGGATGATTTTGTATGGCCAGATCACCGTAAGGCAACAATTAGAGGTAATTTTTTTTCAAACTCTCAAGAGACTGGTTGGTAATGGAAGAGAAATAGCTGTTGAACAGGAAAAGATTATCTCAGGGATGAAATTTCTGGAGTTTTGTGTAGTTTGGTCTCGAGGGAAAAAGTGGAGGGGCCTGATGCAGAGCTTTGGTTTCATTTTGGGAACGCACAGGAAACTAGAGATCTGGATGACAAACAACATACACCTCAAACATTTGCATAGAAGTGTGAGGAGTGGGCCCAGTTAATCAAAGTCATCCTAAGATTCTTAGTTCATGGTGACATATAAATTACACACTTAATGTTTTATATCTGTGTTATATAGTTGTAATTTCCAATAGCTGGTCCTAGAAATTGCTCTATCCTGAGATGTGAAGCAAGGAATAATTGTCTTACGCTGATATTATTGTGCTCCTATTTGAGAGAATAAGTTGTAAATGACTTTCTTTTATAAAACATAAAAATCTTAGCTGCTGAAATGGTGGGGGTGGGACTATTATTTCACTCTGCCACTTTACTATCTTCTGTCTCTCTTGCAAATGGATAATTTCTGCTGTTTTATGGATTATATATTCCACACACACACACACACACATACATATATATGAATGTATATTTGAAAAATAAAGATTTAGCAACAATTTGTTAGTGCCTTAATTTTTTATTATATTTTTAAAGATATTTTTAAGATTTTATTTTTTAGGACAGTTTTAGGCTCACAGCAAAATTGGTGGTAAAGTACAGAGCTTTCTAATATAACCCACTGACCCTACACATGCATAGTCTTCTCCATTATCAACATCCTCCACCAGAGTGGTACACGTGCTACAATTGATGAACCTACATTGACGCATCACAATTACCCAAAGTCCGTAGTTTACATTACGTTTCAGTCTTACTGTTGGACATTCTGTGGTTTTGGACACATGTAAAATAATATGTATCTATCATTATGGAATAATGATAGAATCATTATGGATGATATGGAATCATTATGGAATCATACAAATTTTCACTGCCTCAAAAACCTCTATTTTCCACCTTTTCATCCTTCCCACCCTCCCATCCTCATTCCCAATCCCCAGCAACTGCTGATCTTTTATTGCCTCCATGATTCTGCCTTTTCCAGAGTGTCATACAGTTAGAATTATACAGTATATAACCTTTTTAGATTGGCTTCTTTCACTTTAGTAAGATGCTTTAAAATTTCCCCCATGTCTTTGCATGGCTTGATAGTTTTTTGTTTTGTTTTGTTTTGTTTTGAATAATATTCCATTGTCTAGATGCCCCACAGTTTATCCCTTCATCTGCTGAAGAACATCTTGGTTGCTTCCAAGCTTTGGCAATCATAAATAAAGCTGCTAAACATCCACGTGCAGGTTTTTGTGTGAACATAAATTTTTAACTCTTGTGGATAAATATGAAGGAGCACTACTGGTGGATTGCATGGTAGGAATATGTTCATAAGAAACTGTTACATTAACTTCGAGCTATACCATTTTGCATTCCCACCAGCGATAAATGAATGTTCCTATTGTGCCACCTCCTTTTCAGCATTCAGTGTTATCAATGTTCCAGAGTTAGGCTATTCTAATAGATGCATAATTCAGTTAAAACAAAACAAACATACTAGCCTATAATAGCCCATAGGATAGGAATTTCTATTTAAAAATTTTTTATATAAATTTAAGTTCTTTGTATGTCTTTGTGCCATGGGTACTTGTCTTATATTTTAGATATTCTCAGGAGTCCTGTTCATTATAACACCAAATATTATTTCATGAAACTGTTTACCTGGGTGAAAATATGAACATTCGGGTAGCAGAAGATATGAAAAGAAATGAATTTAAAACATTTGTACCAATATTTATATGAGGAACTTAAAGAGATCAGTATTTTTAGGGTAAGAACCACTATTTGTTTAGGAGTTAAAAGGTCTGATTCCTAGACCTAATTAGTCACTGGACAGTGTGCAGCTCTTTATATCTGGTTTTGCCTTTCTGAACCTCAGTTTTCTTATAAGAATAAGAGGGGGTGGTCTCCAATAATACCCAAAGACCACTTAATTGTTAATATTTGATAATTTTTGGCCAATATAGACAAAATGTTTCATTTCTCTTTATCCACAACATTTACTGTAAGTATTAATATGGTAAAATGGTAACTGGTTTAGTTTAGCCATTTTTCCATATTTAGCCTGTTTTCTATATTGGACTTTAGAATATGTTATATGCATCTTGTGGATAGTAGATTTATATTTACATATAAACGCCTTAGCATTCCCTGAAACATCTAAGCAATTTTCAGAGTAGACGAGTCAGTCTGGTACTGGAAAGTCTGAATTAAATGGAGAGTAGATTGAATGATAATGTTTTCTTTGTTTTTTTGTGTGTCTAAAAGGCTCAAATTCTTTAAAATTTGGCAATGACTCTAAGTTCAGAGCACCAGATTATTTTTTTAAAGTTTGTTTATTTATTTTTGAGAGAGAGAGAGAGAGAAGAGAGTGGGAGAGAGAGAATCCTAAGCAGGCTCCATGCCATCAGCACAGAGCCCAGCATGGGGCTCAATCTCATGAACTGTGAGATCATGACATGAGCCGAAATCAAGAGTCAGACACTTAACTCACTGAGCCGCCCAGGAGCCCCAGAGCACAGATTCTAATAGGAATTGATTGAGTACTTACCATGTGCCAGGTATTTGATAACAAATCTATGAAGTAGGTATTATTATCCCTCTTCTATAGATGAGCACTTGAGATACAGACTAATTAAGTGACTTGCCAAAGTTCATACTAATTATAATGAAAACAGGCAATATATGAACATAGAATGGAATACATTTCTTAAAGAGTATCTTAAACTCTATTACCAAGTGGCTGTTAGCATTTAGAATAGTGCCCATCATATAGGAAGTGCTCAATAACATTACTAGCAGCTAAGGGAGATATAAAGGACACTTCTTAGCAAATTGCTTAATTTTTCTAAGGTTTATTTTTATTTATCAGTCAGGTGTCTGGCAGAAAACAGATGGCGTGTACAAACAGTAATTAAAACAAGAATTTAACAAAGGTACTCATTATAAAGTTGTGGGAAAGGTTAAGCAAAATCAAAAAGGGATGATGATTCACCTTTGGGTTAACAAAGGCTGCATTAGCTGAAGGGCCAGGTCATGAAGTAGCTACTGGGACCCAAAAAGAGCTGTGGCCATAGCTATAGCTACCTGGAAGACACTATAGCTTTCTATAGAGCAACACAGTCACTGACAATCTCCTGAGCCAAAGTGATGGAGCTGGGGAAAATAACTGACACTTCTCTCCTCCCATGCTTTAATCTTGTGCTGTGCTTTCATGGGCCAGACCCAAGCAGAAGCCAGAGGGCAAAGGTACCTGGGTGAAACAGTCTAGGGAAGTCAGCCTCCTAGGGAACTAGAGCAGAGTGGAAAGTAATAGAAAGTTCTGGTGGGACAGAGAATATCTAGAGTATTCACCTTCCGTAGAATGAATTCATTAACCAGTATTTTTGTATGCCTACTAAAAACTGTGTTAAGGGGCGCCTGGTTGGCTCAGTCGGTTGAGCATACGACTTCAGCTCAGGTCATGATCTCACGGTTCATGGGTTTGGGCCCCACGTCGGGCTCTGTGCTGACAGCTCAGAGACTGGAGCCTGCTTCAGATTCTGTGTCCCTCTCTCTCTCTGCCCCACCCCTGCTTGTGCTCTGTCTCTCTCTCTCTGTCTTTCAAAAATGGATAAACACATAAAAAAAATAAAACAAACAAACAAAAAACTGTGTTAAGTCCTGGAGAGTATTTCAAATGTAAACAACAATGTCTGTGCTCTCAAGGAGTTTACTTGTTAGAAATAGAGTTCAGTATGACACTAATATAGAGTTAAAATGTTTAAGTACAGGCTTTGGAGTTTCAGTGTAAATTTGGAAAAGCAACTTAAAACATTTAGAAATCAGCTTCCTCATCTTGAAAAATGAGAACGGAAATGGTACCTTCCTCACTGGCCTACGTTGAAGATTAGATGTGCTGATTCATGGAAAGCATTTAGAATGGTACTTGACATATTGTAAGACTTAATAATTATTATCTGCCAAGTGTGATATAGAAGGTATGAGCAAAGCCTTAGAACTATGCCCAGAGGAGAGTGCAGGACCGTGGAGGGGCTGGAATAGACATCTTTATGGTCTATTCTAGGTCCTGAGATTTCATGGCAGGTCCTCAAGGTCACACTACAGGTTTAGGCAGTGTCAGAAATACTGCTGATTTCTGAGGTGCATTTAATCACATGACCAGCCTTCTTCCTTCTCTGAGTCTATAGACTGCATAAAGAAATCCTGCTCAGGATGGCCATAAATGAAATACTGCATCAGCTATTTAAATGTTCTAAGAAGCATATATTAAGGATGATAGTATTGATGATCTAAAATACTTACTGGCACTCGAACCCAAGGCAGTAAGGCATTTTATAAATCAGCCAACATCCCTTATGTCCTGGATCTAAATTTTGAGTTCTTCAGCTATACATCACAGATGTCTTTTTTGTAGTCTATGCTTTCCTCTTTAGAAGGCAATTTATTATTTTTATCAATATTAATGTAATTGCCAATATTTTTTTTTAGATGAAGTATATGTGTCTATCCATATCTGGCTTAGACAAATTTCTTTTGGATCAATGAGAAGCATGCTGCTGGCTTTTTCTTCTTCTTTGCAAAATGTTTAAATGTTAATTGCTAAGCTGTTTGTTTTTGTTTTTTTTTTTTTTTAACCAAGTATCACTAAGTAGCTTTAGCTTTAATTTGATTCTGTACTTTGACAAAGAGTAATATCTAATCAATACAACAGAAATTATCATTTTACAAGAGAGAAATAAGCTTCTAACAAAAATGGCAAAGTAAGACCCCCTCCTCCTAACTACCTTCAGAAGCTGGAATATTTTGAAGGCTTATTTTCTCCTTTGGTTTTGTCATGACCAACTGCAGTTGGAAAGCATAAGTCGTATCTCTTTCCCATCCCATGGTTTGCTTTGTTAAGTAACAATGATAGTCTATTAAAATATTTAAGGCTGGAAGGAAGCTCAGAAAAATGCTAAGGGAAAATCCTGCCTTTCATAAATAAGAATATGTGGAAATTTAACTTGGTAACTTAGTTTGGCTGGCTTTTAAAAATTTTCTCTGTTGCTAAGGGAGCTTAATGGTAGGTATAGAAATTAGCTTAAAGCAAGTTCTTAGAACAAGCTTTTGCCCAACAGCATTCGTGGTGTTTATGAGCGACAACCCTGTCCATATGGAAGAAAGAAAAGCTAGAAGTGGAAATTACATCATCCCTTCCATATCAGACAAGTTAATTAGTTGGTCCGTAATCACAGACTTTGCTCCAAATGAAAAGAACAGCTTTTCTCCTTTTGAACGGAAAGGCACAGAAGGTACAATACCTGTGTAATTCATTAACAGTAAGAATGTTTTGAAGAAAGAAATTCTGAATTTAGATTATCCTGAACTTCAACTTGTAATAGCCAAGGTTGTGGTGAGATTTTTGCAGTTTTGCAAAACAAATTTAAAATGTGAGAATTTCCTTGTGTACTTATCAGAAGCAATCTAAAGCTTTTGGAAGATTTTGTTAGGTTTTTGTTTGTTTAATTTTTAAGGTAGGAAAGCACTGTTTAGTGTATTGAATAAGTTATGGAGGCTTGTAGTTGAAGAACCAGTGAAAAATGTCAGATCCAAAGTAATTCCCAAAATAACTTGAAAAATGGGAAATTCTGGACTTAAGTTCTTGGAATTAACATATTAATTCAAGGACTTTTGGGAGCCTGGGTGGCTCAGTCAGATAAGCCTCTGACTCTTGATTTTGGCTCACGGTTCATGGAATAGAGGCCTGCATCAGGTTCTGCACTGATAGGATTCTCTGTTTCCTTCTCCCTTTACCCCTCCTCTGCAAGCTCTCTCTCTCAAAGTAAATGAATTTTTTTTTTTTTTAAAAGGACTTTATGTATATATTGATGCCTAGGCTGTGGAAGATTTTATGACCAGAAAAAGAGGGGCTTGAAGGTTATATAAGCAGACACTCTGGTAGCTGCAAAGGTGATTCTGGCTGATTAGGTTGTCAGGAAGCTGGATGCTTGAAACACAAAAGGAGGAGCCAGTGCTTTGCTGTTTGGAAGTAAGCCTGATCAGCCATTTTTTAAAATCTAGGTAGATTGATTGTATTTTTCTTTTTTCTCTCCCATTCCCAAATAAAAGAAGCAGAAAAATCAGAAATGTGGCATTTGGTTCCTGGAAAGAGAATTAGCATTCTGATATTCCCTCCCCCAAAACTACCTGGAGAAACTATGGAAGCAGAAAGAAGCCTGGATCTGGAAATGATATAAAGCTATGAGAAACCCCTGAGCTGTGAGAAGAAAGCTTAGGAAAGAGGTTTTTAGTTCTCTTGAGTCTTGTTCTTCTTTGCATTACTTGGGACTGTTTTTGCCTCATCATCTGCCTAGAAATGCACAGCAATACCCTGGACCTACCAGTGCCAGCAGCATAATATCAGGGTCTGCAAAAGTTCTGCTGGTGAGAAGACTAATGGAACAGATGTCAGCTGCCAGGATCTTATTTCCCTTCCCTAGTTACTTTTAAATGTTAGGGCTAGTGGATTTTTTTTTTTTTTTTAAGTAGGCTTCAGGCCTAGCACCGAGCCCAACACAGGACTTGAACTCATAATCCTGAGATCAAGAGTCAGACGCTTAACCAACTGAGCCACCCAGGCACCCCAGGATTTTGTTTTAAGGAGATGGTGCCATCTTGAAAAATGATTCAAAAGCAGACAAGTGACCAAGACAGGTTATTTGTTATGTGGAGGATCCCTCTTAATCTTACTCTTTCCCTTCTGGTTACATTCATCAGGAGGAATATAACTTAGGCCATTTCCTAATTCGTATTATTAGACAGTGTCATGAGCTCAGAGGGGAAAAAAATGTAGATATTGGCAACAACAACCTATTAAAGAAAGGAGATAAACTAATATCATATGAAACAGAATTCTTGGAACAGATGGACTAAGAATTTAAAATAAGTTTAACTGAAATACTCAGTGATAAGAAAGGTGTTAATTAAATGTGGGAGAAGCCATAAAAAAGAACCAAGTAGAAATAGTAAATATGAAAAATATAATAGTTGAAATAAAAAAAAAAAAAAAACCAGAAGAAATAGGATACGTAATCCAAAAGTTTCAGCTGAAGAAAGAATTCATTTGCTGGAAGATCAGATTGAACACGCTCAGAAGATAACAGAAAAAGAGAAAATGTAACAATAAACTAAGAGATTTGGAGGGTAAAAGTAAATGAAAATTAAAGGCCTAATATCCAATTAATCATAATCACAGAAGAAATGTGGTGATGCTCATGGTGGGGGAGTAAGAAAAGACATATTTGAAGAAATAAAGAATATTAATATCCCAGAGTTAAAAAAAGATAACTGATCTCTAATTTAAAATAGTGCATAGATTTTCTGTACCTCCATTTACCCATCAATAAGATGAGGATAAATGTCTATCTTAATATCTTAAAAAAATAATGTGAGGAGTAAATGAGTTAATATATGTAAAGCCTTTAGAATAGTGCCTTGTTCATAATCACTACTTTAGTATTAGTTATTATTATTAACTAGATGTATTATATCAAAGGCAAATTGAAAATGCTACCAAAGAGAATAGAAGCTTCCAAGGAAAAAACATTTAGATTTATATCAGCCTTCTTCTTCTTCTTCTTCTTCTTCTTCTTCTTCTTCTTCTTCTTCTTTTTAGAGAGAGAGAGCGAGAGAGAGTGAACAGGCATGTGTTGGAGAGGGACAAAGAGACAGAAAGAGAGAGAGAGAGAGAGAGAGAGAGAATGAATCCCAAGCAGGCTCTCTGCTGCCAGCACAGAGCCCCATGTGGGGCTCGAACTCAAAACACTGAGATCATGACCTGAACCAAAATCAAGAGATGGATACTCAACTGAGCCACCCAGGTGTCCCTATATCAGCCTTCTTAACACTATAATTACATGGTACCACAAAGCGCATTATATCCAATCAGACCTGAGAATAATTACTATATGGAGAACCACTTTGAAAAACTCTTGGAGAATGTCCTGAAATAAGATGACGTATAAAAGCACAAGGGTGCTATAAGAGGTACACGAAGCAGTGTGGCCAAAAAACGAGAGGATGTTATGATTATTTTTAAAAGTGCAGATTGAGGGTGCCTGGGTGTTTCAGATAAGCCTCTGACTCTAGATTTCAGCTCAGGTCATGTGAGTTTGAGCCCCTCATCAGGCTCTCTGCTGTCATCACAGAGCTTGCTTTAGATCCTCTGTCTCCCCATCTCTCTGCTCCTCCCTCACTCACCTATGGCCTCTCTGTCTCTCTCTCTTAAAAATAAACAGGGGCACCTGGGTGGCTCAGTCAGTTGAGCGTCTGACTTCAGCTCAGGTCATGATCTCGTAGTCTGTGAGTTTGAGCCCCATGTCAGGCTCTGTGCTGACAGCTCAGAACCTGGGGCCTGCTTCGGATTTGTGTCTCCCTCTCTCTCTGCTCCTCCCCTGCTCATGCTCTGTCTCTCTGTCAAAAATAAATAAACATTTTTAAAAATAAATAAATATATAAACATTAAAACAAAATGAAGATTGAGATAAATAAATTCTAAATAACTTCAACATTGTGTTGGAGGTGGGAGACAGGGAGAGAAGACCAAAATGGCATGAAAGACAGAAATATTGCTGTATTTAGGAAATTAATAAAGGAAAAATAAAGAGAAAAATCCCTAAGTATAGACCTTAAGTTAGGGACAACCAGTCTAAGAATAATAATAGCCAGTAAGAATTTTCATGCATTTCTGGCAGGAATGATGCAACTCTTCTTGGTGGTTATTCTGGTAGTTATTAGCCAAGTTGTATAGCATATAAACTATGGCCCAGCAATTTTATTCCTGGGTCTGCATCACAGAGAAAGTATGACAAAATTCTCTATTGGGACAAGTATGACAATGCATCTGGGGTCTCCTAGAGGAGTCCACCACTGGGTAAATGAACGAGTTAAATTAAGAGAAAGTGACAGCAAAAACCACTCCAGCAGCAGTGCTGGCCACCCTACAACCAGTATACAACTAGGAGAGTGACTTTATTGAACTGCCACTGTGGCATGTGCAAACCAAAGGCGCTTTGTGGATGCCCTACTAGGGGAAGGATGAACCTCCAGAAGTGGTAGCAGAGAAGGAGAGAGGAAGTCACCATGGGCTATGAATGGGATATTGACAAGACCTGAAGGTCAGCCTTTGCTTAAGTTGCAACCATGCGGTGCAGTGGGGTGATGTGTTTTTCTAGACTTTGGGCATCACATGCTTCTTGGTCTTACATTTCTAATTGTGGATTCGTATAAGAATAAGAGAAAGGAAGTTGAGGGGGAAAAGACTAGTTTCCTTGCTAGATGGATTAAGGTTCATAAATATGGAGAACAAACTGACGGTTATGGGAGGGGTTGTGGGAGGGGGGGATGGGCTAAATGGATAAGGGCACTAATCTACTCCTGAAATCGTTGCACTATGTGCTAATTTGGATGTAAATTTAAAAAAAAAAATAAAAAAATAAAACAAGTTAAAAAAATGTTCAAACTTAAACTATCAGAAGTGCTCTTTCTTTTTCTTTTTCAAGTGAAGTGCTCTTAAATATGTATTGGAGTTTTCAAATGGATCCAGGGTAAAACAGCACCCTTTGTTCAAACTCCTCTGTCATTTTCTTTACATTTTCAAACTGTGTTACACAAGGTAAAATAGCAGTTCCAGGGGCACCTGCGTGGCTCAGTTGGTTGAGCGTCCGACTTTGGCTCAGGTCATGATCTCATGGTTCATGGGTTCAAGCTGCACGTTGGGTTCTGTGCTGCTAGGTTGCTCAGAGCCTGGAGCCTGCTTTGGATTCTGTGTCTCCTTCTCTCTCTGCCCCTCCCCTACTCGTGCTCTGTCTCTGTCTCTCAAAAATAAATAAATGTAAAATAAACAAATAAAAATAGCAGTTCCAAAATTTTGCAATACTGTGCAATCAACAATTTTTTATTGGTATAAAAGCTTAGCTATCCCCTAGCATGAGACCTGTAGTGTAGTGGTTAAGTGAGTGGCTCTGGGAATAGACTATGTATGTTCAAAATCCAGCCCTACCATGCATTATTTTAACGAAATGATAATATAAAGAGTCTGGTACATAGTAACTGTCAAATATTTTCCTTATTTCTTGCTATTTAGTTATTAATCTGGTTGAAGACGTAAATCTTCATTTATGTGATTCATAGACCACATGTTATGACTGTGTCCAAATTAGACAAAGTTAAAATGTTGGATTCATCTGATTCTCATTTCTAAGTATGGTTTCAGTTTAAGACCCAGGTGCACTAGTCTCTTAGGGAGAATTAGGTTGGTTAAAGAGAAGTTTGGATTCTATGTTTGATCAATTCACATAGAAAAGATTTGGTCTATTATCCCATAGTGGACTCTGAAATTCTTGGTTAATGAAAAGCTATGCAAGTTACAAACAGCCATTTAAAATGTGACATAAATGTGCACCATTATCTTTGTATATTAATTTATAATGCTAAAGTATGTAATTATGAAAATGATTATTTATATTTTTAAATATGTATTTTTAGGCAAAATAAAGTACCTGTTCTATAATTTTCAATCACTTTAAACTTCATGTTTAACTATACCTTTTTTGACATTTGGACTTGGAGTATCATAGTTTATGATATGTACAGTGATGTTTATTAAATGTTTGCTCTTTCCTCTAGCTTGAAAGGATATAATTAATATTGCCAATTTAGCATAATGAACAACTTAAAAATTTAGAATGAGGAAAATGCTAGAAATAATAATTAAATTTGTCAAAGCATATGTAAACATTAATTAATAAAATTTATAATGGGTTAGGCAGTTACATTCATTTTAGATCATCTCAATAGTAAGCAGGAAACAAAACTGCTTTCAGAATAGATAGGTCATATATACAAAGAAATGGGAGGTAGAGTCTACCCTGTATTTTTTCCACTTAGATTTTGTGGAAAGAAAAGAAGATAAATTCAGGAAGAAAAAAAAAAAAAGAAGGTCCAAGTTACTTTTAGTTTAGTAGATTATTCAAACACTTGAAAAAATGGGGCACCTGTGTGGCTCAGTTGGTGAGTTGGTTAAGCGTCCAACTCTTGATTTCCGCTCAGATCATGATCTTCTCAGGTTTTGTGAGATCGAGTGCCACATCAGTTTCTGTGCTGACAGCGTGAAACCTGCTTAGGATTCTCTCTCTCCTTCTCTCTCTCTCTGCCCTTCCTCCACTCACTCTCTCTCTATCAAAACAAATAAACATCAAAAAAAAAAAAAACCCACAACATTAAGAAACTAAACATTTGAAAAACTGTAAACATGAATCAGTATTTTCAAAGATCAGAAAGAAGGGAAGGAAAACAAACCAGAACTTCACTCTGTCATAATTATGAGGTGAAATTAAAATTCCATTTCCTCCCGGAAGTTTTCCCTGATCCTCAGCTGGAAGTAATTTCTTGCTTTTCTGACTTCCCCAGTGCCTGTCCTAAAGCACTTAGGACCTTGATGGTAGTGATTTATGAATACTCTCTAGGGTCTTATGATATTGCAAGATTATAAACTAATTGAGTAGAGGATTTATGTTTGATTCTGTTTCAGTGTAGAAGGCTGTGGCTTATGATAGAAGATCATGACAGTTAGATCAGCAAGAACCCAGTTTCAAGCCAAACTCTACCACTTCCTAACTGTCTGAACTACACGTTAGTTTTTCTTCGATTTCCTTGTATATAAAATGATAACACTAATACTCAGCTTATAGCTTTAGGAAAAGATGTTATGAAATAATTCTTAGACTGCTTCTATTCCCTTGCATATATTGAATACATGTGAGCTATCTTTTTTCACATCTTTGGTAAGCAGCCCTTTCCTCCATGCAGGTGTTACAATGAGAAGTTAGTCATTTTGCAACTGTGTCTCTCACTAATGGAAAGGCAATGTAAACATTATGTTTGACAAGCATGGCTTGTAGAGTGTAATCATAAAGCACATTCATTTCACCCTCCACACACTGTTCTTTTAAGTTTTTCAATGGGACTAATATTTTCCCTTCTCCTGGATGAAATTTGGGGGAAGTCCCATGACTTTTCTATCACTTTCAGACAATCAAAATTTCCTCGTCAGGACTTTACAGTACTCCTTTATTTCATGTGATAATTAAGACTTTAAAATTCATTTGAATTCTAGTTGCGTCCCTTTTCACAGGTTAGCCATTCTGTTATAGGTTAGCCATTCACTAATGGGTTGGTGGGAGAGTAGCTGTTTGGCCCGTCCTCTTTCCCATTGACTTCTGCTTCTCACTCTAAAGAGGCAGGAAAGTTATAATTTGACTAATGCTGTCATGAACTGGGGTCAGATTATCAACTTGTTATTTTTGTTTGTTTATGTTTTCAGATGGAAATTTATTTCTCATGATAGTTTAATGGATTCTTCAGGGAATCATTCTGACCTAGACCCTCCCTTCCCCGTTGTAGGGGATTTTGTCTGTGTTCCCTTTGAGATACTTTCTCTGGCTGAATATGAGATCCCTATTGGTCTTAGATTGTTGATGGTCCTTTCACTCATTCATTCAGATAATATTTTCTTTTAAGCCCCTGTTAAGTGTCAGAAACTCTCCTAAGTGGACTAATTAGTGAACAAAGATTTCTATCTTAGGAACATATATTTTAAAGGAGGAGGCAGAACAATAAACAATATGCCTAGCAAGTAAATAACATTGTATGATAGAATGTGACATACACTATGGAAATAAGAAAAAGTAAAGCAGATCAAGGCAGATCAGGATAGTTTGCATGGGGCAGAGCTGCAGTTTCAAATAGAGTGATCACTGTAGTTCTTATTCATGAAGTAAGTTGTAACTCTTGTTCCTATATACTCACCTCTTTGCAATACGACTTTGGTACTCAAGAAGTAGAATCTGTCTCCTCATGTCTTGAATATAGGGCTAGTCATGTTACTACTTTGGCTAACAGGCATCAAAGTTTATAAACAAAGCAAAGACTTGAAAATGCTTATGCGTTGGAGTTTGCCCTCTCTTGTTGCTAGGAAACCCTGTACCACCAAGTGAAAAAGCCCAGTTTTGCCTGCGGGAGGATGAGAGTCCAAGTGGAGTTAGAGCATTCGGCTTTCCAAACCATTTTAGCTAAGGTCCCAGCTGAGGGTGAAGGCCATCCAACTGAGATCATTCTAGACCATCCAACTCCAGCTGAGCTGGCACAGACAAGAAGATTAGACTAGCCAACTCACATAATCATGATCAATAACAAACTGTGGTTGTCTTAAACTACTGAAATTTGCGGTTGGCAATAGCTGGCTGATACACTGAAATGTTACCAAAGGCTTGAAGGAAGTCAAATTCATCCCCCATGCTGGAGATAGGTGAGCTTCCTATATTTATGGGTGAAGGTGATTAATTTTCATATTCTGTTAAGAAGAAGGAAGGTGTGAATTAATGTTTGGTTGGTAAGAATGGCCACTGCGATAGGTCCTAAACATTCACAAGAGAGGAGAATTACCCTCAGCTTTGTATGTTGGGGAAGGAGTCAGGAAGTGAATCTATGTGGGAGTAGCACTTTAGAAATAACTAAGGAATTTAAGGAGTTAGTCCAAGATGGTTGGGAGAAAAAGGGTGATGAATTCTTATAAGGGAAGTGGACACCTTGGGCAAAACACAGTGGTCTGTGGATTGTGGGACTTTGGAGGAAATACAAATAAGTTGGCTTGTCTGGAGTAGAACTGTGTCCAGATATTTACAACATGATCTGAAGGGATTCATCAACCAAGTCTCTGGCTGGAACAGAAATATTGAACCTCAGTGATCATAGTTTATGAAAAGATTTCCTGGAGAATTAGATGCCCAGGGATGGTACAGGCAAAAGGACTTGGGTGTATTAGCTTATAAGGAACAGCTGATTTTGTATTGCTATATAGGGCTAGAAGAATTTCCTTTGAACCAGCTCTTTAAGAGGAAACACAATTTTGAAGAACATAAAAACTCTGGGACTAGACAAAAAATTTGAATCCCAATGCTGACACATTTTGGCTCCTTGGACAGCATATATAACCTCTCTGTTTCTTAGTTTCCTTTTCTTTTTAAAGAAAAAAAATAATATTTATTTTATTTTTGAGAGAGAGAGAGAGAGCATGAAGCATGAATGGGGGAGGGGCAGAGAGAGAGAGAGACATAGAATCTGAAGCAGGCTCCAGGCTCCAAGTCCTCTCAGCACAGAGCCTGATGCAGGGCTGGAGCCTGACCTGAGCCAAAGTCGGAGGCTTAACCAACTGAGCCACCCAGGTGCCCTTCTTCAGTTTCCTTTCCTTTTCTTTCTTTCTTTCTTTTTTTTTTATTTTTTATTTATTCTTGAGAGATTGAGCAAGCATGAGCAGGGGAGGAGCAGGGCAAGAGAGGGACACAGAGTCTCAAGTAGGCTCCAGGCTCAGAGCTGCCAGCACAGAGCCCCATGCGGGGCTTGAACTCACAGGCAAGATCATGACCTGAGCCGAAGTCAGACGCTCAACCAACTGAGACACCCAGACGCCCCTCAGTTTCCTTTTCTGTGAGACAGGCATAACAGACCTCTTTTCTGTTCCCCAGTATTATCCCCTACCCTTATTTCCAGAGTCTAGGGATAACATTTCATGACCTGCTGGGAACTTGTTGCTAGACCTGGATGTATATACACCACTTTACTTTTCTTATATGGAGGATGTGAGGATTCACAGCATTGCCAGTCTGCTCTTGTTCTGCATGAAAATATGGGAAGAGTTCCTTCCTTGTAACCTCATGATTACATTTTTAAAGCCCTTTTAAAAAATTGTTTATTTATTTTTGAAAGAGAGAGTGGGAAGGGGCAGAGAGAGAGGGAGACACAGAATTCCAAGCAGGCTTGGAGCTGTCAGCACAAAGCTGGATGCGGGGCTCAAACTCACAAACCCTGAGATCATGACTTGAGCCAGAGTCGGACGCTCAACAGACTGAGCCACCCAGGCACCCTATGATTACATTTTTTAAATTGAATAAATAGCTCTTGCTCTGATAGCCATTTCCCTCATCTGTCCCTGCCTTCAAGGTTCAGAGAATCCAGAGCTGCATTGAACATATTGTTAAGGGTTAAATTGTGTCTCCTGAAAAGATAGGCTCAAATCCTAACCCCTGGTGCCTTGGATGTACCCTTATTTAAAAATAGGGTCTTTGCAGATGTGATCAAGTTAAGATGAAGTTGTCCTGGGTTAGGGTGGGCCCTAAATCCATTGACTGGTGATCCTATAAGAGGGAGATTTGTAAACACACAGACACACACAGAAGGGAGAAGACCATGAGATGACAAAGGCAGAGATTAGAGCGAAACAGCTGCAAGTCTAGGGAAGTCTAAGTTTGTCAGTGATCACCAGAAGCTAGCAGGAGGTAAGGAAAGATTCTCCCCTGGAACTCACAAAGGAGCAGCCATATTGGGCCTTGATTTGGGGCTTCTAGCCTCCAAAACTGTGAGAGAATATATTTCTGAGTTGTGGTAGTTTGTTATGTCAGTTCTTGGAAGCAAATACACCTATGTTGAAATATGCAAAGACTCTAGAATCTAGGCTTTAATAGTATGTATTGAAACTATTAAATATAAAAGCCAGATTTCCATATCACTCTGCAGTGGCTGTTATAAAAGTCAAGTATCAGTTTTTTTTTATCAGGAAGAAATGGATCTATGCAAGAAAGTCAGCATTTTAAATAAAGAAATGGAGACTGTCGGCAAGGGAGAACTTTTTCTCTCCTTTAGATATTGTAGCTAAAACATCCTGCCTGCTGCCAATGTTGATATTTATCATTATCTCTTCCTTATATTTAAAAATATTTCTATCCACTTTCTTTTTACTGTATCAGAATGTTTTGTCAGATGAGAATAATGATGATAGCCTTATCTTCATAGGATCCCTTTATCAACTTTGGTTTGGTTCTGTTTTCAGCAGACTTAATGAAGCAAATAAAGATTTACCAGTCCCCTGGATGCTTTTTATTCTTTAGCAAAGGAATTTGAATGTAACAGTTACTGATGAAGAATGACAGAGCATTTTGGTTAGTACACTGTTGTTTGTTCAGCTCATAACAAATACATTTTAAATTTAATTTCAAGTTTCCTCTTTCTTCCATGAATCTTTGCTTGAAATGCTTCTCACGGCCAAAATGCTTTCCCCAATTGGGCAGACATGCTATTGCATCTGAGACCAAATTAGCCTCTGAGATGGGCTGCCTGGGACTCAATCTGCCAGAGCCACCGCGGCCTTTCGGCCACTTGCCAGTTTGTAGCAGTGTCCGGGGAGATATCAGCTTCCTAACCGATTTCCTCCCTCTTCCCAATCTAATTATTTGGAGACCTTCAAGCTTTCCAGAAATATCTGCAATTAGTCAGATGGTGTCTAGGGCTTTGTTTAAAATTACAATAGAAAATTTATCAAGACCATTTGGTCTAATCTCTCTCATCATCTTCCCAGTGGAGTTTTTCCTCATCTCTCTGGAGAGTTAGGAATAAGGTATCATGATTATTACACAATTACAGAGAATAATAACAATAATAATGCTTGAAATTATTATTATGCCATTAAGAAGGATGAAGTGTGTAAAGATAACTTCTTCTCAGATTTATAAAGATTTTCTCCCAGAAGCTCAAACAATGAATAATTATTAGCTTTACCACCTCCTTTGGCTGATAGCAGTTACAGCCCTGGTTTTGTAAACCAGGGGTCATGAGTTCATAGTTCACCAGAGTCTCAACCTATGTCTAGTATCTAAACATGATGGCTGATGCAAAACAGTTATTCAATAAATATTGTCACATGATTTAATAAATTAATAAAAGGGAAAATTTTTGAGGGAAAGATAGTTTATATTTAATTATAAGTGATCTCTTTTTCTAATTGCTTTTAGAAGCTTATGGTTATGCAGCAATATCTGTCAGGCCAAGTTTAAGAGAGAACACACTAGACTTAAGACTTAATTGTCTGAAGTAGCATTTAATATTTGGATTAATTTGGGGAAAATATTCCATTTTATGATATTTGTAGTTGCTAATGAATTGCTCTCCATTTGTTCAGTTTTTCCTTGATGTCTTTGAAGAGCATTTTGTAAGTTTCTCCAGAGGAAAAAATCAGAAATATATGTGGTTTCACGTTGTCAAAATGAAAAGAGCTATGTGTACTTAAGCATCGTGGGTTTTCTTTTTAAATGTTTGTTTATATTGAGAGAGAGAGAGACAGGGAGAGGGCGTGAGCACAGGCATGAGCTGGGGAGGGTCAGGGAGGGAGGGACAGACAGAATCCTAAGCAGGCTCTGTGCTATGCAGAGCCTGACATGGGGCTTGATCCCACAGACTTTGGAATCAAGACCTGAGTAAAATCAAGTCAGCCGCTTAGCAGACTGAGCCACCCAGACACTCCTAAGCATTGTGTTTTAAAAAGAACTGTGTATAATTGCAATACACAGGAAAATTCTCAAAATCTGATTTTGTCCAATTACATTTCCCTTTGTCCTCAGTGAACTTTCTATCAACTCTAAGTGGTAAAATTGTTTAGTCTTAATTTCATCTCATTTATTTTTCCAGTTCATATCATAATAGAAAAATTATGAATAATGAATTATACAGAAATGAGCATCTGGAAGAGAAAAAGTAGAAGAAAGCACCTTGAAAAATTATATTCCTCCAAACTGGTACAAAGTATAAAAGTTTCTGAGAGGGATGGTTCAAACAAAATGGTGAACAAATGCCAGTTATGCTGATGTTTACTTTCTTATAACTCTACTTTTGTCATCTGTCTTTTCTTCCTTTGACATTGATGGATTTTTTGCCTTTGTGAAAAATTATGTTTAACATTTGGGAAGACAGAAAAGAATATAAAAGCACTGTGCTTGCCTTAATTGGGAGCTATCATATATTAATTAAATAGCATAAAGACAACAAAAAAGAACATATCCTTTAATGTCAAATATTGTAGATTATCAGAAATCCTGTGATTTCCACCCTCCCCCCACCCCTTTCTTATTTAACTAGACTGCTCAACTGATTCAATGCCTAGTTTCCCTGTGCAAGGATTTCGAGCCACCCCTTGAAGTCCCTTTTCTTACACAGAAGTGCAGTATATAAAGCACATTTTCCTTGTGAGTCTATATAATTTTTTTCTTTTTTTTTTAACATTTTTTTTTTCAACGTTTATTTATTTTTGGGACAGAGAGAGACAGAGCATGAACGGGGGAGGGGCAGAGAGAGAGGGAGACACAGAATCGGAAACAGGCTCCAGGCTCTGAGCCATCAGCCCAGAGCCCGACGCGGGGCTCGAACTCACGGACCGCGAGATCGTGACCTGGCTGAAGTCGGACGCTTAACCGACTGCGCCACCCAGGCGCCCCTATATAATTTTTTTCTAATGTCCCTTACTAAATTAGAATACAACTGAGGGTTCAGCTAGTGGCTGAGGCCCTGTGACAAAGTGATTCCTTGTGCTTTGGAACCTGAACTTCTGGTCAAAGACACAGCTTTGCCACTTAGTTGAGTCAACTTGCCAAGTTGCTTCTCATCTATGCTTCAATTTTCTGATTTGCTAAATGTGGATATCCTATGTAGATCATAAGACTGGCTTAGGGACTACATGATATTACTTATATAAAACTATTAGAATAGTGCCTGGCATCTAAGAAATATTAATATTAGCTATTATTATTATTATTCCTTTCTTCTAATAATGTAGAGTTATAGGGCTAGAAAGACCTATATATTTAGAAGGCTTAATTAAATTAGGCCTATCTTTGTGGTATAGGTATTAGGAAAAGTTACCATCCCAGCAGATGATATTTGAAAAGATATTTAATAAGCTATCTGTAAGGTTGATAAGTGATCATCCTATAGTCTATGTCCTATATTTTCGGATGAAGAAGAAGATACTCTGAATGGAAAAGGAAGAAAAGAGTAAGTTTGAGCTGTGCTCTGCTGCATGGCGGGTCAGAAGAAAAGAGGGGGGACACAGTGATGGTAATTAAGACAAGTATTTTGGGAGAAGATTCATATGTATATATATTTCTTTTCTTTTCTTTTCTTTTCTTTTCTTTTCTTTTCTTTTCTTTTCTTTTCTTTTCTTTTCTTTTCTTTTTTTTCTTTTCTTTTCTTTTCTTTCTTTTTCTTTTCTTTTTTTTTCCTAGGGAAATACCGTGATCCATGAAATGTGACGCTTCTCCTTTACCACAAATGTTTCCAATAAAATGACAAGACTCACAATTTATTTGGTGCAGCTGGACTTCTAATAGAAGAAGGGAAAGGGGCTGAGCCTAAAGCCAAAACATATGCTATTTGGGTTACATGTAAATTTTGTGGAAACCTGTCAGTCAGGAAGAGCGCTTTGCAATTCTAGTTTTGGTGGGAGCAGTTCAAGTTATCAATGGTTTTGGTAGAACAACATGTTCTTTAATGAACACTGAAATTTGTGAAGACAATTCCATTCTATGAACAAGAAACGATTTCTTTCCAAAATATGGATATACAATAAATATGTTATGTAAAATTATGATTGTTAAGAATTAATATTCAAGAAAAAATGTGGTCAGCATCTTGTATTATAATTTACCTTTAATATTTCTTTGCCTGGTTTACTTATTTCATTGTCTGGTGAGCTCAGTAGCACACCTTGTTGTAGAAATGCAGAGTGCTAACATCTATCACAGGCTCTCTCACTCTATCCCATAATTGCCCATTTAGTTCCTGTTCCCTAATTAAGAGTGACTTTTTGAAGAGCAGGACTATGTTTTATTGTTTTCTATTCATACTGTAGGAGAGTGTCTTGGCTAATGTCATTGCTTCACAAACATTGATAGAATGACTTTTAATAGTTGAAATCTTGATCCTGCTTGGGGACTATCAGTATTCCAGATGAAAAATAACTGGAGTTCTTGAATTAAACCTTGAATTAAGAGATTCAGGGGGCACCTGAGTGGCTCAGTTGGTTAAGTGTCTCACTTCAGCTCAGGCCATGATCTCAGGTTTGTGATTTTGAGCCCCACATTGGGCTCTGCTATCAGCACAAAGCCTGCTTCTCTCCCTCTGTCTCCCTCTCTCTCTGCCCTTCCCCTGCTTGTGCTCTCTCTCTTGTCTCTCTCAAAACACCCAGAGAAAAGATTTATGATACCCTTTATTCAAAATATTCATTTAGTTAAATTTTGGAACTTGCAGTATTTTTCACTGTATATCTTTACTTCATGTCATGAAAAAGAAAAAAAAAATTAATACACATACCTGAAAGAGGCTGAGGATGACACAAGGACTGGAAAAGAATATATGTATAAGGATATATAGTTTATCTTTATTTTTTTAATTGTCTATAGCTTGATGACCCTTGAGGATGTCAAGATGAGATTGCAGATGGGGGGTTATATTATGCCCATGTGGAGAATTTTGTGATTTGGAACCAGGAAGGCATGAATACAGCATTACCTTAGAATATTCTCCTTACCTTTCACTTCATATCCTTGCAAATTCTATCCCCTGCTTCCAGATTGACCCTCTCTGACGTGGACTGAATGTTTGTAACCCCCGTAATGTCTGTGGAAGCCCCAGTGTGATGATATCAGGAAATGGGACTTTGGAGAGGTAATTAGATTTAGATGAAGTCATGAGGTGAGAATCCTCATGATGGAATCAGTGTCCTTTAAGAAGATACCAGATCTCTCCTACACTTTCATCCCCTCCCCCACCATTTGAGGATACCACAAGAAGGCAGCTGTCTGCTAGCCAGGAAGAGGGCTCTCTTTAGAACCTCACCATGGTGGCATCCCAACTTCAGACTTCCAAGCGTCCAGAACTGTGAGAAACAAATGTCTGCTGTAGAAGCCACCCAGTCTGTGGGATTTGTTACAGCGGCCTGAGCTAAAGACGCTCTGCCGTCTTTTATCACATCAGTCTTCAATGCTTACTTCAGGTATTATGTTTCTATGTGTGTGTGTGTGTGTGTGTGTGTGTGTGTGTTAAAGAAAAGGGGGGGGCAGACTCTATTTTTAAACACAAGTTACACAGAATATTTTCAATGTAAATATGAGAATGTAAAAGTTGTGAGAAATTTAAAAAGTAAAATAGGGAACCAGTCCTTTCTGCCCTCAAGTATTCCTCACACCAAGAGCAACCACTGTCATTTTAAAAATACAAAGTGGTTTTCGTTTTTCCCAATCCTTTTTCTGTGAAAATGCCATCTCTAGTTACTCTTTCATGGTACTTTTAGTTACTTTTAATCTCTCCTGCTGTCTGCAGATAGTCCTTTGTTATATTGTTTCATACTCAAAGTGGCTTTACAGTAAATTAATGAGGCTCAAACTTCAGGAACCTTCCTTGTACAGGCTCCTTCCAAAATTCTGGGAGTAGCCTTCCCAAGATGTTCATGTGATCATAATTTTATGTATTTACAATGGGAGAGAGGTTCACTTGGTTTTTTTTTTAAGTGTTTTCCAAATTGCATGAGTTTCAAGGCCCTACAAAGCCTGAGTATGCCCCTGCTTATGCTATATTTAAGTACATGACTATCTTCCCAATTAGAATGGAGGATGTTTTCTCAATTTTTTTTCCCTCTAAAACAAAATGTGCAGATTCAACTTGTTCATAGTGGGTGTGTAATAAATTAGGATTGAATGAGCCTCAGTAGTACCAAGGATTATTTAAAAGAATCAGAGTTTTAATCAGGAGCAGGGAATATATGTATACAATCGCTTGGATGTTTTGTTTTCCCTTTTGTGTAATGTGTATTGGTAAATAAATTTTACCATGGCAGTTTTGTTTTCCACCTACGTAATAATCAACACATTCTACCTGGTATATTTTGCACCTCCTACATTAGGTAAGGAACAAAAAACCTCTGACCTCATTCACTTCAAGAAGGCCAGCTTTGTAGTTCCTCATTTTATGACACCTCCTCTAAAGTAATGTTGTCCAATGAAACTTTGTGTGGTGATGGAAATGTTCTACAATATCTATGCTGTCCAATATGATAGCCACTAGCCACATATGGTGATTGAGCTCTTGATGTGTGGGTAGTGCAACTGAGAAACTAAATTTTAAATTATATTTAATATAATTATATTTAGTTATAATTAAATTATACTTCATTGCAATTACTTTATTATTTTTCAATATTTTATTATTTTTGAGAGAGAGAGAGACACACAGAGCACAAGTTGGGGAGGGGCAGAGAGAGGGAGACACAGAATCTGAAGCAGGTTCCAGTCTCTGAGCTGTCAGGACAGAGCCTGACACGGGGCTTGAACTGACAAACTGCGAGACCATGACCTGAGTCGAAGCCGGACACTTAACCGACTCAGCCACCCAGGTGCCCTTACTTTATTTTTTAATTTATTCATTTTGAGAGAAAGAGAGAGAAAACAAGAGGGCAGAGAGGCAATCCCAAGCAGGCTCCACACTGTCAGCATGGAACCCAATGCTGGGCTTGAACTCATGAACAGTGATGTGAGATCATGACCTGAGCCAAGATCAAGAGTCATATGTTTAACAGACTGAGCCACCCAGGCACCCCACGTTGCAAAAAGTTTAAATTTAAATGTAAATAACAACACATGGCTACTGTGTTGGACAGTATAGCTCTAAGGATTATGAATAATGTGATCTACTTGGGAGGGTTTAATTAAATGTCAATACATCAGTTATAATTCAAGAGGAAGGATCAAGTTTGGACAACATTGCATCCACTCTGCCCAGAGAAAATTTGTAGACCATGTTTAGCTGCATACAAACTTAAAGGAAATCAACACACAGCAATGTGATGAATTGAAAAAGCAATTTCAAAGGAAATGTAAATAACATTCAGTTTTTAAAAGCTATACTAAAATGAAGACCGAAGGAAAAAAAAAATCCCTTTCTCTCATTCTGCCAGAGAACAGAAGCAGAACAAAAGAGAGAGATTAAGAAGACCTACGGGTATGCCAGGAATCTCATTGTTTCAGTATGTGCAAATATTTATGTGGAAAGGGAGAAGTAGGGGTAGTGACTACAAAAACACTGATTTGAAAAGGTATGAGTCGACAGGGACCTGTGGTCCAAAACATTAGTACTGCTGTAATCCCCCAAACCTCTGGAATTTGCAAATTGGATTATTTACTTTGCTAGCATGACAGGGGAAACATTTCAAATTATTTGCTTACTATGGTCAGCACTCCAAAGTTATCGCTGTATGTTTCCTGGTTAAAAAAAAGAAAGAAAGAAAGAAACACAAACACATCACAGACTTCTCTTTATTGTAATTGAGTGTGGCAGGTTATGAATGTAAATTCTTTGACAAGAAGATGAAAATATACCCCCGGGATGCAAATTAAATTACATGTCCCTGAAATCCACATTTTGCATTGTTTTGGAAAGTGCCTGCATCTGTCATTGCTGTTTATCACAGATTTATCATGTTATTTCAGTGGTGATGGGGGGCTTTTTGTCTAGGAGATGAATTTCTTTCACACGCAGTGTTTTCACTTTTGTAGAGATTATTTCACTTTTGTAGTGACTTTTTAGATATTTAAATGCTGGTCTTTAAAAAGATAAATATTTCAGCACGCATTTCTGGCTGCAAAAAAAGAAAAAGGCAGACTTTGTGAAGTTGCACTTTATTACATATTAGTGGTATTTTAGTGTTTGATTCATTAAGCATTAGAAAAATATCATTAGTTGGCTACTTATTTATTAAAGTGCATACAGCACATCCTAAAAAGCTCATAAAACTTGTGTGGATGGGTTAAAAAATAATTCAATGTGTGCCTCATTGCCTAAAAGATAAAAAGCACGGGGATAGCCCTAATAATGTGTGTTCAAAATTGCTTCTTAGTTTAGCTTGTTGAAGAAAGTAAGTGACACATGTTAAGTGTCAGGAGCCATGGAGAAGTTGTGTCTAAGTTATCCAGTTGAGAACAAGTTATTTGATGGGAAATTCCACTT
This sequence comes from Puma concolor, assembly GCF_028749965.1. NCBI lineage: Eukaryota > Metazoa > Chordata > Mammalia > Carnivora > Felidae > Puma > Puma concolor. Next base: position 109,815,847 of record NC_141675.1, on the reverse strand, counting down.
GAGTTTCGCTTGTTTTCTTTTTTATTTAATTTTTTAAAATTGTTTAATGTTTATTTCTGAGAGAGAGACAGAGCACCAACAGGGAAGGGGCAGAGAGAGAGGGAGACACAGAATCCAAAGCAGGCTCCAGTCTCTGAGCAGTCAGCACAGAGACCAATGTGGGGCTCGAACCCAGAAACCGTGAGATCATGACCTGAGCCGAAGTCAGATGCTCAACCGACTGAGCCACCCAGGTGCCCTTTGCTTGTGTTTTAAAACCTGCTTCTGATCCTCTGTCTCCCTCTGCCTCTGCACATCCCTCAACTGCTAGTGAACATGTACATGCTCTCTCTCAAAAATAAGCAAAAAATAAAATAAAACCAATCTTTCCTTTAAAACAAACAAACAGGGGCAACTGGGTGGCTCAGTTAGTTGAGTGTCCTGACTCTTGATTTCAGGTCAGTTCATGATCTTTGATTTGGGAGTTTGAGTCCTGTGTTGGGGTCCGCATTGACAGTGTGGAGCCTGCTTGGGATTCTCTCTCTCTCTGTCTCTCTCTCTCTCTCTCTCTCTCACTCTGTGTCTTCCTTTCCCCTGCTCTCTCTCTCTCTCAAAATAAATAAGTAAACTTAAAGAAAATTTAGAAGCACTTCGGTGGCTCAGTCAGTTGAGGGTCTGACTCTTGATTGCAACTCAGGTCATGGTCATGATCCCAGGGTTGTGGGATAGAGCTCCCTGTCAGGCTCCATGAGGCTGCTTGGGATTCTCTTGTGCTCTCTCTCCCTCTGTCCCTCTCCCCTACACACACACACACACACACACACACACACACACACTCTCTCTCTCTCTAAAATAAAAATTTAGGAAAAAAAAATTTATAAAACAAATATGTGAATATTAAAGAAAACTATAGTACTTAATTCTTGCTAATATTTCAGTATTTTTTTTAATGTATTTATTTATTTTGAGAGAGAGAGAGAATCCCAAGCAGGCTCCTCACTGTCAGCACAGAGTCCAATTCAGGGCTCAAACTCATGAACTGTGAGATCATGACCTGAGCCAAAGTCGGATGCTTAACCTACTGAGCTACCCAGGCACCCCTCAGTAAATTTTTTAAAGTATTTTTTGTCTTTAGCTTATTTTATGTATCTTTAATGATACATTTCTAATAGTTGTTTCACTTGGAATTAAATTAATAGCATGTTTTAACTACTTTATGATCTTTAGAAACTTTTTTTTTACTGACTACACATTTGTCAACAAAATCAATTATGGCTGAATGACTAACCCAAAGATTCAAGGTATTATTCTTTAGTTTGTAGATTATTCAGAACTCTTTACTGTTTGAAGTTTCCTTGCTTGTTGCAATCTTCAATTGTTTAATAACACAAAGAAGACAAACTCAAATCAGTAAAATTTTCTTCTCATATATAATCTAGTTGATTCAGCTGTTTTAGAAGAGAAGCAAAACTAATTTAGGAGGTCACCGTTAAATTCTCAGGCTACATTTACCATGATGAGCATTGAGTAACCTATAGAATGGTCAAATCAACATGTTGTACATCTGAAACTAATATCACATTGTATGTCCATTGTACTTCAATAAAAAAAAATTCTCACTCTTAATCATTGTGTTGCCCTCATTCTGAAGTTTTCAGTAAATGGCCTGAGAAGCTTAATTGACAGAAGAGCAAAGGCATTAGGGCTTGAGAATAAAGAGACTCTGTCACCCTTTTGAAGAAGGAAGCAGTGATCTGAAAGAGAAACAGGAAGATACTGGTCTCAAAGTCGCCCAGAAGAGATCAACTTTTCTTAAGACAACAGCCCAAGGTAGCCACACTTTTCTTGAATAATCTAAATAGGGAAAGCCAGGAGCCTCTTTAAGACCATAAAAACCAAGGAAAAAACTAATTTCAAGCTGTAAGAAGAAATCAACAGATGGGCACCTGGATGGCTCAGTCGGTGGAGCATCCAACTTCAGCTCAGGTCATGATCTCACAGTCTGTGAGTTTGAGCCCTGCGTTGGGCTCTGTGCTGACAGCTCTGAGCCTGGGGCCTGCTTTGGATTCTGTGTCTCCCTCTCTCTCTCTGCCCCTCCCCCTCTCATGCTCTGTCTCTCTCTCTCTCAAAAATAAATAAACATTAAAAAAAAAAAAAGAAGTCAACAGAATCAGATATAGTAACAATGTTGAAGAAATGGAGAAAAACTTCCAATGGATTTGGTAAGAAAACTACCTTTTAAGGGCCTCCAAGAGAGCAATTCTAGTAAAACTGTGAGAATTAAAAGTTCACTTTATTAAGAAAGTAGGGAGAAGGTAAAGAATTAATGGAGGTAGAAGAATTCAGTGAAGAGGAACAGACTGAATCTCTGAAAAGGAAAAATATAATAACAAGTTGCCTCAGCTGTTGAAGACAAGTTAAGCTGAGTCAGGAGATGTAGGTCATCTTGTCTACCTGTGCAGAGAAGGAAGATAGCAGACATCTATCCACAGATATATAGGGAAAGTGAGTTACTGAAATAGGAAAAGGTAAAACCTGGAGCTCAGAATATATGATCAAGGAAGGAGCCAATATAAGGTAAAGAGGTACACAATGGGAAGCTTCAAGTGAAAATTAGTCTTCAAGTGAAATGTAGTCTTGGGGCTTAGGAGAATTTCAAAAAGGAGGTATAGAAGGATGACAATTAATATTCAGGATCTGGATGATGCTTAATAGGATAAATTTATAGTGGATCAAATCTTTATGCTTCTAAATATTCCTCCAGCAATGCTCAGCTCAAGCAAAACGGGGAAAACAAAACTCAGGAGAGGTGGAGGAGTGAGAACTGATTTGTGGCGCTTTGATAAGCAGTTGAAACAGCTTAGACTATACTGATAATCAGACCTCAGAAGCTTCACATGTTGTACCTTGTCACCTCTCACACAGTAAGAGGTAAGAAAGTTGAGGAATTTACCTAAGGAATCTTAACTCTAATCTTATTCTGTTGTGTATATAGGTATCTGTTATCTTCAGAGTTTTAAATATATATATCTGAATCTCTAAAGGGTCTCACTTGAGAATATAAGAGCATTGGTTTTTGAGTTCCAAAGTCTGTATTGGAATCTCGGCTATCACTAATTTAATGAGTTGCAGCCTTGTTTTCCTTATGTGTAAAATAGAGATCATGCTTCCCTTGCTGGGTTTTTAGTATTAAAAGGAATATAACATCACTAATAATACTTGGCATATAGGAGATATTTAATCAGCTATTTTATGCTATTTTTATGGCAATATAAATGGGAAAAGTCTCCAAATCCTTAATATACTTTTGATAAATCTACCTGACCAAAATGTTGTTAACTAGTTCCAAGAATTGCTTTCTTTTTTCATTTTTACATTCAATAAATGATACTTTTGAGAGATTTCCTTTGGGTTTCACAGTAAATTGGCAAAGTAATGATTTTACATTTGGTTCTTTTCTTAATGTCTAATGGAAGTAAAATAACTTCCAGATTATTTCAAATGTGCTGAAAACATAAATAGCAATAGTTTGCCAGCTGCAAAATTGATGCTGAAGGTGCTTAAATGGCACACAGAATGTTTAATGCCCATAATCACACACTGATTCAGTGCTGCCACTTGGCTGAAAACATGAGTTAATGTTTTAAAGGAAGGAGAACTGGAGTAGCATCTCTCCCTTGAAGTAGTCTGCGGTGTGGGAGCTTTGAATAATCACATATTTTGTATGATTTGTATCAGTTCTAGAATCCCTTCCTGTTTTTCCCAATAACCTCACCCCATGTGAATTTTAAGGGCCATATACCTACAAGGTGCTTGACCAGCCTCTAAATGGCACTTGGACATACTCCATCATTATATTAGTGGTTTATTTTCTCCATGTGGACTTGTAGGTAGTACAAAGACATAGATCCTATTTTCTCAAGTGAATTGACACTTTATAGGCAAAATCTACATATTCCAAATATATGCTAGCTCTTGAAATATCACTTAAACAGCATTAATGGGAAAACTATTAAATTTTAACACTCACAATATTAGTTCTTCCATAAAATGTTTGATATCTGTCAGATGACTACAAAACAAACAAAACAAAAACTTTTATTTAAATATTTCCTTTGATTAGAAAACATCTGTCAGTGACCTTCTGTCTACATATCCTCAGTGGTATTCCAGAGTGCCACACTTGTCACCAAGCCTACTGCATCAGGACTCACAGCTTTGATTTCATTTAGTAAATGAAATACTTAGATTCTGCATATGAGCTGTTCTTGTTAATTTCATTATTGGTGTCCAGACTGTGAACTTCACCTCTGCTTCTTCTATGCATCATCTTCCAAATGAAACCAATAACTTTTCTTTCCCCTTAGGACCCCAAAATACTATAATACGGTGAGAAATAAGGAATAGAAATCCATTATACAGATCAGCCTATAATCTGCTTTTTGTCCCCTCTGTAACTGAAACAACATGAGTTCTCTCCCTGGTGAATCACAGGAGCTGCCCAGGTGAGTTCTCTTGTAAAAAAAACTGTATTTGCAGCATGTTAGGTGATCACGGGGAATGGCTTCCAAAGCCCTGATTCTCTGAGAAAAGGTGGATGGGTTCCTTTTATTTAGGGTTAGGATAAATATTTAGATAGGGATGCCTTGTCAGGGGATAAGAGGTGGGCACAGGTGGCATGCATGTGCCTTAAGGAAACATTCCTATACACATATTGTATGTTATGTAAATGAGGCTTGTGCCATGGATGGTCTTGGGCTGGCTGGAGGTCTCGTCAAGGCAGTCTCTATCACTCAGAGGGGCAGCTTTCCATTTGCCTGAGTGAAGAGATGGCTGGATGTCTCGTCAAGGCAGTCTCTATCACTCAGAGGGGCAGCTTTCCATTTGCCTGAGTGAAGAGATGGCTGGAAAGAAGAGTTTAAGGAAAAATGTGAGACAAAGGTCGGTGAATACAAGCAGGTGGGCAGTAACGGTCAGATCTCGGGGTCTAGCTGGTGACACCTCCATCCTTTCAGTTTCCTTTCTCAAACAGATGTAACTTAAAGTGGAGGAATTTAGTACCGAAGCTGCGTTCTCATGTATGAAAACCTTTTAACATGCCCTTCTGCCTTTACTCTGGATTTTATCACTTCTCACTGCCTTAGGGACAGGGCAAGACATTGAGTCCTTTTCCCTATCATTTATCTTTAGCTTCTGTTCTTTTAGTAGCTCTCCAAGCTTTCTCAACCTAAACATCAACCAAGCAAGCTCTTCCTAAATCCCATCTTCCCCTTTCACTATGGTTTTATCTCTTTTCTTTCTAACAAAGCCATGGTTCTCAAAAAATAAGATACACTTGCTGTCTCAAGCTCTCCACTTTCCATTAGTTTTCACCCTGTGAGGAAGGCAGGTAGCAGAACAATGGAAAGCTTATTTTAAAACACATTTTCTTTACCATATTGCATTTTGATATTTCCTTTGGGAACAAGGTACTTCAATTTTGAGAAATGCTCCCTAGCTGATTTTCATCTGAGAATCACTATCTTAATGCAATGTCTCACAGTTAGCACTCATCATTCCCCAGAGTCTTCTCACTGAGATGGCTCCCAACTGGCAAATTCTAATGCCACTTTCCAGCCTTATCTTACTTGAGCTCCCTGAAGCCTTGGAACTTGTTGATCATGCCTTCTTTGCAACCCTTTCTTGTTTAGACTTCCTGTGCACCATTTCCTTCTCTTCCAGCTGTTGTCCCTCCAGCCACTATTCTCTCTATGCCCTCTCCTTGAGGGGTCTTGTGTATGTATAAAATGTTAGCTCATATATACACTGAAAAGTCCCAAATATATCTCTCTAGGCCACATCTCTTTTCTGGGTCCTAGATAAATATATGTTTCTGTTTCATGCACCTGGCCACTTGAAAATGTATCCAAGTCCTGCTTAAATTTCAAATTCTTTAGCTTAAATATTTTAATTATTACCTGTCTATCCTTTCTACTAGTCTGTGGAAAAAGCAGATACTTGGTGATATTTAACCTAATATTCCCAGTACCTTACACTGTGATGAATAAAGGATCAAATATTAGAAACTAATATATTTTACAGTCATCTTTCTGTGAATACATTGTATGTAAACTCTGTAGAGAATGGTCAAATTAACACAAAAGCTTTCTAAAGAAATCTTAATGTTGCAGTACTTTTTACCTCAATATCCGGGATTTGTTGTCTCATGGCTTAGAAGAATGAAGAGGTGGACACAAAATGAGCAGTAGGCAAAAGTTTATATTAGAACTTAAGATCAGATAGGAAGTATAGTATTAAAACTCTCTTTACAGAGAGGGGGCATTTGAAAGTGAAGGTCCGGGGACTATAGGCAAGGGTCCTTGTTTTGTATGATTCTAATCCCCCTACCTGGTTCCTTCTCAGGTTCTACTCTTACTAGCTGGGTAACTTTAGGTGCTGGGTTGTCTTTCATGATGGGTTGGTTTCCATAGTATGAGGGGTGGTCAGTGGCCATACTATCCCTTGTGGGTCATATGTTTCATGGTCTACTTAGTTTTAGTTAGGTCTTTTGTCAAATTCCTGAGGGGAACCTGAGTGGGGGATAGATGGTGTCTTCTTATGTTCTTAAGAGGAGCCTTACTCCTGAGGGGGTTTGATATGGTGAGACACTCCCAATATTCCAAAATGTGTTTTTCCCCACCCAGGGACCTCAGGTCCTAATCTTTTCCTCTCTGCCAACTGAATCCTATCTTTTCCTATCATATTAACAGAGAAGTAACATAAAAATGTTCCATGTGCTAAGTGATAAAGGAACAGTGTAATTGAATTTCTCTGGACATAGACATGAGTTGTAAACGTTGAAAATATTTCCCTGCTCAGGCTCCCCTGAGAAATTACAGGGGTACCTGGGTGGCTCAGTCAGTTGAGCATCTGACTTCAGCTTAGGTCATGATCTCATGTTCATGGGTTCAAGCCCCACATTGGGCTCTGTGCTGACAGCTCAGAGCCTGGAGCCTGCTTTGGATTCTGTATCTTCCTCTCTCTCTCTCTGCCCCTCCCCTGCTCACTCCCTGTCTCTCAAAAAATAAAATTTAAAAAAAAGTTAAAAAAAACTTTTTAAATTTGAGAAATTATTTACTCCATGATATTGATGGATAGTATTAGCCTCTCCATTTAAGTATCTGTAAGCTTTTTATGGAGGAAGGAAAATGGAATGGAAATAATCACGGTCTATCTAATATAGGAGTCAGCAAACTATAGCTCGTTCCGGCAGGACAAATGGGGCCTGCAGCTTGTTTTTGTGGGGCTAGCAAGCTAAGACTCATTTTTATGTTTTTAAAGGGTTGTTAAAAAAATAATTAAATTAAATTAAATTTAAAAAGGAGGAGGAGAGAAGAGGGAGAGGAGCAGTTTCTTTGAGTTGGCCAAGTTCAGCAATGTCAAGTTAGAGTTGTAAGAAATTTCTTTCAGTCACTGCCTGAATCAAAATGATTAACCTAAGATGAATACATATCTGCTTATCAGCTCCATCAAGTAATTAAATTCATAACTTTTCCTTTCAATATCAGATATATCCAAAATATACTAGTCTTTCTCATACTGGACAAAACTCACATTTTCATACTTAATAGGAGTTGGAGAAACATTTCTGTTTTTTAATAGTGTCTGTAGGTATGCAACTTGTTTGATATCATTGAAAACATTAGAAAGTACCTGATCAAAAGAAAAAAAAAGTACCTGGTCAAACAAAGAGATTAAAAATCTACTATAAAATTTGTTTCAGATTTTTACCAGCCATTCGATAATTAAACTTTTAGAAAATTTGACATTCAGAGTTCATTTAATATAAACTTTTAAAAATTAGTGATATTAACAAATTAGAAATTGGAATTAAACGAGCCAAGATTCTTATGATGTCCTAAGGAATGTAGGAGCACACACAATGCAGCTGAGGCTGTTAGAACCGACTTCATTCGCCAGTGGATGACTTGGGTGAAGTTTAGGGGAGTCGTTTTAGGAAGGATTTACCTATAGCAGCCTCCTCCGTTTTCTAGGTTGTTTGGCACTCGGGGAATTGCTCTGTTACTACCATAATTACATTTTTGCTGTGCATCAAGCCCTGATGCACATTTTCCCTCTTTGTACTTATATGCTGGTTGTTGAAATGCTAATTGAAGACTGTGGCAGGAGAAGAAGCCATGGAGGCATGTTATGGCCGATTCAGTATTTTTGACTTCTGCCATTCTCTCACAAGGCTTCTCCCCAATTTATGTCTATCACTGTCCTAGCTGTATAGTTCCGGAACTAACATTCTGGACTGAAGAGCTATATTTGATGACATCGTATTTGATTTACAGAGGGAGGAATAAGGGGAACAGCATTCTTCCTTGTCCCCCTTTGCTGGGGGACCATAGGTGACATACCTGCTTTGTGATTTACGTGGATCACAATTTGGAAAGGATTGCATACAACGACAGAATGGCAGGAATCTAACTGTTGCTAAAGAAAACTACAGGCCCAAGGTGGAGTCACTTGCCCCCGGGATAGCAAACTGAGAAGTAGTTGCAATTTCAACCTCTCCAGAAGTGGAATTTTAAGCCAATGAATCTGGAGTTTTCTGATCAGCACCACTCATTGATTCTGTCCTTGTGACTTTTCATTGCCTAAAGGAAGGTGGAGTTATTCACCTTATAACATTCCCTGCACTTCCCCCTAAGGGAAAGTAACCCAGCTTGAAACAATCCTTCCTTTTCTTCTGCTAATAACTTCTTGCCCCATCCTTCTTCTTATAAAAGCCTTCCATTTGGTTACAACTCTTCAGCACTCTACCTGCTAGATGGGAGGGTTCCTAATTCATGAATGGCTTAATAAAGCCAATTAGATCTTCAAATTTACTCAATTGAATTAAAAAAAAGAAACTTAATATTTATTTTTGAGAGAGAGAGAGAGCATGAGTCAGGAAGGGGCAGAGAGAGGGGAGACACAGAAACCAAAGCAGACTCCAGGCTCTGAGCTGTCAGCGCAGGCTGACAGCCTCAAACTCACAAACCCCAACCAAGACCATGACCTGAGCCACCCGTGCCCCTACTTTATTTATTTATTTTTTAATTTATTTATATATTTTGAGAGAGAGAGAGAGAGAGTAAGTGTGAGAGGGGCAGAGAAGGAATCCCAAGCAGGGTCCACACTGTCATGGTGGAGCCCAATGCTGGGCTCGAACTCAGGAACATGAGTTCCTGAACCAAGATCAAAGAGTCAGATGCTTAATTGACTGAGCAACACACGTACCCCTGAATTTTTAGTTTTTAAATATAGAGAAAGCACCAAAGATTAGCATCTGTGTTTAGAATTATGACAAAAGCACCAAAAATTGGAGTTTAACATGGAATTAAAAATAAATACAGAATTCAGGCTGGGAATATTTAGGGAAAGGGTGTTATGTCTAGAACAATTGTAAGTGAAATTCACTGAATTGAAATAATGACAAAATCGAACCTGTGTGATTGATAGGAGTTTTGTTACATAGGGAGTGCTCAGAAAAGATTAGTTGTGGTTTTACCAAAGAGAAAGGAAAAAATATCAACTAAGAGCATAATAATTTCACTAGAAGGAAGAGAAGAGATAGAAGAAGGTGAGTTAAAATATGACGTGTATGTATAACATTTCAGGAGCAAAAGAAGACTCTTATGAGCTTCTAGATTACAGGCAGAAATTTGTGGAATAGATTTATTTACCTAGATCAGGAATAAGCACTTAATCATAGTAAAGGATTACATAGGATATTTGAAATAATGGAACTTCCTACCACAAACTTACCCAAAGACTCTCTGGAAAAGGTGGATTACATTTAACAAGCGATCACCTACAAGAGAGTAGATGAATCGTTGAAATCAAATGTAGTCTGAATGACTGTAAGTTTGGTCTGGCTGCCTGGTAAAATCTTTTGCACTCTGAGTGTGACATAAAGTAATTTACAAAGCTTTAGCAAACAAGATTCTTTTCCATGGCTGATGGGAAGGTTACAAAAATCCTAGAAGGGCTTTGAAAATCACTGACACAAATAGAAAATTCATGAAAGCTGAGACCAAACCAAATTAAATAGACCCAACTCAAGTCAGCATTATAAAAGATTTTCCAAGATACTTCTCCAGTGAAATACACAGGCAGCAACTTTGTTTGTATACAAAATCACCTGGGTGCCTCTGGAAATCAGTTACTGTGAAGTGCAAAGCTGAATCTCCAATTCATACATATATTATTTGAAACTTATGAATAGGATGGCCAAATGGAGCATAAAAATAAAAATCCAGAGATATAGAAAATGAGTGAAGCTCTTCAATTATTTTAACCACTCGCTGTATGTATATATACATATCCCTAAATACTGATAGTCACATAAAGTCTTATTAATTTCCCTCATTGGGAAAGATATATATCCCTATATAATAAATTCATGTACACAACATAATTGAATTTCATTATCTTTTCTGCACTGAAACTGTTTACAAAAAATTTTTTTCAGAGATGGTGAAGAATGGTAGTGATGGCTGAGAGTAGAGGAAAAGCAATAAAGGAAATATTTATACCAAGGATCTAATTACATAATCACCATATCAGAGAAAATTAATGCTGAAAAAGTTTTCAGAAATGTCAGCTAGTCTGCCTTCTCTGTCTTTAGGCAAATTCCGTTGGAAAAGCCATTCCACACTCCTTTTAAAACCTAATAAATGAAAAGATTGTCCAAACTTATATTCAGGGCTTAACAGACCCCTCTGTCAGCAGATCTTTCCAGATATCTAACTAAGATCCCATAAGCTTTAATTTAAGTCTATTTATTACAGCTAGAACACAGAGAAAATAACTTGTTATAAAGACCTATAATAAGAAACTTTAGTATAATTCCTAAAAGAGAATAAGGAATATTCTCAAACTGAAACTATCACTCCTTTATCTTAATCCATATAATTTTTTTTGATTGTTCAGTCTTTAACTCTTTTCTGTCAAAGCACCATTATGAAACTCTATCATATTTTTAAAAGACATAATTCTCAAGTCTCTGATTGAGATTTTTGAAGATGGTATCATCACTGTAAAGAGAACAAATACACACATTTCAGCACAATGTAGGAATCAAAATGAGCTTCTTGAGTGAATTATTAAACTAATCCATTTAAGAGTCATTGTGTTGGACTGTTAGCTAGCATACTCTTCCTTTCTCTCTCTATTCCTTTTTTTCTGAGACATTATTGTTTAGCTTCAGTCCCTAATTGTTTCCTGAAACATTAAGTCCTTAAGAGAAAAAAAACAGAATGACTAGCATTTTTATCATGCTATTTATGATTGCGTGGGACAGATGATTTTAACTCGGCTGGTATCACTTGAATTTTATGGAAAGGAAACTTAGATTCATTCCTAAAGGTTGCAGTACTTTGAGGATATTTAGCACATACCACTCATTCTTTTTGTTGACGTATTTATTTATACATTTAGTTTTGTGAAGTTTTAAACAGGTTGATTTTATATTTTGCATTTGTTAAGATCACTGAAACATCACAGATTTTGAAACTAAGAGTTATAAATCTTGGATCTTTAAAAAAAATTTTTATTTATTTTTGAGAGAGAGAAAGAGCTCATGTGCATGCCTGTGAGAGAGAGAGAAAGAGAGAGAGAGAGAGGTGGAGGGGCAGAGAAAGAGAAAGAGAGGGAGAAGAGAGAGAATCCCATGCAGGCTCTGCACTTTTAGTGCAGAACCTGATGTGAGGCTGGAACTCACAAACCATGAGATCATGACCTGAGCTGAAATCAGAGGCTTAATGGACTGACCCACTCCAGGTGCCCCACTAGTACTTTTTTTTTTTAATGTTGATTTATTTTTGAGAGAGAGAGAGAGAGAGAGAGAGAGAACGAGCAGGGGAGGGGCAGAGAAAGGGAGACAGAGGATCTGAAGTGGGCTCTGTGTTGTCAGCACAGAGCCTGATGTGGGGCTCAAACTTGCGAACCTTGAGATCATGACCTGAGTCAAAGTAAAAAACTTAGTCAACTGAGCCACCTAGGCACCCTATCTCATACCTTTTGGGACACATTAAGTTGATTGCCTGTGTTTTGATTTAAAGATCATGCTACAACCAGTTGGGAGTAGGTTAGGATTTCGGCTGTTCTCACATGGAATTCTATTTAAAGGAAGACTGGACATAGAATTTCACTAGGAGGATTGTAATACTCATTTACATATTTGGTTATTTTCACTTGCCTGTTTTAGGATTCTTCTATTTCTTTTTTTAAAGAAAAAATAGCAACTGAAACCCACCAGTTTGAGGAAATGTCTCCTACTATGTCTTATGATCTTCACATCTAGAAAAAAACTCTGTTTTATTCTCAGGATTGTATTCTGGTAGTTGAAATTTTGCAAAGAGCTATAAATAAATAAAAGAAAAATCAAATTTCTATTTTGAAGAAGTTTCCATTTTGAAGGGTTTCTATTTTGAAGAAGAATGGGATGCAGGCAATTTTAACTATGTTTTCATATACTTGAGAGAGCATGCTGGATCAGTCATGATAAGGAGCTGTCATTGAATTCTTGATAAGGAAGGGCAAATACTCATTGACTGCTGTGAAGTTATATAAGCCGATGTCTTTAAAGGCTGATTGATGTAAGAATGGGAAACAATGACATTTAACTCCTTGGAAATTTATGCTACTCCAGAAACTTTTTTATTTTTTTTAAACATTTTTATGGTAGAAGAGGACCATGCTAATTATGGAATAATCACTAAACTGTTTGTGGTCTCATCATTTGCCTACAGTCCTTAGTCCTGACTGCTGAGGCTGACTCAAAAATGCCAGATGCCTTCTTCCCTCCCTTTCATTATCCCTCATCACAATTTGGGTTCTTACCAATGGACATAATTCACTTTAAGTCCTTTTAAGTCCGTTGGACCCAAGTATAATTGTGGACATAGTTTGAATACTTTGCTAAAGGGGCTACTCTCCTGTAAGTCAAGGGTATAGTTAGGTACTTTGGAAAGAGGTGGGTCTATATAATTCCACAAATCCCAAAGTCCTGTCTGGTCGTAGTAACAAGCCTATACCAATACCCAGCTTTGCTCTATTTCCATGCATGTGGGAAGATAGTAATCACATGAGATTTGATGGGGCTAATAATATTCAAGTGGAAAGTATTGTGTATCACTTCTAGGGTGGACACATTTAAGAAGCAGCAGGTGGAACTTTAATTTTCTTCCCTTCTGGGTTGACTTAGCTGTAAAACCAGATGGTTTTAAAACTTTCAAGGAACATTAATAAGAGGATGTACTGATGTTTTGTGGCTAAATGCCTGGTACCATTTTTATTCTAGTCTTTAGCCAATCTACTAATACCAGGATGGTTCAATTTTTTTTTTTTTTTTCTGGTAGGGGAAGAGCATCCATTTGAGGTTTGAATTTCCTCTAAGTATTGAATTTTATTTTTCCACATTTATGGTTTTGGGTTTTTACCTCTGTACTGTCAGTGATAGTATTTCAATGGGCGCATTCACCATAAACCTTAGGGAGGGCTGCTACTGAGCTCGCTGACTTCCATGGGAGGAAATATTTGATTCCGTTTCCTGACAAACTAGATGAGATTTCTCTTATGATGAGCACTTACACTGCCAATGAACATGCCATATGTTTAGACACATGGTTTTGTTTTTATGATCTTTAAAACTTAATTTATTTTATGTAGCCCATGGCTGAGATAATCATTTATAGGTTTCTGAGTACCAGGATTGGTGTCAGGTTTGAAAGTGTTCTGCTTTGGGCAGGAATGAAAGTATTGTTTCACTGCAAGGCATGCATTCAGAGAAGCATATGCATTATTATTAATAGGAAACTTCTCAGTAAGTTCATTTTCTATTAGTACTTGGTGGTGGTATACAATACTATATAGGATAGATGTAAGGGAAATGTTACCCACATATTGACTTAGAGAGACAGCATTATAGATGACATTCTGGTTAGTCATCCCATGCATTATCACTCTGTGCCAATTTTAAAATGCATGTTGTAGATTGAGCTTAAAAAAAAAAAGAAATACCATTTCCCCTTGTTTTAAGCCTTATCATTTCTACGTTAGAGTGTTATCAGGACAAATGAATAAACTAGAGAAGCCAGGGGAAAAAATAATTAAAATGAATTAATATTCCATCTCTATTCATTAATGCTCTTTGACAAAGGATTTATAAAACTCCATTTGGGTGTCTTCAGGATGAAATTTATTTTCTTTCTTACTGTCAGATAAATTAAAATAATTCTTAGTTCCAGAAGGTCAGAACAAGCATAAGGCCTATTATACTAACTCATGGTTCCAAAACAGTAGACATATGGAGACGATACTATTGCTAGCTAATACCCTGGGGATGAACCAATGAGCAAGACACTATCAAGACTCTAGTGATTACTTGGATTGACAAGGAACAGCAGAAGGCCAAAATATTTTAGTGAGGCTAGTGAAGCATCAGGCAAAAAATATTAAAATATGAGACCTTAGAACATTTAATGCTTTTAATATACATATGTAACATTCTTGTACATTTCAGAGTGCTTCAAAAATTTAGCTAGTACAAAATATTATTGAGTAGTATGATTAAAGGTTTTAAATCCGGTATAAAGGAGAACTAAGAGGTGAGAGTATAGGATTCTGTGTTTCTAACTACATCATGGGGACTCATTTTTCTTAGTTCTACAAAAAAGAAAAGAGTTCCTACATTTGTGGGGGGCGGCCTTGGGTGGCTCAGTTGGTTGAGTGTCTGACTTTGGCTCAGGTCATGATCTCACTGCTCGTGGGTTTGAGCCCCACGTTGGGCTCTATGCTAACAGCTCAGAGCCTGGAGCCTGCTTTGGATTCTGTCTCTCTCTCTCTCTCTGCCCTGCTCCTGCTTGTATTCTGTCTCTCTCAAAAATAAATAAGCATTAAAAAAAATCAAAAGAAGGGGCGCCTGGGTGGTGCAGTCGGTTAAGCGCCCGACTTCAGCCAGGTCACGATCTCGCGGTCCGTGAGTTCGAGCCCGCGTCGGGCTCTGGGCTGATGGCTCAGAGCCTGGAGCCTGTTTCCCATTCTGTGTCTCCCTCTCTCTCTGCCCCTCCCCCGTTCATGCTCTGTCTCTCTCTGTCCCAAAAATAAATAAACGTTGAAAAAAAAAAAATCAAAAGAAAACAGTTTCTAAATTTTGTAAATGCTATGTAATTTTCAGTGGATCCTACTAACAGTCCTTCTCATTTTGTTCTTAAAATATTTGCTGAATAAAGCATCTAAGGAAGATTCTCTCCCTTCTTCCTCACCCTGTGTAAGGCTGCTAAGGAATCTTGCCTATTATCATTCATTACTTTAACCAACAGGCATGGTCTTAGATCTCATCTAAGGGTATGGTTATTTCCCTTCAAAAAGGAAAACTCTCAGTTCCCAGTAAAGCATAGAGCAATTTGTTGGTTGGATATCCCAAATTGTCCTGCTTGCTTGGTGCTAGTCTGATCTGAATATCTCTGATATTCAGGATAATATTTATCCGAGGCTTGGGCAGGCTTTAGGAATAGCTTTTACTCGCATTGCATTCTTTATCAACTCATGGAAACTCCCAGGAAAAGAAATCTACATATTGTTTTCTAAACTCCTACCTTGGTGGTCATCAGTTAGTGAGTTAGTAATAGGCGGGCTGCAACTACAGTTACGGACCCATTTGCTGCTCATGGAAAAGCTGCACCTCATTTGGTAATGCAGTAATTAGAACTGGTAAGAACAGTCTTCTAACCCAGAGTGAAGTTTTCAAAGGGGTGAAAAGGTATGTTTTGTTATCCTTTCTTTAAAGTGTGTTTCTTAATGAGCTGACACTACTTTTTGAATAGTAGACACATAAGTGTCTATTATAACTTTATCAGCTTGAATTTGATTTGTTCAGAAACAATCTACCCTGCTTCTAAAACAGAACCAATTACCTTTGATAGACATTTCCCTGCTTTTAACAGGTTTGTAAAAGACAAAGCCATAAAATAAATTACCTCATTTGGTTACTTTGGTGTTCTCTCATAAGCAGTCTATCTAGAAGTTATTTTGCTCACAAGTAGGCATTCTACGGATACAGTTTATTCTGCCCAAGGCACTTGTTTATGATTACCACATTTTTTTTCAAAATAAAATAATTTACTTTGTGTTTCATGGAGTGAAAGCTTGGATACTTGACCTCTAATGTGCCTGTGTGCTGGGCTGTATTTAATATGCCCATCTGTAGAAAATACTTGACAACTTCACTACAGAGCAAAGATAGTGTGGCTTTATATTTAGGTCACTGTCTCTATGGGACAGCTCAGCTTCTACAAAATGATTTTACCTCATGATTTGGTAAGAAAGACATATGTATGCTCAAATGGCAGCATGGATTAGTTACCCTGCCAAGAATACCATCTCAAGCTCTGTCACTCATTTTTCAAAACATTATTTGATGGAAAAAAATATTCAAAGAGGATTGCTTAAATGTCAGGCATTTTTATAGATAATATAGATTATGTTGCTAGAAGAAGTTAAAACAGCAGAAAGCAGGCTGTCTAGTTCATTAGCGTCTTTTGGAGGAATCACTGAGAAGACAGGACTGCTGGTTGACCTGTGAGCTGGATCTGGTGATCAAAGGCTTCTCACCCCACCCATCCTTGGAATGTACGTCTGCCCACCACTCCACCGCTAGGAGCTATTTCAAAGACAGAGCCTTGAGAGTAAGGTGTTGTTGAGACCATCTGAACTGAAAATGTGACTGAACCTAGTGAAGGCATCTATATAAACTTAGGATTCTGGCAGGCCAGTGCAGAGATCTATTAGTCCTGTGACCACCCACAATAAGCCTCAAAGGTTAGTTCCCTTGCTTGTTAAACCTGCCACCTACCAATCTGAACCAATCTGAAGTGGCTTACCTCTTTTTTTTTTTTTTTTTGTCTCTCCTTGCCCTCCATGTATGTGGGCTAGTTTCAGACTTCACCTGGGAAGCTTCCAATTTTGTGAACCAAGAGCAACCCTTTGCAAAACTGCCTCTCCTGAGTTCTTGTTCTGAATTGGGCACTGTTAATGATGCCATCGGCCTATATTGAGGATTGAAGTTGTCATTATGCTTATTTTATGGCTGTTGTGAAAAGTACTATTTATTTCATCATACAATGTCTTTTTTATCAGGAGCCCTAGAAGAAATTACTGGCTGATCTTATCACCAAAGTGAATTGTTCTTCTGAGTAATTTATTTATTTTCTCTATTTTATTTTTAGTTTATTTATTCATTTTGAGAGAGAGAGAGAAAGAGAATGCACAAAAGCAAGTGGGAAAGGGACAGAGATGGAGAGAGAGAGAGAGAGAGAGAGAATCCCAAGCAGGCTCTATGCCACCAGGACAGAGCCCAATTCAGGGCTTGAACTCACAAACTGTGAGATCATGACTTAAACTGAAACTAGGAGTCGGATGCTTCACTGACTGAGCTACCCAGATGTCCCGATTTTCTCTGTTTTAAATTGTGAATTATATAACTGATAATTACATTTTCCCAAAGATGACTATTTTTTTTCTTTTTCTCACAAAATATCTTTGTTGTTATTTACTATCAGTAAAGTGCAATAATGAGTCCTGGAGTTTTTCAGTGGGAATCACTTTGATATAGTAGCTAGAGTTTATTAACTCCTTCTGTTAGAAATAAGCCCATCGACCCAATCAAAGGAGATACTTGGAGACTCCAAGTACAGTGGAGCAAAGCTCTAATCAACATTCTTGCAAGAGCAAGTGTCTAATGGATTGGCAGTTACAGCAGGCAACTTAGCTCCTAGCAGGTAAGTCTCCCCCGGTTCCTCATTGGCTGAGTCCTACAGAGGTTACAGCCTTACCAGGGCGTTGCCTATGCCCATGTAAGGCAAAAAAGCAGTCTACTTGGAACAAATGTACATTTCCTGAGGTGATGCAGAGAATTTTAGTCCTTCCTCCCTTTGTTCTTTGGCGTATGCTCATTGCAAAATCTGAGAAAATAGGCCTGGGAAGCAATGAGGGGAAGAAGAACCAGGAAGTAAAGTGTCAAGAGTTTGGGACTCCATTTGGGGGCAAGGGGCAGGGTTTCATACATATTTCCAACACGTTGCAAACCTATTGTTAATTAGACAGCACTGCTTTTATTTGTGTTTCTGAAAATGAATCATCTCCCTTCTCACACTTCCTAGGTTATAGCAATGTTCTAAGCAGGTTAATGTATTATCTTTACTATTATTATCACTAATTTATAGATGAGGAAACAGATGCTAAGAGACATGAAGAGACTTAAGAAACTTGCCCAAAGACACAAAGCTAGTAAATATAGGAAATCATTCAAGTTCAGAAGTCATAGTATGCTTACTACACTATGCTGTCCCTCAATTTATTTTTTTTAATTTTTTTTAATGTTTTTATTTATTTTTGAGAGAGAGAGAGAGACAGAGCATGAGCAGGGGAGGGGAAGAGAGAGAGAGGGAGACACAGAATGCAAAGCAGGCTCCAGGCTCTGAGCTGTCAGCACAGAGCCCCACGCGGGGCTTGAACTCACGGACTGTGAGATCATGACCTGAGCTGAAGTCAGAAGCTTAACCCACTGAGCCACCCAGGCACCCCTGCTGTCCCTCAATTTAAATGGAAATGGTATTTCTTTGGCATTCTGTCTTATCTTATTTTACATAAATAATTCAGAACTATACACTTAAACATCAATCATTAAATATCATTTCGCAGTTGGAGCATGTAATAGCCACTTGATAAATGCTAATTTACTTGGAAAATTTCAGGCACAAATGCACACCATATATACAACAGTTTATGAAGTCATCGTTATGTTACTATAACCTCTGTACATCTAAAGGAAAGTATAATATAACCACAGGCCAAACTGTGGCAAAAGAGAGGTTGGCTGATTTCGGAAATTGGAAATAAATAGAAAACAACAGCTATCAAAACAAGCCTTCGCGAGGATGTCCCTTGATTGATACATGTTACTTGTGAAAAGATTTTTTTCTATATTTGAGACAGAGAAAATAAATAGTCATCTACCCACGATGAGTGCTCAAAGTACTTTTAATTAACTAAGGAAAAGAGCACAAGAGGTACAGAGAGGGGTTTTCTGTGAAACATGTATACTTGCTACAGTGACACCTATCTTCTATATCCTAAGCCTTTATTCTTTCAGATAGTTTATCCTTGAGTATACTCATTTTATTTTTCAAAAAAATTTGGGCTCTGGATTGAAGGGACTTTGGTTGTTTGGCAATTGTACACATTATACAGTTCTAATATCCTTCATAAATGTTGTGATGAGTTTAATTTTACAAGAAAAAACACTAACAGATTTTTGTTTTATTTCCTCTAAGAGTTTAAAAAGGTTGAGTTTGAGACTGTTAAACTATTTGCAGACATTTGAAATATAAACTTCTACAAGTTTTAAGCTTGAACTCATCGGAAAACCAAAAGCTAATTAGTAACAGGAGGCTAGCGGCTGATTAGTGCTCAACCAAAATGCATCAGAAGTTGAGTACTCCCACATCAGTGCTTTTTAGAGTAAGCATTTGACTAATTTAAATATGCTCAAAGCTGAGAGCTGGCCCAGATCATATGCAGTCCAGGTTTGTATTCAGTGTATTTCTTTGAGAAGTCTTTCCCAGACAATATGGAGCAATCAGAGTGGGGAGGAGTTTTGTTCCCTGGGATCCTTATCCAAAAGGTAACTGCAGAATGACAAATAAAACTCCATTATTCTTAAACGGAGTTCAGTACTATGCATCTCTGAACCCAGAAACTCAATGATAAGCTTTTTAAAAATTTCAATGCACTCATCACGTAAAGAGAAAAAAAAAAAAAAACATTACCTCTCTGAGAATATATTAATATGTTATTAATTGTATTCAACATTTTCTGAATACTCTATCTGTCCTAGGTACTACTCTAAGATGAGATCTTATCTCTAAGATCTTGAGATGCATCAGCGAACAGAACAGATAAGCATCCTGCCCTTGAGGCACACACCACATAAACTAAGCTAATTAACACTTTGGGATAATATAGCTACAACTGGACTAAAGAATATTATGAAGAATGTTTTTTTTTTTTTTCCTAAGCTAAGTGATTACATAAAGAATATGCACAAAACGACTTCTAACTTTGTAAGAATAAAACAATGTGAACTAGGTGATATTTAAGCTCGTTTTTCCTATTAATAGCAGGGCATAATAATTAAGTCTCCAAATATAGCTTCTGAGTTCTGTTTCTACACCGTAAGCATCAAGTTTACAGAATTTTTTTGTAATTATTTATAATTCTCTGAATGTCATATTCCCTCTGGCTCTGTCCTTCTCCCCTCTTTCTGGCACTGAGCTAATATATCTCTTCCAATCTTGCCTTTCCAGTATCCTGTCAATGATTATCATTTTTCAGTACCCATTTCAGATATCCATTCCTGCAGGAAACCTTCTCAGTCCTCAGTATCCCTCATCATGTCAAAGTTACTTGTCATTCTCCTAATAGCTCTAAGGACTAAATTTAAGTTTGTATTATCAGGGCTAAACACAATACCTGGCACATGGTACATACTCAGTAGATATAGTTTCAAGATGGACTTTGATTGACTGATAGAATGATTGACATCTGATATTCACTTGCTCTTAGCCAAAAGGCCAGGAAGTGATTAATATCTGATATTCAGATCCTTCCATAATTTGAATTCTGCCCATATTTTCTGCCTTATCTTTTCACTTGCTCCATGCTAATCAATCAATCTATCCCAAGCAAACTATTCTACTCACAATTCCCTAAACATGGCTTTTATACTTTTGCCCATTTGTCATTGCTAAAGCATATCCAACAAGATTTTACTCATGTGTCAAATCTCAAATCCAATTCCACTGATTCCATGAAGTCTTCTGTGACACTTTGAATTTAGGTAGCACTTAGTGTTTCTTTTAGAAAATTACAATAAATGACAAAAAAATAAAAATAAAAATGAAACTACTTGGCTATTAATGTATATCCTAATGGTATAGGAAAGCCTTCAGACTGTCTGTAAAAGCCTTCACTTGCAAACAGTTTGGTAGTGTTGTTTATCTTACATTATAAACACTAAACAAAAGAATTTTTAAAATCCTTGATGATTATGCAGGCTTTAAGCAATAGTTATTGAAAATAGAAAATATAACTCAGATACATGTTCATTTTTTTTTTTTAATCTCACTCAGGTTCTACTTTATTGTGAAAGGTGATAGAATCAACAGAGTTTTAGATGAGCCGTAAGATATTGGTGAGATAGTATGTTTTAAAATAAAATAGTAAAAAGTCAAAAAGGTTATGAGTTTATTTGTATAAAATTGGTGAACCTGTCTCACAATTTAAATTGACCATATAGAAAAATTCACTAGATAGCTATTTTAGGAACAAGTGATAGTGATAATAGATTTTTAATCTAATTGAGGGAAAGGATCCCTAGTTGAGGGTAGATGTAACCTGAATGATTTTGCAATATGAGTTTCAGTATTTAAATATGATCCTAATGCTAATACCGGTGATTTGAGTTGGGCTAATTTTTATACTTGAAAGCAAACAGCACTTGGTGCTAGTTCTATTGAAAGTTGAGAATAATTGACTTGACTCTAAATTGGATATTATATGGGTATCACTGCCAGGGTGCTACAGATGACCATCCTGTATATTTGCACAAATCAAGTGATCCCAGGTGTGTGATTTGCAAGGAAGTTAGTAATGCAACAGAAATTAACTTATGTAAAAATAAAAATTATTCAATGCACTAAATTGAAGAAAGAGTTAAGAAACCAAGCTTCAGGAAAGTGGGTCCTACACTTCTCCAAGAACTTCAAGGACTAGTAACTGTATTTTCCTTCTCTTTCTTTGCATGTTGACTTCAATACTTCTAGCCACTAAACCTCACAAAATAGAACTGTGTTGGCTGGCAGTTCTTGAGCTTTATAATCCAAGGGATTTTTTTTTTTTCCAACTACAAACACACACAAACAAAAAACATAAATATCAAAATAAAACAAACCCTCAGAGAATGACTCTACAGCAGCTTAGAAAAGTGTTCACCTATTATACCAATACTACATATTGGCTTGAGGATAGTGTAATTGTGCTATGGTCTGAATGGATCATATAGAACCTCCATGGCACTGATCGCAGATCAATGTAGTAATTGGAAGCCACTACTGGAATCACATAGTTCAAAGGAAGACATTTATTTAATAATAAAAAAAAAAATTGGAGGAGATACTGGAAAGAAAAGAAGTTGTGTGCTATTACAGGTGAAGGGACTATGGCCTTTTAATTATGAGTGTCCTCTATAGGTCCTCAGTCAGTATTTGTGGGCAAGGGGAGGAGAATAGAGGATAGATAACTTGGGAGAAAAAGTGAAAAGGAATAAGAGTTGGGCACCAGCAAAATGGCTTCACAGTCAGCCTCCATTCCCATTATGTATGTGAAAACGAGTCAGAGATCTACTTACAGGTACTGGTAAGACATGGGTATTCATATTGGAATTTCAGGTATGAATTGTTGGAAGAAGGAGGTTATGAACTCAGGAGCTTCCAGTTTTGCCCATGATGTGCTTCATATTTAGGTGATTGACATCTGGATCCCACCACCTTGTGGATAGACCATGATGATAAACATTTTTCCTAATTAGGATCAGCTCTGGTAGATCCTCTTAGTAATTCCATCTATGGACGGTGGGGTAAATATAAAAACCAACATAAACATTCCTAACCTTCTTCCTGAGATTTAATTTAACCACCTAAATTTAAGAGAGATTCAGTTAAACAATAAATTGGTGGCTATTAAAATAATAGTGGTCCTTAGCTACTTGCACGTGGCAAAGATTTGGGACCTGAATTTAATATGGAATAAAGGACAGAAAAAAGCAATGAGAGGATGAAGGAAAAATAATAGGGACGAGAAAATAAGAGTCGTTAGTAGAAGATATATTTTTAAAAAATGTATATGCGTGGAGAAAGGTGTAGGTGAGAAAGTAGTGGATTAATTTTTTGAAGAATGTCTTTATTCTGAAATAATCTCATCATCTACAAATATTCAAGGAATGCATTAGAATAATATTTAAAATCCTTAATGTTGTTTTCTTATATAGACTCTCAACTTCAGTATTCTTAGATTTCCAGATTGTCTGGGGATGTCCCAGTAAAGAGTAGGAAAACTACTCAAGTAATTTTTGGGCCACATTTTTATAGTCTTGATTTGAAAGAATTATTTTTAAAATTTTTTTTTTCAACGTTTTATTTTATTTTTGGGACAGAGAGAGACAGCATGAACGGGGGAGGGGCAGAGAGACAGGGAGACACAGAATCGGAAACAGGCTCCAGGCTCTGAGCCATGAGCCCAGAGCCTGACGCGGGGCTCGAACTCACGGACCGCGAGAACGTGACCTGGCTGAAGTCGGACGCTTAACCGACTGCGCCACCCAGGCGCCCCTGAAAGAATTATTTTTAATACTTTCTAAAAAGCTAATTAAAAAGGACCTCAAAATTGAAAAAAAAAATAGCTGTTTTCCTGCTTTCATTTAAGGCTGATGTATCCCTCATGTATATTCTTACAGAGTTAATGAAATACATATTTGCAAGGCACCACATTAGTAAGAAAGAGTGATTGGAAAAAGTGTCACCTGTATTTTGTTAATTTGCTGCAGGCTCAGTCTTCCTGCAGCTGGCACATATTTTTAATCTTTTTCTTTTTTGGCAGGATAGAAGTATCTGTGATAGGGAAACCAGTAGCAGTCGCTTTGTAAAGGAGGGGATGCTGAAAATCTAAGTAATTACAGCTCCATTTCAATTTTACTCACAGCAGTTAAATTATTTAAGTGTCTCTTCTGCAGTCAAAATGAATATATTTTAGTTTACAAATATTTTATAACCATTAGAGCAATTTTGTTTCCATTATCTGAGCTTTCCAATCCTGTGTTATTAAAAATGAGAAATAATCCTCACAAAGTGATTCCAAATGAGAGTTCTGGGGTCGAATTATATACATTGATTTTCCTAGGTTTTTTGACGAGAGGGACTACACTATGTATCAGTAGTTAAGTTACATTCTCTTATATATATATTTTGAATTTCAGTCAAACAAGAAACATTGTATTTTAGGCCAAAAATAAAATCTGGAGTGTATTATAGTTTCTGCAACAGGAGATTTAATACTACCCAGTATTATGTTAGAATTTAGGGCATGACAATTTTATTGATTATATCATAAGCTTAATGTCTTGGGGCTGCTGATATTGGAAAGAAACACTTAAGAAGTTTTTCCATTTTTATCCCATTATCTTTCGTGAATTCAGCTACATTTAATTTTTTTTTAATTTTTGAAAGTCAGATTTTAATAACTTTTAACTTAAACATTTACACAGAGGGTATGAGAGGAAACTTTTATGGGTTTTGGTTAGAGTCTTAAGTTTTCAGTTCTCATTCTTTTGGTCATGATAAGATACTTCATCTGTCTCTGGTTTACAGCAGGCAGCCTTCTTATAATGCTTACCATCTATCAGAATGAGATGATGAAGTAACTAGAAATTTTGCTTTGTGCACATTGTATAGTTTAACTACTTTGTAAACCTAAGTTTGAAAGGATCAACTATACAAAGAAATTTTCAGTTTTTCATTATTTGGCATTTTTAATTAATATTTCTTATTTGATAGATTTGTGCTTGTAATTGTAGTATAATGATACTATTATCAACATTTTGTGCTATTCTCTCTAAAACTGAATCTTAAAGCCATTAAATATTTTATTGTTTACTGCCTAAAAAGTAGGATCTGTGGTTGCCTCTTTAGGATTAAGAATGCATGTGACTTAAATTATTCACTCTAAGCCTCAAGTCTTCATCTGTAAAACAGAAACACCAAAAAAATACCTCAAAACTCCATTGTGCTTACTAAATGTGAAAAATGTGAGTAAAATATTTGACACAAGTCCAGGAACCCAATACTCATTTCCTACTTCTCCTTATCTAAGCTAATAATACAGAATATTTTCGCTCAGCCAGTTTCTTATTCTCATTCCAGTGAGTTTAAACGTTAGAGTCAAATGTGTGTAATGAGAGCGAATTTCAATGTTTATACTCATATGTTAGGGAAGCATAGCCTTATTTAGTTTAATTTGATTTGCTTCTGGGTCTATATTCAATTTCAGTTATTGGAGGACAAGATAAAATATACTTTCTTTCTCAATTTTCCAGTTGGTTGTAGAAGATTCATGTGATCACTATAATCTAACTTATGCATTATAGGACCAATTGTAGTTCAATCTGAAGCTCATAGGGTCCCTTACCCTCCAGTGGCTTTCTACTTCTCTGTCATTTATAGACCCAGAGCAGGTAAATCTGGCTTTTGGGCTCCAGACTCCCTTGGTACACTGTGTACCCAGTCCTTTCTGAGATTTGCCCACTTTCTGTGAGTTTGCCCTATAGAGTTGTCCAGTACGCTAGGGACTTCTCCATCTCCATTCTAGGCAGCTTGGTTCTACATTGCTACTCTTAAAGGAAATTTCTACTTTCTTCCCATCTATCTTCAAAACCCAGCATCCACTCTCTAATAAGGGTAGGCCTTAACCAAACATATAAAGCAATTCTTTTTGATGGCTTCTGCTTTCAGCCCTTCCAAACATTATGAAGCAAGTAAATACAACACCACCTGCTGGGATTTGAGGGAGTGTGGAGTGCAGGTGGAACACACCCACACTATTATATCAATAAACTGCCTTCCAAAATTTGGGACAAAATAGATACTATCAATAAACTCTTCTGACTTAGTGAACATTTCAATGAAAATTCTGGAACAATACTGTGAGAAAGCTGATTCAGACAGACTCCCTTTCTAGTGGCAATTACTTATATATTCCCAATTTAGCTTCCTATTTATCTACAGAGTCATGTCTATTGGAATTTCACAGGAACTTCAGAATCTTTTGGGGTTGCAATTAAATAGTCAATGTGGGGGCGCCTGGGTGGCTCAGTCGGTTGAGCGTCCGACTTCAGCTCAGGTCACGATCTCACCGTCCGTGAGTTCGAGCCCCGCATCCGGCTCTGGGCTGATGGCTCAGAGCCTGGAGCCTGCTTCCGATTCTGTGTCTCCTTCTCTCTCTGCCCCTCCCCCATTCATGCTCTGTCTCTCTCTGTCTCAAAAATAAATAAAAATGTTTAAAAAAAAATTAAATAGTCAATGTGATCTAATGCTTTGTAGGCAGTAGATGCTGAATATATTAAATGGTTTTGAGATAATTGGATGATGAAATAGAAAATAAACTTTTAAACTACTTGTTTTTCATATAGAAGGCAAGATAAAAGAGCAAGTTTACCTAGTCAATGTATAATTCTCATTGGATCAGTTGGCATTCAATGTAATGTAATGTAATAAAAAAAGAGACTAATAAACTAATAGTCAACATTCCCAGCTTCTAGTTAAGCTAGATGGATGGCCACCAGATGGATGACCATGAGAAAACTATTACATTCTCTGTTTCTGTTTTCAAAATAATAAAGCAGTGACAATCCCATATATTCATACTTACCCTATATAGTTGCTATGAAGATCAAATGGGGCAATGTGAGTGTTGGGGCTTAATGTACAAAGTTACAGAATAATGTTATGAAATATTGGCCTACTTAAGTATGTAAAAAAAGAGGCAAAGGAAGTGTGTCTATTATATTAACACACTAATATTTAGAGATCATTTGGAAGGACAAAGATGATGATTTAGTGTCTTTCTAAATCCTACCAAACAGTGTGGTTATGAGATTATTGACAAACTAAAGAATAAACTTTTCTATTGACTAATTTAAAAAAATGTCCCTTGTTAGGACATTGCTAGGAATATTATTTAACCCAGGGTTCTAGAGTGAGAGATTTTACTCAGTTCTGGAACAAGGCAGTAATGCCAATCTGAAATATGAACTGATATTAAGGTGATAGATTGAGTTGTTAGATTGTGTAATGTGGCATTGTCTACACTCATGGATTATTGTCCCAGATTACCACTAAGAATGCCATTATTAGGAAATTATAGATCACATCTGCAAATTTGTCTCTATCATCTGAGATAACATTGAGAGAGACAATATCTGAGATATTTTATCTATCATAACATATCTTAATGTGTTGGCGGTTAATTTTACGTGTCAAGTTGAAGTGTGTTTCTGGATGTAGTAAACATTTAAATTGGTGAATGCTGAGTAGATAAATTGTCCTCCATAATGTAGGCTGGCCTCATCTAATCATTTGAAGGCCTGAATAGAATAAAAAGACCATTTTCCCAGAGGAAGACAGAATTCTCCAAATACTGCCTTCAAATTTCATTTGTACCCCAGCTCTCCATGAGCTTACCAGCTCATGTTGTAGATTTTGAACTCATCAGTATCTATAATCATGTGAGTCAATTTCTTATAATAAATTTCTTTCCACATATATACACACATACATTCTATGGATTTTGTTTCTTTGGAGAACCCTGACTAATAAATATGACATGTATCAACTTTTAGAAATATAATAAAGAGAAATATTCTGTTTATCAATACTATGAAAGATAATATCCTACTTTACTCATTTTTAATGTTGATGCTTCTTGACCAGAAGGACTTTGAGATGTACCAAAGTGAAATGAGAAAGATGCATATTACATTTAATATGTATACAAAAAGTATAAGCAATGTGGGCAGAATAGAAAAAAATTCCAAGTGGATGTAAATGAAAAAGTGCATTAGTGAATACCATTTTCTTCTTAAAATGTCAATAATGCTATAAGGGGTTGCCATCGGAATTGATCTGATATTTTACTGTGAAAATTTTTTAGAGATTATTGTGTCAAATTCTACATAATTTAATAACACAGAGATTTTAAATCACCTAGTTATAATTTGAATGTCCTTTGGAGAGCCAAAGAGATATGGTAGCTTTATGCTTGTTCAACATGGCATCATTATAATCTTACCAAAGCAAAAATGGAAACAGATGACCTCTAAAGCCTCTTACATCAGGATACTTTTATTACAATCAGGCAAGCTTTGCACATAGAGCCTACAAGATATTAAAATTTAGAATATTAAATAATAAGATCACATACAACAGCATTTCAATACCATTAACTTCCAATAAATCAGATTTGCAGGAATTAAAGTATCAAGTTATTATGTTTCAGTGAGAGAGGAAATATTAAAATTCATGAGTATTTTAAAGGACACCATAACTAAAGCAGAGCAGATTATAGTTCTGTCCATAAAGGCCTAGAAACTTTGAATAGGTCTTTACCATGAAATTATCAGACATCAACAGGAAAATAAATATCTTCATTGAAGAAAAACATGTAGGATTGACTTGAATGATAGTTATAGAAGATAAAAAAGTTAGAGAGGTAATATAGAAATAGCTGATATCCTTTATAGATACTAGGAAAGAGAAAATACCAGCAAAGAGGTTAAAGAGATTACGAAGGGCACTTTTAAATAGGTTAGGGAGAACAAGATATGAAAAAGATGAAATATACCCTTTTAGAAGAAATTGATTATAGAAACCACAGAAATTGATCAAAAATAATTAGGCTTAGAAGCAGCAGTAATTAATAATAGAGATAATATTGAATTTTATAAATATTTAAAATTTTATAAACTGTTGTCAAAAGTCTATAAATTATAAAATTGAGGATATGAATTTGGGGAAAATAAATTTAAAAGAAAAAACTTTAAAAAGTGATTCAGAATATTATTTAAATGCTCTCTACCTTCAAAAAAGGTATCTCATTTTGAATTTTTTTCTTTCTTAATGCTGACAGTAAAATATTTCAATATTGAAATAGACATCAGAAATATTTTTATCACAAGCATTTTTCACTATTAATATCATAGAAGTGTGATAAGCAATTGTGCTCAAGATGGGTCAATCAAACTGCCAAGTTAATTTATCTTTTAATCTTAAGCTTTCTTGTTCACCCACCTTATCTAGGTAGTGTAGCTATTGCTTGGATATAGGCTGGGAGATGCTCATAAAGGAATCTTCTGGAATGCTTTAAATTATTGGGTTCTTTTCCTTTAGAACGGAGGAACAGTGATAGTTAACAAATATATTTAAATTTTTTCTCTTATATTATAATTCTCTTTAATTGGTCCAAATTTTCATTGGAAGAGTGAATCTCCTTCTAGCCTTGGGATGGGCTTTTCATTTATCCTCTGCAATTAACCATTAAGAAGAAGGACTCTGGGGTGCCTGGGTGGCTCAGTTGGTTAAGCATCCAACTCTTAGTTTGGGCCCAGGTCACAATCTCACTGTTCATGGGATTGAGTTGGACTCGGTACTGACAGCACAGAACCTGCTTGGGATTCTCTCTCTCCCTCTCTCTCTACCCCTACCCCGCTCACAATCTCACTTTCTTATCTCTCAAAAAAAAATAAAATAAAATAAAATAAATAGAGGAAACACTCTGTATTCAGAAATTTAGACTGGTGACTAATTAGTACAGCAAGTGGTCTCAGTGCTGGGATCAGCCCTGACGATGCATAGTACTTAAGAACCTTCTAAATCAACCAGCTAGGAGATATATGAGACAATGCCTTTCCTTTGTAATGGGTACTAGAGAAAGGTCATACTTGCAAAGCGGATATGTTGTTGTGTCTATTGCGTGTATTTGTAATACTTGTTTTAATCATTCTCTCATTTTTAAACATGTAGGTTTATTGAATTTTTCAGTACTAAAAAATGCAGGAACATGGATTTGGTCATCAGAGTTTATTTATGAGCTTTGTCACTTAATCTCTTTGAGTTTTCTCGTATCCAAAAGAGAAAAGTAATACCTATGTCAAATGGTTGATTTTTAAAAATTTATTAGTATTTTTTAGTTAAAGTATAGTTGACACACAATGTTACATTAGTTTCAGATATACAACATTGTGATTCAACAACTCTTGTTATGTTATACTCACAAGTGTCGTTACCATCTGTCATCATACAACACTATTACCAGACCCTATACTCTACCCTTCATTCTTGTGACTTATTCATTCCCTAACTTAAAGTCTGTACCTCCCACTCCCCTTTACCCATTTTGCCCATCCCGTACAACCCTCCTCTCTGGCAACCATTAATTTGTTTTCTGGATTTATGGGTCTGCTTTTGCTTTTTTTTTGTTTATTTGTTTTGTTTTCTAAGTTCCACATGTAAGTGAAATCTTATGGCATTTGTCTTTCTATGTCTAACTTATTTCACTTTGCATAATACCCTCTAAGTCCACCCATGTTGTCACAAATTGCAAGATCTCATCCTTTTTTATGCCAAGTGATACTTCATTGTGTATCTGTGTGTGTGTGTGTGTGTGTGTGTGTGTGTGTACCATATCTTCTTTATCAATTCATTTATAAATGGATAGTTAGGTTGCTTCCATATCTTGGCTATTATAAATAATGCTGCAATAAATATAAGGGTACATGTATCTTTTGAAACTAGTGTTTTCATTTTATTTGGGTAAATACCCAGTAGTTCCACTACTAGATCATATGGTATTTCTTTTTTTTAATTTTTTGAGAAATGTTCATAATGTTTTTCACAGTGACTGTATCAATTTACATTCTCACCAATAGTGCACAAGGGTTTCTTTTTCTCCACATCATCATCAATACTTATTATTTCTTGTCATTTAGATTCCAGCCATTCTGATACATGAGGTGATATCTCTTTGTGGTTTTGATTTGCATTTCTCAAATAATTAGTGATGTTGAGCATCTTTTCACATGTCTGTTAGCCATCTGTATATCTTCTTTAAAAAAATGTCTCTTTAGGTTCTCTGCCCATTTTTTCATCAGGTTGGTTTTTTGGTGTTGTATATGTTCTTTATATTCAAATGGTTGATTTAGGCATTACATTTCATGTGTTATTTTATGTAAATGTGTAGCCCAGTTACTGGTACCTGGTAAATAACAAACAAACTTTAACTCTTTTCCTATGCTACCTTACCTGCATAAAATGACTTAGGAACTTGAAACTAAACTTAATTTTATTACATTACAAAAGTGATGTAAGGTTGTAACCTCTCTGTATGACACTGTTCTTAAACTACTATGACCTAAGATTGAGCTAGATTTTTCCTCATATTGTTTTCTCATATTGTTGATTTATATTGAACTTGTATGTCTCTAAGCCCCCCTAGGTCTAACTCTTGTGAATGACTCAAGCCAAGTCTTGCCAATAAATTGTTCAGTAAATTCCTTTTAACAGAGTATCTTTTCCCACTTCCCTCACCAATAATTTGTTTTTACAGTCCTTTCCCTTCTGATCCCTTCCAGAAGTCTGTGTACTACATGAAGCTCTCCTGGGATCCCATTCAGGCTGTGGAAAAGAGAAAATCACTGGTTATCTAATGGGGTTGAAAAGTCAATCAATAACCAACATGGATTTAGTAAAAACAAGTAAAGCCAAGCACCAAGACCTCAATGTTTGTTGCTAAATTGGTGGCATTCTGAAAGATATTTCTTTGATACTAGCTATCAGTAGACTTCGTAAAAAAAAAAAAAAAAAAAAGAACCTAGCCTAAGACCAAATCACATTTAATGGTGGATGTTTTAAATCATAGGACTTAACTAAATAAATAATTGAGACAAGGATTATTTATCACTGATTTAAAAGAGAATAGTAAAAAAAAAAAAAAAGAATAGTATGTTTAATTATGGGTAACACTTTTGGAGAAGTGGCTAAATGTCTTTGGGCACAACACAAGAGAGACGTAAGGATTATTGGAGGTTAAAAAGCATAACTATAAAGAGAGAGGAAATGAGCCAAGAGAATTCAGACTTAAGAAAGGAAGACAAGGGGCGCCTGGGTGGCGCAGTCAGTTAGGCGTCCGACTTCAGCCAGGTCACGAGCTCGCGGTCCGTGAGTTCGAGCCCCGCGTCGGGCTCTGGGCTGATGGCTCAGAGCCTGGAGCCTGTTTCCGATTCTGTGTCTCCCTCTCTCTCTGCCCCTCCCCCGTTCATGCTCTGTCTCTCTCTGTCCCAAAAATAAATAAAAAAAAAGTTGGAAAAAAAAATTTTAAAAGAAAGGAAGACAAAAACCAAATCTATTATAAAAGGTATTGAGAGGAAAATATCAGATACTCTTTCATGATTCCAAAATAAAATCCAAACATATAAGCTATAAAATTTGCCTCAGAAAAACAAAATTGAAATTAAACATTAGGATTAATCTGAGCAGTTAGTCAAGCAGGAATGCAAGGAGATTTCTGTGAAGAGTTGTAGAAATGCCCCCTCTTTGTGGGTGAAATCATCATTTAAAGAGATTGCTTTATGGATGTCAGTGTGCTAATAGGCTCCCTGGCTCTGCAGTCCTTTCCCTTAATTCTCGTGATCTCTGGCTTCTTAAAGATACAGTCATTGGAACTGATTTACATGAAAAAATATTAAACCTCCAAATTCTAGTAAGCCAGTATATTTAATAAGAATGTTACATTTATTTACTGAAGGGTTCAGGTTTGTTTTTTTTTTTTTTTTACCTTTGAAAACTCTGGCATAGGTCAATTATGGTTTTGGTTTGGAGTCTTCTCCCCAGGCCGGATCCCTGTTCTTAGGAGTGTTATCCAGATCCAGGGATCCCTGGAAGGTTGAAGGGAAGAGAAACCATGTCTGTGGCATTCTCTGCAAGCATACCTTGGGAGGTATAGCAGAATTAGAAAAACAAGAAGGCTGAAAGTCAACTCATGTGTTGAGTGTAAAGGGCACATTGAGGATGGATGCCTAATTGCAGGGCAGGAAAGTAGGTGGCAGGGTGAGCTGAAATCTGCATTATCCAAAAGAAAGACTAAGGTGCGGTAGTTCTGCATTGATCAGCCAAGAGTAAAATCTGACCATGACTAGAAGTACTAGCTCCTGTTGTGGAAATGGCGTGTCATCTTAAAGCAACTGTACCTCCTTGAAAAGCTTATACATGTCTTTCGTTGTTTAATCATGTGCCTCTGTTTCACCAGCCTAGTGCTATAAAATGAAATTATGCTCCAGTTTCCCCTCCAAATTGTTAGAGGGTGTTTCATCCATGATCTCCTCTTGGGAAAGTGGCACCCCTTTAAAGATATCTCTATTTCATTCCTGGAAGTTTCTTAGAGTAGGAGCCCTACTGTGCTCTGGAAAAGACCCTCTATTTGCTCTGCTCTGGTCTTATATCATCTAATCTTATCACCACCTAGCTGTTTTGACACCTGCTAAGAACTCTTAGCTAAGCAAATCTACTCCACTGACAGCTATGCTGATATACTGCTTTCAATAATTTGTGACCTATAATTTGCATCCATCCACACCTGTTCCTTCCAATTTGATATCTGGGTCATTTGACTTCCCCAATCCTGCCTCCTCATCTCAAACATTTCATGTTCTTGAGGAAGGAAAAAGCTTCACTCCCTTTCTTTCCCCAGAACACAGATTAGATCAGGATAGGACTTTTAATAAGACTGAGGAAAATTTGCAGTAGTGAAAGACATACGGAATATGCTGTCTTACACATACTTATGTGTAATTACTAACTTGTTCTGACCTTTTGCTAGGACGTCTGCTCAGCTCCTACAAGGTTACTCTGTGCCAGTGGGGGGCGTTGGGGGAGGGGGGGAGTCAGCCCTCACAGTGGCAATCTCCTGAGACTTGTACATCTCAGTTTTCACGTATGTTTTCCTTTTGTGACTCTAGAAATGCAGAGGTTCTTTCCTCTTCCACTCTATTTCCTATCCTGTCACAGGAATCTGACATATTCTTCTTCACAAATTTCCCCAAATTTCTCATGTGCATTATTGCCTTTCATCACAAATGTGTGGCGTGAATTATATTCACCAGACAAGGCAGCCCTCCTATTTTATAGTCTATTTATCAAAACTGAGTTTTTGAATCCCAAATTATGCCATTCATTGTGTCTTAGTCTATTTTGAAGCTGCACTAAACCATACCCATTCCCTTACATAGTTGTTTTTTTTTTTTTTTTTTCCTACATGAGCTGACAGTGAGGTCAGGGCTCTCTAAACTTTTCTGGACAAAGTCTGATCTTGAGTGTTAATTTTTCCTCAGAAAGATACACATGTAACAAGTAGAGGTGATTTACAAAATCCAGATTTTTTTGAGAGGGAAACATAAAATAAATTGATGATTAAATAAAGGATTTCTCCAACTTTCTATGCTACTACTCTGTTAAGGAAACCTATTTAAGTTAATAGGCCAAAGATCACATCCTTCTAACTCGTTTTCCTCAAGAACAATAGAGAAGTTTATTCTGTATGTATGTATAAATGGAAGGCCTCAATTAAGTAGCACCCAAGCAGATCAAAGAACAGTCTTTCTGAAAAGAAAAATCAATCGAACAAACAAAAACAAAACAAAAACAAAAAACAAATCCTGTTTCTACTCTAGAATGTGAAGTGAGATTTGCAACTCTCAAGATGGCAGGCTTCCAACCTCAAAACTGAGACATTTTCCATCACCTGTGCTACTATAAGGATATTAAAGGACTGGCCATTGAGTATTAATAAGCTTGAGTCTCACTCTTTCTTAAAACGTAATATCAACTTGATAAGGCCCTTCTTTGGGTTTAGTTTTCTTACTGAACATAAAAATTGTGTAGCTATTCTGTTTATTTATGATTTTCACATGGGATGTAGTCTCAGTGGTAAAGTTTTAATTATTTTAGAAAATGTAGAACTCACATGTTTATGATGTTTTCCTATTGGGACATGGAAAGAGACTTACTTATATAGAGAGATCTGTTATTTTTTTCTTCTGTAAGTAGCTATGCTATAAACATTTACATTTATATGTATAGCATATATATTGTGCTATATACATTTACAAAATAAGGTAGTTATTTATTTTTATAGTTGCATTTTTGGAGTCCATTAGGTCTACTCTGGGAAGTAGATAGATTTTCTTGGTGCTGACTATAATCATGACATCATTAGTCGTTACTCTCTCCTTTGAGATACACTTAAAATTGATTTGCATCCCCTATTTTATGTCCAATAAGAAATCCAATGCTTTTCCCAACATTTCTGTGAATTCCTGGGAGTGTAGATTCTCACAGTCACTTCCAATTCCAATTTCTGGCTCACTCTGAACTTAATCTACCTATTTATCACTTCCCCTTGCTGCCTTCTTCATAATCTACTCAAATAAGGAACATTGCCCATGTCTTCAAGTTCTCCCATATTTCATTCTCAGAAAATCTTTGTAGACAGCAAATTATACTGAAGATTTAGAGTCAGGAGAAGGCATTGCAGTAATATAGAGCAATTTATGTAAAAAGTGAGTATCAGATATCCCTGTTCTTTGAAGTTCTTTTCTTACTACTCCATCCTTTGCATCAACAATCAAGAATTTATAATTGGCAAGGCCTCCCCTGGGTATGGAATATTTTAAGGTTCCTAAGGACCTTTTTAGTAAAAATACTTTATCAGAATTATTTCTGTATAAATTTTCACTTAAAAAGTATTTTCTGCAGTAAAACAAAATAGTTAACCAAATATAATTAGAAGTGATCTATTTTTTTATACAGTACAATTATCTTTTTTTTTTTTTTTTTTTTAATTTTTTTTTTCCAACGTTTATTTTTGGGACAGAGAGAGACAGAGCATGAACGGGGGAGGGGCAGAGAGAGAGGGAGACACAGAATCGGAAACAGGCTCCAGGCTCTGAGCCATCAGCCCAGAGCCCGACGCGGGGCTCGAACTCATGGACCGCGAGATCGTGACCTGGCTGAAGTCGGACGCTTAACCGACTGCGCCACCCAGGCGCCCCAACAGTACAATTATCTTAATTTTTATTCTTATTTTTTTAATTTTAAAAAGTTTGGAATTTTTTTGCAGGTTTAATTTTGAAATAAAGTTATTTCAGAGATCAGTACTTTAACTATATAAAATCATATCAGTTATAGCTCCCTGTGTTTCTTTTGTAACTCTTTTGTTTTCAATAATTTGAATTTCCCCACACTGATTCTTCCAAATCTAAATTTTGCCCCAAATTGATTTTTCCAACAATTTTTAATGAATGATATGTTTTGATATGTGTATTGTTGGTCATTGTGAACATATTATGTTGATTATTTCTACCAGATATATTTACTTTAATTTTAATAAAGTCAGTTTGATTTTAACATTTAATTGGTAGCATTGTCAATTTTAAGAAATAAGAGCCATTATTATATATATTTAAGTAACATAGCCTCTGGTTGAGAAGTTCTGTTTATTATGGTTTTATTTATTTACTATTTATTCGTTTTTAATGTTTCTTCATTTTTGAGAGAGAGAAAGAGAAAGAGGGAGAGAC
Source organism: Puma concolor (assembly GCF_028749965.1). Lineage (NCBI taxonomy): Eukaryota > Metazoa > Chordata > Mammalia > Carnivora > Felidae > Puma > Puma concolor. Next base: position 109,779,543 of record NC_141675.1, on the reverse strand, counting down.
GGAACGAGTGGGGGAGGGGCAGGGAGCAAGGGAGACACAGAATCCAAAGCAGGCTCCAGGCTCTGAGCTGTCAGCACAGAGCACAATGCAGGGCTCAAACTCATGAGCTGTGAGATCATGACCTGAGCCAGTCAGACCCTTCATCAACTGAGCCACCCAGGAGCCCCTGTTTATTATGGTTTTAAATGAAACAGGAAAAAAAAGGGGTATACACAAAGGATTCCACCAAAGGTGGAGTAACAGAGGCAGATACAAAAACAGGACAGCTAAGCAATGCAGAGTTACTACTTCTTTCTGGCTAAATGGCTCTTGCTTCTGGCTAAATGTAAAGCACACCAGCATCAGAATTCCATGGAGGACAACCTGTCAACGTCAAGATGGACAGATGAAAAGCTTTTCTGGTCCTATTTAGATCTTGCCTCCAAATGTGTTATTGTTTTGTTCACCTCTGCTCTCACCCTGCATTTTGGTCCCTGTTAGACTTTCTGCACCCTCAAATTCTCACTGCTTTTTATGAAGAGCAGTTTAGGGTTCACATCTCCAGCTAAAACCCTACAATTTCCCACCTAAAGCAATGTGTTCTGTAGGTATAAGACCATCCACCCTGGAGAGAAATAGCCTTCTTCCTTAGGGGTTGGGGTAACTACAAAAAGTCGTGGTGCTCCTTGAGTGAGTTAGATACCCTGGCATCTTTTCCTGAAGACACACTCTGTCTTCATCCTTCCAGGAACGCCTATGTTTTATTCCCCCTCATCCAGGACTCTTTCCAAGTGCATCTCTTTTTCCCTAGTTCCATCTGACTTTGTTTTCTGTAAGAAGATTTCCTCTCAGGATTTTTCGCACTCTATCACAACCAGTCCCAAAGATGCTTACTGCTTGAGGGCATTTTCATAGCCAGAACTAGCTGGTAGAGGAGAGGATTTTGCACAGGACTTCTTCCAGGTGGAACTGCTCATATTATGGCATGTCAACATGACATTTCACTTAGGTGAGAGGCTAGCCTTAGAGATCTAAACTTCTCTGAGAATAAGTAGAACATACCATACTTAAGTTTGTATTTGATGTAAGAATATATTAGGGTGTGCTCTTTTACCAAAGCTAAGCATTTAGAATGTAATCTTGTTTCTTCAGTAAACCTGATAGCCATTGTATTTTCTCAGTATTCACACAAAATTGTTCAAGTGACAGATTTTAGCTATGTGAAACATCCTGTTAAGTTTGTAGTTATATTTAAATGTAAAATATCTATGTTTTTGGTTTTGTTTTTTTTTCAAAGTACATGCACAGATTGGGGTGAGGAGATTTATATATTTATTTCAAAGTCATGATGCAAATCCATTCAACCATATACTTTCTTGCTCCAGGCTCTAGCCTCCACACAATTTTTTATTAACATTTTATTGGAACCGAGGACATTTGCAGTAGTCTGGAACATATTTTCTCCAGTAGTTGACTTTAAGCTCTCTATACATCTTAGAATTCTCTAAAAAAAATTCTCTTGCATGTTTGAGTATCAGTGAACAAACAGCAGCTATACTTATATCAAGGGCAGTGTCAGTCTGAGTGGGAAATATGCCAGCTTTATTAAGAGCATCTTTAATGAATTTAATTAAGCTTCTTATTCTGTCAATAATATCATTCTCTGAATAAAGAACTTCTCCACACACAACACATTATTTACTACAAAATGTTTTAAACATAGAGAAAAATATAGCAAAAATCATAATGAATGTCTGCCATCACCCAGCTTTGTCAAATGTTCAGATTTTGTCATCCTTCTTATAGTTAAACCTTACAGATTCATTTGAATCCCACTGTTCAATTATCCATTCTTCTCTTTTCCTCTCTTTCCTTATCCTTCTTTCTTTCTTTAGAGATAACTTATCACCTTGTTGTTTATCAAATCAGTGTATGTTTCCACTTTAATTACACGTGTGTATTCGAAACAATATTTAATATTTTCATGTTGTTAAAGCCTATAAATGTTGTCACAATATAATTGTTTCTTTGAAACTTACTTTTCCTTCACATTATGTTTTTTTTTTTTAAGATTTTTTTCTATTAATGCTTACAGGTAATAATGTTCATTTTCGCTATGTCAGGATTTCATTGCATGAACAGAGCTCTATTTATTTCCCCCTGTCTTGTCCTTTGTTTTTCACTTTCCTAGCAGTTATACTCCCAAAGCATAGGTTATCACACTCCTTGATATGAAGACATGTGAGCATTAATAATTACTATTTTAAGCCATTGAGATTTGGGATGATTTGTTATGCAGCAATAGTGCTAATTCCTTCCATTAAAAATAACAAAATATTTCTCTTGTTAATCCCTAAAGCACTTTCGATTTCTCATTGGATCCATGTCTGTAATTTGTTTGTTTGTTTGTTTGTTTGTTTTAATTGAACTGTAGTGGACATATGACAATTAGTTTCAGGTGTATGACATAGCACTTCATGCTTTATGAAGTGATCACCAGGATAAATCTAGGTGCCGTCACCATTCAAAGTGTTACAATATTATTAACAATATTTCCCATACAGTACATTACATCCTCATGACTTATTTTCTAACTAGAAGTTTGCATCTCTTAATCCTCTTTGCCTATCTCACTCATTTCCCCAGCCCCTTTCCCTTTGGCAACCACCAGTTTGTTCCTGTATTTATGAGTCTGTTTTTGTGTTTGTTTGTTTGTTTGTTTTGTTTTTTAGATTCCACATATAGGTGAAATCACAGTATTTGTCTTTCTGTGTCTGACTTAGTTCACTTAGCATAATACCCTCGAAGTCCTTCCATGTTGTTACAAATGGCAAGATTTCATTCTTTATTATGATGAAGTAATATTCCACTGTATGCATATATAGATAGATATAGATATAGATATAGATATAGATATATAGATATGTGTAGGTACATGGGCCTGGAATCCATATATATATATATATGCCATCCTGGAATCTAGATAGATAGATAGATAGATATGACATCTTCTTTATCCATTCATTCACCAAGAGACACTCAGGTTGCTTCCTTATCTTGGCTATTGTAAATAATGCTTCAATGAACATAGTGGTGCACATACCTATTTGAATTCGTATTTTCATTTTGTTCAGTGGAATTCCTGGATCATATGATATTTCATTTTTAATTTTTTGAGAAACCTCCATACTGTTTTCCATAGCGGCCGCACAATTTCGCATTCGCACCAACAGTGCAGGAGGGTTCCCTTTTCTTCACATCCTTGCCAACACTTGTTATTTTTTGTCTTTTTGATACTACCCATTCTGATTGGTGTTAAATAATATCTCATTGTGGTTTTGATTTGCATTTCCCTGATGATTAGGAAAACTAGCATCTATTCATGTATCTGTTGGCTGTATGTGTCTCTTCCTTAGAGAAATGTCTATTTAGGTCCTCTGGTGGTTTTTTTAGTTAGATTTTTTTTTCTTGATATTGAGTTATGTGAATTCTTTGTGTATTTTGGATATTAATCCTTATAGGTTATATCATTTGCAAATATCTTCTTCCGTTCAGTAGGTTGCCTTTTTATTTTGTTGATGGTTTCCTTCACTGTGCATAAGTGTTTTAGTAGGTCCATTTGTTTATCTGTGCTTTTGTTGCCCTTGCCTGAGGAGACAGGTACAAAAAATATTACTAAGATCAATGTTAAAGAGCTTATTGTCTATGTAATGTCTTTGATAGTAGTTTTTGAGGGTCTCTATTTTAGTTCACCACTGAAGTGTATATTCTTTGAGAAATGGGCCTGGAATCCCTATTTTAAGTGTTTATTTTCCTATACTATTATTCTTGACTTGGAATTTCTAATAGTTACTTTATTTCTAGAATAGATGAAAGAAGTTAATGTTAAAAAAAATTTCATTGGTGTTTTTCTATTCTATAAAAGCCTAAGCCTTGTGAAGGAGTTCAGCATAAGCCTCCCCAAAATATGCCACTTTGGCATGTGGGGTACTTTGAGCTGAAGTCAGTTAAGCACCAGAATGCTTAGAAACAGGCTTTTACTACTCCCTTAACTATCTAAAGGAATTTGGATAAAGGGCCTGGTTCAGGAAGAGTAAAAATCACCAGAAATAACTACTAAGAATATGAGCTAGGTGTGGTCAATTGAGGAGAAGCTCAACAAAGTCTGGAGAGCAAATTCCTCTCTGTGTCTCATTGTCTCTTCAGGGCAAGGCAGACTTTTGTTTACCAAACATTTATTCTTTCTGTCTTCCTGTGAATTGTCTTTCTTCCCTTTGAAGTCTCAAACCACTGAGACTCTCAAACCACTAAGACTCCCTTCTTCTTAACTCAAGATGGCATATAAGCCACAATTGTCTGACTGCCTATGGGTATTATACTCTTATGGGGCTCCCATATGTATGTGATTAAATTTATTTTCTTCTGTTATTCTATCTTATGTTAATTTAAATAACAGATCAGCAAAAATATCTCAAAGGAAAGAAGGGAAAATGTTCCTCCCTACTCTTGTTTTTACTTAAAACTAGTACACCCAATGTTTCTTTATGAAGTTTTTCTAATCTCAGTATCGATAGCCAGGAAGAAACTTATTCTTGATCCTTGCATTACCCTGTCCAGTGCTATTCTCCATTACTTTTCTCTGTTCTTTCCAGTTTAGCCCATTGGAAGCATCAAACCTCCCTCTGAAATGGTAAAAAGTATGTCTTATTGGAGATACCACCAACTTGTCTGTTTTTCCCTTTCAGCTTAAGACCATTTCCTGAACTCTTTGGGTTTTGGTCCTACTTGCTTTCTGATATCCAGGTTCACTTGATATTTGTGTCTCCTACTTATTTTACTTCTTGATATTTGGGAGTGCATGGACTCTAAAAGGGTCATGTATTTTAGAACTATTATTTGATCTACTGCTAATTTTTTTTTTATTTTTTTTTTTAATTTTTTTTTCAACGTTTATTTATTTTTGGGACAGAGAGAGACAGAGCATGAACGGGGGAGGGGCAGAGAGAGAGGGAGACACAGAATCGGAAACAGGCTCCAGGTTCTGAGCCATCAGCCCAGAGCCTGACGTGGGGCTGGAACTCACGGACTGCGAGATCGTGACCTGGCTGAAGTCGGACGCTTAACCGACTGCGCCACCCAGGCGCCCCTCTACTGCTAATTTTTAACTCATTCTTAATAAACTTGCCCTACACTCTTTTCTCCTTGACCATTGCTTATTCCTTTGAGAGTTCATCCAATTCAGTAATTTTTGATGTATTTTTCTAAATTAGGTCAATATTTATGTCTTATAAACATTGCTTTCTTTTATTCTTTTTTTTACTACAGCTTATATCTTGATTATCAATTGTTCGAGTACCAAGTTATCAATTTCATTGCTTTAAAAGTTGCTTTAATTTGGCCATTAATATGAGTTAAAATTACTCAATTGCAAACAATCCATTGTTTCATGCTTAGATAAAATGAGGGCAATGAAAAATGCCAACCTCACCATTGTAATTTTTGATTTGGTACACTCGGTAGATATGGCCCATGTTGAAAGAAAACATTTTTGCTTCACCCTTCTTCAGAAATATATTCATTGTATTTTCTAGTGATTAGTGATATAATAGTTATCTTGTGATTTATTGTTTTCAATATACCACAGTCCTATTATCTGTAATCATAAAATGTTTAATCTTTAGTGCATGGTTTAAATTTTTCTTAATTTTTTTTTTTTTAAATTTTTTTTTTCAACGTTTATTTATTTTTGGGACAGAGAGAGACAGAGCATGAACGGGGGAGGGGCAGAGAGAGAGGGAGACACAGAATCAGAAACAGGCTCCAGGCTCTGAGCCATCAGCCCAGAGCCTGACGCGGGGCTCGAACTCACGGACCGCGAGATCGTGACCTGGCTGAAGTCGGACGCTTAACCGACTGCGCCACCCAGGCGCCCCTAAATTTATCTTAATTTATGGGAGTTACATGATGATCTTACTTCTTGTTCCTTCTTTTGTTATTGTCCTAGATCTACTGAAACTGTAGCCTAGTGATACTTTTCTTTAAAGGGCAGGTGGTTTATCAGTCCATGGAATACTCTCTGTGAGGCAATTATGCTATGCCATCTCTCTTCTGGGGCCCATCTTCCTATCCTGAGTATAAATAAAGATCAATGTTGGGGCACCTGCATGGCTCAGTCGGTTGAGCATCCGACTTCATGATCTCATGGTTCATGAATTCAGTCCCCTTCTGGGGCTCTGTGCTGACAGCTCAGAGACTGGAGCCTGCTTCAGATTCTGTCTCCCTCTCTCTGTCCTTCCCCCTCTCACGCTGTCTCTCAAAAAATGAATAAATGTTAAAAAAATAAATAAATATCAATGAATATAAAGCAGTTGGAAAGAATGCATTCTGAAAAAGTTGCTTTTGTACTGATTAACCTTGCTTACCAGAATGTACAAATCTCTATGGCTTTCAGAATTACTTTGATTTCACCAAGAATGAACTCATTAACCATAGAATATCATGGCTGGGAAGGAGATTTTAGATTCCATCTGACAAGATCTTTTTCATCAAGGCAGAAATGGATGAAATAGTCAATATTTGGCCAGTGTTGGTTTCAAAATTTAATTTTCATATTGCTCACCTAATAGATGAATCAGAAAAGCCCTAGTGACTTGCCAATGAGACATCTCAAGTGCAGGGCCACTGTGCTAAATGGATTCATCTCTATGATCTCAATAATACCGTTTATTCTGTCTCTCATCTTGCTTAAAAATGTTTTTAAAAATATTTTTAAAATATTAAAAAAAATATTTCAAGACAGTTGATACATATTTTGAGTGAAAGGAGTGAGAAAGGACCACACCAAAATTTCCCTCAAGGAAGATGAGAACATTTCAAGCGACTATGAACTAGCAAGATTTACCAGTGCAATTCACTGCCAACAGGGAAGCATTGTAGGTCATTTTCTTTGTTCTAAGACATTCTGTTATTATCCAAATAGACTGTTTCTCAAGTGATGAGTGAGTAACATTCCAAAAATCATTTGTGAGTTCCTTTAGATCTTGAAAGGCATTTTCCTATAAGTTTCTTGCAAAAACATGATTAATGATTATTATGTTCCCTGGCCAATACTGCAAAGTCACTTTCACACACAAAGTGCTAAATATATTAGAACTGATTCAAATACACCTAACTATCATCTGTCCCACTGTTTCTATGGAACAATTGCTTTCTTAATTCTGTCTTTTTCTGTCAATAGTAGCAGCCATTTCTTCATCATTGTATAGCAGAATCTTCATTGGAGGTAGGTTGAATTATACCCAGGAACCATTAAAGGAACCTTTTTTTTTTTTTTTACTCAATCCATTTCTGTATCTACATGACAGAAAAGGTGGCTCAGGATAAGCACCCCCCAGTTGTTCAGAATCAAAAGATAGAAGAATTACACCCAAGAAATTCTTTGTGATACAATTGTATATAAATTGAGGGCCACCTAATCCTCAATTTATACCTTCTATGCTTTCCATTTTGTATCTCGATCCCTGTTAGAAATTACGCCTGTGGAAATTTGAGAGCTACATTTCATTACAATAGTCACATTGTACCCAACTACGTCAGTTTTCATGGGTCTGAACTTCTCTAATTATTTGTTATTCAATGATTTTCATTCACCTTCATGATTTTTCTTGGTAATGTGCACTATAGTAGCAGAAGCTTTTAGACTTAAAAATTAACTTTGACTTGCCAAAGAAAAAGCTTTGTTTCTGCAAGTAATTATTTGCATTAATTGCCATGCTATTTTCTGAAAAGGGAAGATTCCTGTGTCACATGGCAACTGATCCCTGCGTCTCCTGCTGGCTTCTGTCAGATTAACGTGTGCTGCTCCCCTGCTGAAAAGTCCACAGGGGTTCTCCTCCAGGCCACCTGTGGAGGAGGAGAGGATTTTTTCCCCCTTAAATTTCAAAGAGAATGAGAATAGATAGAATGTGGACCAGAGGATTAAGTATCACTAACAGTAATGCTGTTTTGAGAGAATTTAATCTCAAAAACAAAACAAGTTGAACTTCTGGTCTCACAACCTACTAGCATTGTTCTCTCGTATTTTTCCTAAAGAATCTGACAACACTTTGATGTTCTACATGCCGTCTCATCCTGCTCAAATCTTTCCATCTTCTATCTCCTTACTTTAAATCAACTTTTCTTTAAAACGGAGCAAATATTGGCTCTTGATAAAGGTTAGGGAGGTTCAAACATGAGTGTCTTACTATTTTGATCACCCAGTGGCTGAGTTGAAAATATCTGTAATTCTCTCCCCTTCCACCAATTTTATAACTTTTCTCAAATCAGAGTCATCATCGTGAATGTCAGGTGCCAGAACCTTTTCTTCATTATTTTCCCTTATTTAGGGAAGGGATAAGCTTAATAGCTGTATCCTTACCAGGCAGTGTCATGTCCATTAGACTGCATGCCATTTAAAGATCACAAAATCAATATGGATCTGAAATACCGAAGGTATTCAGTGAGTTGTGGTAAGTGTTTTGGATTTGTCATACCAGATATTTGAAATCAATTTCAACCCTGCTGGAATGTCTTCTAATTTTGAAGAATTTAACTGTGGAGTCCTGGAATATTTGTGTGTGTGTGTGTCTGTGTGTCTGTGTGTTTGCTTGTTTCCTCTATTTTAGGGGACTTTCTTCTCTGCAGTGAGGTGAATGGTGTAAAGTTCTGTGTGGTTGGGTTTCCATCCGGGCAGGGTGTGTTAAGCCATTCCCTATGTTATTAAGAATGAGGCCCTTTATGGGGTACCTGTGTGGTTCATTTAGTTGAGTGTCCAACTCTTGATTTTTGCTCAGGTCATGATCCCAGGTTCATGGAACCGAGCCCTGCAACAGGCTCCACACTCAGCTTAAATTCTCTCTCTCTCTCTCTGCCCCCTCCCCCAACTCACTGTCTTTAAAATAAAATAAAGAAAGAATGATGGCTTTTATCTTAATGAATAAAATTTCAGACATTTACCCCCTCCTGTGATACTATTTATGCTTTTAGTATTTGTTGACTGAACAAAAAAATACAATGACTGACATTTACTATACATTTTGAATGTATTTGATTTTTATTTATTTTTTGAGAGAGAGAGAGAGAGATTGAGCATGAGTGGGGGAAAGGGGGAGTGGGGGGAGGGAGAGAGAGAGAGAGAGAGAGAGAGAGAGGGAGAGTATGAATGAATCTTAAGCCATGGAGCCCAATGTGGGCTTGATCCCACAACACTGGGATCATGACCTGAGCCAAAATCAAGAGTCAGATGCTCAACTGACTGAGACATCAGGCACCCTGAATATATTTTATTAATCACCAGGTCATTTTCATATATATGACAAGGAATAGAGAATTGTATGAAGGATATTTTACTCAGTTTATAAACAATGTTTAGGCAGCAAATAGATACTACGATCTCTAGTTAAACTTCCATGTTGGCCCCCAGAGACTAAGAACTACAGGTTGTTGAGTTTAAGCTGATTCTGTGGTTTTACTAGGGGTTTACATATATGCTAATCATTTACTCATAAAATGAATGATGAATCATAAAATGTGGTCTATGTGAAAGGCCCTTCTTAATTTTCCAGGGAAAAAAGAAAGATAAAGATGATTTAATGCTGGTCTGGTTCATACCAAATCTGATAGTTGTTACAATGCATGAGCCTTTACTTAACTCCTACTCTTAAGGGATAGTGTCTCGTGTATATGTGAACTGACCTCTCCTTAGACCTACTTAGTCATCACTTCGGAAGGCTTAGCTCCATTTCTGATTGCTCATAGCATTTGGCAAGGAAATTATTTTTATTCTTTAAAATTATTTCTGGTGAATTGCAATTAAAAGTTATCTACATTACTGAAGAACTGAACGGAAATTTCTACCAGATACATACTTATATGCTTGACTTTGCTGGTAACTGTTGTTTACACAGCATGTCCAAGTCTAGCTCAGTCTGACCCATGGTAAATCCAGCTCATTATCCTCCCAGATCCCTGCACATTTATATTTCTTTCTCAAAGGGTCTTGCTTCTGAGTTTTAATGTTTGGGTTTTTTTCTTTTTTTGAGAGTAGTTTTGCTTTTTACCTGAAATTGGGAAATTATTCCTTCACTTAATACCTAACTATGACTTAAGGCATAACTGCTTCTAGGGGTAGTTCTAGTTAGAGTCTTAAGAAAGCTAAGAATCCAAGGGTAGGGAATGAGCCTATTCTGCCCATTATAACATCCTAGGTGTCTAAAATAGGAAACTGCACCTAGTAAGCCTCAATAAGTATTATATGAATGAATGAACAAACATCCAAATGACTTGAGTAGCAAAAGTCAGTCATTGGAGTATATATTTTTTTCTGAGCCCTCTAACCATACCACTCACTGTTGCCAAATACCCTTATCTATATATGGAGCTTTACAATTGTGAGGTTTAAGAACAGGGGCTATTTTTTTAATGTTTATTTATTTTTGAGAGAAAGAGACAGAGACAGAGCATAAGCCACGGAGAGAAGCCAGGGAGGGAGGAGACATAGAATCCAAAGTAGGCTTCAGGCTCTGAGCCGTCTGCACAGAACATGAGTGGGGATCAAACTCACGAACTCTGAGATCATGACCTAAGCTGAAGTCATACACATGAACAACTGAGCCATGCAGGAGCCCAGGAATAGGGGCTATTTTGCTTCTTTTCAGAATCTAGATTAGTATCTCATGTGAATTGCTACTCTTTTATTCAAAAGGAGTAATCTGCCTTTGGTATTTGTTTTAATAATTAGTTGTGTATCCAAGTGTTCATCGATACATGAGTGGATAAAGAAAATGTGGTGTTACCCGCCCCCTGCACACACACAATGGAATATTACTCAGCCATAAAAAAGAATGGAATCTTGCCATTTGCAACAACAGGGATGAATGTAGAGGGTATAATGCTAAGTGCAATAGGTCAATTAGAGACACGCAAATACCATATGATTTCACTCATATATGAGTGTTAAGAAACAAAACAAATGCACAAAGGAAAAAGAAGCAAACAATAAAAACCAGACTGTTATATATAGAGAATAAGCTGGTGCGTACCAGAGAGGAGGTGGGTGGGGGGATGGGTGAAATAGGTGAAGAAATTAATAAGAGTACATTTACCTTGATGACCACTGAGTAACGTATAGAATTGTTGAATCACTATATTGTACACCTGACACTAATATAATGCTGCATACTAATTTTGCTGGAATAAAAAAAAAAATCATCGGTTGTGAATATTCTAATTAAACACTCTACTTTAGACTGCATGTGTTGGTATGTACTAAAGGCAAATAATACATCTGAATTTAGAATATGGATCCCATACCACTGGCTTGCAGCTCTGACAGTAAGAGAGTGCTCCTTTTATTACAGGATCTGTAATGATAACTGCTGAGATCAGCAACATAAGCCCAGCGAATATATGACATTACCATGTTATTAAATAATATATGGCCATTAATACATTGATGCTCTCTGTTTGCCCCCTCAAGGAATCATAATAGAGTCCTTGGGCACATTTGAAAGTAAATCATTAGAGACACAATAGACAGAAAAGTATCTTTAGTGTGCTCTCTCTCTCTCTTTCTCTCTCAGAGATAATGGAGAAAGGATATTCCCACAGCAAACAGGACTTCTTTGGTGGCACTAATCACAGTGACACCCATAACCCCTTCAAATGGTGGTAGGATGTTTTGCCAAACCACCACTGTGCTTGTGCTTTTGCTCAGCAACTAATCAGTTTTGGCAGGTATCCATGTTGGGAGGCCTTGAGGCTCTGAGAAAGGTCTGGGTCTTTGTGGTCTCTCAGGTACCTTGCTGTGACTTGGGATAAAGTAAATCTACAGAGCAGCCAAAAAGAGAGAAAAGGGGAGAGGGGTGAAAGGAGAAAAAGTTGATAAAATCTTCATCTTCTATTGAGAATTTTTTTGTTTTGGAAACTAGCTCGTCAGAGATTGGAAATTTAAAGAAAAAGAAACTTTCAATCTACTGTGAGGTTGTAGGTAAAAGGTACATCTTTAGTGACATGACGTACTAAAAGATCCATTGAACTGACATGTGATGCCTAAGAAATGGGATTTTATTTATGCCTCCTTCAGAAGAAATAATTGATGACTTTCAACTGTCCCTTGAATAAACTTGGGTTGAAATTTAACATGGGAAAAGAAATAAAGGCACTGTTCCTGAAGGTTGCCTGTTGATCTCAATTCTTGACCAAATTTGTCAGGACCATCATATACATGAGTATAAGATACTTGCTAGTGACACAAATACATGGAACAACAATGGGTTCTGTTGATTAAAATCCTGGGAATAAAAGAAGAACAACTAAACAGTATCTGTCACAATATTGAATTCTTCAGAGAAATGTGCAAGATAAAACAAGGTTATTTTGAATCCATTGATTTAGCAGGGTGGCCATACTCAGAAATGAGCATTTTGTGTCTCTAAACTCAGAGAACATGGTTCTTCACAAGATTTACATCATTGGGGAAGAATCTGTAAATGTGTTTTTCCTAGGAGAGCTTTTTAGTGAACAAAGCTGCTTTGCCCAGAAAGTGTTGGGCATCATCTGGGTTCCTTTGGCTGTAGTAAAACATTAATGATATTAATGTTTCATAAGAATCTTATGTATGGAGCAGTGTACATGGGCAGTGTAACTTAAGTTTCATGTTACTTGTTTACAGTGCTGCTGATGTTAAATTTTGAACATTTTTTAGGTGTAGAACATTTTTTGGGCCTTGCAATACCTGTTTCTTTTAGCCACCCCTCTGCCATCATTGGTCTTCTCTTCCTTGTCCAGTAGCTCCCACACTTTAACATAAATAAGAATTACCTTGGAAACTTGTTATAATGAGATTTTAACTTAGTATGCCGGGATGATCTCAGAAATTGCTTTGAAAAGAAATTCTTTGGATAACTCCAGTGAAGTGGTTGCCCACACTTCAAGAAACCTAGTTGAGATCTTCATTTAGCATCTTCTGATTAACATCAAACTGTTTTTCCATCTTCCTGGATATGGATTCTGCAGGATCTGAGCTGTCCTTCTTTTTACCACCTGTACCTATAGTGCGTTTACTTCACGGGGTTGCAGATAAGTCAGAAATGGTGTGCTTGAAAGACTGAATATGTTACCTTACAAGGCAAGGACTTGGTAGATGGGATTGAGTTAAAGAATTAGAGATAGGGAGATAATGCTGGATTGTCTGGGTGGGCCAGAATGAAAGAGAGGTCACAGTGAGAGGGAGGGAGGGAGAGAGAGAGAGAGATAGTGTGCTGCTGGCTATGAAAATGGAAGAAGTGACCATGGAAATTCTTACCTAGAACCTCCAGAAGGAACACTGGCCTGCCAATACGTTGATGTGGGGCCAAGGAAACCAATTTCAGACTTCTGACCTCCACGACTATAAGATAATAAATTCATGTTGTTCTAAGCTACAAAGTTTGTGGCGCTATGTTTTAGTAGCAATAGGAGGCTAATATATCTTCTCTAAACTTCAGTTTGTTCAGTTCAATGAAAAAGTAAGAATAGTAATGATTCCTATCCCTTCGGATTTTTGAGAAGATCAAATGAGATACATGTAAAGTATACGCGTATATATAAAAAAATATGCTGATGAAGATGATGGTGATAACAAAGCCAACAGTTCTGCCTCACCTCATCTAGTTATTCAGAGCCTTAGCCACTGCTAAAAATAAGGGTTATAATGAACTCATTTGATTTCAGATCATTTCCTACTTCCAAATATCTCCCTAGATAATAAACTCTCTCCTTTTTTCCAGGAAAACCCAGCCATATTCTTGTTCCTATATTAAATCAATTCAGTTAACAAGACTTTTTGACCATCAAACAACTACCCACAATTATATATGCCAGGAATCACTTGGATCAATCACATTTCCCTTGAGCTTCTATAATTTACAGTTTTAAGGTTAAAGTTATTTTTCCCTCCAGAGAAAGGCTTCTTTTGAAAATCTCATGGTTCCATGACTTTCTATTACTTCTCTTTTTCAGCACCTAGAATGTTCTGAAATGATGCAAATGATTAAAAAGAAGAAATGATTTGCCTCTTAAGGAGCTGATGATCTATTGTAACAAGTATAGCATGATCAAATGCCAGTTGAATGGAATGATAAGAACTCATAGGAAAGGAGCTGCATATTGTTATGTTTGGAGAAGGCTGTAGGGTGAAGTGAGTCTTGAGCTGTGATTTGAAAAAGGGATGAGGCAAGGCACTTTGAATTAAGGGAGCAATGAAAAAAATCTATTGTGTCCACTTAGAGATAGGGGTGAGCAGTGATTGCACTGGAAAGGATGAGCTAATAGGGAGATGGAATAAAGGTGAATCATGATGTGCTCAGGCTTTACGGGTACCGCAAACACTGCTTGTTTCATTGTATTCTTGAACCTCCTTAGAAACCCATAGCAGCACATCTGTAAGTTTAAACAGGACATTTTTTTTCTTTTTCTTTTGTATTAATCAGAATAGTCTATACTCTTATCCATCCAAGCTGATTCTCTGCTTTGAAGGGAATCAGGGTTAATGGACATCCATCCTCTTTGCACCCGCTAATATTGAATTCCATTAATGGTGATAAAGTTCCTATTTTAGATATTTTTAAAAGGAAAAAATCTTATAGGCATATGGAGTAGAGCAAGACTATTGTTAAGTATCAAGGGAACTGTTTTGGAGAAAGAACAAAGCAATCAGCAGTTTATCATTATTACTGCTTCTCCCCAGTCACATTAATATAAAAAGGGCCAGCACATCAGTGAAGTAATAGGGCAGGAGGCATTAGCACCAGCATCCCTGGCAAAAATCTCAGCTGCCTTCTGGATAGAAGCAAAAGTACAGAAGCAAATGAAATGATTCAAGAAAATAGCAGAGATGGTGAACCAGAGCAGCCATAGGCTCCTTTAGAGATAATTTATGTTCACGTTCAAAAGATGGTAACTGCTTCCTAAAAGATCTACAGTAAAATAAATAACAAGCAGAAAATAGTCCATTTCATGATCCCAGAGTACATAAGGAAATACAGGGGTTTTAGGTAAGGGGAGCCCTTGAGTACATATGTTCAATGTGTCAGAAGAGATACTTTCCTAACTAAAGGAACGCAGGACTCGCCATGGAGCAGTTATTATCTGGTTCTTCTCATGCAGTTTCCTTTTTACTGCTCTCATGAACTTACAACTACATGCATTAAGATAAAATGAATCTGCACAACACCCTAAAGTTTTTTTTTATTATTATTGAACTTGTAACATTTTAAAAATATACAAATATGTACATAAACTTTCCTGGTTAGTGGAAAATTAGAAGATAAACACACATGTAATCACAACCGCAGTCATGATATAGCATATTGTCAATCCCACAAATTGTGCTCCC
The DNA here is from genome assembly GCF_028749965.1 of Puma concolor. NCBI lineage: Eukaryota > Metazoa > Chordata > Mammalia > Carnivora > Felidae > Puma > Puma concolor. The sequence goes on along the minus strand of NC_141675.1, from coordinate 109,764,152 downwards.
TCCTCTGCCAACTCCCCCCAACTCCCTTCACATCACTATTCCCTCCTCTTCCCCAAAGGTAAACACTATCCTGAGTTTCTTGGCATTCACTTCATTGATCTTCTTTATACATTTGGCTCTTATGCATACATTATATAAACACTAGAGTTTAGTTTTAGTTGTTTTCTCAATGTTGTATAAATACAATTATATGATAAGTATTCTTTTATGTCTGTCTTTCCTTTTTTCCTTTTAATGTTATGTTTATGAGATTCATCCATGGTGTTGCTTGTGGTTCTTGCAATTATGTTAAAAGTTACTCTAGTGGCTATTATATTATATACATGCATTATAGAACAGTTGTGTAGGGTCCCCTGGATGGCTCAGTCAGTTAAGCATCTGACTCTTGATTTCATCTCAGGTCATGCTCTCATGGTTCCTGAGGCTCGAGTCTCATGTCAGGCTCTGTATGCGCTGATAGTGTAGAACCTGCTTGGGATTCTCTCTCTCCCTCTCTATCTGCCCCCCCCCCCCACTTGCTCTCTCTCTCTCTCTCTCTCTCTCTCTCTCTCTCTCTCCTCTCTCTCTCCCTCTCCCTCTCCCTCTCCAAATAAATAAACATTAAAAAAAGGGGTAGATGTGTAAACAAGTGAATGTATATTTCAGATAATGTTTCTAAACAGAATCTCAGTTAAGATGAATACTCATCAGCTCTTAAATAAATTGCATTCCTTTTCCATTGCTGCATGACAAATTGCTACAAATTTAGCAGCTTCAAATACTACATACATAGTATCACACAGTTCTGGAGGTCAGACATTTGGGTAATTTGACTAGTTTCTCTACTGTCAGTCTCATTAGGTCAAAATCAGAGTGTTAGCTAATCTGGTCTCTGATCTGGAGATGTGGGAAAGAATTGACTTCCAACTCATCCAAGTTGTTTGCATAACTCAGTTTCTTGCAGTTGTAGAACTGAAGTCCCAACTTCTGGTTGGCTCTTGGCAGGAAGTCTCTCTCGGCCACTAGAAGTTGCTGTCAGGTTCTTCCATGTGGCTCCCTCCATCTTCAAAGCCAACAAATACACATTTCTCTCATATTCTCTTCTGTCAAGAGCTGGAGAAAACTCTGCTTTGAAGTGATTAAATTCTTTTGATGAGACTAACCTCTCCTGGAAAAGCTCTTTTGTCATATAATTTACCATAATGATGGGAATGGTACATCATCATATTTACAGATTTCATCCACACTGAGAGGGAGGGAGGTTTTACAAGGTAAGGATCATTAGGGGTTTCTTAGAATTCTGCCTACTGCAGGAGCCAAGAAAAGAACCACTTTATCAGTTTAGAATCTAGGGCTCCACTGCATTCCTGTTGCTGTAACTTTGGGTTGTAAAATGATGAGGGCACTCATACTTCTCAAAAAAAAGTTTTTTTTGTATTTATTTATTTTTGAGAGACAGAGAGCATGAGCAGGGGCGGTAGGGGGGGTGCAGAGAGAGAGGAAGATACTGAATCCGAAGCAGGCTCCAGGCTCTGAGCTGTCAGCACAGAGCCCGATGTGGGACTTGAACCCATGAACCGTGAGATCATGACCTGAGCTGAAGTCAGACGCTTAACTGACTGAGCCACCCAGGCGCCCCTTCATACTTCTTATAAAATTGATATCTACCTTCAGCAGAGAAAGCAGTTATGTGGCATGCTCTTTTTCTCCATTTAAGTGTATTTATTGAGCATATGCTGTTAATAAAGCACTGTAATGGATACGAAGATGATGTGACAATTGCATAATATTCTATGGAACAAGATAAATTGCAATTACACAATATTTAGAATTCTATGTGAATTCAAAGGAGGGCAAGACTACATTCTGCTGTGGGCATTGAAGAAGGTTTTAAGTTTCAATCAAACTTAACACCTATCCTGTATCTTCGGTTTGTTCTATTTCCATTCTTCTCACAAATCTTTTTATTCATTTAACAAGCATTTATATAACAAATTACTATTCTAAACCCTTTACATATCTTGACTCATTTAACCTCACAATGACTTTGCTTTCTCATTTTATAGGTGAAAATACCTAGGCACAAAAGTTAAGTAACTTGTACAAGTTTGCACAACAGGTAAGTAGCACATCCAGGGTTTGTACCCAGGCACAGTGGCTTTGAAAGTCCTTGTTCTGGTTTTGTTTTTTTTTTAATGTTTATTTACTTTGAGAGAGAGCACATGTGGGCACAAGTGGGGGGAGGGGCAGAGAGAGAGGAGAGAGAGCCCGATGAGGGGCTTGATCTCATGAACCATGAGATCATGACTTGAGCTGAAACTTAGAGTCAGATGCTTAACTGACTGAGCCACTCAGGCACCCGAGAGTTCTTGTTTTTAGTCATTATGCTGTACTGCTCCTCAATGTTGGTAAAAATTCAAATATAACCATGTTGTTTTCAGGTTCATATCATTATGAACCATGTAGGGCAGTGGTTTTTGATAAGTCTATTTTTGCCCTCCCTCTCTTGTCCCCCCCCCCCCATCCCCAAATAAGATATTTGGCAACATGTGGGAACCTTTTTAGTTCCCACAATGACACTAGCATTTAGTGGTTAGAAGTCAGGAATGCTGCAAAATATTCTAATTCTTTGCCTTCCGCAACAAAGAATTATCCAGCCCCAAATGTCAGGTGAGAAACTCTTGGAGCCTTGTGACCCTCAGGATTAAATTAAAGACCTATAACATGACAAATAAAGTGTGAATCTTCATTCTCATCAATCCTTTCTGGTATTTTATGTGCACAAGGTACACACACACTACTGTTTCCTGACATAGTGATTGTATTTATTCTTTCTGCTCTGCCTGGGATCCTTTTTCTACCTGTCCTCTCACCTGTAACAATTCTCTGCCATTTACTCATTTTTTGCGTCTTAGTTCAGGCCATAGTCATTCATGAAGCTTTTGCTCTACTCCAGTCAGGGTGAGGTGCCCCAGTGCCAACATTCCAAATTATCCTCTGTGTTGTTAAAGTGTTACACTTAAAGCACTGAGCACTTATTAGCAATTTCTTTCCCCTTTTCTCCCTATGAGTCTTGGAATCCCATGGGAACAGGGACTCTGTCAAACTCCCATCAGTGTCAAAAGCCCTAGTGGTTTCTGACATAGATGAATCTAAGAAATCTTAGTTTATTGAAATAATAAATAAAAGTATTATATCCCTCTGCTAGGGCCGTCATAACAAAATACCACAGACTAGGTGGCTTAACAGAATTTTATTTCTCCCAGTTCTGGAAGGTGGGAAGTCCAAGATCAAGGGGTTAGCAGGTTTGGTTTCTTCTGAGGCATCTCTCCTTGGCTTGCAGGTGTTTATCTTCTAGCTGTGTCCTCATACAGCATTTCCTCTCTTTGTGTAGGCTCCAGTTGTCTCTTCCTTTTCTTATGAGGACACCAATTCTAGGGTCTTACCCTTATAATCTTATTAACTTTAATCACCTCCCTAAAGGGCCTATCTCCAAATATATTCACATTGGGGGTTAAGGATTTAACATATGAATTTGGGGAAGATACAATCCAGTTTATAGCAAATAGGAAGTGAGACAATACAATTATTATTTCAACCTAATTAGGAGAATGCTTCTCAAATCTAATCATTTGATATATTATTAAAATATTAATATTTTTATTCTGTTCTTTTTACTTTCAGATAAATGTATTTATATGTAAGTATAAATGAAAGGGAAGCTTAGATCCTTAAATAAAAATTATCCATACTAATGCCACAATGAAAACAAAATACTATTATTAAATTGCAGCCACAGAGTATTGTGCACAGAGTATTTGCATTTATGCTCTATTTTTGACAAGGTTAGCAAGGTTTTTTTTTTTTTTTTAATGTTTATTTATTTTTGAGAGAGAGAGAGACAGAGTGTGAGTGGTGGAGGGTTAGAGAGAGAGGAAGACACAGAATCTGAAGCAGGCTTCAGGCTCTGTACTGTCGGCGCAGAGCCCAATGCGGGGCTGGAATTCACAAACCGTGAGATCATGACCTGAGCTGAAGTCGGACGCTTAACCAACTGAGCCACCCAGGCACCCCAAGATTAGCAAGTTTTAGAGTCATGTAAAGAGTCACTTGCATCAAAGCAATACAGTTGAAAGAAGGAAAAAAAAGTGAAAATGAAATGTCATTCTTATTATGCAAGTCAGTACCATTTCTTCCACATCTTCCCAAGTTGGATGCATTTGAAACTTGGGTGCAGTCTGTGCTTGTTTCTAGGATGTGTGATGAGGAGCACTGGGAGTTGAGGCTGCTGAAGCTGGTTAGGGTTAGGAGGCAGGAGACGATGCTCTGACTGGTAGCTTGGGTTCTGTTTGGTGGCCTGTCTACATTATTTAACATTACATAGCTAGAAGCTACTCTTGGATTTTAAGTATCCTGAAAATTTTACCACAGGTAATCTTTTAGTACTAAGAGAATTTGTATACACACTTTATAAACCTTTTTAAATTTATAGTGCTAATTTGATTTTCATTCCATAATCATGTTCTCTTTCTGGTGGCTTCATACCCCAGGCAGTGCTTTAGAGTGATTTTGTGGTGATCTATGCTGAGGGGCCTCACATTTGGCATGCATCAAAATCACCTGGAAGTCTTGTTAAAACAGAGCTTGTTAGGGCCCCCATTCCCAGAGCTTCTGATTTAGTAGACACTGATGGGGCATGAGAATCTGTATTTCTAACAAATTCTCACTTGATGTTGATGGTGCTTGTGGGGGGGCCCATTTTGAGAACCATTGCTCAACGGTTCTTATAAAGTATTGCCTTGCCTCTTTGAAAGAGCTAGGTATAGAAAACAACCACATATTGCTATTCCAAGCTGGGAAATTAGAGGCTTATGTAAATGTAGTTTTTTGTTTTGTTTTGTATTTCCCAGAGCATTTTGGTTATCATTGGTATTTTGAATGCAGTTCTCATTGGGATCTTCATCCAATTATTGAAGACTGATTTAGTGAGTCTTTTTTTTTTTTTTTTTTTTTTTTTTTTTTTTTTTTTTTTTGGTTGGTTCCATGTCAGGTAGTTGGCATGCAGGAGTGTGCACAGGTAAGGTTGTAGGCTTTATACAGTTTATAGTGTTTACAGGAAGCTATGTGACTATTTTGGTCAATGTGTGATCTCAGAAGACCTGGAAATCCAGTTTTGTTTCAGTTTGCTGAACTCCAGCTTTGTGCCCTTGAACAAATCATGTAGCTTGCCTGGATCCAGGTCTCTCCTCTCAACAATGAGATTAGCAGCACATTCAGTGACTCAAATCTTTCTGGAAAAGTATGACACTAAAAGGATAAGGGAGAATACTATAACCTCATTTTTCTCTCACTATCTAGATATAACGGTATGAAGGGAAACAGTCACTATTAGTGAAACACAATGATAATTTGTGTGGCATGTGAGTAATTAGTTGATCAGAATCTTGTTTCATCAGTTACCTCTGCTTGGGAACTGATACAGTGGAAGGTATCTGAAGTAATTGCCAAACATCACACCAATCAGGAACTTCTACAGCAACCATCTGAATCTTGTAGCATGTCTACCATGAAGGTTTTCCCGTCTTTTTTATGAGGATTAACTCTATCTGTTGGCAGCTCTGCCATATCTGAGCACACATATGCTGAGATAAATCAACACCCTATCTCTAGGCAAAGGCAGAATAGCTATTTAAGAGACATTTGACAGTTACAAAAAAAAAAAATCTTTGGTACCCAGATAAATCTAGTGAGTAGTATGTGCCAGTTCACTCATTTGGAATGGCATTTTTCTCCTAAGAAGTAGACAGAATATTGGCTTCGGAGCTGTAGAGATTTGGGCTTGGATACTGACTAAGCTACTTATGACGTTAGTGACATCAGACAAGTCACTTCAACTCCTTGAAGCACAGTTTTGTCATCCATAAAATGAGACTAATATAACTTATAGGATGTTATGACAACTGAACATAATAACACATGTAAAACATTGAGCAACATATGTGACATATGGTAGATGTTAAATTTTATTTAAAAATAACCTGCAACCAGACAACTGTTTCAACTGGATTACAGATAATCACCTTGGACCTAGAAAGGATCATAGTATAAGGACATGGATTGCTGTCAACTGCTTATCCTCTGCTACTGCTTGGATAACCTGAGGCAGACGGCAGAATATATGCTTAGGGAAACATTTTTGTGTTCTCCTGAAAGCAGAGTGTGAGACAAGAGCTTGGCTGCCCTAAGAAGTAGGAATTAAGGAGTGGAGAGAATGAGACATGGAGGAAAGATAGGCTAAAATTATCAATATCCTGGTGTGTTTTTGAGGTTGCCACTGTGGATATTGGGCACTGATTCCCCAGGATCTCCTAAGAATTGTGGAGAACCCCTCCCACAACAGACCAGCTGCGAGAAAAGGTACCGGGGACATAGGGTAAGGCTGGTCTTGGGAGCTTTAACCCACACTTCTGGGTAGAATTTACATATGAATTGAGGGAGTTCCCATAGCCTTGGAGAAGATGCCTAATAGAAAGTGGAAAGATTCTCAAAGCATCCTTTACAGTGTTCTTCCTGTAAAGCTGTAGAAAGATGTAGATGAGCCTGAACTCTAGCTGACGTCAGATGTTGGCTGAAGGACTGATGTGGGGGAAGCAGAGACATCTACTACATGAAATTAAGGTAGTTTTGTTTAGAATTATATAGGGTCAGCATTTTTCACAATTCTATGGCTACAATAGGTCTACCCTCTTTTCTGTCCAAAATTTCCCAAAGTCACGTTCAAATCGATGAGTATTGCCTTATTTGAAGCATAAACTAAAAGAGAAGTGTATACGTGACTTCATACATTTTATTTTTTTTAAAAAAATTTGTTTTCAACGTTTTTATTTGTTTTTGGGACAGAGAGAGACAGAGCATGAACGGGGGAGGGGCAGAGAGAGAGGGAGACACAGAATCGGAAACAGGCTCCAGGCTCCGAGCCATCAGCCCAGAGCCTGACGCGGGGCTCGAACTCACGGACCGCGAGATCGTGACCTGGCTGAAGCCGGACGCTTAACCGACTGTGCCACCCAGGCGCCCCTATACATTTTAAAGTACGGGCATAATGTCCTAGGCATAATGACCATGCTAATAGATGTTTGTTTTTGGATAATGTAGTCCTTAGACTACCTATAACAGAATTACCAGTAAGTCTTTCTACATTAAAATCTCTCAGAACAAGATATCTTCTTTAATAAGCTCTGTATTGGGAGTCTGGGAATCATTATGCTATATTCTTTTGAGCTTTGGGTTCTCTGGTTTCTTTTACATTCATTGCCTTACAATTTTCTTGTTAATCCCTTGCATGGAAGTAGAATATAATTTGAGTTCTTTTTCTTCCCTTTTTTGGGGAAGGTATGGGGAAATCATTCCGGGACAACATGTTTTGGTTATATTGTGTGCAGAGTGTGGATGAGAATTTTTTCATCTGCCACTTCTACGTCATTAAACATGCCCACCTCAGTGTAGCCCCTGCATACCTTAGAATCATCCCATCTCCCAGGTACAAGAGGGACAGTAAAGTTGACTATATCATTAGAGGAAACAGGGGCTCATAACACTTGAATGTTTTATTTCAGTGCAGGTGCCAAAGCATAGCTCGAGCTGAGATTAGAGCCTTGTACAATGCCCTAATATTGTTAGAGCAGCAGCTGCCTGTCTGGAAAACTGGCAAGGTAAATGGCTCATAGGTTTGCTGTTTCATCTTTAAAAGGAGATAACAACCAAACACATTTTTCAGGACACTCTTTTCTCAGACAAGTATAGTTTTCCTTTCAGACATTTTATAAAACTACTAAATCTTATTGAGCATATAGACAGTGATATCTGGACACAATGAACTGATTTAAGAATAAAGAAAATACTTCAGCGCAGGATTTACTTTCTTGTCAGCTTGTGTCACCAGCTAGTTTCATGTAGGATTTCTAAAAAAAAAAAAAATTCTCTAGCTGGAAATGTGCCATTCAGTGCAGGATGGGCAAAAGTATGAACTGTGACTTCCAAATTCTCTTTTATTAAGTGCCCTCAGAATGTCCTTCTATCACTCCAGGTTCTCAGGACTCAAACAAGTTTGCTAATAAGATCAGAGTGAAAACTTTATTAAATACTGGTTCATTGCAGATTTTATGGTTTTATTATACAGTTTGATGGTACTATCTTAAGACTGCATTGAATAGCTCCCTGAATTCCATGCTTTTGATAGGTTCTCTTTCCAAAAGGGCATCACTATAATGGCAATGTAATGGCAACAGGAGAACTTAATGATTTCAGAACATTATATTTTATAACCATTACCTGTAATAGATAAGACAGGGAATGTTTAGAATTTATTATGTCATAAATGGGTAATCAAATATTTGGGTGGTGGAATATATTGGATAAGTGAGATGAAAGCTATTGGAGCTGAAATTCCTTGGTATTTTTGGGGGTGTACATGTGGCTAGGTGAGGGAGTATGGGATGTGCTTGTGGGTGCGTGAGGGGGTATAAATGACAGCATAGCATTACTTTTTGAGTTCATATACGTGATAACTATAGTTTTTCTACATTTCCTTTCACGGTCAGACTATGAGCAACTACTTCCCTCTGCCTTAATTTCTTTATTGATAAAACAAAGATAATAATAAGAGTTACCTTTTAATAGGATGAAGGCATACACATACACACATACATTTACACACATTATGTATATACATCCTGCCTGACATCTCACTGTTACAGAGTCTACATAATCATTTAGAGGTAATTTGGTAAAATTTCACACACAATGCTAACGATATTGGCCATTTTACTAGTCCTTGGAAAATTTGATTACAGGGGATATTGCTAAATAAACAATTGGAACTGCATCAAACTAAAAAGGTTTTGCACAGTGAAGGAAAATCCCAACAAAATGAAAAGGCAACCTACTGAACGGGAGAAGATATTTGCAAATGATGGAACCTATAAGGGGTTAATATCCAAAATATATAAAGAACTCATACAATTCAACAACAAAAATACCCTCAAATAATCCAATTAAAAATGGGTAGATAACCTGAATAGATGTTTTTCCAAAGACCTACACATGGTCAACAGACACATGAAAAGATACTCACCACTAATCACCGGGGAAAGGCAATTAAAACCATAATGAGATATCACTTCACATCAGTGAGAATGGCTAGTATCAAAAAGACAAAGATAACAAGCATCGATGAGACTGTGGAGAAAAAGGAAGGAACTCTTGTGCATTATTGGTGGAAAATTAAATTGGTACAGCAATTATGGAAAATACTGTGGAATTTCCTCAAAAAATTAATAATAGAAATGCCAAGCAGAAACAGACTCATAAATACGAAGAACAAGCTGTTAGTTACCAGAGGGGAGGAGGTGGGGAAATGAGCAAAATGGGTGAGGAAGAGTGGAAGATACAGTCTTCCAGTTATGGGATGAATGAGTCCTGGACATGAAGGGTACAGAATAGGAAATGTAGTCAATGTTACTGTAATGGCGTTGACTGGTGACAGAATGTAGCTACAGTTGTGGTGAGCATTGCATAATATATAGACTTTGTCAAATCATTGTACACCTGAAACTAATGTAACATTGTATGTCAACTATGCTTCAATTAAAAAAATCGTATGCTATATAAACTAGTAATTCCATTTCTGGGTATTTACCCAAAGAAAATGAAAGACACTAATTCAAAATGATATATGCACCTTTATATTTATTTAGCATTATTTACAATAGCGAAGATATGGAAACAACCCAAGTGAATGAATAAAGATATGGTATATATACACAATGAACAATTACCCATAAAAAGAAATGAAATCTTGCTATTCGTGACAACATGGATGGACCTAGAGGGTATTATGCTAAGTGAAATAAATCAGACAGAGAAAGACAAATACCATATAATTTCACTTACATGTAGAATCTAAAAATAAATTAAAAAAAGAAAGAAAACAGAAAAAAATAAATACAGAGAACAAACTGGTGGTTGCCAGAGGGGAAGGGATGGGAGGTGAATTATACAATTAAGAGGTGCAAATTTCCATTTATGGAATAAATAAATCATGGAGATTAAAAATACAGCATAAAGAATAATCAATAAGATTATAGTAATATTGTACAGTGACAATAACTACTTCATTATGGTGAGCATGTCATAATGTACATAAATATGAAATCACTATGTTGTATACCTGAAATTAACATAATATTGTATTTCAACAGTACTACAATTAAAATTTTCAAAAAGGGGGATATTGATATATAGAGGCTAAACACAACAAGAATTACAATATCATTAAAAATAAAAAATATATAGCTTATAGCTGATACATACATAGTGCTTACTATGGGCCAAACACTATAAATGTTTCACATATAAATTGATTTATTCATCACAGACCCATTATGAAGTAGTTTTATTATCATCTTTATTTTATAGATGAGGAAACTAAGGCAGCAAGAAATGATTGCTCCCAGTGGCAGTAAGAAGAGGCAGAAAAAATATAATTATTTTGTATATTAACTTAAAAAGCAGAAATTTGTAGTTATTTATTTTAGGTTCAAGGAACCTGTCAGTAATCTCTTCAGGCAACATACTATGGCAGCCAAGTAAAATTATGTGGGGTTCATAGAGACAACCCTGAAATACATTAAAGAAAAGAAGTCATTTGCTATGCTCTTTAAGACAAAGAAGTATCTAATCTATTTTAAAATTATTTTCCCCTAAAATAAAATTTTCAAGTTTTGGAAACTAAAAAAAAAAAATTTTTATGGCTCAGAATATAAAGAAAACATCTCTCCTTAATTTTGCCCAAAGTATAAAATGATATTTGTTATAACTTTCATAGGTTAAAAAAAAAAAAGTAAAGACAGGGGCGCCTGGGTGGCGCAGTCGGTTGAGCGTCTGACTTCAGCCAGGTCACGATCTCGCGGTCCGTGAGTTCGAGCCCCGCGTCAGGCTCTGGGCTGATGGCTCGGAGCCTGGAGCCTGTTTCCGATTCTGTGTCTCCCTCTCTCTCTACCCCTCCCCCGTTCATGCTCTGTCTCTCTCTGTCCCAAAAATAAATAAAAAAAAAAAAAAAAAAAAAAAAAAGTAAAGACAAAGAACAGCAACCACCACCCTACCCCACCCCCCCACACACGATATATTGAAATTTAAAGAGATAATCCGGAAATCCTATTTCTAATTAAAAAAATTCTTTTTTTGTCTATTTTTGAGAGAGAGAGACAGAGAGACAAAGTGCTAGCAAGAGAGGGGCAGGGAGAGAAGTAGACACAGAATCCTAAGCAGGCTCCAGGCTCTGAGCTGTCAGCACAGAGCCTGACGCGGGGCTCAAATTCACAAACCTTGAGATCATGACCTGAGCCAATGTCAGATGCATAACCAACTGAGCCACCCAGGCACCCCAAGGGACACCCTGCTTCTAAAACAGGGGTTGTAAGCCCAGTAAAATTTCCTCTTTGTTTTTCAGCCTACTGTACTATGTTAGAACCCTGTTGCTCTGCATCTAGAATACATACAACCATCCAAACCTGTTTCTGTTCATAATGCCATAAGATAATTCATATGTTTATCTAGATTAATATTCACTTTCTTCAAGTGGATGAATAGAAATTTCATAATTTGGAATTAATCTGATCTACTGATGCTGAACATAGAGGAGACACAAGGATAGGCCAAGGATGGTTTTTAAAGCAAAGACCATTTATGCTTCTGAAATGAGGCTTAACACTGAGTTCTCTCAGACTTCTTGATTGTACTCTGACCCTATTAAAAAATGGAAACTTTGATCTCATTGAAATTTAAAAATTTCTGTTTAACAAAAGCCACCATAGAGAAGTATACGGAAGGGTATCAGGAGAGGGTATATGCAATATCAAAATAAGGTATGAGATGTATAGTTATCAAGAATGTTTAAGGAACATTTTTAGCAGTAAGTTATTAGAGTGAAGAGAAAACTTAGAAAATCAACAGTAATTCAGAACCTTGGAAATCAGGAAGACCAGGAAGCATTTGAAGAGATAGATGTTTATTCTTATTATTCATCAGGAAAATACAAGTTAAAGAACACTTTGCATTCTCTAGAATGGCACAAATTAGAAAGTCACATGATATCTAAGCCCACTGGGGATATGGCAAAATGGGAGCCTAAATGCATGATGGTTGGAGGTATAAATATTGTGGTGAAATTTGATTTAGCTAATGATATTAATTTGCCTGTGATCCAGCATTCTCATTTCAGGGTATATTCTTTCAAAAATGTATACATGTGGTGAGATGTTCATATCCACACTGGAGTGATAGCAAGAAAAGGAGGGGATGCATTGACTATCACCACATAAAAATAGGGGGAAAAATAGAATGGTATTAGAAGCACAACACAGTTTAAATAAACACTCACCTGCACTACTACAATATGGTTTCAAGCATATAACAGTATGCAAAAACATGCTTGAAAGATAGATATATGTAATATAGCATATGTAATATAGAGGAACCTATATTACCTACGCTAAAAAGTGCTTTTTTTAAGCATTTATTTATATGAGAGATAGAGAGAGAGAGAGAGAGAGAGAGAGAGAGAGAGAAACACAGGTGCATACGAGTGGGGGAGGAGAAGAGAGAGAGAGGGAGACAGAATCCCAAGCAGGCCCTGCGTTGTCAGCACAGAGCCTGACATGGGGTTCAAATTCATGAACGGTGAGATCATGACTTGTGCTGAAATGAAGAATCAGAAGCTCAACCGACCGAGCCACCCAGGCGCCCTATCAATATGTGTTTTAACGGGGAAGTAGAAACATTAATGAAGGCTACAAGGATCAGGCAATATACAATTTATCTTAACAGAATACTAAAAAGTGCTTTTGTGAGAGTAGTGGCTTGAAAGGGAACAAAAAATTATTTAATAAAAGAAAAGCACATGATCATTATCCAGCTCAATTATTGGATGAGAATGATGAACTCAATTCTGTACATGAGTTTCAAAACAGTAAACAAACAAACAAAACCCCTCTACAGTATAATATTCTCTGTTCATGCAATTTTTCTGTGGATAGGCATGGTGGGCTAAAATTGGGGTGGGTTTTGGAAATAAAAGGAGGAATTCCTGTGGTCTGTAAAAGCCTAGTCCAAAGGTTGTTGGTGCTATTCATAAGTGGCTTTCAGGCCTCAGGGTGTTACTGGCTTCAAAAAAAAAAAAAAAATTAAAATATTCCAAAATACTAAACTAAGATTGGTCTGTTTAAACCTTCTATTACTGTGGTGGCTCCAGCTGCCATGATTTCTGATGAGTAACCACCATCACATGGTACAATGCAGAATAATATACTTTTGAATAATATACTTATTTGAATAATATACTTAACCTGAGGAAGAGGTGGGGATAGTATTGGCCACCAAATGTATTAGAGGTTGATTATAGTCACAGGTTACCAGATGTGTAATTAAATACAGGAAGTTTGTTTGTTTTTAAAGGGTAAAATGTTGCCACCTAGTTTATTTTCTACTAAGTTTGCTCTTGATCATGGCATTTGCAGTTCTAATTTGGAAATGGGTAAACTTAGCAAGTAAAGTAAGCTTAATAAGCATATCTTATAAAGAGAAAAAATGTATTTCTAAAGCACCCCATGAGAAAATTCAAACAGCAATTATATTAATATATTCATTAAGATATTAATATATTAAATATTAATATATTAGAACTTATATTTTTAAATGAAAGTTGTTTTTATTTTCATGAAGCCAAATCTAATTTATTATTGAGGAGAAATGGAAGAGAAATGTATAGATCATGTTGAAACTTTACATGTTTGGTAATTGTGAAAAGATTCTACATAGGTAGGTATACACGAGAAAACTTTTTTTAAAGAAATGCAGTTGCGAAAAAGCTAACATTGAATTACTTAAAAAGACAACATTTATGACACTGTAATATATCAGACTAGTTATGAACTGATGTATAGAATCTTCAGTAAATCAACACTGATGGGAGTTGACAATGAATACAATCAATGACTGAAAATAGGTTATATGAAACTCTTTAGAACAAGTGAATATTATCCACCAAAGGAAGAGAAGCACTGGATATAATCCAAGATGAAATGATTATACTTTCAGAACTAATATTAACCTAAGTTCAAAGATGACTGATGATCCATAATACTGCTTACCATGCAATAGGGCCAACACTTGATTCCTGGACTGTCAGTCTCCCTTACTCGGTGGTCAAGAATCTTTCAAGATCTTTCAAGCTGTGTATTTTATTTTATTGAATAAAAGAATGAATGTACAAATAAAAGTATGAATGTGTGAATATATAGGTGAAATGATGAAAACAAGAAGGAAAGATTTAGAATCATCTTAAGTTGAGAAGACATGATTTACCTAACATAAATTGAAGAATTTAGGCTGCATTGGTATTTGGACATAATTTCACACTAAAATTTTAGCTACCACTACATATAAAGTTCAGAATCTTACTGTAAATATGAAACTTAGAACCAACACATTTCCTAAGATAGAAGTAACAAAATAAAGGAAAACTGTAATAAAAGCTGAGAGCCTTGCAGTAGTGTTCTCATAATTTGTAGTCACTGCCAGAAATAAGCTGTGTGAGGTGAGGGTGAGTGTCAGAAGGGGCTGTAGCTAATTTTTTTTTAAATAATGGTACTGGAAGCATTTATGACATCTATAAAGGTGTTTTATTTTTGACCAGTGACAGAGGTCAAGGTACAGAACAGATTTGGCTATGCTATCCTATTTTGGCTAAACATCAAATGGGAGACCTAGTCTCTTATCATTTATGTAATGCAGCAAAGAATATCAATTTGATCTAATTTGCTCCTTCAGATTGAATATTATGAAAAAATGCTGTTGATAAAATGCTTATGATCCTTAATTTGTATTTCAAATAAATAGGCCATGACAAACATTCTATATTTAATCTTGCACTCTGGAATGTACATCTAAGAAGATATCCAGGGTAAAGATTTTTTAAAGTATTTTTCTGTGATTTGCAACATAGTACATAATTATGAGATTTACTTATAAAAGTTATTCCTTATCTTGTTTTACCAAGTGTTTAAATTCTCTTGCAAAGTGTATGTAATAAAAGATAAAACAAAATTTTAGATTAGAATAAGATGGAGATGGAAAAATAATAAAGCCATGTAAATGCAGACCATTTTGTGTACTTGCTGAAGATAGATTTTAGAATGACTGTCAGAATGACTATGTTTAGTTGCCACAGCAAAAGAAAATATATAAGGTTTTTGTTCATTGGATTAAAAGCATTTAAAAGTAAGGTTAATCTTTAATTGCACAGCTTTGCTTAATATTGAAATCTGATAGGAAATTCCCTCATGACCTCCAAAATGGGACATCATAGTTAATGATATCTCTAAACTTATAGTAAATATCACTGAGTCTGTGTGCACATGTATTCTAAGTCCATCTATACATTACATATATAGATACATATGTAAAATGTAATATATATATATATGTAAAATGCTATAATGGAAATTCTATTGGAGGGACTTGTAAAATTAATTAGTACAGATAGATAGATACTCTGGCCTCTGATAACCTGACTTCTTAATCCAAGGAAATAATTCAGACTCTTTTTACAGGGATTCTTACCCCAAGAGGTGTATTATCATGGGGATTCCTAGTTATGGAATGCAGGGATTTTGTGAACCACCCAAAACTCTATTTAAATAACCACATGCACCTTTTGTACATTTGGTCTACTGCCAGTATCACATAGCATTCTCAAAATCAACTATACCCTCAAAATTTAGAGAACAATTGCATATGATGTGTTTTTTTGAATTATTGTAGCATTCTTTTTGTATAAGTGTGTATGGTTATGCCCTTCAATGATTTGTTATTTGTTCATTTTGTTGTTAGTATTTAAGTGATTCACTATTGATATCAACAATGTCAGAAATGAGGACTCCTCTAGTTTGTGGTATTTAGGATATTTCATTTAAAATGACTGTTTTAGATAATATATATGATCTTCCCCTAGAATCTTTCCTTATAGAGTTTAGCATATGTTTAGAAACTTTTAATTATCAAGATGATACATTTGTTACAATAAAAGCCACCGATGAATTGTTTATGAACCAGTATTTGGATAAGAGTTTTAGTTTTTTAATATTCATATTGTCTCAGTGAATGAAACCCACTGAATCCATCACTTTATGTAAAACCTAGGTCTCTACCTATGTAAATCAGCAATACCAAATAATTCTTAGGGCATTAACTATTTTTTTCTCAGCTCAGAGTTTACACCTGCTACTTTGGGGGTTCTGGGATCTTAATCCACATACAATCCTGGAGGGAATGTGGGATGACAGCAGTGGAGGATGAGGACAATTGCTATCAGGTGAGGTCACTGCAAATCATCAGGGTAGGCAGAACTTCTGTCACTAGACAGCCAAAACACTTTTCCTGCTCTTAAAGAGACTTTTTGTGATTTGTGGGTTAAAGTCCTTATATTCATCATAATTCATCCAAATGCCCCATTCCACTTTTGTGAGTCCTAGTCAATCCCTTAAATTTTGTGAGATCTGGCAGGGCTGATAAATCCATTTATGTTACAGTTTAAGCAACCTGTAAGAGAAGTTTCTGCTCTGCTTTTCAGTTTCAGCAGCTCGACCTGTATCTTCAAGAGCTATGATGAGATTCTTTTAGGATAAACATGGGAACTTGCTTTCTTTCTTATTACTTAAGCTAAGAATTTAAAACTTTGAACTTACCTTTTTTTTAATTAAAAATCTCCAATGCTATCAGAATAGCCACCCCTCTCCACATTTTGTATTACTCAGCCTCATCATAACAATATGTCCCAGCAGCCAGCTGGTCTGCAAGAGGTGGCCTTCTTTTTTTAACTTTTAATTTATTTTTCAGGCTTATTTATTTATCTTGAGAGAGGTAGAGAGAGCACAAGCATGGAAGGGACAGAGAGGGGGCAGGGTGTGGGGGAGAAGAGAGAATCCCAAACAAGCTGTCAGCACAGAGCCTGATACTCAAACTCGCAAACTGCGAGATCATGACCTGAGCCCAAATCAAGAGTTGGATGCTTAACCGACTGAGCCATCCAGGCGCCCCTAGAGATGGCCTTCAATGAGCATTCTATTCCAGGGATTTACAGAATAATAATTTATGCAACTATTTAGGCACACATCTGTGGATAGTGCCCCATTTCCCGAATTTCAAAACAACCAAGTCAAATAAACCAATTCTGTGAGTCATTTTCCTGCAACTTCTCCAGTTATCTAATACTCTCTCAGGCAAAGTTCTAGGTATTTTAAACAGAGAGGGATTTAATTCAGGTAATTTGGTGGCCAAATATCACCAGAAGTGTTCAGTTAAAGGACAGTTAAAAAAGAATCACTAGGGGCGCCTGGGTGGCGCAGTCGGTTAAGCGTCCGACTTCAGCCAGGTCACGATCTCGCGGTCCGTGAGTTCGAGCCCCGCGTCGGGCTCTGGGCTGATGGCTCGGAGCCTGGAGCCTGTTTCCGATTCTGTGTCTCCCTCTCTCTCTGCCCCTCCCCCGTTCATGCTCTGTCTCTCTCTGTCCCAAAAATAAATAAAAAAGTTGAAAAAAAAAATTAAAAAAAAAAAAAAAAAAAAAAGAATCACTAAACCTTGATTTAAAGGCTAAATTATTTTAGCTGCAATCCAGAAGTTGCAATCCAGCTGCTGCTGTTAGCAACGTTGCTACCTGCACAATTACCTTTTGTTCATGACACTGGTAACTAGATACCAGAACAGGAAGCTTTACAAACGCTCATGCATTTTAGAACCTGTTTAAGAACTGTAGAGAGATGACTTCTATTTCCGTTCCTGCCTTTCAAATCTTGCATACATCTCAATGGCAAACACTAAATTGTACCCAGCACTTTAGCCACTAAAGGGTATAAGAAAAGACCTTTTAGGCCTTGCAGCACAGGGTGGGTGGCACATGGGAGGGTTTTGTTTTCCTCAGCCTTTTTGGTATACTTTACATAGTTTAGTTTTTTCTTTCTTTCTATTTTTCTTTTTCTTTTTTTAATGTTTATTTATTTTTGAGAGAGAGAGAGAGAAAGCAAGTGTGAGCAGGGGAGGGGCAGAGAGAAAGAGAGGATCCAAAGTAGGCTCCAAGCTGTGAGCACAGCTGGATGTGGGGCTTGAACTCACCACTGGGAGACCATGACTTGAGTCTAAATCAAGAGTAGGCCACTTAAAGGGCTGAGCCACCCAGACACCCCAATTTTTTTCTTAGAGAACTTCTCTTGCTTTCCATATAATGATATTTTTTCCCTTTTTTTTCTTTTCTCCTCATGCATTGCCTTCTGTCTTTAAGGACCCTTTTCTGAATGAAGAAAAATGGTAACAGATGGATAGGTCCATTATCTCTGATATGAAAGCCCAGAAGACTTCTCTGAATAGGTGCCATTTAAATGGAAACTAGAATTCTCTGTGTGTGTGTGTGCATGTGGAAGTTTAGAAAGGTGGGGTAGTTTTTAGGCATAACACCAACTTTTTTTGTTGTTTTTCCTTCTTTTCTCTCTTCTTTCTCTTCTGTGGCCCCCGTGGAGACCATATGCTGAAGGTAACAGCATCACAAGAGGAAATTCCTTGGCATCCTTGTGTAAGTTCGTCAGAGGAGGCCACACAAAAGAAAGCAACCCTATTATGAAGAACTGTACTGATTGTTGTATGAAAATCAAATAATTTTCACATTGTTTTAAGCCACAAAACAAAAGAGAACATTTGGCCTGCAGGTTCCATGAAGATTTGGGGTTTATCAGAAAGTAGTGCTAGATGGAGAGAAGAAAAATGCGGGCATGTCCTAGAAAGGAATTATCAGGATGGACAATGAATTTTAGGTTGAATAAGAACAGATGGCATTGAGGGGCACCTGGGTGGCTCAGTTGTTAAGCGTCCCACTCTTGACATCAGCTCAGGGCATGGTTTCACAGTTCATGAGTTTGAGCCCGGCATCGGGTTCTGCGCTGATAGCATGGAGCCTGCGTGAGATTCTCCCTCTCTCCCTCTCTCTCTGCCCCTCCTCCACTGTCTCTCTCTCTCTCTCTCTCAAAATAAATAAACTTAAAAAAAGAACAGAAGGAATTGATGGGTGGTTAGAAAGTGCTAGTTTCCATATATTTACAACATTGACAAGTACAAAGATTGTGAAGCTATTTGAACAGGGGAGAAAAGTATGGAATGTTATTGTATTTATTTACTTATTTTTAATTTTTTTAACGTTTATTCATTTTTGAGCGATGGAGAGGGACAGAGTGCAAGCAGGGGTGGGGCAGGGAAAGGGAGACACAGAATCCGAAGCAGGCTCCAGGCTCTGAGCTGTCAGCACAGAGCAAGAGGTGGGGCTCGAAATGCGAGATCATGACTTGAGCAAAAGGCTTAACCTGACTGAGCCACCCAGGCGCCCCTGGAATGCTATTTTAAGGTGTATTTTTGATAACAAGAATTGATGGGATGTTCGTTTCCTTGTGATCTCAAGATGGACGGTGTGATCATAGAAGTGAAAGACTGAGGAGATAAAAGGTCAATAAACTGAGAGGCCAAAGGTGTGTGGAGCACCGTTTGAAAGACATTTAATTTACCCATTGCAATATTTTAAATATTCTAGTTTTGTTAATAGATGAGGCCAAAACTGCAGAAGACTGGAACTGCAGTACTGGAATTCTCTGGACCCTTTTCTCTTTACACTTTACGGAATTCTCTTTGGTGAGACAAAGACAGTGTTGCATATAAAAACATGGCTTATTGGTGTCAGACTGTTCGCCTTCTGTTTCTGGTTTAATCACTCACTTGTTAGGGGGCTTGGCAGCTGGCTCACTCTTAAAAACTAATTTTTTTTTTCCCGGTGAAAAAGAAAATCTGAAGATTAAATAAAGTCAATGATTTTGAATGTCTTGGCTATTAAATTATTGTCATTATTGTGAAATATGGCTTGTAATTTTGCTTGATGACCTGGCATTAAAATTCACTACAAAGGGGCGCCTGGCTGGCTCAGTTAGGTTAAGTGTCTGGTTTTGGCTCAAGTTATGATCTCATGGCTGCGTGGGTTCAGGCCCTGCATCCGGCTCTGTGCTGGCAGCATAAAGCTTGCTTAGGATTCTTTCTTCTCTCTCTTCTCTGTCTGCACCTCCCCCACTTGTGCTATTTCTGTCTCTCAAAATAAACAAACTTAAAAAAAAATACTCACTACTAAATTTACTGTAGGGACATTGGCGAGGACAATATCCAAGATATCATTTCTTGTTACCCACATAACTCCTTATTTTACACACACAAAAAAACCCAAAACAAAAACAGAAAAAGCCTTCCAGATTGATATGCCAGGAGAAATTTGCCTCCATGGAGAAGCTGTTTGTGTATTTTCAAATTCCCCACAACTCATGTAATGGAAGATTAATCCCTTTTAGCTTAGGTGCCTAGGTATTTAGAGTCAAAAGTAAGGCTTAACTTTAATACAGGGAAGAGTTCTGTGAATACCATAACCATACCCTCTTCCCTGCACTAATTATAACATTTTAATTTACATTTAACATTTGTTCATTTTTTTATTTTACAAGTCACCTCAGTCCCTTTACGTGTGTATGTGTGTGTCAGGGTAAATTCCTCAATATCCTCAATTCTGAAACCACAAGCTGTTGAAGAAAAACAGAGGTCTAGAAGAAGATTTCTACTGCTATAGAGAGGTGTTTTTGTTTTTGTTTTCCTTCTAATAGTGAAGGGTTTCCCATTTTGGAACTAGGATGAAGCAATTCTTTTGTGAAGTATGGCTTGAGCCTGTGTTCCAATATACCCTTTTCTACAAGGCTTATTTTGATATAAAAGTTTAGTTGTGCATCATCTATTGGCTTTACATTGCAACTGCTAGAGTCTAAGGAGAGCTTTAGAACTCTTTCCTCAGTTACATTTATGTGGTTAGGTTAGTGGTAAAGTGAAATCAAAAAGGTGAGGTATTATTACCTACTATACCATTGAATCAAACAGATACCATTTTAATGATGTCCTATTTCCATACCTGCCAAATGAAGCTTGCTGCACTGTGGCTGAGACACCACGTTAAGTAGGACAACTCTGAGCCTCTTTGAGAAATTGCTCAGAGTTTAAATGTTTCTTATTTTTCATACCGGCAAATGATTTCATCTTTGACCTGTAATTTGACATTCTAAGCATAGGATGTTCTGTGTTTTAGTATCAAGTGTGATTAAGCCAATTGGATTTCTTCCAATCTCCTACTTATGTTGACACAGGGAAGGCTGAAGATACATCATTGAATTTCAACCCTACATAACTTTCAACGAAGGCAAATACACAAGAAACAAATGAGGAAAGTGCAGTTGCTATTAGTACTGACAATAGCTCTGCTAAGTCTGGAACATGATAAACCACATAGCATGCTCATAAACAGCTCTTTTCTGGATAGATTTATATTTAATTTTAGGAGATACTTGTTGTGTAACTACTGTGTGGAAAATGCTAGGTTCTTAAAAGACAGGGAATGAAAACAAAATTGCTCAGGCTTTAAGGAGTAGCTCTTGATTGCAGGGTATGGACCAAGTTCAGAGAAAAAAAAAATGTGTTCCTTATAATGTGTACCCAATGAAACAGCTTTTTGGAAATTTATAAGTAACAGAAAACTACAGGTATATAACACTTGGCACTAAGTTAACTTTAGAAAATAAGAGGTCTAGGGCTGAGGAAGCCTATGTCAGGTCCAAATTCCCAACTCATTTGCTTGATATTTGAGTTCTCCAAAGCTTGCCCCTATTTTATATTATTCAATCTGATTTTCCACTGTGCTTACACAGCTTCTGCTTTATTTAGGCTGATATCATTTGATTTACTTTCTAAAAATGTGTTGAAATCAAAGAATTAAATAAATCCTGAGGTATTCCATGTTCATTGATAGGAAGACTCAATATCAAGATTCCAATTCTTCCCAACTCAATCTACAATTTATTGCAAGCCCAATAAAAATCCTAGCAAGTTATTTTTTTTAGATATTGACAAACTGATTCTAAAGTTTAAACGGAGAGGTAGAGAATCCAGAATAGCCAACTTGGTGTTGAAAGAGAACAAAGTTGGAGGACTACTCTTTAACTTCAAGACATACTATAAAGGTACCGTAATTAAGGCAGCCTGGTGTTAGCAAAGGAATACACAAATAGATCAATGAAACAGAATAGAGAGTCCAGAAACAGACCTCCATAAATATAGTCATCTGATCTTTGACAAAGGAGCAAAAGCAATACAATGGAGAAATAAAATCTTTTTAGCAAAAGATTCTGGAATCATTAGACATCCATATTAAGAAAAAAAAAAGGAATGTAGACATAGATATTACAACTTTCATAAAAATTAACTCAAAATTACAGACCTAAATGAAAAGGCAAAATTATAAAACTAGAAGATGACATAGGAGAAAGCCTAGTTGACTGTGTTTGGTGATGACTTTTGAGATACAACACCAAAGACAAGATCCAGGAAGAAGAATTGATAAGCTGGACTTCATTAAAATCAAACATTTCTGGTGTGTGAAATATATTGTCGAGGGAATGAAAAGACTCATTGCTGACTGGGGGAAAATATTTACAAAAGACACATTTTTTGAAAGGCTATTACTCAAAATATACAAGAAGCTCTTTAAACTCAACAATAAGAAAATAACTCAATAAACAATTAGGCAAAAACTTTAACAAACACTTCAATGAAAAAGATGTACTGATACTATATAAGCATACGAAAAGATGCTGCACATCATACATCTATCACCCGAGAAATGCAAATTAAAACAACAGTGTAATACCACTACAATCCTATCCGAATGGCCAAAAACCAGAACAGTGAAAACACCAAATGCCAGCAAAGATGTGGAAAAGGAACTCTCTTCATCGCTGGTGGAAATGCAAATGGCATAGCCAGCTTGGAAAGATACTTTGGCAGTTTCTTACAAAACTAAATATACTCTTTCAATATGATCCAGCAGTAGTGCTTCTTGGTATTTACTCAAAGGAGTTGAAAATTTATGTCCACACAGAAACCTGTACAAGGATGTTTATAGCAACTTATTCATCATGGCCAAAACTTGGAAGCAACCAAGATAACCTCAGTAAGTGAATGGGTAAATAAACTGTGATATATCCAGTCAATTCATATAGTCCAAGAGTGTGATTTAGCACTAAAAAGAAGAGCTATCGAATTGTAGAAAAAAACATGGAGGGACGTTAAATATCTATCACTAAGTGAAAGAAGCAAACTAGAAAGGCCACAAACTACATGATTCTATTTGACATTCTGGAAAAAGCCAAACTACGGAGAAGGTAAAAAGATTAGTGGTTTCCAGGGACAAGGGTGGAAGAAGGGATACATAGGCAAAGCACAGAGGATTTTCAGGGTGGTAAAATTATTCTGTATGATACTATCATAGTGGATACATGTCACTATACATTTATAAAAGGCCATAGAATACACAACACCAAGACTTAACCTAGTAAACTATGGAATTCGGGTGATGACATACCAATATAGGTTGTTCAATTGTAGCACATGTACAAACTCTAGTACAGGGCATTGATAGTGCTGGAGGCTGGGAGTGTGTGGGGCACTCTCTGTATTTTATGTTAGATTTTGCTGTGGACCTAAAGCCATTCTAGAAAAATAATGTCTGTTTAAAAAGAAAAAGATACAATAGCAAAATAAGCAAAGTAATAAAAGCAGATGATAAATATATAAGAAGAAATTCATGAACTGGGAAACATTCAATTGAGAAAACTAAGAAAGCCAAAAATTGGTTCTGTATGAAACCTAATTAACCCATTATAGCAGAAATACAAAATATCAGTGTAAGTAATGCTGAAGAAGAGTTATACTGACTGACAGTCATTGCAAATAGAAGGCAAGACTGTTAAAAGTGAGCTTACGTGAATAAATTAAAAAATTTAGATGAAATGGACAATTCCTAGAGAAGTACAACTTAGCAGAATTATCATAATGAAGATAATTTTTTTAAAATAAATCCTATTCTTTGAAGAAAATTTAATCCATAATGTAAAGCTTTTCCTCAAAGAAATTCCTAACCCACATACTTTTCAGTTTTGGTGGTGTCTGTTAAGTTGCCCTTAAGCTCAGGAAATCTTTCCTCAGTTGTATCCACTCTATCAATAATTCCGCCAAAGGCATTCTTCATTTCTCTTGCTTTTGTTTTCTTTATCTCTAGCATTTCTGTTTGGTTCTTTGTTAGAATTTCCATCTCTTTGCTTACCTTGTCTATCTGTTTTTCCTTATTGTACTTTATCCACTGGAGCCAACTTAAATTCTTTTATTTTTTCTTATTTTTTTTAAGTTTATTTGTTTATTTTGAGAGAGAGAGAGAGAAAGAGAGAGAGAGAGAGAGAGAGAGAGAGAGAGAGAGAGAGAGAATCTCAAGCAGGCTCCACATGGTCAGTGTGGAGCCAGGCTCAGGGCTTGAACCGATGAACAATGAGATCATGACCTGAGCTGAAAACAGGAGTCAGATGCTTAACTGACTGAATCACCCATGCGCCACCCCCCCCCCCACCCCCTTCACATTGTTTTAAATTGCTGGTCTGATAATTCCCACATCCATGCCATATCTTAGTGTCATTCTGATGCTTGCCATTTCTCTTTAAACTTTGGTGTTTGATTTTTGGTATGTCTTGTAATTTTATCTTAATAGCTAAACATGATGTACTGAGTAAAAAGAACTGTTGTAATTAGCCCCTTTGTGGAAAGGGATGGGAAGTGTTCCATAGTCTTATAAGTAGGTCTCAGTCTTTTTATTTTTTTATTTTTTTATTTTTTTAAAGTTTATTTATGTGTTTTGAGAGAAAAGGAGAGAGAGAGAGAGAGAGAGAGAGAGAGAGAGAGAAAGAGTTCAGGCCAGGAGCAGAGAGAGGGAGAGAGAGAATCCCAAGCAGGCTCCATATTGTCAGTGCAGACGTGGGGCTTGAACCCATGAATTGTGAGATCATGATTTGAGCCAAAACTAAGAGTCAGATGCTTAACTGACTGAGCCACCCAGGTACCCCGATCTCAGTCTTTCAGTGACCCTGAACCACTGAACTGTGAACTTCACACATGCTTCTCAGTTTTTGTCTCCCTTCTTTGGGACAGGGTGGCTAGAACGGACTGGCGTTGGGCATATCCCTTCTTCCATATTGAAGGAGTGGGGGCAGGAGTCAGGTTTTCTCTTCCCTCAGGTCAATTAAGTTTTGATTAATCCCAGGAGGTTAGTCTGTAGTGAAACAGTTTCACCTGATGGCAGACATTTTAAAGGATGCAATGCTCTGGTGTATTTCAACAGATTCCACTCTCCCCCTGTGAGAAGCACAAGAGGATTTTCCTCCACGTTTCCCTATAAGAACCTGGTCCAGCTCCAGGAGGAAAGACACCTAAATGTGTGAATCCCCTTGTATTAATGGCCACAGACAGCCTTTTTACTTCAGTGTCCTGTTTTTCCTTTTTACAGATAACCGGAGATGCAGGTAAGTTTTGTTTCCTATTTCTTTTATATGAAGGATTTCCTTTAGTGTGTTGTAGTAAATAGTATCAAATTCTGTTTTTGTCTGTAGAAGTTGTTATTTAGCTTTCCTTTTTGAAAAATATTTTTACTTGTTACAGATTTTTTTGGGTTGAAGGTTTTCTTTCAGAACTTGAAAGATGCCATTCAGTTGTCTCTTGGCTTGCATGAAAATTGAGCTGAGTTGTGAGTTTCCTTGTAGCTGTCCTTACCCTTCTTTTTCTAATTCAAATTCCTTTAGTGTTACCTATGCATCCGGTACAAGTTACATTGGCAGAAGGATTTTTCTCCCTGTTCCTCTTCTGTGATTACATTCACACATCCCCTATGTGCTTCCACATCAGACTGGGTCTCTCTCCATGCCCTCACCCTAGGAACAGACAGCAGCAACTTGCTAGGGGGTGCAGGAGACTGGTGGTGGGGACAGGGAGGGCATTCTCTGTTGTTCTGGTTCAGTTTTGTCTTAGTTTGGCTTGGTGTTCCTGGTTCGTGGGGATGGGGCTTTCTCTGTGATCCTGTTAGATGCTCCTGCCAGATGTAGGATACCTCTAATAGCCAGGGTCTGAAGAGCCTCTAACCCTCCTTTCAAGGTTAGGAAGTTTTGTTTTTGTCTTGTTTTTTAATTTCTTCCCTATCTGCGGCTATTTGGTCCTCCCCACCCCAACCAATGGCTCAAGAATTTTGTTTGTTTGTGTTGTTTTTCCTGTAGAGGAGAGTTTCCAGGTAGAACTCTGCTTTCCTGCAGTGGCTGCTGCTTTTCTTGTAGAGGCTTGCACCACAAACGGGGCCTTGTGCAGTCTCTCACCCTTGCCACAATTGTCCTTTTTACCTTGTGGGGAAAACTCCCCGACTGAGTATAAAACCCCTGGAGTCTGTGGCTCTTAGGAGTTCTACAGTCTCAAACTATCTCATACTTGCACTTTACCAATTTATTTACAAACCTGAGCTGAGATTTTCTTAATGGCTTGTAGGACAGCCCAGTTTTCCTCCTGTCCTGCCCCAGACAATCACCACTCACATTTCCTTGAAGGTACCTTTCCTTAAGTTTTAGCCTATTTGTTTCCCTTGTGACCTCAGCTGTCTGGTTATCTAACAACACAGTATAACTTTGTAGACTGTTTGTCTTTCTCTTGTTGTCTGAGAT
The DNA here is from genome assembly GCF_028749965.1 of Puma concolor. Taxonomy (NCBI): domain Eukaryota; kingdom Metazoa; phylum Chordata; class Mammalia; order Carnivora; family Felidae; genus Puma; species Puma concolor. Next base: position 109,737,420 of record NC_141675.1, on the reverse strand, counting down.
GGAGCAACGCTCTTTCTCCCTTTCTTTATACCAATTAGAAGTCAAATCTTTCTGGGGAAGGGTGTTCAGGTGAAAACCATTAAATCTGGTGCCTGCTTCCTATTGCAGAGTTGCTCACACTTGTGTTGGGCTATTGGGATTATTACTTCTATTACCAATTGTGTTGGCATCCCCCTTTGAAAACTTTGTTTTTAAAAAGGCCAGAGCAGAATTTTTCTATGACCAAAGTATGTATGTAACATACTGTAAATGTGATGCCTCTGGCATATCGTTAGTAAACTGTAGGCTTTGCATTGCTATTGATTTAACTTTTTACTAGTAAAAAGATTAAACGGATGTTGATAAATATATACATAGAAATATCAGAAATCAGGAAAATGACTATTTTAACAATCTCACAGTAAGCTTATTTTATTACCTGTTCTTTAAAAATTTTGGAAAGTTTTATTTATCTTTGGAAGACTGCAATATTTTAGTACAGTGCTTCCTTAGACAATCAAGCACTTAATTTTGTACCTCAGAATTCTTAATTCTCATGTATTACATCATTTCTATTAAATTTCATTTCATCACTCTTCCCATTATCCCATCTTAACAGTGTGAAAACTACTTCTAAGTACAGTGTAAATAAAAGATGTTAATAGACTCTTGACTTGCAATGAATAGGGTAGTAATCTAATGCACTCAGAAAAATGTTTTTTCAGAGCGGTTATGAGTAATAGATAAGAAGTGTTCTGTATTTACTCAGATCAAAAAGCTAGAAGCAGAGTGACACTGCAAAATATAAATAATGGTTGTTTATCATGAATGTGTTAGGGCCTGACATTATCTTCTTATACTGTCATTGTCAATAACTGGATGAAAAACTGGGAGTAATGTAAAATCAGTTTAACCATGTGGCCTTTATTTTTGAGTTAGATGTTCATTAATTCCATAAAAGTTCATTGAGCGGCTATTATATGGCAAGTGCTGGATTGGATTAAAGGAACTGTGGATTTAGCATCAGCCATCAGAAAGAATGAAATCTTGCCATTTACAACTGATGTGGATGGAGCAAGAAGGTATTCTGCTAAGTGAAATAAGTCAAAGAGAGAAAGACAAATACTATTTGATTTCACTCATGGAATTTAAGAAACAAAACAGAGGAACATACAGGAGGAGGGGGGGCCGGAGAGAGGGGAAACAAACCATAAGAGACTCTCAACTATAAAGAACAAGCAGGGTGGATGGAGGGATGTGGGTGGGGGATGGCCAGATGGGTGACGGGTATTAAGGAGGGCACTTGTGATAAGCACTGGGTGTTGTATGTAAGTGATGAATCACTGAATTCTACTCTTGAAACCAATATTGCACTGTATGTTGGCTAACTACAATTAAAAAAAAAAGAACAAGCCCCGCTTTATGTATAACTCTCCACCTTTTTCAACAGAATTATAAGTACTTACTGCACCTTTTATGTTAACCTTCCTGATAAGATCCTCAGTGGGTGGCTTCAGTTTGCATATTGTTAATAAGTTTTAGCGGTTGACTGCAAATTCAACCATGATGTCATTTGTCTATCACACATAATGCTTTTTGTTTTCATTTGAACAATTTATATATATATATATATATATATATATATATATATATATATATATATATAAAATGTATTTTCATGAAGGTTGTCAATAAAACTGAAAAATTAAGATAGAACACAAAACATTTGGTTCTAATTTAAGGGAAGTTTGCAAAGTGTCATTCACTGATTTTTCTTTTTTTGGATGTAAGATACCAGTGTGTCTCTTCTCAGCACCCTTTATGCATGAGATGATACTAGGTTCTTGGCAGTCTTAGCAATGTAAGGAACAGGAATTTCTTTACCAAGTCTAGAATTAAGGTTGCATATACACTGTATTGGTTATTGCTTGTCCTGTGGTGCACTGGAGCCAGATCTTGTTAGCTTTGTGAAAGCCAATTGTTAAATTTTCAGGAGTTTGGAGACCATTGTTTTTGTTTTTGTTTTTGTTTTTTTTAACAGTTGGTGGCTTAAAATCTGACACAGTGGAGTATTTTATGAAGATGGAGGCATTTTATTGTGTTTGGGGGTCCCCAATACCATCCCCATGTTAAGACATTTCCTAAAATGACTCATGAGACTTAAATCTTAGGAGTAAAGCTATATTACCTAGAAGTAGTTAGGTTAGAGCTAGATCATAATGGAAAAAGAGGAAAGTAGAGTGTGGATAAATCCTCTGCAGGCTTCCTTAATGTCTCTTCCCCTCATGAAGTGTCACACGGAGCTCACTACTCCCCAGCTATGAAGAGGCAGCATCATGCATGCAATGTGTTTTTTTGTGTTGTTTTTGTTTGGGTTCTCTGGAAGCTGATGAGAGACAAATGGCCAAGGTTTTTACTGGGAGCTGGTCACCTAGGCACCCTCTGCCAAGCACATACCAAAATCCCAGACTCCCAGAAGGAAAGCAGATATAGAATTCAATCAAGTTTCTAATGATCTATGTACGTGTATTATAATAACCAGGTTAGAATAATCAGATCCCACTAACCAGGCTATCTTACCTTCAGCATTCTACTTCAGTTCTGATAACTAGATCTCTCTACTGCCTCCTTTGTGCTCATCCCATTATTCATTTTATGCATTTGCTCCTTCAATAAACATTCACTGTTCTATATACCATCAACATAACTCAAAATAAATAGCACAGAATAGTATAAAAGTTTTTCTGTAAAGGAACTTCTACTTGCATGTGGTGAGTATGTGTAATCAGAGTCCAGGGATTGCCAACTTAGGCTAAATACTAGGGAAACAATGTAAGGGGGATAGAGAGTGACAGCAGAATTTGAACTAGTTTATATGTTGTTTTCAAGAAAGGACTCTCTGGTAGGAGACATTTGAACAGAGAAGCGAAAGAAATAAGGGTATCAATTACACAGATACTGAAAGAAATTCCTTCCAAACAGAATCCCATGTTCCAGAGGCAGGAAGTGATAGAACAGGACAAGTAAACAAGATAGAGAGTTAGCTAATAGATGACCCCAAAGAGTCAGGACAAGAATGGAAAACTGATATTTTAGTGACTTGTAGTTCCTGTTAAAATCTTTACTTTCCCTTCTGAATGAGAAGGGATCTGGAGGGATTTTGGTAAGAGGAGTGATATGATCTTGTGGATATTTAAGAAGTCGGAGCAAAGAATAGGTTTAATGGGCAAGGGTGGAAGCAGAGAGAATATTAGTATATTAAAAATAATCCAGGAGAGAAAAAAAAAAAAGATGTTGGTGAGGACCAGAATAGTAACAATGGGTAGAAATGGTAAAAAGATTTGGGCTGGGTATGTTTTGATATCAGGGCCACTAAGAACAGGACAGAACAAAGAGTATCTTCTTTTGGATGGTACTTTAAGATTTGTGGTCTGAGTAACTGGATGGGAGGTGTTGATATTAACTGAAATGAGGAAAACTGAGAAAGAAGCATGGTTGGAGCAGGTATCCAGAATTGACGTATGGCTGTGTTCTGTTTGGGATATGTATGTGATGACTAAGTGAAGCTGCTGAGTACAGAGTTGGATATACAAGTCTGAAGATAAGAATTTGGGAGGCACGGGGAGCCTGGGTGGCTCAGTGGGTTGAGTGTGCGACTTCCGCTCAGGTCGTGATCTCTCACACTGTGAGTTTGAGCCCCATGTTGGGCTCTGTGCTGACAGCTCGGAGCCTGGGGCCTGCTTTGGATTCTGTGTCTCCTTCTCTCTCTGTCCCTCTGCCTCTCATGCTCTGTCTGTCTGTCTGTCTGTCTCTCTCTCTCTTTCAAAAATAAACATGAAAACAAACAAACAAAAACCTTGGGAGTTGGGGCACCTGGGTGGCCCAGTGGGTTAAGCTGCTGACTTTTGATTTTGACTCAAGTCATGATCTCATGGTTTGTGAGTTCGAGCCCTGTATCCGGCTCTGTGATCACAGATCCTCTGTCTCCCTCTTTCTTTTCCTCCCCCTCTGCCCCTTCCCTCTCTCCAATATAAATAAATGTTTAAAAAATTAAAGAAATCTTTAGGAGCCAACAAGTTAAAGATGATATTTAAAGCTATGGGAATGGAAGATACCACAACACGTAGGAAAAAAACTGTTACGAGGGCAAAGTCATGGGGTATTTTAATTGTTATAAGTCTGGAAGATGAATGGATATCTGAAGAGGAAGCTGAAAGTAGTTAATGAGGTAAAAGAACCAAGAACAAGTGGTTTCCAGAATCAATATGAAGAACATCTTTCAAGAAGGAGGAAGTAATGGGGCACCTGAGTGGCTCAGTTGATTCATTGTCCAACTCTTGATACCCACTCAGGTCTTGATCTTGTGGTTGGGAGAAGGAGCCCTGTGTCAGGCTCTGTGCTGAGCATGGGGCCTGCTTAAAGCTCCCCCTCTCCCCCTCTCCCCCTCTCCCCCTCAAAATAAATATCAAAAAAAAGTGATCCACAGTATCAAATGTTGATGACTGTTTGCATTAGATGAAGTTTGAGAATTGACTAAATTTGTTAAAATGGATGCTCCTGGTGATACAGCCAAGAGCAAATGATATAAATTATATTATCCTAATGATATGTTAGTATGGGTTCAAGAGAGAATAGGAGAAATGAAAAAATGGCCTGTGAGTACAGATGGTAGTTTGAGAAGAATTGGAGGGGTCAAGAGAATCTTTTCATAGGTAGTAATATAGCATATTTGATTATAATGAAAATTATTCAAGAGAAAAAAAACTGATAATGCACAAAGAGCACAGTATCCTGATTAAGTGAGATAGGATGAAATCTAGTGCATAATTGTAGGGATTCACTTTGGGTAGGAATACTGATACAAGCAACAGCAGGAGAGAAAGCAGAGTATATGAGAAAAAAAAGTATGTGGGTTGATGAATGGCAGATTAGGTGCTTCCAAATGCTTTTATTTTGTCAGTGAAATATATTGAAAAGAAGGAATGCCCTAGAGCGGGGAAGGTGGGGCAGTAGGAGGAAAGGTTTTGGTAATTTGAGGAGAGCAGAAAATGGATACACTAGTTATCCAGAAGGGCAAGTGACTGAATGGACTAAGGAAATACAATGTAATTGAAACGAAGAACAGATTTTGCCTGAGATTTATGGTGAGGATTTAAGTTAATGAATCAGTTCAGGTCCTTCAGGAAGAGGATGTCAAGTTGGTATTAGACATGCAAGAAATTTTAGGGGGAAATGCCTGTGAAAGGTAGAGGGGAGAGTCAGGCATAGGTGAGAAGAATCTTCAGATGGTGATGCAGGTCTGATGGCTGTGAAATGAAAGACAGGAAAAGTGGGTAAGAGCTTCAGACTGCAGTGCAGATCTAAGCATGTCCTGGCCAGGCCAATGTGAGTTCCCCCAGCGATGATGGACTGCTGGGAGGGTCCCGTATTAGGCAGCAATTTAACTATTGGCTGGAGGTGTCCTAGGGGGAGCTCAGCTTTGGATGAGAGTCTTAGAGAAGTGGTTGGTGCTGCCACTGGGGGCGTGCAGTCAACTGTGCTCACTGCAGCAAGTTCTCCTGAAGGGAGACCCGAGCTATGTGTGTGCATGGCTAGCATGTGCGACGTGGCCATACATTTTAGTCCAGCAATGTTTAGATACTCTGATGAATTTGAGGAAAAAGTGGAATGTTATATTTAAATAGATCTGAGAATTTCTGAGGTCATAATATGAAGGGAAAGAGGAATAATAAAAAAAGTGAAGTATAAGCAAGCAGGTAAAGAAACATAGATTTTAAGCTGGTTATGGAAATGAATACCCCAGGGTGCTATAGTTCTACCTATGCAAACAAACTAAAAGTCCTCTTATGAAGGTAAAAATATTTAATTCTTTAACTTTCTTTGCAAATTTGATTATAAAAATATAAAAGACATAATGTCATATGCATGTATTTAGAGAGAAAAATTTTCAAATGTTATCAATTTAATCATACACCTATGACTTAGATGTGAAAGATCAGAATTTGTTGCTTCCTAGGTAGATTTAAAATTTCTGTATGTTCCTTATATTCTTAACCACACTGAGTTAGGTTTTAATTTTATATATCCATTGCAACATTGGTCTCAAATTCCATTGAACTGCTTCATCATGTGCTCAAATGAAGAGGAGAGATTAAATGCATGGGGCTTGTGATATTGGGAGATGATACCCAGTTTTACAAAGCACTATCTTGCTGTGAGAATTTGAAGGACACTTTGGACTTTAGGGAATTTAAGGTTTATTGGCTGGCTTTAGGATTTAACCCCAGTCACAGCTATGCTCAATACCTGCATGGACTCCCTCTTAACTTTCCTCTACTTGTCTGTTTAGAGACTCTACACCCTGAATGAATGTTGTAAAATTAGAAAATCCCTATTCATGGGGTGCCTGGGTGGCTCAGTTGGTTAAGCATTTGACTTTGACTCAGGTCATGATCTCACGGTTCATGAGTTTGAGCCCTGCATTGGGCTCTCTGCTGTCAGGGCACAGAGCCCGCTTCAGATCCTCTCTCTCTGTTCCTCCCCTGCTTGCTGTCTCTGTCTCTGTCTCTCTTTCTCAAAAATAAACTTTTAAAACAAAGAAAATCCCTAGTCATCTGTGACTTTGCTCACCAGATGCTATTTTTTAAAGTTTGTCTTATTTATCTTGAGAGAAATAGCAAGGGGGGTGGGCAGAGAGAGAGGGAGAGAGAGAGAATCCCAGGCAGTCTCCATGCTGTTAGCACAGAGCGCAATGCGGCTTGAACTGTGAGATCATGACTTGAGCTGAAATAAAGAGTTGTTTGCTTACCAACTGAGCCACCCCCGTGTCACTACTTTATTTATTTTTTTTTTAATTTTCGAGAGCACACATGCACACACACACAGAGAATCTTAAGCAGGCTCCATGCTCTGTGGAGAGCCCAGTGCAGGGCTTGATCCTATGACCCTGGGATCATGACCCAAGCCTAAATCAAGCCATCACCCTTAATTCTCAACCTACTGAGCCACTGAGCTGCCCCAATATACTAAATTCTAACTGCAAGAGTGGAATTTACTCCCATCTGTCATCAAGTCCCTCCCCCCAGTTCTTTTCATACTTCAGGCAGGTCTGGTTTCAGGTCTGAATCTTCAGGAAATCTTATAATACTCCAGATAACAAAGGCTGGCTATATCAGGTATATTAATAAGTGAAGAATAATTTCAATCATGACCACTGTCATTATTAAGTGTGTGGAAGTAAGTCCTGTTCTGAAAGCCTTAAGAAATACTCACATTCAAACCTTATAACAATACTGTATTTTATTATTATTGTTATCTCTATTTGGAGATAAGAAAAGTGCAGGTAATGTAACTTGCTGAAATTTATACAACAAATTGTGGAGCCACAGAAAAACCAAGCTGACTTTTTAAAATCACTATTATGTACCTTTAGTGCTCAACATAAGTGTCTGATAGTTCCCATTTTCAATACATCCACAGATTTATCTCCTTTTGAAGTTATTTATATTAATAGATACAGAAACCATACTGTCTACTTACAGGAAGAATAATAATCCTATGTCTATACAAGGCCATCATTAGACACTTGTTGATTTCTTTCAGACCCTGAACACATGGCTTAGTGCTTACATTTATTGATGCTTCAGGGTAACTGTTTTTGGTTATAGCTATAATCATAACCCTCAAATAGAAGTGTGTGTAATTTTTTTCCTTACAGTTTCAAGTCCTCTTTTTATCAGAATCATTGCTTTGGGCTTGAGGCTTTTCAGATCATAAAACTGGTCTCCTAAATCAGAAACAGAAAGGACTCTTCCACAGGATGATAGATGATTCCAGATGTGCATGTCAAAATAAAGCAATATCCTTGTTAAAGGATGATTTTACCTATTTCTCTTTCTTGGCCTAAGAGTTGCTTTCCAAAAGCATATTGGAAAATTAATTACCTAAAAGTGCAATGGCTAAAAAGCAAATTGAAATTTTAGTAAAGTCAATGACAGTTTTTTACTACTGAAGTAAACCAATTACCTGTTGGAAACATTGTTCTGTTTCTTTAAAAGTTTTCTGTCCATCAATCGTAGCCTCTGTTTCTGAATGTTGTCGGGAAATGGGTTATAGCATTTAAGTCAAGGATTTCATTTTAAATAGAGGATTTTATTTGGTAAAATTAAACCTAGCCTTTTTCTTGCTTTTCTTCTTAGTCTTTGCCACAACTGAGGGTCTGTTTTGCTCTACACAGAAGAATTTTATCCCACTGAATTAAACATAGTATATTACGAGTATTCATTTCACTGGCAAACTGTTGAAAAATTCAAAGCATCACATGAATGTTTCTGTTACATAGGAATCTACATAAAGCAATTTGAGCAAATCATGTTTGGCATAGTTTAGGAATTATTTTTGTAGAAACAATAAACACCTTAAACTTTAATATTTCTTATAGTATATATACTTTTTACAAACACCTTTAAATTTGATATGAATAGTCTAAGTAGGGAGAAATAACAATTAAATGGGGGGAAAACTTTAATATTTGTATTCTATGTCCCTTACATATGTACCTGCTCTTAAATTGGAAAAATAAGCAAAAAAGGAAGATGGAATTGATAATTCATATAATATAGGCATACTCAAAAGTAACTGCACTGTTGGGAAGATAGTTTTACTTCCTATATACAATAAATTGTCAATAGGATCTCCCTTTATAGTCCTTCATATGTGTTTCTTCCTTTACATTATTAATATCAACTTAGTCAGACTTTGATAGCATTGCATTGATAAAACTTGAACAGGCTTATGATTATATTTACTGCCACCAAACTCTTGCTACTTTCAAACTGCTCCCAGGTGGGTAGTTGAAACACACCCCATCCCTTGGTTGTCCCTGTTTTAAGTTATTTATCCCTTAGTACTCTTACTTGATTGTTCTGTGCCCCATACGTGTCAGCAACACCAGGTTGCCTGTGGATAACCGCAGATATTCTGACCAGTTTACTTGTTACTGTTTAGCTGTTCCTCAAATGAGCCAAATGCTGCCTTTGCTTTTTGTCCAACATTGAGTGTATCCATTTTACTCCATAAAGTCTCACCCAGTTGATTTGTCTCTGCTATGATTTTCTCTGTTCTGAATTCTTAAACCCATCTTCGTTGAATAGTCCCAAAATAGACTCTAGCTTATATTGTTTCCTGGTCACTTGCTATATTCTCCAAGTAGGTTATCTTAAAATGTTCCCTAACAAGGCTTGTTGAACACTAAGAAACAAATAGGTATTTAGTAATTATAAAACATTCTAATACAGGATCTACCACAGTAGTAGTAGCATAGTGTTAGTAGATAACACTTGTTGAAATCCAGTAGCATGTGGCTTAAATGTTTAAGAAGGTATCCACAATTTTTTGAAGACCATCTCCTTCTAGAATGATATACATGAAATTAGCCCCATCTTATTCTCAAGTTTCTTCCAGGTACAAATTGGCAAGACAGCATCCTGAATAAAACCTCAAAAAGGTTTACACATCACATGTCTAAAATCTTATAAGCTGATTAAAATATTTTCAACAATAATTTTTAATTATGTTAATCAAATAAAAATATAGCTTTTATTTTTTTTATGTTTTATATATAATGTGAGAACATGACAGTAAATTATGGACCTGCCCATTATTTTCTCTCCAAATATAGTATACATAAACACAATAATTTCATGATATTTGCTTTGGTTTGTATTGGAAATAGATTTCCTTTGTAAAAAGTATAAAGTCGGTTTGAAAATAATATTGCCATACTCTAAGTTTGAAATGAAAGTAATGGCTTCCTTAAAAACAATAAATGCAAATTGGACAAGTAAAACCCAAAGGAGGAAAGTTAATTTTGTTTAAAAATACATTTAAATGAGCCACTGTGGAAAATAGTATGGAGGTTCCTGAAAAAATTAACAATAGAAATACCATATACCCACTAATTCCACTACTAGGTATTTACCCAAAGAAAAACACTCTAATTGGAAAGCATATGTACACTATATATTCATTGCAACATTATTTATAAAAGCCAAGATATGGAAGCAACCTAAGTGTCCATTGATAGTTGAAGGGTTAAATCACACACACACACACACACACACACACACACACACACACACACACTCACATGCACACGCAAATATTTCACAGCCATAACAAAAGATGAACTTGTGCCAATTCTAACAGCATGGATGGACCTAGAAGGTATTAGGTAAGTGAAGTCAGACTGGGAAAGACCAATGCCATATGCTTTTATTCATGTGCGGAATGCTTAAATGAATAAACAAAAAGCAGAATCAGACCTATAAATACAGAGAACAAACATTCTAGAGTGAGGGTGAAAGGGGGATGGGAAAAAGGGGTGAAGGTGAGTGGGAAGGTACAGGCTTCCAGTTATACATGGGAATAAAAGGACCAACATAGGATATATAGTCAATGGTATTGTAATAGTGTTGTATGGTGACAGATGATAGATACACTTGTGGTGAGCGCAGCATAATGTATAAACTTGCCAAATCACTATGTTGTACACCTTAAACTAATGTAACATTGTGTGCTGACTACACCCAAATAGAAATATATATGTATATTTTTAATGAGTAAATTGCTGGTATTTGACTTGAATGAGAAGTTGGTCTTCTGATTTGACTTGGACGTGGCAAAGCTCATGTCATCTTTAATATCCATTTGAACTTATAAACGTTTCATTTTGGTGATAATAAAAGTTGGTGATCTGATAATAAAAGTTCAGAATCTGATTCTGAAACATGTCAAATCAGAATTTCTATAGTTTATGTCGCCAATAAGGTTAGCTTATGTTAAGGAATTCTTGATTTGTTTTTTTCAAGGTTGTCTCAGATTAATTTTAGATTAATTATTTTTCAAATAAATGAGGTCTGTGTGTGTGTGTGTGTATAATGCAATGTGGCATTACTTATGCTACTTTAAAAGGAAAATATCTAAATCTATAATCTTAAAATGTTATGAGAATTAAACTTCAAAAATCCTGCAGTATTTTCTCTATTTTCAGACTTCTGCTTATTAAGAAACTGACAACACTGATTTCTAATTTTATCCCAGAGAAGTCCCTCTCCCAATCCTGCAGAGTTCAAGTAGTTATTTCTGTTAGATCTTTACTAATATTAATAAAGAGATTATTTGCCTCTTTCATTCTCATTTTTACTTGTCACCTCAATATTTCCTTGGTAGCATCGACAATCAAAAGGACGGCAATAAAAGCTAAACCCATCAGGAGAATGGGCTTTCCAGAGATTTGTCTGTATGGTGATGGCATCAGATACAAACAATGAGAAGAAGTCAGGGTTTCATTGCCACCTGGTCTATTCATTTTTACAATAACCATTTTATCTGAAATATTGACAGATGACAAAAGCCATTAAAATATTTTTTACTGGCAACTCCTATACATCACTTTATAAAATCTTGTTCTTTCTGTGATTATAAAAGATCAAACTTAAGACTTATGGAAGTGGTATCATGTAGTTTGGTTTAAGTCCAGCTTTTTTTTTTTTTTTTTTGGCCCTGCTCTGTGGTCACACAATCATAAATGTGCAACCTCCTCTCTAACTCACTCCTCCAGAATAAATTATTGATCAAACATGCTGTCTTAAGTCCACTAACTTTGCACAAATCATTTCTGACACATTATAACATATGGTTTGCCTAAAATATACTTAATAAAATAGAATTTCTTTATGATCAAATGTACCCAAAAAAATGTTCTGCTCATATGTCCATGTACTTACTTAAATTTCCATTATCCCTATTTAAAGCTCACCTTTATTTTCTTACATTCTTCTTTTCTTACAAATATTTCCCATCAATGTCCTTATAAATACTCCTCTATTTTAGCCAAAGATTTTCTGAAGCATCAATAAAGATGACAGCTGAACCTTGTTTTGAAAGATTTACCTCATTTCAATGGCAAATTTATCTGCCATTTATAGCCAGCCAGTCGACAAATGTGCTTTTCTCTGATAGATTATTTTGAGAGTTAACTTTTGTATTCTTTCAAAAATATTAAGCTCCATGCTGTGGCAGCTGAATGTGGGTTCAGGAAACTTGCTTCTATAGGATCAGTCGTACCCAGCTCTGAAATCCACTGGCATTGAATGAAACAGTGATTCCTAAGGCATTGTCCAGGGGCTCCTTGGCCTTCCCTGATACGCTTTCAGTGAGTCTACGATATGAAAACAATTTTCACAGTAATGCTGAGATACCATTTGCCTCTTTAACTCTCATTTTCTGACGAACGAAGAGTGCAGTTTTCCAGAGGCTATATAGTTTGGTATTGAAACAGAATGAATGCAGAAGCAGGTGGGAAAATTCAGCTATTTCCACTAAGACCTTAAGGAGAGCTGTAAAATGTAAACACTGACCCTCTTCACTCTAAGTTTGTGTTGCTTTTCCAAGTATAGGTATCTTTGTATGAAGCATATAATTTGTTAAAATGTAATGGCTTTATTGTTTTTAAACAAGGATTTTTTAAATTTATATATGAAATTTATTGTCAAATTGGTTTCCATACAACACCCAGTGCTCATCCCAAAAGGTGCCCTCCTCAATACCCATCACCCACCCTCTCCTCCCTCCCACCCCCCATCAACCCTTAGTTTAAACAAGGATTTTTAAAAAGGTCTCCGTTTTAATTATTATACAGTAATACAGTAATTACATAAATTACAGACGTGCATAAACAAAAGCTGTTTGGGATTCTCAATATCTTTTAAGAGTGTAAAAGGGTCCTGAAGTCAAATGTTACAGAAACACTACGGTAGAGGCTGTCTACTCTTTTCTCAAATCTTTAAGCGTGTCTTCTGGATACAAATAGGAAACAGCCTGTAAAGCCAGCTCTGGTCAGTACCAGATCTCCTGTTTGTCCAGGACCTATGGCTAGCTGGGTTTCTTAATCATCTGATCTACATTCTTACTTTCCTTGACTTGTGACCTTGGTTGAATCCCATGTGGTTTGAAAACTCATTAGTGTGCCCTTCTTGATCCTTGCTTTCTAGTTTGACTCTCTTGAATCCATTGTTAGCAAGGTTTCAGAAGGAGCATACTCCTTGTACCAAAGAAAACCTCAGGAACTCTTAACTGGTTTCAGCTAAGAAGATTATACACATCTGTGCCTGTATTTGTACCGTAGGTGTTTGGAGTAATTGGTACTGCCACTGATTATTATATCTACAAATGTCAGATATACAAAATTGATAATTCCCCACCAACAGTATCCCTGTTGTGTTTGACTCTCATTTTCCCCTCCTGTCCAGGTTCCCACATGCCTCTAAGATTGAGGTCCTTCCTTGGCTTCCTTCTTCAACTCCTTCTTTGTTTGCCCTCATTTTCCAGCACTTTGACTGATTGGTGTCCTGCCTCCAGTGTCTAGTCCTTGCGACAGAAACTCATCCCCTATAATGGGATGTCCTTGATGGTCCCTTGCTTAGCCCTCTCTCATTCCAGCCTACTACTGAAACACCTAATCAATTCACCTGGATTTCTTTGGTTGCAATTTTTAAAAATAGTTTTATTTATTTTTAAGTAAGCCCTATACTCAACATGGGGCTTGAACTCCTGAACCAGAGATCAAGAGTCACATGCTCTACCTACTGAGCCAGCCAGGCACCCCTCTTTGGTTGCAATTTTTAAAAATTTTCAAGTATAATATACATTATTTATGTACACATGTTATAGTCACTTAGGATAATAGATTTTCATAAAATGAGCTTATTAAAACAAAAATCTAGATCAAGAAACAGAACAATGCTTGCATTCCAGGATCCTACTTTGTCTACTTCTGGTCACTATTCCAAAAAAACCCCACAACTTTCTTCTCTATATATACATGTATATGTATGTGTGTGTATGTGCATATACTCACATATATATCATCTCTGGATCAAACAATATACATTCTCTTCTATATAGCTTCTTTAACTTTTATCATTTGTGAGTTACCCATATTTTTGTATATAATTACAGTCTTCATTCTCATTGCTGCATAGAATTTCATTGTGAGAAAAGACTGCAATTTATTTCACCATTCTGACATTTTTCAGCTTATTGGTGTTCTTTGAATAGTGCTGCCACAAACACTTTAATATTTCTTTTTCATGAACGTATCATGTATTTCCATTGGTTGTACGTTTAGGAATACAATTGTTAGATCCTAGGATATGCTTATGTTCAGCTACAATAAATTCTATCCCCAGCATTTCAAAGTGTTCACAAACATGAATTTGTGTTCCCATAAGTACTAAAAGAATTCTGATTGCCATATCCTTCCCAACTTGCTGTTTTCTGTCTTTTTTTTATTTACTGTAGTGATAAATTATGATATAATTTGCATTTCTCTGAATAATTATATTGAGTGTCTTTTTAAATATATTAGCCATTCAGATACCCTTTTTTGTACTTGTCCAAGTATTTTGTCCATTTTTTCTTCTATTGCCATGTCATTTTCTTACTGATTTATAATGCTTTATATATTCTGGGCATAAGGCTTTTGTTATGTATGTGTTAGAAATACTTAGTCTCATCATATGATATACCCTTTCATTCTTATGAGCCTATTTTTTATTGAATGAAAACTTTTAATTTTCCTATTGTCTAGTCTATTATTTACCTTTAAATTAGGTCCCTGTTTTAGAAATCTTATTCAAGGGCCAAAAAGATGGGTTTTTTGTTCATGTTCTTAACATTGTTGTTTTACTTTTTACTTTGTTTTCAGTAAATTTTAAAACTTACTAAAATTTTATCTTCCTGTTCTTTCAAAAATTTATTAGATTTTAATCTGTGTGGAATTGATGTTTGTATATGGCATGAGATAAAGGTCAAGATAACTTTTCACTGTATGGAAATATAATTAAAACAGCAATGTTTATTTTAAAGATAATTGTTTCCATTGTTTTATAGTATCTATTTTGTTATAAACTGGTTGACTTTGATTTCAAACTTTTTTCTATTTCATTATCCTATGTGTCTATCCTTGTGCTAATCCCATACTGTTTTACTAATACAACTTTTAAATAGGTTGTTATAATAGGTAGTATTCTTATAGTTTTGCTCTTGTTTTTCTTCCCTTTGTTTTTTTTTAATTTTATTTATTTATTTATTTATTTATTTATTTATTTATTTATTTATTTATTTATTTATTATTTTACATGAAGTTAGTTAGCATATACTGCAATAAGGATTTCAGGAGTAGATTCCAGTGATTCATCCCCTATGTATAACACCCAGTGCTCATCCCATCAGGTGTCTTCCTTAATGCCCCTTACCCTTCCTTAATGCCCCTTATCCCCCCTCACAACCCCTCCAGTAATCCTGTTTATTCTCTGTATTTAACAGTCTCTTACGTTTTGTCCCCCTCCTTGTTTTTATATTATTTTTGCTTCCCCCCCTTAAGCTCATCTGTTTTGTATCTTAAATTCCTCATATGAGTGAAGTCATATGATATTTGTCTTTCTCTAATTTCGCTTAGCATAATAACCTCAAGTTCCATCCATGTAGTTGCAAATGGCAAGCTTTCCCTCTTTTTGATTGCCGAGTAATACTCCACTGTGTGTGTGTGTGTGTGTGTGTGTGTGTGTGTGTGTGTGTGTACACACACACACACACACACACACACACACACACCACGTCTTCTTTATCCATTCATCCATTGATGGACATTTCAGCCCTTTCCACACTTTGGCTGTTGTTGATAGTGCTACTATAAACATTGAGTGCATGTGCCCCTTTGAAATGGCACACCTGTATCCCTTGGATAAATAACTAGTAGTGAAATTACTGGGTCATAGGGTAGTTCTGTTTTTAATTTTTTGAGGAACCTCCACACTGTTTTCCATAGTGACTGCACCAGTTTGCATTCCCACCAGCAGTGCAAAAGAGATCCTCTTTTTCTGTATCCTCGCCAATATCTGTTGTTGCCTGAGTTGTTAATGTTACCCATTCTGATGGGTGTGAGGTGGTATTTCATTGTGGTTTTGATTTGTATTTCCCTGATGATGAGTGATGTTGAGCC
Source organism: Puma concolor (assembly GCF_028749965.1). Classification (NCBI taxonomy): domain Eukaryota; kingdom Metazoa; phylum Chordata; class Mammalia; order Carnivora; family Felidae; genus Puma; species Puma concolor. Next base: position 109,721,378 of record NC_141675.1, on the reverse strand, counting down.
TTTTTTCATGTATTGGCCATCTGGGTGTCTTCTTTGGAGAAGTGTCTATTCATGTCTTTTGCCCATTTCTTCACTGGATTATTTGTTTTTTGTTCAGTTGGATAAGTTCTTTACAGATCTTTGGATACTAACTGTCTAATATGTCATGTGAAAATATTTTCTCCAATTCCATTGGTTACCTTTTAGTTTTGCTGATTGTTTCCTTTGCTGGGCAGAGGCAGGTCCCAATAGTTCATTTTTCCTTTGGTTTCCCTTGCCGCCTGAGACTTGTTGGGTAAGAAGTTGCTGTGGCCGAGATCAAAGAGGTTTTTGCCTGCTTTCTTCTCTTGGATTTTAATAGTTTCCTGTCTTACTTTTAGGTCTTTGATCCATTTTGAGTTTATTTTTGTGCATGGTATAAGGAAGTGGTCCAGGTTCATTTTTCTGCATGTCGCTGTCCAGTTTTCCTAGCACCATTTACTGAAGAGACTCTTTAGTCCATTGGATATTCTTTCCTGCTTTGCCACAGATTAGTTGGCCATATGTTTGTGGGTCCATTTCTGGGTTCTCTATTCTATTCCACTGATCAATGTGTGTGTTTTTGTGCCAGTACCATACTGTCTTGATGATTACAGCTTTGTAGTACATCTCTAGATGCAGGTTTGCGATGCCTCCAGCTTTGGTTTTCTTCTTCAGGATTGCTTTGGCTATTTGGGGTCTTTTCTGGTTCCACACAAATTTTAGGATTGTTTTTTCTAGCTCTGTATAGAACGCTGATGTTATTTGGATAGGGATTGCATTGAAAGGGTAGATTGTTTTGTCTAGTGTTTACATTTTAACAATATTTGTTCTTCCAATCCAGGAGCATGGAATACTTTTACGTTTTATCATGTGTCTTCTTCATTTTCTTTCATAAGCTTTTTATAGTTTTCAGTGTATAGATTTTTCACATCTTTGGTTAGGTTTATTCCTAGGTAATTTATGGGTTTTGTGCAATTGTAAATGGGATCGATTCCTTTATTTCTCTTTCTGTTGCTTCATTATTGATGTATAGGAATGCAACTGATTTCTGTACATTTATCCTGTGACTTTGCTGAACTTATGGATCAGTTCTAGAAGTTTTTGGTGGAATCTTTTGGGTTTTCCATATAGAGGATCATGTCATCTGAGAAGAAAGTTTGACTTCCTCCTTGCTGATTTGGATGCCTTTTATTCCTTTGTGTTGTCTGATTGCTGAGGCTAAGATTTCCAATACAATGTTGAATAATAGTGGTGAAAGTGGACATTCCTGTCTTGTTCCTCACCTTAGGGGCAAAGCTATCAGTTTTTACCCATTGAGGATGATATTCGTGGTGGATCTTTCATATATGGTTTTTATGATCTTGAGGTATGATCCTTCTATCCCTACTTTCTTGAGGGTTTTTTATCAAGAAAGGATGCTGTATTTTGTCAAATGCTTTCTCTGCAACTATTGAGAGGATAATGTGGTTTTTGTCCTTTCTTCCATTGATGTGATGTATCACATTGATTGTTTTTGCAGATAATGAATCAGCTCTGCACCCCAGGTATAAATCCCACTTGGTCATGGTGAATCATTTTTTTAACGTATTGTTGGATCTGGTTGGATAATATCTTGTTGAGGATTTTTGTATCCATGTTCATCAGGGAAATTGGTCTATAGTTCTCCTTTTTAGTGGGGTATTTGGCTGGTTTTTGAAACAAAGTAATGCTGAATTCATAGAATGAGTTTAGAAGTTTTCCTTCCATTTCTATTTTGGAACAGTTTCAAAAGAATAGGTGTTAACTCTTCTTTAGGAAAAGTTTTCAATTAGCAATAATCGCGCCTCGGATAAACCTCATTGGCTACGATACTGCCACTGCGCAAAGCTAACTCTTCTTTAAATGATTGGTAGAATTCCCCTGGAAAGCCATTTGGCCCTGGACTCTTGTTTTTTGGGAGATTTTTGATTACTAATTTGATTTCTTTACTGGTTATGGGTCTGTTCAAATCTTCCATTTCTTTCTGTTTCAGTTTTGGTGGTGTATATGTTTCTAGGAATTTGTTCATTTCTTCCAGATTGCCCATTTTATTGGCATATAATTGGTCATAATATTCTCTTATTATTGTTTTTATTTCTGCTGTGTTGGTTGTGATCTCTCCTCTTTCATTCTTGATTTTATTTATTTGGGTCCTTTCCTTTTTTCTTTTTGATCAAATTGGCTCTTGGTTTATCAATTTTGTTAATTCTTTCAAAGAACCACCTTCTGGTTTCATTGATCTGTTCTACTGTTTTGTTTTGTTTTGTTTTTTTGGTTTCCATAGCATTAATTTCTTCTCTAATCTTCATTATTTCCTGTCTTCTGCTGGTTTTGGGTTTTATTCACTGTTCTTTTTCCAGCTTTTTAAGGAGTAAGGTTAGGTTGTGTATCTGAGATCTTTCTTCCTTCTTTAGGAAGGTCTGAATTACTATATACTTTCCTCTTATACTGCCTTTCCTGCATCCCAGTGGTTTGGGGTTGTGGTGTTATCATTTTCATTGGCTTCCATGAACTTTTTAATTTCCTATCTAACTTCTCGAAAACTTTCTACCCCTTTTCTCTCTTTATCTTCTGGGACCCGTTATGATTCAGATGTTATTCCTTTTTAATGTGTTCTCTAATTCTTATATCATGCTCTTCTGCCTTAGTTTCCCTCTTTTTTTTTCCTGCTTCATTATTCTCCATAAATTTTTCCTCTTTATCACTGATTGCCTGCTCTGCTTCATCCATCCTTGCCACTGTGGCATCCATTTGAGATTGCAGCTCAGTTATAGCATTTTTAATTTTGCCCTGACTAGATTTTACTCCTTTTATCTCTACTGAAAGGGATTCTATGCTTTTTTTCAACCCCAGCTAGTATTCTAATTGTGATTCTAAATTCTTATTCAGACATCTTGCTTGTATCTAAGTCCCTGGCTGTCATTTATTCCTGTTTTTTCTTTTGGGGTGAATTCCTTCATTTCATCATTTTTAAGGAAGAAAAATAATTAATAAAACAATAAACAAAAATTGAAAAATTAAAACACACAAAAAATTAAAGGATTCTAGATCCTAGGTGTGTTTTGGTCTGGTTGTTTCAACATGGGGTGCCTTGGTGGCTCGGTCAGTTAAACATCCGACTTTGGCTCATGTCATGATCTCATGGTTTGTGAGTTTGAGCCCTGCATCGGGCTCTGTGCTGACAGCTCAGAGCCTGGAGCCTGCTTCAGATTCTGTGTCTCCCTCTCTCTCTGCCCCTCCCCTGCTTGCTCTCCATCTGTCTTTCCCTCTCCAAAATAAAATTAAAAAAAAACATTAAAAAATATTTTTAAAAAAGAAGCTTAACAGAATAAAGGTGGAAAGAAAAGAAAAAAAGGAAAAAAGAAAATGTTTGAAAATTTAAAAAGTGAACACAATAAAATAGAATAAAATGAAATGATGAACGTAAAATACAATTTAAGAATTCACAAAAAATTAAAAAATATACTTGAAAAATTAAAAATCTTTTCTATAGAAATGGAAAATAAAAGTAATTTTTTTGTGTTTCTGTATTTAAGAATAAAAAAAGAAAATTAATTGAATGGATGGACCAGTGAACAGAAGGAAATATGATTGAAATTACATCCAGTTTTCCCTAGAATTCAAACTATGAAACACTTTGTAGTCCGTAAACTAAGCAGGTGGATAAACTTGTGGTGTTCCTCTAGAGCATAATTGGTTCAGTTGGACCAGACATGGTGTAATGGCTTCATTCTCCAGTAGACATTGCTGCTTTGTTTACTGAGGTTGATTATTATGACACATGTAGGCATGTATATGTGGAAGGGGTGAAAATGGAGTCACCCAGCTACCTGCTCTCTAGTGTCAGAAATCTGTGCTCTTGCTTACTGGTAATCAATCAAGCACCCCTCTTTTGTCTCTGGCTTCCATCCACTCCCCACTTCTACACCCTCCATGACCAACCTGTCAGCCTGCCAGGCAGCACCTCCCAGCTGAGTTTTATCTCAGATGGAGCTGTGTTCCCAAACCCCTCACTTTTGAGGGCCCTGTAGCTTTGACCTGCTCATATCCTCTGGGGGAGAGTCTCCCTGAGCAATGGCTGGTGCTGGCCCACCCCCAGGAATGTTTGCATGACCATGCTGCTGCAGATGCCCAGAGACGGTGGCCAGGTGCCAGCCCACCCTTGAAAAAGTTTGTGCGATTGTATAGCAGTAGTGTTTCAGGGATTATGGTAAATCACAACACACATCTGGCACCAGGCTTCACCCTTAATATCCTTATTCCAACACCAGCAAATGTGGCTGTTCTCTGGAGTCTGCTGGGACCTTTGTCTATGGGGAGGCCACACAGTCTCTACCAAACATCCCCCCCAGAAGAGGAACCGCCTCTCCCCATATGGCCCTTGGATCCCTAGTACATTGCTGTATTCTCCTAGGGATTTGGCCTTCCCACCAGAGCTCTGCCAGGTATTGAGCTGTGGAGTTTCAGACTCTGTGCTCTCCTGTTTATAGAGTCATTAGTAGTATCTAAACCCTCTCCTTTCTCCTTTCTCCCTTTTTTGTTCAGTCCCTTGCAGGCGTTTCCGCTCTTTCTTTTTCTCTCCAGCTGCTTTTGCGGGGAGTGCTTTTCCTGTACTCTCCCCTCTCTCTACATCCTCTCTCCACAAGCAAAAACAGCTTCCAACACTCCAAGGCTTCTCTCTTCTCCAGTTCACCTCTCCGTGCCACATACCTGCTGAATTCTGTGGTCAAGTTGTACATATTGTTAATCCAAAAATCAGTTTTCTAGGTGTGCAAGATGGTTTGGTGTTGACCTAGTTGCATTTCAGGGATGAGAGAGGCAAACAACAACAACAACAAACTTCCATGCTGCTCCGCCATCTTGGCCCCTCTGTTCTTTGTTTTTGCTTTATGTATTCTTGACCCTTCATATTTCTGTAAAGATTTAGAATGATCTTGACAATTATCATAGAAACAAATGCTATTTGTAATTTTGCTTGGCATCATTACAGATTAATTTGGAGAGATTTGGCATATGTAAAATATTAAGTATCTGAAGCCATGAATCTAAGGAAATTCTATTTTACTCCAAGTTTGATAAAATGCCTTATAGATGAGTAATACATTTTAATTCTGCATATGTTTAGAAGTCCATTAGACATTAGATTTATTATTTATGTTCAGTATGTATGTATATCTGCCTGTCCATTTGCCCTTTGTGGTATTCTTCATTCCTTCCATTTAGTATTTTTTTTTTCAGTGCAGACCTGCCTGCAACAGATTCTCTCAAACTATTTTTCTACAAGTGTCTTTATTCAGTCCTTTATTTTTGAAAGATGTCTTTTTTTGTGTATAGAATTATATGTTCCTTTTTATTGTTTTCAAAGATTCATTCCACTGCCATCTTTCTTTCAAAAATTTAAATCTTAATGTTTCACCCTGTAAGTCCATCAACCTAATTATAGGGTTAATACACTGGACCATAGGGAGTTGATTAGTATTAATTCCCTGCTTTCTTTATTTCTTTTAACAAAAGTTTTTCTACTGCCTTCTATGCCTTCTATATTCCTAAAAGCATTTATCAGAAAAGGTGGTTGAGGAAATTGTAATATTTCTCATTTTACATTTCTAATAAATATTAGACAAAGTTGACACAGCTATTACTCACACATACAATTATATACTTTTATTAGGATGGTGTTACCCAATGGTGTATTTATCTTGTTTCCTATTTCTCCTTTTATCATTAGCTAGCTGTTTTTACCTCTGTGTTTCCATAAATATTCAGCTTTACCTGGGGCTCTGTAGTGTGCCGTGGGGTCATTGGTACAGATAACCTTGCATGGAGTTCTTTCATCAACAAACCAAGGACAAACTTTTTCTACTTCTACCACATGAGGGGCATGCAACCTTGGATTTTCTACCAGGTTTACAGGAAAGTTCCTAGCCTTAAATTATGCACTTCAATTATTTTCTGATGGAAATGATTTCTGTAGCATGTTCTAGTAGTCTTTTCCTGATTCTTTTTCTGATTTGCATGTTTTAGACTTATTTGTTTTAGACTTATTTGTTCACTTACATGAACTCACTTACGTGAATTCAGTTATGTAAATTCATGTGAATTCACTTATATATACTTATACTTACTTATTTATATTTATTTATTTAGACTTAGTCTTATTTATACTAGGATCAATACCTGGGTGGTGTCCTTTTAGGAGGAATGATGATGAAGTAGATATATTTTTGCCTTCTACACTTTAATGATAACATTGGACCACCAAGTCTTTTTTAATAACTCTGTTTTCATACATTTTTAATCTTTTTACCAATATTAACATTAGGCTGAGAAATGATTTTTCCCCGTGTACTCCTTTTCGGAATTTTTTACCAGCCATAATCCAAATGTGAAGTAATAAATGAATCTGGACTGAGGTATGGATGCTTTCTTGTCTTCCAAGTGGGAGCACAAAGAATGATGTATAATTACTGTATCTACCATATCTGGGTTAGTGGCACACTGGAGGAGACTGTTTTGATTATCATATAATCCGTTCTAAGCCATTGTTACAATATCTAATGTTTTAGTGTTGCATACCATATTATTGTGGCAGAGAGAAGGGAAAATTTCTCCTGTTTATATTTATCTTTCACTGATATTTACTGAACCTAAGAAGATACTACATTCAAGCTGTTACTGGATTCAATACCAAAGAATTCACCTAATTGTGAATCAGCACCCATAACTAACATTCTCAACTGAATGATATAACAGTTGAATGGGATTTTCTCCAGGTAATTAAAAGAGCAGTGGGCTGACAATGTGAGTCAGAACTTGTTATAAAAACAGGCCACAACTTCTCTAGTCAGTCTCCCTCCTCCTTGCTTAATAGATTCACTATTTCCAAAGCTGTTATCAGGTTTTTATTTTTTTCCCCCCAGTTTTCCTCACTTTTTCATACAGTAGCTGTTGATAAGATTAGTTTCCTGTTTCATGATACAAAACTTTTGCTAGACCAAAGTATGGATAGGTCAGCAACCATTTGAATATCAAAATTTCAGCAGTTTTTCTTTGTTCATACTTTTTTGGAACCAAGACTGTATGTGTGTGTGTGTACACTGATATTATTATTGTTATTTATGGACTCAAGGGTCTTTATCTTGATTATACTTCAATAAAACCAGTCTGCTTGCTACAGGAGCTATGACTCAATGTCAGTTCAGCCTAAGTATGAAACTGATGGAAAGACTCATGAGAAACACTATGTTCCCACCATTGGTTTAATACGTTTTCTTGCATTAGATGTTTTTTTTTTTTTTTAATGCTTTGTTTTTCAGATTCACAGCAAAACCAGTAGATACAGAGATTTCCCATATAGTTCCCCCCTCCACTCTCCCTGCCCAATAACATCCTTTACCAGAGCACAGGAGAAGTGTATTAGTTCAAATTAGCAAACTGACATTATCCAAAATCCATAGTTTACGTTTGGGATCACTTTAAGTGTTGCACATTCTGTGGCTTTGAATAAATGTATAATGATGTATCCACCATTGTAGTATTATATAGAATAGTTTGGCTAAAAATCCTCTGTGTTTCACCTATTCATCCCTCCTCCTCTCCTAACCACTGACAATCAATGATCTTTTTACCTTCTCCATAGTTTTGCTTTTTCCAGAATTTCAGATAGTTGGAATCACAGTATACAGTCTTTTTAGAATGACTTCTTTCATTTAGTAATATGCATTTAAGTTTCCTCTATTTTTCTAATGGCTTCATAACTCATTTCTTTTAGTGACAAATAATATTGCATTGTTTGGATGTGTTCCACTCACCTAGTAAAGCATATTTAGGTTTGCTCCCATGTTTTGGCAATGATGAATAAAGCTACTGTAAACATCCATGTGCAAGTTTCTTTGTAGGTCTAAATTTTCAATTCCTTTTGGTAAACACTCAAGTATGGAATTGCTGGATCATATGGTAATTGTTTAATTTTGTAAGATGTTGTCAAACTATCTTCCAAAGTAGCTGTACCATTCAACATTCCTATCAGTAATGAATGGAGTTTGTGTTTTTCTGCATCCTCACCAGGATCTGATGTTGTCAGTGTTTTGGATTTTGGCCATTCTAACAGGTGTATAGTGTTATCTTACTGTTGTTTTAGTTTGCATTTCTCTGTTGACAAATGACATGAAACATCGTTTCATGTGTTTATTTGACATCCACGTATCTTCTTGGTGAGATTTCTACTCAGGTCTTTTGCCCATTTTTTAATTGGGTTATTTGTTTTCTTATTCAGTTTGAAGAGTTCTTTGTATATTTAGGATAATAGTCCTTTATCACATAGGTCTTTTATAAACATTTCTCCCTATCCACGGCTTGTCTTTTCATTCTTTGGATAGTGTATTTTACAGAGCACAGGTTTTCATTTTTAAGGAATTCCACCTCCCTGTCTTTTGTGTTGTATCTAAAAAGTCATTGCCAAGCCCAAGATCATCCAGATTTTTTCCTATGTTCCAAAAGTTTTCTAGTGTTGCACTTATATTTAGATACATGATCCATTTTGAGTTACTTTTTGTTATTGTATTTGATTTTTGCATTTAATTGGCTAAGTTGTAAGAGATAAAATTTGAGCATGGATGAAAAATATCAAACTGGTGAAATTAATGCCTCTATTTCTTAAGGTCTTAGTCCAGCCATTGTATCTGTAACTTATACATTAGGGGTTTCACAATAAGCCATTAGGATGCTTGGACATCATGGCATACAGATAGTATTCCTCATTTATCTGAAGCCACTGCATTTCAGAATTGTCAGTTTTTAAATTCAGGGTCATATTCATACATGTCCTTTATCAGGATACAAGTTCAAACCCTGTGTTGACCTTTTCTCTGAGCATCTCATTTAGTATTTTATTTTTTGAAGCTGTTTTATGTTTTAAAAGGCTGATAGTGCTTGTTTTTTATTTCAGAGGCTTACAGCTCTGTGTCTTACCCCAGCTGCGTATTTTTCTAATAGATATTGAAATAGGCATTTTCTTCATTTCCTTTAAGGATATTCTATAATATAACTCACCTAGGATATTCAAGAATAATATATTTAAAAACTTCAAACCCAATTTCCATTCAATTCAATATGCCAGCTGATAAATATTTATTTTGAAAAATACCATCTAATATTATTTTAACTGGCTAAAACAGTGCTTTTTGTTTCTTCCACAAACCAGTGTGCATATGAGTCAACAATGTGCTCGTGGAGATGCATTGTGATAGTAAGGTTTTACTTGGTCCTACCAGTCTTTTGCTTACTTGTGAACATTCAGTCACTCATCCAGTAGGTGCTGCACAAGGCTTCATCAATGTGGCTGAGGAGGGTGGATATGGAAAAATGCAAGAGCACATATCTAAAGAAACAGAATACATTTGCCCTAGAGACCGTTTTAGACTATTGCGAATGTCTTTGCAATGCACATAGAAATAACCTAGGAATGTGTTCTGAATAAAAACACTTACTTTTCATTAAAATATTAATATCCTTCTTTGGTAAAGGGGAAGGAGACAAGTATTTTCTACCTTCACCAGGTTAGACATCATATCAAACATTTTACATAGAGTATAATATTTACTTATAATTCTCTCTATAGGTGTAATTTTAGTGATGACTGTAAGTATAATTTTAGAACTGAGTTCAAGGTTACAGGTCCAGAAAAGCTGTCGAGCTATTACTTATTCTCAGATCTAACTTAACTCAAAGCTTGCGTTCTTTATACTATAGGAAAAGGCCAAAAGTTATTCAATCACATTGTGAAAAAAGACAAAAGTCTTTTAATATACATTTATACTTGCATATTTAGTATACATATATATTTAATATACATATGTATTGCTAACAGTGATATGAGCTGAGAAGAATTATTGGAAATGGAAATATGTATTCAATGTACATATGAAGACATTTAAAAACAAGGCCAAATCACCAAGGTTACACTCAAAAAATAGACATAGATAAGTCTTATTTTTCAAATAGTAAAGCCAAAAATACACCAAGCCATTTTACAATTTTTTGAAAATTTTTTAGCATATTTATAGGATTACTCAATTAGTTTGCATCAAAGATAATTTTAATCTTAAGTTTACTGAGTTTATCACTAAACAGTTAAATACGTAAACTTTGAAGAACCAAATATGCACCAATTAAAGTGCTCTGCAAAATCCTTCAGACATGTTACTGAAAATATAACAATTAGCTCAGTGCTTGGGTCAAGATTTACCTTTAAGTTTTGAACTCAATTGTAGGAATCACATAAATATAATTTCCCCCCGATTCCAAAATCTATCGAAGAACTTTACTAAATAAAACTCTCCAACCAGGATGTAAAATCCATAAAAGGAAAAATTAAACCTTGTTGATTTTCTTTTTATTTCCATAGCATAGCACATTTATTTTTTTCGATAGCACATTTATTTTTTTTTCCCCTTAAGAGCGATTTTGGAATTTAATCTATGCTATTTGGGTCTTTTCATCCCACAGACATCTAGTTGACTAGTTTGATGGAACCATTTTTTAAAAAGTCATTTCTAATGGCTTTCATGGAGGTTGAAATCTATACATAATAACCATTTGGTAAAGAATTTGATGCAATAACCTTTGGTAGTTGACCTCAAAAATACTCCTCCTGCAGATACTCTTTGCAAGGAAAGGAGCACAAAACTCCTATTCTTTTGTGCAGCCCAAATTCTTTTTATTTAATAAAAAGTTCAGGATTTTAGGAGAAGTTAGAAGATATCCTCCTGGAGACAAAGGCGTATATGTAATTTGTCTCATTAAGGAAGCCAATGCAAAATCCGAATGGGTAACCTGAAGCAAAATAGGATACTGAAATGAGATTATGTTAAATATTCATTTGTTTTATTTATTCATGCTCTGTGTTTTACAAAGAAAACAGAAAATGTGAAAATATGAAGAATGGGTCTGGAGATTTCAGTTGGACAAACATTTATTGTTTGGCCTATGGGCTGTCAAGTTGCCTCATGACAGACTTTTCAACAATTTTGTTACATGTAGTTACAGTATATGAATCTCCTTTGAATATAGAATCTGCATGGATTTTAAATTGAAGTCTATTGCTTTTGGGAAGAAAAATCATTTTAAGTAGTAAATAACAAAGCATCACGGAGAAGAATCACCTCTGATTGAGCTGCCACATATAAGATGCTGATCTTAATTTTAAAGTAGATGCAGAAATCATGGACAAGGGTATTTCTAAGAAGTAACAGAACCAAGAAAAACAACTTTGATGTATTCATTCTTCTGATTTTTCGATTGGCAAATTGGTTTTCTGTCCTTGTTTTTTGTTTGCTTAAGTTGTAAAGCCAGATGATTAAAATATTCATTAAAAATGAACTAGAATTCGTTAAAAAAAAAAAGGGGGGGGGGTGGTGCCTGGGTGGCTTGGTCGGTTAAGCATCTGACTTCCGCTCAGGTCATGATCGCACGGTCCGTGAGTTCGAGCCCCGCGTTGGGCTCTGTGCTGACCGCTCACACCCTGCAGCCTGTTTCAGATTCTATGTCTCCCTCTCTCTCTGCCACTTCCCTGTTCATGCTCTGTCTCTCTCTGTCTCAAAAATAAATAAACGTTAAAAAAAAATAAAAAAAAATGAACTAGAATTACATAAATATACTTATCCTTATTAAAAAGTTTAAGGTACGTATGTGTCTATGAGCCTGGTGAATACTTGAGTAACCTGATACATCATTTGAATGGAATCTCAGTGGCACAATTAATTCCCTTTGAATGAATAACCGAGAAGGAAAAGAATTGTTCCAGGAAATGACAGTCTACCATTGGCAACTTGCATCAAATTGCATAGTCTTTTGGAAACTTTCTTCTCTTTGATTATTACATGAGCATGTTACAGCCAATTTGAAAAAGAAAAAACAAAAATTACACTTCACTGCCCTAACTTAAATTGTCCACAAATTTGCGGTGGCACTCACTGCTGCACAAGGAAGACCACACAGGAAAGTTTACTTGTGTAAAAATGTAATAATCAGGAGCACCTGGACGGCTCAGTGGTCTTCAGCATCTGACTTTGGCTTAGGTCATGGTCTAGTGGTTAATGAGTTTGAGCCCCACATCGGGCTCCATGCTGACAGCTCAGAGCCTGGAGCCTGCTTCAGATTCTGTGTCTCCATCTCTCTCCGCCTCTCCCCTATTTGCATTCTGTCTCTTTCTCTCTCTCAAAAAATAAATAAACATTAAAAATGTTTTTTTAATAATATTCATATCTATATTCATGGAAGTAGCCTATAAGCCACCCAATGATAAAACAGATTTTTTTTTCCTTAACTCTTCTTATGAATGGATTTAGGCTTTAGATAACCTGTGTAAACCATCTTAAATTCATTGCTTTATTTAATTCACCTGCATAGACTATAAACATTATTGAAGAAAAATAGAAGCCAATAGGCACAGAAATGTTATTGAGTATAAATACCAAATTTTTAGTAAAAGGGTTCCAAATGTATTCTGTGGGATTTAGGCTGTCTTTTGTTTTCAGATTATTCTCCATTATATTGTTGGTTACCTATTTATATTTACTCATTTGGCCATAATGGATCTTCTGTTATTTAAAATGAAATTTATATCCTGCCCATCCTTATATTCCTGCTCTCCCACATCAGTAATAACATAACTAGAAGAATGGCTTTTATACCATAAGTGCTCAATCAGTGTATTTCACGTAGAGATGAATTTCAATATAAATGAACATGTCGAATTTTGTTTTAGGCTTTATGTTGAAAAAAATTTTTGTAATACAGTTGCAGTGAAAGGGGTAACATAAAACATAGGACGGTAATATAATTTAGTATCAAGTATAATTCAATATCAAATCAAAACAACAGCAGAAATTTTATAGAGCAAAAAGAAAAATTTAACAGGGCAGTGTTTCTGGCAAATAGAAGAAAAAAATATTAAGGTGTTCTCAGATTTAGCTAAGAACATTCTGTTCTGTTATTTATCATTGATAAATGGTTAAAATTTGATGTTCACAGGAAGCAACTTACCTATTTGCGTTTCAAATAGTTATTTGACACCTCTTTTTCCATCTCACATGAATTTTCAGTGTATCCATAATGAAGACAGCTATTAATAATTTTCTTATGGAGTCAAATAACCTAGAAGTTGATTGTCTATTTCCATTTTGGTGACAAAACCCATAATTCAGGCATGCTGAACAAGTCCTGCAACATGTGGCTATTTTGTACTTTGTATTGCCAACAACTTTCTGGGCATATTCTGCTGGAGCTTTCTGACTGCCTCGGTTAAAAAACAAACAAAAAAGCCATTATGAGCAGGAGTAATGTTGATGCATTTGGAAATGCTGAAATGAAGACTTGCTGAAGGATAGCTTATGTGGGCACAGCTTGCAGAACAGCTCTCTAGAGTAGTATTAGAAAAGATGGAAACTCGGGCAATTTCTCCTATAAATGTTTTAATACTAATGAAAAACAATCTTGAAATGTGTCTGATATTTCCTGAGCAGTAGTCATAAGTACGGCACATAAGAGAACATAATTCAAGAAACTGTCAACATAAATTATGTTACCATAACCCTAAACTCATGATTGGATAGAAATCTAGTCTTAAATTGTGAAGAAAATGACTTTTATTTTATAAAATGTATCTCTGTTAAAGAGGTAAATTTCAAAGTGTGAAACACCATGAAATCAGGGACTTAAAATTTACAACAAAAAAAGCCTTTTTTTGCATTATCATGAATTATTATAACATAATATTCCTCTGCTTTTATTCCCTGTATGATGAAGTATTTTCTATACCTGCTCCTAGTAATATAGTCATCATCTGTCTTTTCACCCAGGCTAGTAGACTGGGCATAATTTTTTACTCCCCTCCCCTCAATCCTCAAATCTAACTTAATAAATATATATCTTATTTTCCCTTTAAATTATTTCTCAAATTTTCTTTCTTATTATCTTCCTGACTTATCAAGTCCCTTTCAACTTGTATGTATAATACTACAGCTGTCTCTGCTTTTTCTCTTCTTTTGTGAGATGTAATTGACATAAAACAATCGTTTCAGATGTACATAATGACTTGCTATTTGTATACATTGTGAAATAATCACAATAAGCCTAGTTAAAATTTGTCACCATACATAGTTAAAAAAAAAGTTTTTTTTCTTGTTATAACGACTTATAAGATCTACTCTTAGCAACTTTCAACTATGTAGTACATTATTAACCATAGTCTCTATTTTGTATGTTACACCCCATGACTTATTTTAGAACTGGAAATTTGTACCCTTTGACTCCAACCATTTCATCCACCCTACCTTCCTACACTTCACTTCTACCTCTGGCAACCACCAATTTGTTCTCTGTATCTATGAGGTGGATGTTTTGGCTTTGTTTTTTTCTTGTTGTTGTTGTTGTTGTTATTCAATTCTACACATAAATGATGACATATGGTATTTGAGCATGAATGTCTTCAAAATCCATCCATGTTGTTGCAGATGGCAGTATTTCTTCTTTTTTATGGCTGAATAATGTTCCACTTTATATACATATATGCCACATCTTTATCCATTAATCTGTTGATGAACACTAAGGTTGTTTCCATATCTTGGCTGTTGAAAATAATGGCAAACGAACATGGGTATGTATGTGTGTGTGTGTGTGTATATATATATATATATATATATATATATATATATATATATATATATTTTTTTTTTTTTTTTTTTTTTTAACTAGTGTGTTCATTTTCTTAGGATAGTCCCCAGAAGTAGAATTTCTGGATCATATGGTAGTTCTATTTTAATTTTTTTAGGAACCTCCATACTGATTTCCATAGTGGCTGAACCTATTTCCATTCCCAGCAACAGTATACAAGGGGTCCCTTCTCCACATGTTCACCAACACTTATTTCTTTTTGATCATCTCCATTCTAACAAGTATGAAGTGATCTTGTATCTTGTATACTTTATGTAGGCTATTAGTTGCCTTTCCAATTGTTTTTCCTCTTTGAATCTTGCCTCCATCAATGAACAAAATATTCCCTTTTGATTGTTCTGATTCAGTGTTTCTCAAAATTAAATGTGCATAGAAATCACCAGGTAATCATTAAAAAAGCAGATGCAGATTCCACAGATCTGGAATGGAACTTTGAGACTTTGCATTTACAGGCTCATATATGATGCTGAAAACATTCTGCAGCTCACACTTTTAAATGCCGTCAACTTAAGCATAGAATACAAAGTTACTCAAGTTCTTCATCATCCTATCCTTGATATACAACCACTTTTAAGCTCTCCTCTTTCTCAGTTACAAGTTTTTTTTAAAATGTTTTTATTTATTTTTGACAGAGACAGAGCATGAGCAGGGTAGGGGCAGAGAGAGAGGGAGACACATAATCTGAAGCAGGCTCCAGGCCCTGAGCTGTCAGCAGAGAGCCCCATGTGGGGCTTGAACTTACTGAGAGATCATGACCTGAGCTGAAGTCAGATGCTCAACCAACTGAGCCACCCAGGAGCCCCTCTCAGTCACAAGTTTAACTATGTAATCAATATACAATTTGAGTAGTTTCTCCCAAAATGAAGTTGGGTCATATTTATATGACTATTGACTTACACTCTTGTCCCATGCAGATGCTTTCATTGCCATTATCTCTTGTCCTTCAAGATCCACTTTGTTACATTTTTTTTTTGGTTTTACCTTTATTTCTATTGTTACCACAAGCCTTTATTGGCAATCTGAAACTTGGGTTGACTATTCTTATGCTCATTTACTACTCTAGGCTATTATAACAGCACATAAGATTGTCTGAAATTATTCAAAAGTATTTATCACATTGGTTTGCTAATTTGGAGGCAATGGTATTTCCATCTTCATGTCTCACAGGCTTACTCACAGTATTGATGCATAATTGCTAATAAATATTTGCCTAAAAACTGAAGTTATGTGAGATCACTTCTGAAATTTGTCCAAATTATACATCTAACTGAAAAAGTGCTGGAGCAAGCAGGACATTTCATAAGTATTTTTCAGAACATTAAAATTTCCATTTTCTGTTTCTTTTTTTTTTTTTAGTGGTCTTTAGTAATAGCCTTTTATTCCTGATTATTGGCTATCTGGTGTTGTTGTTGTTGTTGTTTCCCAGGAGTATCCATTCAATTAGTATATCTCCTGGGTCTGTAGTTCACCTTTGTTGTTTTCTACAAAAAAATGTTAATTTCTACAGTGGGGCAATGTTGATTTTTTTCTTTTGAAATAAAGTAGCCTATGCCCTGACCTTGAATATTGTAAATCAATAGGTTTGAAATGTGCCTCAAGTGTGTATATTTAGCCAAAGACTCTTCTGGTAATTCCAATGAAACTCTAATGATCACTGCTATTGATAATTTAATTGTGGAAAGGATTCACTGTTTGATCTTTTAAGTAACAGAGTACTTGGCACACAACAAGTACTCAATTATTTAACTAATAAAGAACACTCTATTGATTTATTAACATGTATTTTATAATCAGCCACCTTAATGTTTTTCCAGAAGCAGTTATTGTAATTAATTTTCTCCTTTCTATTTGCTTTTATACTTTGCTATTTAATTTTATTATGAAATTACATTTACTAAGAATTCCAGAACAAAGGTAAATTATATTAACATGAGTACATTTTTACCTTGTTTCTTACATTATTTTTCATCTATTTTCAGTATTTTATATTTTTCTCACTTCTATTGAGATAATTGGCATATAACATTGGGTAAATTTAAGCTGTACAACATGATGATTTGATATATGTATGTAATGCAAAATGATTATCACAATAAACCTTACATAGTTACTATTTGTGCGTGTGTGTGTGTGTGTGTGTGTGTGTGTGTGTGTGTGTGTGTGGTGAGACCTTTAACAATTTACTCTTAGCTGCTTTCAAGTAAACAGCTTGATGGTATTATTAACTATAATCACCATGCTGTACATTACTCCCCTTGAATTCATTCATTTTATATCTGGAAATTTGTATACTTTGACCTCCTTTACCCATTTCCTCTACCACCCAGCCACTGCTATTGTTGCTGTGAGTTCAGGTTTTTTTTAGATTCTACATAAAAGTGATAATCATGCAGTATTTGTCTTTCTTTGACTAGTTTCACTTAGCATAATGTACTCAAGTTTCATGCAATTTGTTATAAATGACAGGATTTCTTCTTTCTCATGGCTGAATATTTCATATATGTCACATTTTTTCATCCATTTATCCATTGAAGGCTACTGAATTTGTTTCCATGTCTTAGCTGTTGTAAATAATACTGCAGTGAATTTTGGGGCAGGGAAGTGCAGATATTTGAGATAGTGCCTTCATTTCCTTTAGATATATGCTCAAGTGGAATTGCTGGATTATATGGTAGTTCTATTTTTAATTTTTTGAGGAATCTTCATGCTGTTTTCCACAATGCACAAAGGTTCCCTTATCTCCACATCCTAGCCAACATTTGCTGTCTCTTAACTTTTTAATGATAGCCATCCTAACAGGTGTGAGGTAATATTGTAGTTTGTTTTAGCATTTCTTTTATGATTAGTAAAGTTGAGTACCTTTTCGTATACACATTGGGAATTTGAATATCCTCTCTGAAAAAATGTCTAATCAAGCCCTTCACCCATTTTTCAGTTGGATTATTGGGGCTTTTGCTCTTGAGTTGTTTCAGTTCCTTAAATATTTTTAATGTTTATTTATTTTGAGGGGGGGAGGGAAGGGGGCAGAGAGAGATGGAGAGAGAGAGAGAGAAAGTAGGAGAGTGAGGGGCAGAGAGAGAGGGAGAGAGGGGATCTGAAGCAGGCTGTGCACGGTCAGCACACAGCCCTATGTGGGCTTGATCTCACTAACCCTGAGATCATGACCTAGGCCAGAATTAAGAGTCGGTGGCTTAACTGAGCCACCCAGACACCCCCAATTCCTTAAACATTTTGGATAATAACCCCTTATCAGATATATGGATTACAAAATATTTTCTCTAATTCCATAGGTTGTCTAAGTTTGTTCATTTATTTTACTATGCAGAAACTTTTTAGTTTGATATAGTCCACTTATTGATTTTTATTTTTGTTGCTTGTGCTTTTTGTGAAATATACAAAGTCATTGGCA
The DNA here is from genome assembly GCF_028749965.1 of Puma concolor. Classification (NCBI taxonomy): domain Eukaryota; kingdom Metazoa; phylum Chordata; class Mammalia; order Carnivora; family Felidae; genus Puma; species Puma concolor. Next base: position 109,703,218 of record NC_141675.1, on the reverse strand, counting down.
AGACCAATGTCAAGGAGCTATTTCCCTGTGTGTAGGTATAGCAACTGCTATACCTGCTTTCTTTTGGTGGTCATTTGCTTGAAATACTTTTACTTTTTCTTTTTTAATGTTTGTTTATTTTTGAGAGAGAGGGCAAGTGAGTAAGTGCCAGTAGAGGAGAAGCAGAGAGACAGAGAGAGAGAGAGAATCCGAAGCAGGCTCCAGGCTCTGAGCTGTCAGCACAGAGCCTAATGCAGGGCTTGAAACACAGGAACCGCAAGATCTTGACCTGAGCCAAAGTCAGACGCTTAACCCTCTGAGCCACCCAGGCACCTTTTGGAATACTTTTACTGTCACTTCTCTCTCAATCTATATAGGTCCTTAAAGGTAAAGTGAGTTTTTTGTAGGCAGTGTATTGTTAGATCTTGTGGGGGTTTTTGTTTTGTTTTTGTTGTTTATTCTTATCCATTTGGCTATTCTATATCTTCTCATGGGACAATTTAATCCATTTTTACCTTTAAAGAAATTATTGATGGATAAGGACTTTTGTCATTTTAATTATTTTCTGAGTGTTCTATAAATCCTTTGCTTTTTTTGATTCTCCTCTTTCTGTCTTCTGTGATTTTGTTACATTTTTGGTGTGTGCTTTTACTCCTTGAATTTATTATAGGTCTTACATGAAATAACATAGTTTAAGCTGGTGACTTTCATAGCAGAGATTTACTCTTTTACCTTCCCCTTTTCTCATATTTTAGGTTACTGATGTACATTTACATTTTAGGTTACTGATGTACATTTACTGATGTACATTACTGATGTACATTTACCTCTTTATATTGTGCATCCAAAAATAAATTAGTTATGGTTGTTAATATGTTTAAATTTAAAACTATAGTTGTGATTTATGTGCCACCAATAAAATATTAGAGAATCTACTTGGATTGTAATTTATCTTTACCAATGAGTATATCTTTTAGTTTCCTTTGGTTCCATGTTTACCTGATACTTAGTGATTCTTGTATCTTTGCATTGGTATCTGTACATTTGAGGAAGCAGTCTTTTCTTCCAGACTTGACAGATTCACTTCTGCAAGGAAAGACCATCACAAGTCAGATCAGCTTGGGATATTGAATGGGTCAGCTGGTAGTTTCTAGGCAGGCAGGTTTGCTATTGGGGTTTCTAGTTGGGCAATCCCACTACCTTTGTTTTGATATCTGGGAGGGGTACTGTTGCCTGGGCTTTGCAGTCAAGTAAACCAGCTGGCTGGGCTGCTGGTTCAAGCAGGCGCCTTTGTGGGCTCCCCAATTGGTTGTGACTGCTGGCTAGACTGTATGATTAGAGGGGGCCCACTTGCTCTGCTCTGCATTTATTTCTGGTTGGGCAGGGTCTGAATCCAGGTAGGATTCAGAATTCACTGGTTGAATTCTGCATTTGAGGAGTACTGAGGGCTGGGCTCTGCAGTTGTTCCTGACAGGGTGAGGCCTCAAAAACTGTGTTCAGCAGGGCCATAGATAGGGCTTTGTGGTCATTAAGAGTCTCAGGCTATGCTCTGTAATCTGATGGGGCCACAGGCTGTGCCCTGAAGTTGGGCAGGATCCAGAGGCTGCGCTTCATGATCATGTAGGCTGCTGGCTGTGTTTTATTGTTAGGTATGGTTGCTTGCTGGTAGGGTGCAGCCTCCTACTGTATCCTGATGTTGGCTGGGGTTAGAGACAGTGCTCAGTGGTTGGGCATAGCCATTGGCTGGGCTCGCTTCCTGGTCTAAGCCACAGCCTGTGTCCAGTCATCAGTCAGGCCTGCAGGATGTGCTCAGAGGCTGCCTAGGGTCACTGTTGAGACTCCCTGGTAATGAAAGGCCAGATGCAATGCACAACACCTTGGCAAGGCTCCTGGCTTGGTTCACTGCCCAATGGGGCTTTATAATGTGTTCTGCTGCTATCCAGGTTCTCTGGCCAGGTTTCCTGATCCAGTGGGATGGGAGGCTATGCTCAGCAGTTAAATGAGGCTATGAATTTGCTTCCCTGACCTGGTGCAGACTTAGAATAGTCTCTGTGGCTGGTATGGCCTACTGGCTGAGAATCCAAATCAAGCAGAACTGCCACCTAAATCCTCTATCCAGCCTGGGCCACCAGCTGCAGAGCTGTTGTGCAGAGCTGCTGGCTTAGATCGCTGCTTGGGCACAGCTGCAAGCAGTAATGCAGTCCACCAGGATCTGAATGCTGGGTGATATAAGGCTCTCCCTCCTTTTCATCTATCTGATCCCTAGTGGTTAAGTCCTGCAGATTCACCTGGGGATCCCCATGAGGCAAGACTTGCGTGGACCTCCAGAAGTGTTTCACAATACTGGGAGGGAGCTCGAGGTCCACCTTGGGCTCTCCTTACCGTTGGAGAAAGCCCTCTTGATGCAGCACTGTTCTGACTTGGGAGAGAGGTGGTGTGGTAAAAATGGAACTTTTCCTCTTAACCTTCCTAATGCCATCCTTCTTGGTCCAGGGAAGTGCTTCATACTCATCTCTGAGTTCTGGGGTTTTCACAGTAGTGTCTTGTCTGGATAGTTGCTAGTTGGTCTTCTGGGGGAAAAAAAAAAGACTGAGGCTGGGAATTGCCTATACTGGTACCTTGATGATATCATTTCCTTCTCTTGTTTCTTACTTTAATTGGAATACAATGTTTCACCATTAAGTATCATAAGACATTGACAATTATTTGGAAATTTGTATTCTTAAACCATTTTAAAGATATTTGTAGTCTTACTTTACTAAGGATTTTTTTTTAATTTTACTAAGGACTTTTTTTTTACTTTACTAAAGATTTTTAAAAAATCAAGACTGAATTTTACCAGATCCCTCTTGTATACTCTGTATATCTGTGTACACAGGTGAATCCTTTCTCTTTTTCATGTATTAGGGTAAAAAAATATCTATATATCTATACATCTATATATCTATATCTATCTCCCCATACTGACTGGAAGGAAGAGGTTAATAGATAGTTCTGTGGCTCTTTCTATAGTTTCATGAATGGCTGATGTTTTAGCCTGGCCAGATTGTTTTTGCAACATTAATTCAAAGAATCTACAAAAAATAATACAGCCAACATAAATGGGAATCACATTAAGAACTATGTGCCAGAACAACAACGTGTACTTCATCACCGATAATGTTTGAGTAACTAGTAACTAGTATTTATGAGGTGTAGTGGCCCTGAATATGAGTTGGTCATTATTCTTGAGGGGCTGCTTTGGGACGAGCAACATATAATAAAACCATGAAGCTTATGGCTTCCCTGTACTTAGGTGAATATGTGTATTTCAAGTGTGAAATGATCTGTGGACACAGAAAACTGTGCCTGAGAGTCCTAGAACCTTCACTTTGTTGTTTCTGTACACACTTCATTCTTGCCTTTTACCTAGCTTTAATTACGAATATATTTATTAGAGGCACCTGGGTGGTTCAGTCGGTTAAGAGTCCAACTCATGATTTCTGCTCAGGTCATGAACTCACAGTTTGTGAGTTAGAGCCCCACATGGGGCTCTGAGCTGACAGCGCAGAGCCTGCTTGGGATTCTGTCTCCCTCTTTCTTGCTCTTCCTCCACTTGCTCTCTCTCTCTCAAAAATGAATAAAAATAAACTTTAAAAAAAAATAGGGGCGCCTGGGTGGCTCAGTCAGTTGAGTGTCCGACTTTCGCTCAGGTCATGGCCTTGCCGTTGGCGAGTTCGAGCCCCACGTCGGGCTCTGTGCTAACAGCTCAGAGCCTGGAACTTGCTTCGGATTCTGCCTCCCTTGCTCTCTGCCCCTCCCCCACTCATGCTCTGTCTGTCTTTGTCTCAAAAATAAGTATAAACATTAAAAAAAAGATTTTTAAAAAAGAATATATTTATTATGTGAAATGTACTGTCTTGTGAATTTTACTGTAATTTGATCCCAAGGTCACCAGTGCTTATTGAACAGAATGAACTAACATGGAATATCTTCATATCCTGGAATAAATCCTTTTGGGACACCATGTATTATTCGTATATTGCCAATTTGATCCTGTATTTTATTTAGGAATTTTATAATTATATTTCAACAAATGATCTGTATTTTTACTTTTTTTCCTCTTTTCTATCACATTCTAGTTCTAATATCACATTAGTTTAAAAATTGTATTTTTTGGGGCGCCTGGGTGGCGCAGTTGGTTAGGCGTCCGACTTCAGCCAGGTCACGATCTCGAGGTCCGTGAGTTCGAGCCCCACGTCGGGCTCTGGGCTGATGGCTCAGAGCCTGGAGCCTGTTTCCGATTCTGTGTCTCCCTCTCTCTCTCTGCCCTTCCCCCGTTCATGCTCTGTCTCTCTCTGTCCCAAAAATAAATAAACGTTGAAAAAAAAATTGTATTTTTACAATCTTAGATTTATTCATAATTTCTACTGATTCCTTTCCTATTTTTATCAATTTCTTACATTTTTAAAAAATTTTTTAATGTTTTATTTATTTTTGAAGGAGAGAGAGACAGAGCATGAGCGGGGGAGGAGCAGAGAGAGAGCCAGACGCTCAACCGACTGAGCCACCCAGGCGCCCCTCCATTTCTTATATTTACATTAATTTCTCATATTGCGATTTAGATTCTCCTTTTTTAAAAAAAAGTATCCAAAGTAAAATACTGAGCCATTTCATCTATTCAGTTATGATCTCAAATCAATGATAGACACATACATATACACTTTGATGCTAAGATACAGTTGGATATTACACAAACAATTGCAGGTCATGATGGAGTTAGCCTTATCACACGTGGAGATAACTAAAGACAAATGTCTTTTTGTTGAGTTAATGAGCCTTCTGGTTTTGAACTAAGGTCTGCTAATGGCTGCCTGGGTCACATGTACATGAACAAAAAAATCTGAAGATCCCTGCTTCCAGATATGATGGAGTATTACACTTTTCTTAATGTTGTAAATCATTAGGAAACTGGACAAAATACATAGAGCAGTTCTTTCCATGTATTAGCTAACTAGCAGGGTGGGACTGTGATCAATGAAAAAAGGATAAGCAAATGAAGTTAATGCAACAACAGCTCCTGCTTTCTCTGGGGAAAAATGGAAGACATAAAAATAGGCAAAAAGGAATTTGTAGAGATAAGAAATAACTAAAATAAAAATTGTTCTAGATGAGCTAAACAGCAAATAACATTAGAAACTATCTGCAGAAGATTAGCGAACCTGGAGACCTAGCAATAGAATCCATCCCAATGGAAGCACAGGGAAAGAAAAAAAGGGAAAAAAATAAAAAATAGAAACTGGGACTGAGCGACTTGAAATAATATCCAGCAATGTAAGTTTCATGTAATAAAACATATCTTGTATAGAAACTGGGCAAATAATGGGGTGCCTGGGTGGCTCAGTCGATTAGCGTCTAAGTTTGGCCTAGCTCATGATCTCGCAGTTCCCAAGTTTGAGCCCTGCATGGTTCTCTGTGCTGACCAGTAGGAGCCTGGAGCCTGTTTCAGATCCTGTGTCTCCCTCCCTCTCCCTGCCCCTCCTCTGCTCATGTTCTGTCTGTCTCTCTCTCTCTCTCTCTCTCTCTCTCTCTCAAAAATATATAAAAGTTAAAGAAATTTAAAGAAACTGGGCAAATAAGAAGACAATGGAATGACCTGCTAAAGGGATTGGGGAGACAAGTAAGGTGTATATATGCTATAAAAACATTTTTTAATAAAAAAATTGCAAGGTTGCTTCATTTTCATGGTGTGACTAGTGTGAGGAGGAGGACAGAATGAGAGGGAAAGATTCTGCATATAAGAGGAATAGGTATTAAATAATATTCTTTAATATGTTACAACTTGATAATGAAAATGGGCAGAGGAACAATTGGTATACGGGTTACTAATTCATCCCACTTATGTAAGTTACTTTAAAGCTTCCAGAGAAAACTGTAATATTTAAATAGAGAGCTATGAACTCATAATCATGTATCATATGAAGTTATTAATTTTTAATAGCTCAGAGATAATATTAGGTAAAATGTGGTTGAAAAGAAAAATCTTTCAAAGTAACACATTAAAAATGTTGGATTTCCCTTCCTTTCTCTGGCTGCCTTACATCTGACCTAAAGCTTCCACTTTTACAAAATTCAAAGGAATTTCTGTTTTAAGATTACCAATAAAGAAACATAATACCTACTGTGAAATATATCTAGAGTTACACATTTTTAGCATTTTCTGTAGTTTTCTTTTGTTTATGGAACATATATATAGTCCAGTAAGTTTACTCTAACATAGTATTTTTACTAGTTTCCATTTTAAAATCTGATAATCAAAGTTAGATCCAGATTTTGTGGTATCCAAAGCTTATAGAGTTGTGGGGGAAGGGAAAGGATTTTTTTTTTAAAAAAGTAAAAAATTACAAATAAAATTGCATATAGGGGCACCTGGGTGGCTCAGTCTGTTAATCATTTGACTCTTGATATAGGCTCAGTTCATGATCTCCAGTTTGTTAGATCGAGCCCCATGTCAGGCTCTGTGCTGAGTGCAGAACCTGCTTGGGATTCTCTCTGTTCCTCCCCCACTTGTGCTTTCTCTAAGTAAATAAATAAATAATAAAAATTTATATATAGAAGACAATATTAGAATGAGAAAAAATTAACACCATACAATTTTGATAAAAGCTAATAAATCCATTATAAAATACAGCAATGTGATTCTAATTACATAACATCTTTTTTTTTCCTTTCTAAGATTTTATTTAATTTCAAAAGTTAACATATAGTGTAGTATTGGTTTCAGGAGTAGAACCCAGTGATTCCTCATTTACATATAATACCCAGTGCTCATCCCAACAAGTACCCTCCTTAATGCCCATGACCCATTTAGCCCATCTCCACCCACCCACCTCCCCTCTAGCAACCCTCAGTTTGTTCTCTATAGTTAAGAGTCTCTTTTATGGTTTGACTCCCTTTCTGTTTTTATCTTACTTTACTTTTCTTTCTCTTCCCCTATGTTCATCTGTTTTGTTTCTTAAATTTTACATGAGTGAAATCATATGGTATTTGTCTCTGACTTATTTCACTTAACATGATACACTCCAGTTCCATCCACATTTTGCAAATGGCAAGATTTCATTCTTTTTGATCACTAATATTCCACTACTACACACACACACACACACACACACACACACACCACATCTTGTTTATCCATTCATCAGTCGATGGACAGTAGGGCTCAAACTAAAAATATGAGGAAGGGATTCTACTTGTGGTTATATTCTCATAGTTGATAGCATTGTGGGGTGCACAAATGGTTCCCAGTAAATTTCAACTTGCTAAAATCTAGTTTCCCATAAAATGACTCATGGTAATTTTTCTTATAAGGCTCCTCTGAGGAAAAAATTTGAGCATTTTATTCAAAATGCAACCATCTCTGTACTTCAGTACTCTTCTTTTTTTTCCTTAAAATTTACATTTCTTAAAAGTATTGTCTAGTACTATTGAAAAAAATTGATGTTAGGCTTCACTCTATATACATACTTTTATTTGCAAATGCCACATTCTATATTATGATACATTCCCTTTTTTTTTATAACAGTGTTTAAGATTTTAGATTATATTTTATTAAGAAACATGGTAGAATGTTCATATCATCTGCTGTATTCAAGTTTCTGCTATTAATTTTTAAACATATATTAGTTTCATGGACATGCACTCTTCTTGATTAGTCTTGAACCATAAGTTCCTAATTTACTGTATTCCTTGGCTGAGAAAAGACCAACCATGATTTAACCTAATTATGATTTCCAGTGGAACTCAACCTGTGTGGAGTATCAGGATGGTTCAGGATTGTAGCCTTAAGAAAATATTTGGCATTCAGTGTTTGACAAAGAAGCCAATTTCTGGAGGCACATTTTTGCTTGCCCAGGGTGAGTTTTAGGAAGCATTAGATTTCATTAACTAGACTATACCATTTGGACAGAATGTTCCTCCTTTATTCTGCTTGAGTGTTGGACTGGAGTGTTGGTTTTGCCAGAAGTGACCTAGTTGATGTAGTTCCCTGTCAATTAAGGTAGGAACCAGGTGTCTCATGTGGTGATTCTGTTTTGATTACCCTGTAACAATTCTGGCTTGCTCATGAGACTAAATAGCAGGAAAGGGCCATGTTACAAGGGAGATGCTTTTACTTAATTACAACAAAATGTCCTAAAAGAAAACCTTGGCATGGTAATTGAAATAAATTGGTTCCATATTTATTCTAAAAATTCTATGAATTTATTCAAAAAAGAAATTATAGACAATAATCAGGCCTACCTCCAGAAATGCTTTTATTAGCCCTTCTAGGAATGTGGAATAAATTTTCAAATCTCACCTACAACTTCATGTGGCTATTGTAGTTACCTGTGCCTAGAATTCCTAAATATGTCATTTCTCCAGAAAAGGCACATTGGTCATCAGAACTCTGTTGGTCGTGTAGTCTCTCAACCAAGCTCTGGCAGAATCAACACCTTTAGGCAAATTAGAGAGCCTCCATGTTGGTTACTCAGTTCTATAATTGCTTGTTCTCTAGACCTAACAGTGATACTTAACACACATTAGCAGTAGAAGACTTTAAAAATAAAATTTATTCAGAAATCTCAGTGTATGAAACAGACACTAGTGGCTTTCCATTAATATAAATTTCTTTTTAAAATTTAATTTTAGTTTTATTTCTATAAACTCAATTATTAGGGACATTGGAGATGATCCAATGTAAATGAAAATTTAAAATTAGTAGCTATAGCTTGTAGCAGATTTTTGCCTTCAGATAATTTCTGGTTTATTTTCTTTCATGACATTGATATTATCTTGTAATTGATATGATCTAGATAATTACCTGTAATTTATATCAAATTTCAGGTTGGGTTGTATTTTATTTTACTTGGTGGCTTCGAATATTTAAGTTGTACAAAAAATAGATGTCTTTTCTGTTGCTCTAGTTGTATATTCTTGGCACCTACAATAAGTGCTAGAAATACAAATACTTGGTATATTAGTTTGCTGAATATATTTTAATGTCAAAACTAATAATAATGTAATTGTTATTTTTTGAGCATCTGTATGACAGGTAGAATTATATGTGCTTTAAAAATGTTACTCATTTAATATTTATAATAACTAAGATAGGTACTACTACCCAAGATCCAGAAGTACATTCAAGAAATTAAATTTTCCAAGTTTCAGAACCAGTTTATATCAGAGCTGTAATAAATTCCATGCATCCTAACTCCAGAGCAAACACTCTTAACGATTAATGCTATATTACATCACTCAAAATGAGCTAAATAAACTTAAAATAACTAAAATGAAATATTCAAATGAGCTAAATTTAAATTAAAGTTAAATTTAGAAAATAAGTTTATCACAGTAGTTACATTTCAAGATCTCAATAGCTACATGTAACTAGTGGATACTGTATTCAGCAGAGCAGATATAGAAAATTTCCATAATCACAGAAAACTTTATTCAACAGTGTTGATCTGGAACAGGCATTGACAACCTTTTTCTGTAAAGAGCTGGATAGTCTTTAGCCTTTCAAGGCCAGACTGGTCTCTTGAAGCTACTCAACACTGTCATTACAATGCAACACAACCATAGACAATAATCAAAATATGAGTGTGGCTGTGTTTCACTGACCTTAAAATTTGTGTTTCATATAATTTTTCTATTTTATGAAATATTACTCTTTCCCAGTCATTAAAAGTATACAAGCTATTTTTTTCAAGTTTTTATTTAAATTCTAGTTAGTGAACATACACTGTAATATGATAGTTTCAGGAGTAGAGTTTAGTGATTCATTACTTACGTACAATACCCAGTGCTCATCACAATAAGTGTCTTTCTTAATATAAGCATCCTCCTTAATACCCGTCACCTGTCTAGCCCATCTCCTACCCTCTTCCCTCTACCAACCCTCAGTTTGTTCTCTATAGTTAACAGTCTGTTTTATTATTTGCCTCTTTTTTCTCCCATGTTCATTTGTTCTGTTTTTAAATTCCTTATGAGAGAAATATGGTATTTGTCTCTCTGACTTATTTTGCTTACCATAATACTCTCTCGTTCCATCCACGTCATGGCAAGATTTCACTATTTTTATGGCTGAATAATATTCCATTTTGTGTATACCTTCTTTGCCCATTCATTAGTTGATGAACACTTGGGCTCTTTCCACAATTTGGCTATTGTTGGTTATGCTGCTATAAACATCTGGGTGCATGTGTCTCTTTGAGTTAGTATTTTTGTATCTTTTGGGTAAATACCTAGTAGTGCAATTGCTAGATTGTAGTTGTACATTTTTTTTAACTTTATCTATTTAGACAGACAGAGACAGCATGAGTGAGGGAGGGGTGGAGAAAGAGGGAAGGAGAGAGGATCCCAAGCAGGCTTCATGCTGCCAATGCAGAGCCAGAGGCAGGCAGAGCCCGAACCCGTGAAACCATGAGATCATGACCTGAGCCGAAACCAAGAATTGGATACCTAACCGACTAAGCCACCAAGGCGCCCTGGGTAGTTGTATTTTTAACTTTTTGAGAAACCTCAAAATTACTTTCCAGAGTGGCTGCACCAGTTTGCATTCCCACCAACAGTGTAAGAGGGTTCCCCTTTCTCCAACTGCCAACACCAGATTTTGTTATAAAAACTATTCTTAACTCTCAAGTCAGATAGCAATAGGTGATGGGCTCAAGTTTTCTATTCCCTGGTTCAGAATTTCTCTAATATCTTATTTTTAAAATGCTCTGAGTTTTATAAGATCCACAGATTTGAACACAATTATCTATTATATTATGGAGCATTAATAAGGACTATTAAGACTCATTCTCCCATTATTTTAATATGATTTGAATATTACAGTATTAATTATTAAAGGAAAATGTAGTTAATTGTTTGAAGACTTGTCTCTGAAACTGGTTGGTGTTTCTCAAAGCTAAAATCTATGTCCATTGTTTGTTGTGTTATTCTCAGAACTTGGAAAATTTGTTGGCCATTAGTAGAATCTTGGCTCTTGTTCCTTGAATTAGTGAGTGAATGAACTTTAAAATTTGGAAATATTTTCACAAAGAGTCGTTTGTTCAAGATAATATTTCACATATGATACCCACATATCAAAGGTTATATAATATAGAGCATTTTAATACACATTTTTATAACGTGATAATAGCAAAATAAGAAAAAAGAAAAAAATAAGGTCAACTTTGTTTGAGATTGTCAGTTAACATGTCAGCTAACAGTTAACTACATGTAAGATTTTCTGGCTTTGTCATTTCTAAGAATAAACTAACAAGTGGTTTGCCATGTTCATCGACATAGGGGTATTTTTCAAGTCATTTGACAAACTTAATATTTATCAGCTGTAGTACATCATTGTAACATTCCTTTTTCATATCATCTTAGTAGATTGAAAGCCTATGTTTCTGACAATTTCCTGAAAATTCAGGGTGTAGTGAAGATTTTATAATTTATCTCAAACAAAAGTGACACATAAGTTTGGACCAGTTGTTTTCAATGCAGTGGTTACTTGGGCATCAAAAGTTACTTTCAAGTTACTAGGAGATTCGAATCTGCAACAAGGGTTGGAAACCACTGATTTGACATAACATACAATTAAGGGATATTTCTCCAGATTTTTAAAAATGGTATTAAAATTGGCATTTGTCACAGAACTGCCTGTGTCCCAGTGCATTGCACAGCATGACACTGGAAAGAGAATAAGGGGCCAAACAGTTGGCTGGTTTGATCATAAAGTGGTCCTCATTCACACAGTTTGGTCAGTGATACTATGAAGTGCAGTACTGACTAATTAGAAGGAGCTTGCCACATGGTGGTGGGCTTTAGAGAAGAAGCATGAAAATTCTAATAGCCTAAATCCTGGACAGAGCTGCACAACAAAGTATAAGAATATAAGCACAGATTTTAAGTCTTGGCACTGGCACTCTTGAGAGCTGATTTAAAATAATGTCATTCAATTATTATACAAATTATTGAGCAAGTTGTTTAATACCCTAAAATAATTTGTAATACACTATACATCAGATTCTGTAAAATAACTGAGCACTTCAATAAAATTAGAACTTCTAGAAGGAAGTATAAGACAAAGAATGTGATTACTTAATATAATCAAATAAAAGATGAAAGATATTCAGGATCTAAAAATGATAAGATTAATATGATGTTTAAATACAGTAATTTAAATATATAAAGAGCATTATGGATCCTTCTGAGAAGATTTAAATATTGGAAAAATTGAAGTTGGTGTTCTCAGAACACCATATAAGGGACTTATTAAAATCATTCTGAAAATATCAAATCTTGAACAGAAATAATTGTCAATACAAGATGAAATATGAACCAAGTTTTCATCTTAAAGTGTGTGAAAATGACCAATTTGTCTATGACTAAGAACATTTAATAATTTTTCACAGAAGACGAATGATAAATATTTAATTCTATGTTAAGATATTTTTCTAAAAGTCCTGTAACTAGTATTTTGACAAGTGATTTTATCAGGATCAATTAAGGCTATTTAGTTGTTATAAAATAGTTATTTCATGACAAGAGTATATAGAATAATTTTACATAACATGGTAGAGAATATGTATGTTAAGGTGACTGTACTTAAGGATAGGAAAAGATTTATAATGACACACAGTTTGTATATGTCTTTTTAAACTCATTCTTGTGAATATATTATATTGGATCTCATATGGACACTTGTTAGGATTTTATCTGTAGCAGGATTTTATGGAATGACAAGAAGGTGAATTACGTTGAAGTAATAAAATCTCCAGTAACCTAAGTTTGGATTTCCTGGTCTGCTGAGCTTTGAATTTGAAACTTTTGTATGTTTGACCTATTTTTATAGATGTGAAACCCTTACAACGTTAAAACATATAAAAGTTGCATCAATGTAAAACTAATAATATGAGTAAAAGTCATCAAAAAATCAATTCTGGTGATTGTTTGAGTTCTTTCTTGACATTACTGTCTTACTCAAACATTTTGAATGTGTCATTCAAGGATCAGTTGTTTTTAGACCTCAGTATTTGCTACGATGCACAAATGGTTCTCCTATCATGAATTTGATGTATGTAGACATAGTTCATTATTTGCTTTTAAATCTGATATATCACTCAGGTATCACTGGTATTGGAAGTCAAATGGAAAATAATATGGCATTGTCAAAGAAGCTCTAGTAATTGAGGCTTTCTGAAGCATAACATGATCTGTTAGTATTTTTTGCAACATAACAGATAACAATATAGCTTAATAAATCTAAATGAGCATGCATTTCTATTGCTCAGGATGTCACTGTGTATTGATATAGGTTAATAACAAATGTGCAAAAATCAACCTGAAACACAAAACCTGTGGAGGAGAGAAATGAAGAAGTGCTATCTTTTTTATTTTTTTTAAAGTTTGTTTATTTTTGATAGAGGGAGAGTGAGAGTGGGGGAGGGCAGAGAGAGAGGGGGACACAGAATCCGAAGCAGGATCCAGGCTCTGAGCTGTCAGCACAAAGCCTGAGATAGGGCTTGAATTCATGAACTGTGAGATCATGACCTGAGCCAAAGTCTGATGCTCAACTGACTGTCCCACCCAGGCACCCAAGAAGTGGTATTTTTAAAATGCTTAATGCATCATGTAATAGGTGAGCTTTAAGAAAGAGGAGAACTTTATTTACTTACCGTTAGATCTTGTATAATTTTATGGTTCCTGAGATTTTGGCCAACCTCTCACATACACAGACTTAGGTAAGCATAGTTGATGGTAAATCAAACCTGTTGCAATAGTGAATATTCCTTAGAGGATAATGATTGCTTTATACTCTAACTTTTTGATAAGTTCTTGTAAGTCTTAAATCATGTGGGCTTAATTTACTACAAAGTTGACACTTCTTTAATAATGCATATTTGGGGCACCTGGGTTGCTCAGTCGACTTCAGCTCAGGTCATGATCTCATGGTTTGTGGGTTTGAGCCCCATGTCAGACTCTGTGCTGACAGCTCAGAGCCTGGAGCCTGCTTTAGATTCTGTGTCTCCCCCTCTCTCTGCCCCTCCTGGCTCATGCTCTGTCTCTCTGTGTCTCTCAAAAATAAATAAATGTTAAAAAAAATAAAAATATTAAATTAATGCATATTGAGGGTGTTTGGGTTTATTATTTAAAGACTAGATAAAACATTATGTTGATGGATCGGATCCTCAAATATTTGAATATAGTTCTCATTACTTTTTCAGTTATTCTCTAGATTTTTAATTCCATTTCTCAGGCCAATTTCCACATACTTTATTTCATTTTAGATTGAGGTGTTTAAGGTCAGAAAACTTTCCAATAGTGATGGGAACCTGGGATTTTCACTACAACTGCACTCATATTTGATAATAGAGTTTCATATAAAAATTTATGGCAAATGTTCCAAAATCCTATGGTATTGATTGCAATGTAATTGGATTATGTCTACAACTTAGTGGATCATTTTCATGCCAAATCATCTAGTGCCCCTGTGATTTACTATCACTTAGAAAAAAATGCTCCTGAAGAGGTCTAGAATTTCTACAGAAGGCACAATTTATTTCTACCGTTTGGTTTTATGACTAAACTTTATTTTTTTTAATATTTATTTTTATTTTTCAAAGAGCATGAGCATGAGTGTGGGAGGGGCAGGGTGGGTGGCAGAGGATCTGAAGTGGGCTCCATGTTGACAGCAGAGAGCCTGATGCAGTGCTTGAACTCACAAACCGTGAGATAATGACCTGAACCAAATTCAGATGCTGAACTGAGCCACCCAGGTGCCCCAATGACTAAAGTTTAAATGAGCACTTGGCCCTTATCTTTCTAACCTGACTTAACACTGTATCAGTCTAAATCCTCTATACCCAACAAATCATGCTCCTGCTGTTCTCTTTCATTCCGTGAACCATGCTGCCACTTTCATTCCATGACTCATCCTACTTTTTCTGTTTGGAATTTCTGTCTGCTCCTCACTTTCCTCATTTCCTTTTATTTAAATGTTTCCTACACTATTGTCAGGGCCAAGTTTTTCTTCCAATTTCCTTACTATATCACCTGTAATGGATTTCTCCCTTCCCTATAAGCCTCAAAATTGCCTTTTCACCCTTTGTCTGGAACTTGATCTATGCTATGGTCAATTGTTTGATATATTTTTCATAGACCTATGTATCATTACTTGTATTGACACCAGACTTCAAGGGCATCCCTGTCTCAGAAGAATCATGATTCAACCCACATGAAATCTTGCATACAGCTTCTTAGTGTCAGTGTTTGTTCTGGGAGTTAATATTGGCCTGGAAAGAGTTAGGGTTCCGGGTTTTATTATTAGTTTTTTTTTTTTAAACCTAGATTCAAGTCTCCATTCCTGGAATAACCTAGAACAATTATTTATTCAACATATTTATTGAGCACTTAGTGACTGTAGAGCATAGTTCTAAGCTCTGGCAAGAAGATGATTTTGAAAAGCTGAGGTGTTTGTCCTCTAGGGAACTTGCATCTTAAGTTTGGAAAAGTGCCTGACTGTTGCAGTAGAAAGAACAGCTGAGAAATTCACACTCTTCCTATCACAAAATGAATTAAACACTCTGAAATTCACAAACAGAATCAAGTTCTCATCACCACACAAGCTGTTAAAAGCAGAGGCTTGATTTTGGAAGTATGATGGGTCAGCACAGCAAAGTAATTAAGAGCACATGGCCTAGAGTACTAACTCCTGGATTAAAAATGTGGCTCTGGGGATTTCTGGTTTCGGTTCTAACACAGAATTTGGACATGATCACTCCTCTCCTCACAACAAGAAAAAAACTGAACAGACTAAAAATCAATGACTTGGCAAACTGCCACCCTGAAAACAGGGGAAGCCAGGGAGTCACAAATAAGACTGGCTTATCTGGAATAGAACCCATTAGATCCATAAACTGGTAGGAACACTTCTGGTAATTTTAATGAATTGTTGGAGGATGAGTGTGGACTAGTATAAGAGTGAGTAACCCTGGGAACTGCAGCATTAGGAAGGCCCTGCAGTTTCCTAAGTTTTTACCTCCAAGAATCACGCCAGCTTCACAAATATTTATAGGGGGAACAAAGGTGAGAATTAAAGGCAACTTCTCATCAGAAACCATGTAAGCAAGAAGAGAGTGGAATGAAAGTGCTGAAGGAAAATCCACAAACCCAGAACTATATACCCAGAAAAACCCTCTTTGAAAAGTTGAGAAGTAAAAACTTGAGGGAACGCCTCACCAGAGGAACTGCCTTTCAAGAAAGAAATATTAAAGCCCTTTAAGTTGAGAGAAGATGATACAGATAACCAATTCAGATACATATAGAGAACTCTGAGAATGAATAAAATTAAAATGTTTTAATTATAACTGATCCAAATACAACCTGAAAATAACATCAGTGTTTTGGGTGATATTTATATGGATAAACTAAGTGAATAATAATACTGTTGGAAATGATGAAAGGGAGAAACTGGAAATATTTAGTTATATGGTAGCAGTACTACCTGTGAATTGGTATAGTGCTACTCAGAAATTATCTTAGATTAGTAAAAATGTATATTGCAAACCTTAGGGAAACAATAATCAACTTAGTTTTCTGAGAAAAGCATGTAATTTGCTAAAAAATAAAAAATAATCATAAAATGATTAACTGAAATTCTAAAAGACAGAAAGAGGGTGAAAGAAGCAACAAACAAGTGCAACGAATAAGAAACAGTTACTGACTTAGGGGATATTAGTACAACTATATCAATCACTTTAATAGTGAATATTCTAAACACATTAATTAAAATATACTATTGTCAGAGTAGACTAAAAACCTAGAAGACCCAATTCTAGGTTTTTTTGTTTTTTGTTTTTTTTTTAATGAGAAATCCACTTAAAGACTCAGGCTGGGGTGACTGTATAAGCATCTGACTGTTGATTTTTGTCTCAGGTCATAATCTCACAGTCTTGAGATCAAGCCCTGCTTGGGCTCGATGCTGGGCATGGAGCCTACCTAGGATTCTCTCCCTCTCTCTGCCCCTCTTCCACTTGCACGGGTGATCTCTGTTACTTGTTTGCTCTCTCTCAAAATAAATAAATAAACATTAAAAAAAATAAAGACTCAGGCCAAACGTAAAAAGAAACCCATATAATGTTAACACCAATCAAAGTTGGATTAGTATATTAATTTTAGACAACACTGACTTCAGAAGGAAAGCTATCAGGGACAAAGAGGGACATTATACCCAACATACCATTAACCTAAGGAAACAACGGTCCTTAATTCATATACACTTAATAAAACCATCAAAATATTTAAGCTAAAAACTGGTAGAACTGCAAGGAGAGAGATGCTGTGATAGTTGGAAATCAATACCCCTCTATCACTAATTGATAGATTCAGAAGGCAGAAAATCAGTAAGCGTATAATTGAATTGAACACCATCATAAATCAACTGAATCTAATTGACATTTATAGAAGAGTGCCTCCAACAATAGCAGAATACACATTCTTCTCAATTTTGAATGGAGCATTCGCTAAAATAGACCATATTCTGAGACATAAAGCACATTAACAAATTTAAAATAATAAAAATCATACAATGTACATTCAATAATGGAATCAAACTGAAAATCAGTAACAGAAAAATACCTGGAAAATCCTCAAATATTTGGAGATGACCACTTTTTAAAGTAAACATGGGTCAAAATCTTGAGAAATTTAAAAACATTTTGAGATAAATGAAAATGAAGCTTAAAATTTGTGGGTTGCAGCAAAAGCAGTGCTTAGAAATTTATGGCAGTAAAATGCATATATTAGAAAAAATCTAAAATCAATAATTTAAGCTTTAGGGAATTAGAGAAAGAAGAGTAATTGAAGCTTGGAGCAAACATAAAAAATAAGTAAAATTAGAGTATAAATCAATGAATCTGAAAAAAAGAAAAGGTCCATAAAACACAGGCTGGTGCAATGAAAAGATGAATACGATTTGATAAAGCTTTACCCAGGGTAACCAAGAAGAAAAGAGGAAAGAAACAAAATACCAACATCAGAAATGAAAGCAGTGTAATAACAACTGGTCAAAATGATATTAAAAGGGCAAGAAAAGGATACTGTAAACAACTCTGTGCCCATATATTTGACAATGTAGATGAAATGTACCAACTCTTTGATAGACACAAATACCCCAAACTCACACAAGGATATATAATCTGAAAAAAAAATGTATGAATCTAATAAAATAGATAAGACCTTTATCTATTAAAGATAATGAATCAATAATTAGCCTTTCAAATGAGAAGGCAACACAACCAGGTGGTTGCAGTAGTGAATATGAGCAAATATTTAAAATAACACTAATTCTGCACAATTTCATTACCCCAGCCAAGTGATCAATTGGTATCAATACCAACAAGTATATTGATAGTATACTAATATATCATTGTATTAATATCAGGTATACACATAATTTGATGTTTGTCTATATTGTGAAGTAATTACTGCAGTGAATCTAGTTAACAATTGTCCCCATACATACAGAATTTTTTCTTCGTATAAGAAATTTTAAGATATCCGTTAGTAACTTTCAAAAATGTAATACAGTATTATTAACTATAGTATCCATGCCATCCATTATATCCCTATGACTTATTTGTATTAGAACTGGAAGTTTGTGCTCTTTTGTCTCCCTTCATCCATTTCACCCATGTCTCCCATACTCATCTCTGCAAATACAAATTTGTTCTCTGTAGGTATGAGCTTGGTTTTTTGTTTGTTTGCTTTAGATTCCACAGATAAGTGAGATCATACTCACAGATAAGTGAGTCTTTCTTTGTCTAACTTATTTTACTTGGCATAATGCCTCAAGTTCCATTAGTGTTGTCACAAATGGCAAGATTTCCTTATTTTTTATGGTTGGATATTACATGGAATACACACAACACACACACACACACCACATTTTCTTTGTCCATTCCTCCATCAGTGGACACTGTAATTGGATACTGTGGCTACTGTAAATAATGCTACAATGAATATGGGGTGAATACATCTTTTCAAGTTAGTGTTTTTGTTTTCTTTGAATAAATACCCATTAGTGGAATTACTTGATGGTATGTAATTTTCTTGTTCAGTTTTTTGAGGAACCTCATACTGTTTTTGATAGTAGCTGTACCAAGTTACATTCCCATCAACAGTGCACAAAGGTTCACATTTCTCTATATCCTTGGCCACATTTGTTATTTCTTGTCTTTTTGATAATAGCCATTCTACAGATGTGAGGTGATATCTCATTGTTTTGTTGTTGTTGTTTTTTAATTTTTACTTTTTGAGAGAGAGAGGGAAATAGAAAAGGAGAGAGTGTGTGGGGGGAGAGGGGCAGAGGGAGAGAGAAAGAGAATCTTAAGCTGATATGGAGACTGACATGGGCTCAATTCCACCACCACGAGATCATGACCTGAGCTGAAATCAAGAGTCGGATCCTCAACCGACTGAGCCATCCAGAAGTCCTTCGTTGTGATTTTGGCTTATACTTTCCTAATAATTAGTGCTGCTGAACATCTTGTCCTGTGCTTATTGGTCATCTGGATGTCATCTTTGGAATAATTATTCATATCCTCTAACTGAGTTTCTTCTATTGTTGTGGGAGTTCTTTATATATTTTTTGATATTAACCCCTTATTAGATAAATGATTTGCCTTAGATTAGATAAATGGTATGCCTTTTAATTTTATTGATGGTTTACTTCATTGTGCAAAAGCTTTATCGTCTGATGTAGTCTCATTTGTTTGTTTTGGCTTTTGTTTCCCTTTGGCATCAGATCAACAAATGCATTGCTAAAGATGAATGCTGAGGAGTTGCTGCCTAGAATTTGTTTTAAATATTTTATGGTGTCACGTCTACATTCAAGTCTTCAATTCATTTTCAGTTAATTTTTGTGTATGGTGTTAGTAGTGTAATGCCTTTTTTTTTTTTTTTTTAATATGGCTGTCTAGCTTTCCCAGTACCAGTTATTGGAGAGACTGTCCTTTCTCCACTGTGTGTTCTTGGTTCCTTTGTCCTAAATTAATTTCCATATACGTTTGGGTTTATTTTTTGACTTTTATCCTCCATTTATCTTTGTGTTTGTTTTTATGCCAGTACCATACTGTTTTGATTATTATAGCTTTCTAATATAGTTTGAAGTCAGGAAGCATGATAACTCCACCTTTCTTCTTGCTCAAGATTGCTCTGGCTATTCAGGATGTATTGTGGTTCCATACACATTTTAGAATTATTTCTTCCAGTTCTGTGAAAAACACCATTGGTGTTTGTTTATTTGCTTTCACAGTTTAAAAAATTTTATTGGCCTGCTGTTGTCTACAGAATAACATTTGTATATTATTACCTGGGAACACAAGACCTTCTACAATGCAGTGTTTTCTTTTTTTTTTTTTAAATGTTGCAAGTTTTTTTTTTTTTTAATTCTAGTTAGTTAATATATGATGTAATATTAGTTATTAGTTTCAGAAGTAGAATTTAGTGATTCATCACTTACATATAACAGCCAGCACTCTAGCATTAAATCTGTAAATGACTTTGGGGAGTATGGACATTTAACAATATAAATTATTCCAATCTAAGAGCATGATGTAGCTTTCCATTTATTTGTATACTGTTCAATTTCTTTCCATCAATTTCTCAGTTTTCACAGAATAGTGTCCCATCACTTTCACGTCATT
This sequence comes from Puma concolor, assembly GCF_028749965.1. Taxonomy (NCBI): domain Eukaryota; kingdom Metazoa; phylum Chordata; class Mammalia; order Carnivora; family Felidae; genus Puma; species Puma concolor. Next base: position 109,682,522 of record NC_141675.1, on the reverse strand, counting down.
CACCTCCTTGGTTAAATTTATTTTTTGGTATTTTATTATTTTGGATGCAATTGTAAATGGGATTGCTTTCTTAATTTCTTTTCCTGATAGTTCATTATTAGTGTATAGAAGCACCACATATTTCTGTATGTTGGTTTCAGATCCTGCATCTTTTCTGAATTAATTTATCAATTTTAGCAATTCTTTGATGGATACCTCAGGGTTTTCTGTATATAGTACCATGTCATCTTCAAATGTTACCAATTTTACTTCTTTCTTTCTTATTTGGAGGACTTTTACTTATTTTTTTTCTTATCTTATTGCTATAGTTTGGATTTCCAATACTGTTTTGAATAAAAGTGGCAAGAGTGAGCATCTTTGTCTTGATACTGATTTTAGAGGAAAAGCTTTCAGGTTTTCACTGTTAATGTGATGTTGGCTATAGGTTTTTTATATATGGCCTTTATTATGTTGACATATGTTCCCTTTATACCTACTATGTTGAAAGTTTTTATAAATGGAATTGAATTTTTCTCTTGAGATCATATGATTTCTACATTTCATTTTGTTAATGTGGTGTATTATGTTGATTTTGCAAATGTTGAAACATCTTTACATCCCTAGGATTAATCCCAGTTGATTATTGTGTATGATCCTTTTGAGGTATTTTTGAATTAAGTTTGCCAATATTTTGTTGACAATCTTTGCATCTATGTTCATCAAGGATATTGGCATAAAATTTATTTTTTGTGTGTGGTTTCTTTGTCTGGTTTTGGTATGATGATACTTGTCTCATAAAATGAATTTGTAATTATTCTCTCCTCAATTTTTTTTTGAAATAGTTTGAGAAGAATAGCTATTAAATTTATTGTGTTTTATTTATTTTTTCAAATTTATTATGTTTTAATTAACTTTCTATGTTTAACTTATTAACTTATTATGTATAGTCTGCTTTTTCTATCTACTTCTCCTACCAGTATATGAGCTCTATTAGTTCAGGGATCTTTACTTTTTATCTTGTGAATTCCAAGTATCTCTACAATTCACTCATGCCATTTTATAAACACCTCTTAGACATTTGTCGTACATTGAATAAATATATCATGTAATCATTTTCTGCCATTATGTAGCTTGTCTTTAAAATTTGTTTCTGTTATGTTGAAGGTTTAAATATTATTTATTTTCTAAGTTGTCAGTTTTTATTTTATAGTTTGCCTTTTGCTGTCCTATTATAACATCTTTCCATAATCAATGTCAAAGGAATTTCTTTTCTTCAATTTTTATATTTATTTGTTGTTAAATTTACATGGACATTTCCATATGGTTAGTCAATTGTTTCAGGACGATTGATTGAATCCCTTTGTACTGATTTTTGTTGTACAAAATCTTATACCATATTTTTAGATAAGTGTTAGTCTATTTTGTTATTTTTAATGTATATTTGCCTATTTTTTGGCTAATTCCACGTTGTCTTAATTACTAAAATTGTATCTTCCTCTTTTCATTTTCCAAAGTTATACTGATTGTTCATGAATCCTTCCTCTTTGATATGAATTTGAGGTTTATCTTGTCCTAGTCTATGAAAGCTCTTTTGTACTTTTCGTTGGGAAAGCACTGATTTATAGCTTACCTGGGGAGAAAAAATCTTCACAATATTGAACATTACACCTTCCTATTTAAAAATTTTTATTGCAGGCTTCCTGGGTGGCTTAGTCAGTTGTGTTTGACTTTTGACTTGAGCTCAGGTCATGATATCATGGTCATGAGATTGAGCCCTGCATAAAGCTCTGTGGTCTGCATGGAACCTGCTTAAGATTCTCTAGCTCCCTCTCCTCCACTTGCATACATGTGCTCTCTAAATAAATACATAAATAAATAAATAAATAAATAAATAAATAAATAAATAAATAAAGTTATTACAATGTAGTAGACCTATAACTTACTAGTTTCAGGTGTACAATATTGATTATATATTTGTTTATATTGTGAAATGATTGTTACAATAAGTCTAGTGAACATGCATCACTATACATCGTTATAATTTTTTTTCTTGTGATGAGAACTTTTATGATCTACTTTCTTAGTGACTTTCAAGTATACAATAAAGTGTTATATAAACTATAGTCTCTATGTTGTATGTTACATCTCATGGCTTATATATTTTACAACTGGATGTTTGTACCCTTTGACCTGTTTCACTCATTTTGTCTACACTCACCCCCTGCCTTTGGCATCTGCCAGTCTATTTTCTGTATATGTGGTTTTTTTTGTTTGTTTGTTTGTTTTTAGATTCCACATATTAACTGAGATCATCTTGTATTGGTCTTTCTCTGTCTGATTTGTTTCACTTAGCATAATATACTCAAGGCAAATGGCAAGATTTTCTTCCTTTTATGGCTGTGTGATATCCCTGTGTGTATGTATATGTTGTGTGTATAGATATGTATGCGTTCATCTGTCAATGGATACTTAGGTTTTTCCATGTCTTGGTTATTGTAAATAGTGCTGCAATGCTATTTTTATCTTTATCAGAGAAATACTCAGTGAAATTGCTGGATCATATGGGATTACTATTTTTAAATTTCTGAAGAAACTCCATATTTTCCACAATGGTTGTTTCTATTTACAAACTCACCAACAGCGCTCAAGAGTTTCCTTAACTCCGTATTTCTTGACTTTTTGATAATAGCTATTCTAACAGGTGTGAAGTAATATCTAATTATAATTTTGATTTACATTTCCCTAATGATTAGTGACGATGAGCACCTTTTCATGTACTTATTGGGCATCTGCACATTTTTTTTTTTTTGGAAAAATATCTATTCAGATCCTCTGGCAGTTTTCTAATTGGATTTCTTTTCCTTTTTTGCTCTTGATTTGTATGAATTTTGTTTACACATTTTGGATATTAACTCATCAGATACATCATTTGCAAATATTTCCTTCCATTCAGTAGGTTGCATTGTTATTTTATTGATGGTTTCCTTTGCTTGGCAGAAGCTTTTTAGTTTGCTGTAATTCTATTTGTTTATTTTTGCTTTTGTGTCTTTGGGTGTTAAATCCAAAACAACAAACAAACAAACAAACAAACAAACTCATTGGCAAGACCAGTGTTAAGGAGCTTACTTACCTGTTTTCTTCTATGAGTTTTATGGAGTTAGGTCTCACATTCAAGTTTTTAATCAGTTTTAAGTTAGTTTTTGTGTATGGTATAAGATGGTGGTCCACTTTCTTTCTTTGCACATGGCTGTCCAGTTTCCCAACACCATTTATTGAAGAAACTGTCCTTTTCCCATTGTATATTATTGGCTCCTTATCATAAATTAATTGATCATATGTTTTTGGGTTTATTTCCAGGTTCTCTCTTCCATTAATCTATGTGTCTGTTTTTATGTCAATACCATACTGTTTTGATTAGTATAGCTTTGTAATTTAGTGGAAACAAACTTCATATTTTATATCTCTCAGTATTACAGATTTTCTTTAAGTTTGTCAATTATTCTTTGCAATTTTACCTACGAATTTCTTTATTATATAATGATTAACTTATTCTCAGATACTCATAGTATGTGTTGCTCCTGTTAAAGAGTATTTTTCTTAAATCCTGCTACATTAAAAAAAAATTTAAGAACAGGTTTAAGTTTAAAACAAAATTGAGAGAAAGAAAGAAAGGTTTTCTGTATACTCTCTGCCCCCACACATATATTGCCTCTCATTATACACATTAATCACTACAATGGTACAGTTTTTACCAAGGATAAACTTACATTGACACATCATAATCACCCAAAGTCCAGAGTTTACCTTGGGGCTCACTCTTGTTATTTTACATTCTATAGGTTTGGATATTACATAATACTATGTATTCATCATATAGTATCATATAGAATATTTTTACTGCCCTAAAATTCCTCTGTGTTCTGCCTATTTATTTGTCCCTATCTCCACCTTGGTAACCATTTATCTTGTTTCTGTCTCCACAGTTTTGCCTTTTTCATAATGTCATATAATTAGAATCCTACAATATGTAGCCTTTTCAGATTAACTTCTCTCACTTAGTGATAGGCATTCAAGGTTCCTCTATATATTTTCATGGTTTGATAACTCATTTGTTTGCAGGGCTGCATAATAGTTGTCCATATTTATCAGAGTTTATTTACCCATTTGCTGACTGAAGGACATCTTAGTTACTTCCAAGTTTGGGCCATTTTCATAGGTGTATAGTGGTTTGTGACTATTGTTGCCTAAATAATTTTGTTATGGCAACTTTTTGCTTAAGAGTCTTTAAACTCATTTAATGCCCTTAGTGATTGTGGGACATGATTTCATGGGTCTCTTTTTTCTCTTGAGTCTATTTTGGTAGTTTATTGCAGATTTCTGATAAAAAAATTACTTGTCTGGGCTTCATACATGTGATAAAATGTATAATATATGCAGAAAATTAGACAAATATATGTTGAAAAATATTAATCTTCTTCAGGTATTACAAATAGAATAGAAATGCCTTTATCGTTCTAAAGCCACGGAAAGTTTGAACTGTGGTCTCAAAGCCGATCCATTCAGTTCTCATGTTTATTTTCATAATGAGGATATTTTCCCATTTTATTGACCTTTATCTGAGTCTTTAACTGTTGACTGAATTTTAATTGTGGTTTGGTTCCATATAATCTTGATGCCGGGTCCAGACATTTTATTTGAATTTAATAAGCAGAAATGGGGAGGAACAAGATTTCTGAGGTAAATTGATATTAGTGGTTAACAGAGATATCACAAAATTTCCAGGTTTTTTAGGAAAAAAAATGGCTAATTAATGCGGTCGGACAAATGGCTTTTCCATAGTCCCTTTTGGAAATGAGAAGATTTTCATATGGTGTTTGAAATTGGGACATCACGCATACATGATCATGTTAAAGGAACACTGCTAATGATGTGGAAAGTCTGTTTCTGTTATTTCTTGATTAAAACATGGTGCAATGCTCAAATGATGCTCCATTATTTTTTCAGTGTTTCTTCTTGATGAAAGTTGCTTTCAGTGGATAAATTGTTAGTCAGATCTGAGAATAGTTGCAGCTGTTGTGCATATTTAAACACTACCAAGAAATAAGATTACCAAATTGGACATAACTCTGGTGTTTGTACCTCTCTGTGTAGACACAATAGACTATTTACCAAATTATTCTGTTTCAAACTGTCAACTCAACACCTGTGAAAGAGAATGAAGGGAAGACACTGATATGTTTACTCTGACAGCAGAAGGCAGAATTTTGTGATCCAGTCATGCTTTGAAAAGTTCCTTGGTCCCACAGAAGATGTATTTTTCTATTTTTTAATTTAAATTTTTAAAAATGTCTATTTATTTTTGAGAGAGAGCATGAGTGGGGAGGAGCAGAGAGAGATGGAAAAACAGAATCCAAAGTAGGCTTCAGGCTCTGAGATGTCAGCACAGAGCCCGACGTGGGGCTTGAACCCACAAACAGTGAGATCATGAACTGAGCCGAAGTCAGATGGTTAACTAACTGGGCCACTCAGGCGCCCCTCTATTTTTAATTTAAATTCTAGTTAACATACAGTGAAATATTGGTTTTAAGAGTAGAAATCAGTGATTCATCACTTACAATACCCAGTGCTCGTCACAAAAAGTGCCCTCCTTAATGCCCATCTTCCATCTAGCCCATCTCCTACCTCCCTCCCTCCATCAACCCTCAGTTCTCTATCATTAACAGCCTCTTGTGGTTGATTTTCTTCTCTTCTCTTCCCTCCCTTCCCATATGTTCATCTGTTTTGTTTCTTCAATTCCATGTGAGTAAAATCATATGGTATTTTTCTTTCTCTGATTGACTTATTTTACTTAGCATAATACGTTCTAGCTCTATCCATGTCATTGTAAAAGGCAAGATTTCTTTCTTTTGCTGGCTGAGTAATACTCTACCATATATATATACATATATACATACATATGTACATATATATGCATACATATATATATATACACATATACATATATATATACATATATATAGATATTCACCTCTTCTTTATCCATTCATCAGTTGATGGACATACATTTGGGCTCTCTCCATAGTTTGGCTGTTATTGATAATGCTGCTATAAACATTGGGGTGTATGTACCCCTTCAAATCTGTATTTTTGTATCCTTTGGGTAAATGTCTAATAGATTGCTGGATTGTAGGGTAGTTCTATTTTGAGTTTTTTGAGGAAACTCCATACCATTCTCTAAAGTGGCTTCACTAGTTTGCATTCCCACCAGCAGTGAAAAAGTGTTACCTTTTCTCCATATCCTCATTTTCTTAAATTTTATTATTATTATTATTATTATCATCATCATCATTATTATTATTAAGTAGGCCCTACAACCAATGTGGGGCTTGAATTCACAACCCTGAGATCAAGACTTATATGCTCTACTGATTTTGGAACTCTGATTTCCATTGAAAGATCAGTATTTTGACATTGTTTAGAATTCCTAAAAGACCATACTTGCTTTTTAAACCTATTTTAGTTAGTGTGTTCTCTTTTTTTTTTTTTTTTAATTTTTTTTTTTTTCAACGTTTATTTATTTTTGGGACAGAGAGAGACAGAGCATGAATGGGGTAGGGGGCAGAGAGAGAGGGAGACACAGAATCGGAAACAGGCTCCAGGCTCTGAGCCATCAGCCCAGCGCCTGACGCGGGGCTTGACCTCACGGACCGCGAGATCGTGACCTGGCTGAAGTCGGACGCTTAACCGACTGCGCCACCCAGGCGCCCCAGTGTGTTCTCTTTTAATTTGTCCGCTATGACATTAGTTTCATTAGCATTTTCCCATTTAAGAATAGTTCCCCTTTTCTTTTGTTTTCTATGTTACTAAATTGAACTTTTAAAATTATTAAAAATACTAAAAAAAAGTTTTCTTTTTAATATCAAGTATTTAAAAAGGCAAAAATAGTGTTTACACTTTTACTATTTTATTATTTGGATGACCAAATAATGTACAACGTGCCCTATAGATTTTGCAATCCTACAAACATACTTGAAAAAAAATAGCAGGAAGTAGAACTAAAAAAGCTTCCAAGATTTAATGTACTGCTTTTCCATGCCATTGAGTAGTATATGAAAGCATGAAAGCAGTGATTTAAAAAATTTATTCTTCAAAATAAGTATAGCACATTGTATTCAGTCCAGTTCTTCCCTTGTTTGTTTGTTTTCCCAGGACAAATTCTAGCTTCTTCCAATTTTTTAGTCCCTTATTCTTAAAGGATTAGTTTTTGGTTGACTTTGGAACATATTAATTAGCTACACTCAATTCTTGCCAGAGTTTTCCCTGATTTGTAAGTGCTCATTTTTCCCATCTCTAAAAAAGTGTAATTATTTAAGTAAATTATATTGATACCTAGTGTCTGCATTTTGGAAACAATAAAGTAAAAAAGGAGAAGCTGTTTAATATCATTTCTTGTGGCTATTAGAGAATTAAAATGGTTCATTCCTACATTTAATTTTAAGGAACTCATTTTCTAAAACCCATTGGCAAAAATGGCAAACTATTTAGTTTTAATTGCATAACAATTAAAATTATTTTAAAACTAACTTTAAAATAATTAAGATCATTTAAAAAATAATTAAAATTATTTTAAAAATTAGTAGTTCTAAAATAAATTAGTTTGTCTTAGTCATTCCTTATGATCTGATGACCTTTGGAAGAATTATGCTTTATTTGCTGTTAGAACAAACCCTAGAAACCTTAATAACTTACAAGATTCCTCATGTTAATGTCAAGGATAGAAGAGATAGTTGAAATGAAGATGGAGACGGGAAAGATGAAAATAGTAAATGAATATTTTCCTCCATCAAAAATGGAGTGATAATGCTATTTTAAAAAGACTGTCCAATTCCTCAAGGAATTAATTTTGTTGACACAAAAGGACAGATGCTTAGAAATTACGATTTGTCCTGTAAGTTTAATGCCCATGTACACAGAAAAGTTACACTTTTAGCATATTAAAATGCTTGTCCTGTCCTTGTGGGATAAAGCCTACTTTGTCATTGTAAAATTCAGGATTATTGAACTCTGTATTTTATGGGATCAATAATAGATGACGTGGTTTAAAAAGAGCTCAAGAGAACAAGATTTAAGGTCTATGTGACGAAACTTCCTATTACAGCTTCACAGAGTCCAACCACCTGTATGTCATTGTACTTTTGCCACAGCTACAATTTTACATTCATTTCCAATAACGTGATTAACAGCTATCTCTCCTAACATTCTAGACTCGAATCTCCCTGAGAAAATGGCTCTGCATCCCTAGAGCCTTGAACAGGTTGTGGTGTGGGCTAAACTCTCCAAAAGCTGTATGTAAAATGTATCAAACATGTATGTACGTAACATACCTCACGAAATTATTAAATATTCCTTTAAGTTAGAAACTAGGTCTTATAAAAAATATATGGTGATCTAGGAAGAATTGGCTAACAGATAATATAATTATTTTGTATTTATTGGAGTACAACTAACTGCGACTTATAAATTCTATTTTTTTAGTGTATGTAATTTTTGGATGTATTGTTTTCTTTTTTAGAGGCCTGTAAGGCTCTGTTTTGTTTAGAATAGACTTTCCTAAGGGAACTAGATCTAGGGGGAAATAGGATAAAGATGATTACTTTTTTTTTAAATATCTTAGAAAGCAAAGGAAAAAATGATTCAGAACACTAACCTTTTTCAAGTATGGTAAGATATTCAAATCATGGTTTTAAAAATAGCTCTTAATATGTAAGCAATGTAGTGATTCCTTACATAAAAATAAATGCATCTTAATGGTCAGAAATAGCACTCTACTCTCAATTACCATTGTCCACTTTACCTAGTTTTCATTCCGTGTGACTACCTGTTATAGTACTGTATATGAGAAATAGAAATAGGAAAAAAAATATTGGGTAAGTGCTTGAATTCTGAATTAAGCCATTTTGCTTTCTGTTTTAATCTGAGTCATTCTACAAGAGCTCTATAGATAAGTCACTTTAAAATATGGCCCAGTTGCTGCTTTGGATATATTCATGATGTTTACAAGTGGCTGTTCTATATTCGCAACTGATGCTGTCTGTTATTATGTTACTACAAGATGAGTCATTGTTTTAATACTTCTACAAAGCCTAAAGAATGCATTCAGGCATGTTCAATCGATTAGAAATAAGTCTCCCTCAGGACAGCACAGAGGGTTTTTTGGTTGTTGTTTTTTTTCATTTCTAATTTTCAAAACAACATGTTTTTGATGAAATGTTCCAGATCAACAAACAGCCTTAAAGACTGATGGCCTCTCAAACTCCCCAAACACAGTCAATGAGGATGATTGCTCCTTGAAATTCGAACTGTGTTGGAGAAAGATTTCTTTAGAAGCCATGAAAAGGAACATTATGTTTTAAAAGTACTTAGCACTCTCTGGGACTATGAGGTTTCTGGAGGACACACACTCTTCTTCCCTCCTCCCTTCCTTTCTTTTATTTTTTTTTTTTCAACAAGTATACTGTATATTTTGTGTATTTTTTGTATATATTGTATATTTTTTCAATAAGTATATTGGCCACTCAGCATATTCCTGGAACCATGCTGCATTCTGGGAATGTAAGCATGCATAAAATGCAGTTCCTCTTCTTTGGGGTGTTATAATCTATTTAATGGGACAAACAGCTAGGAAAAAATGCCCCCCAAAAAATAAAAATTAAAATAAAAGAAGAAGAAAGAAAATCCCCAGCAGAGTGTCACATGCTCTCTGGTAGATTTTTACCTATTATTAAATAATAATGACAAACCACTTACTTTAAAGGCTCTACCAAAAATGTGTTCTACATTAAAATTTTTAAAGGTTCTAGTATATTTATATCCTGAAAAGAAAATGATCACTTTATTTTTTTTTTTGCCATTTTACCTGTTAAATGCAGCCTCTAATTATAACTGAAAACTAGATGTTTTTTTAATGTTTATTTCTTGATTTTTTAAATTTTTTTAACGTTTATTTATTTTTGAGACAGGGAGAGACAGAGCATGACCGAGGTAGGGTCAGAGAGAAAAGGAGCCACCGAATCTGAAACAGGTTCCAGGCTCTGAGCTGTCAGCACAGAGCCTGACGCAGGGCTTGAACTCATGGACCATGAGATCATGACCTGAGCCAAAGTCGGATGCTTAACCAACTGAGCCACCCAGGTGCCCCTCTTTATTTATTTTGAGAGAGAGGGAGAGAGAGAGAGACAGAAAGAGAGAGAGAGAGAGAGAGAGCAAGTAAGCATGAGCGGGTAAAGGGCAGAGAGAGGGGGAGAGATAATCCCAAGTAGGCTCTGCACTGTGAGTGCAGGGCCCAAGGCAGGGCCCAATCTTATGAACCTGAAGGATGAGATTGTGACCCAAGCCGAAATCAAGTCAGGTGATTAAACAAGTACCCCTGAAAACCAGATGTTTTAATAAGATATATTTAATATAAATGTGTTCAATGAGGAGACCTATAATTTAAAAAAATCACTGAGGCCTGAAGATCTGTTTGTTGAATTAAAAACTATAGGAATGAGACTATGTTGCAGGATATAAAACTAATCGACACTGCAGAATAATGAATCTGAAACAAATCAAGTTTCCTCCTCAGCATCTCCTCTAGAGTTTCCTTTATGGAGATTAAAGTGGTTCTTGGATCTACAATTAGTTTTATAGTGTTGTCTTCCAGCCCTTGTTTGTATACTTTTTGTCAATCCCAGCTTCTTCCTCTTCTTTTGATAAGAAATACAGCCTGATGAATGTATCAAATAGATCATTCTAAAATGCTGGATAAAATTTGTTTTCTTCTGTGGTGTCTTTCTTCAGGAGACTGTCAAATATTTTTTTTTTTTTTCAACGTTTATTTATTTTTGGGACAGAGAGAGACAGAGCACGAATGGGGGAGGGGCAGAGAGAGAGGGAGACACAGAATCGGAAACAGGCTCCAGGCTCTGAGCCATCAGCCCAGAGCCTGACGCGGGGCTCGAACTCACGGACCGCGAGATTGTGACCTGGCTGAAGTCGGACGCTCAACCGACTGCGCCACCCAGGCGCCCCCTGTCAACTATTTCTAACGCAAACCTTGATTATGCATACTTTATTTACTACTTGGCCTTCCATTTGAAATTTCTAAAAATAAATTAGAATTAGTGTTAGAATTACTCAACTCATATGTGGGGATTTGTGAAGTGGGACAGAGAATCCTTTTTCATGTGGCGTTAATCTGTTACTGTGAAACATTCTTTAAAAGTATTTCCCTATTATATAAACATGTAAAATATGAAACAATCCATAGTCATAACAAAACCCACATTTAACCACTATTAGTATTTTAGCAGAGGTCCTACTATTCTGACACATTTTTACATACTTGATATCATACTATAGATACATAGTTTTAATCCTTTTTAAGTTAACATTGAGGGTTTTTTTTTCCTACCTCAGTAAGATATTCGTATTAATGGATGCATTACATTTCATGATATGGCTCATTTCTCACTTTTGGATTTTTCAAGTTGAATCCATGTTTCATAGTATTAAATATTTTCATTTATTATTTCAAATACCCCGTATACTCTCCTCCCCCTTTACTGTCATCTGACCATTGCTACAATTCAGGAAGTGCTCTAATATTCTCTAAAGTCAGCCTTCCCATTTGTGTTCCAGATCCCATCCTATCTCATCTTTCAAGGTTATTTATCCCAAATTTTCTCTCTCTTTCATACCATCAGTTTCCCCCTCTGTTGAATTATCTTTATTGTCATAAACTATTCTTTAGGTTGTTCCATCTATTTAAAAAACCCACTTCTTTTAAAATATAATTACATTTCTTTCCTTCCTTTTATATAGCACAGCTCCTTGAATATGTTGTCAGTAGCTTTCTACTCACTTTCTCATCTGCATTTTCCCTTATTAAGTTCAGCCAGATTTCTGCTCCTAAGCACTCCACTGAATCTACTCATCCCTGATCACCTGTGACCATCATATTACCAAATACTAAATGAGCTGGCCTCATCTCTCAAATGACCTCGTTCCCAGGTTCTGTCTAGTTTGACCAATCCTGTTTTCTGAAAAAAATATTCTAGTGTTTTTGTATGTATTGTACTCTAATAGATTGTCTCTTTACTCGTTTGCTCCTCCTCCTCAGTCTCTTTGGCTGGCTGCTCTTTTCTAGGTCTCTTTTTCAGGACTCACATTTGTTACCATGTTCTTCTCTGTTTATAACCTCTTCTAGAAAATCTTATCCACTGCTATGCCTTTAAATACCTAAATGTGAAGCAACATCTTCAGCCTGGTATCTCTCCTGAACTCCAGACTCACAGCCACCTGCTTCTTTACATCTCCACCTGAATATCTTATAAGCATGTCACAGTTCACATACACCAAATTAAACTCCCAGTCAACAAACTCTTTGGTTATCCACACACCTCAGTAATGTTGCCACCATCTACCATCTGCTTAAGCCAAAAAAACAAGCAAACAAACAAACAACCCCCCCCCCCAAAAAAAAACCAAAAAAACAAAACGACCAGGTACCAATCCCCACAACCATTGTGCCAGGAAATCCTGTCACCTTGAACTCCTCATGTTCCTTATACATGTAGTTCTCATGTCCCTACTACCACCTTAGTCTCTCCCTACAAGCCCCCCTCATTGGTTGCCTAGTTGGCACACTTGACTGCTTACAATCCACTTACTAGAAGTATCCTTATAAAACAAAAATTGCCTTTTTTCCCACTAACCTGCTTAACCCCCTGTATTTGTTTCCTCATTTACTATAAAATCCGAATTCAAGTCCTCGGACCTTTTGGATCCCAAATTAATGAGATCTTGCAAACCCCCATGATTTTGTTTCATAAACTCTCTTTGCATTTACTGTCTTCAGCCATGCTGTCACTTTTCTTACTGTTGTTTTGATATGGCAGCTTTTACAACCGTTATGTTTGTTTCCCAGTAGCATGTCTGGCTGGCTCCTACTTTTTATTTACTTCTCAGCCTAAATGTCACTTCTGCACTTAGGCATTCCCTTAAAGCCCAATCAAAAGTAGATCTTTAGTCTCTCTTCCATATTTTCTGGTTTCATTCTCATCGTGGAACCAAAACTTTGTTCACGTATTTATTTAACAGTTTTGGTCCTCTGTGAGAATGCCAGCTTTATGAAAGCAAGAATCTTAGGGTATTCTTCTCTGCTTTATTCCCAGTACCTAGAAAATGTATGAAATTCAGTGCATGAAATGGAATGTCTCTGTAAAGGCACATCTTTGTATGCATTTCTGATATGATTTCCTTTGAACACATTATTGAGTTCTAAGTGGAATTATTGAGTTCCAGCCAATTGTTTTCTAGGAAGTTTGTACCTATATTAGGGTTACCAGATGTAACAAGAAATATAAAACACCCAGTTAAATTTGAATTTTAGATTAACAATGAATAACATTTTAGTATAACTATGCTCCATGCCGCATTTGTGATATATTTAAAAATAACCCATTATTTATCTGAAATTCAAATTCAGTTGAGCATCCTGTATATTACCTGGCAATACTATCCTATACATATACTCAGCTAACGTGGATAAAAATGATGATGTCCTCATATCTTTTTCACCAGGCAAAAATGCATGAATCCCCTCCATTCCCCCAAACACACACACACAGACATTCTCCTATCAGACACAGGACCACTAAAAATAACAGAGAAAACGTAAGTCTGTACTTAGATTATAATCTGTTTTACAATATATAACTTTTATTTCGTTGAAATCCTGCTTGAAGCCTTAGTCATTCTGTACAATGCCACGAGTGCTCTATACAGGTCTTTCTGAATCCAGGCATGGCTCTTGATTAGACCATAAAGTTGTTTTGATCTGAATGGACTTTTTGAACTGTTATTTTCCCAGATAAGCAACAACATGGAGGAAACCTGGTTCTGGCTGGGGTGATGTGGTATGTGTGTGGAAAAAATGTTCAAAAGCCTGGCACTTATGGAATCTAGAAAACATTATGAGAATCAGCAGTCTGAGACATGTTAAGTCACTGAGGATGTTCAAAAAGAAAAAAAAAAAAGAAAAACACAATCTCTAGGACCACAGTTTATGATCTAGAACTTCCTAAATGTTGGCTTAATCCTCTGCAAATGTTTTTGGTTACTCTGAAGGGGACTTAACTCTATAAACAGACTTAACTCTATAAACTTTATATATATATATATATATATATATACATATATATATATATATATATATATAATGTTAAAGAATAACTAGCAAAGAGAGAATTAATGTTAATGTAAGCGTTCCTTTTGCTGTTGTGTTTTTGTGTTACTGTAAACTCATATAAGAAAACTGCTAGATAAAGTGAGAGAATGATATCAAAATGTATTTTTGTCATGTATTTCTTCGTTAATCCACAAAAACCCTCTAACATGTTAGAAACTTGAAAAAGAAATATAAGAACCTAGGAGCTGTATTAAATGAAATGACAACATTGAAAACTCTGAAGTAGAAACGAATTCTCATTAGGGGGTCCCTGCATTTTAAAAGCCTTAAAATTAAAATTGCTGCAAGTAATTTTCATAAATAGCTGAAATTTTTGGTTTATACTAGATTAGAGACTGCATTAGGTGCTGAGAATATCCTGTCTATTGTCCTCAACCAGAAAGGTTTGACTCTTTGATTTAGCATTTCTATAAAATGTAATATTTTCTGAGTTCTTACCATTATTTGTTGGCAGCTCCGTTCTATCACCTGTGACTTAAGTCAGCAGGGTTTGTCATTATCATGAGAAACAGAGAGAAAGAAAGGAAGTACAAAGGAGCTATACTAGAACACCTGACCTCACCAGGTTGTAATCATTTTCTCTTTGTATTCAGAATTATAGAATAAATCATTATATTCAATCCCATCTTTATCAGATAATTGTAGCAATGGTTCACATGCACTGAGTGTTCACTAGAGTGTGTATAAATGTGTATTGCTTAATATTTAAACTAGTATCCGATCATGTGAGCTTCCTTTCCCACTTACCTCCAGGTGAACATTGTTTAATAATAACCTAGAAAATCCACCGAGAAATCATAAAGGGAAGATAGTGACCCAAGTTGCTACATGCTTTTTCTCTATGCTTGCATGCCCTCAAATGTCATAGCATTCTGGTTCAGCGTATCAAGGGAACAGCAAGGTCTCTGGTCTGAGAAGATGTAGGCTTGAACTCTTATTTACCACATGTCCATATATAACTATAACTCCATTGAGTCTCAGTTTCTATGTATAATAGAGATTTGATTATTTAATAATTAAAAAATGAGTAATCTAAGAAACATTTTATCACCAAATATGATGCATATGGTAGGGATTCAAAAATGTTGCTTCACTTTCCTTTCTTCTCAAGAAGTCCAAGAACTATTACTCCCCCTTAGTGGTTCATATTATGTGCCATAGAATACTCATTCCTTTGTATTGTTTTCATCTTCACAATGCTTCTATGAAGTAGTTGTTACTATTTTTATCATTCCCATTTTGTAGAAATAAAAAATAAAATACTGAGGCTCAAAGATATTAGTACCCCTCAGGTGTACCTTACTCTGTTTTGGCTCCCTTGTCTACCCAGGTACATAAAATTTGGGTATACAAACTTTTAGATATATACTGCACTAAATAATACTCTATCTTTCCATTAATTATATTTCAATTCAAGGATTCAAAGTGTCTTCTTTGCCTAAGTATAATGCACTATGATAGACACTGGAAAAACACACATGTGACTATCTGTCCTCAAGGAACTTAAGATTAGAAGCAATTTATCTTAGTTCCAAGCTCAAATCCATTGACTGAAGAATGAGGTTTATTCTATGATCACCGAACAAAAAGGAGAAAACAACCATGTTGTATTCTCTTGAGCTATTAGAAATTGCTAATATAGATAAATTGCCAAGACATGCAGTGGAGAATTTATACACGTGCTTAATGAAATCTGGTCACCAGAGCAATTTCCTGAAGTTGAGGCAACTCAGAAGAAAAATAATAATGGACATAGAATTAACTCAAAGAAGTAATTCTAAATATAGACACAGAGTTCAGTTTTCCTTCTATAACGCAGGGTGAGATAATAAAATTTAGACCTGAATTTACTGGTAATTAATCCCAATTATAATAAAAACTTGAAAAAATAAAGTTTGGTTTTGTCTCCTATAAACATTGGAATTTGGGATGAGAGTTTTTTTTTTTTTTTTTTTTTTTTTTTAATATGAGTATCAAGTGTTCCCTTCTGATTATAAGAGAAGTCCCAGAGTGATATTTTAATAAAATGTAACTTGAAACTGATAAACTGATAAACTTTGTACAGCTTAACATAAACCTCATACAGGACAATAAATGCAGATTTAACACTGTTTGCTCTAGTCTCTGTACTGTTCATGGCCTGAATACTAGCATTATTTTAAGTATCAAAATAATGGGGCAGTAGACAGTGTGACTTTAAAATATTGGGGAGTATACATTCACATTGTGGAATAGAAATTCTACTTTCCTTTTCTGAGTTGTAAAAAGGACTAGATTGTCAAGTAGGCATTTGAATTATTTATTTTAAAACAGCAAGGTAGCTGTATTAGATTGAATGTGAAACTATGTGTCCTTTTGGCTGTTGATTGGCCAAAATATTATCTATTTGATTTTGTATATAAATACAGACAGTGATCAACATTTTTAACACAGGAATTTTGGTTATAAATACGAAAAAAAACAGATGATGGATAATAAATTTCTAGCTGGCAAAAGACATTTCTTTGACCTATCCTTTCTTACCACCTAAATATTTCTGTCTTTATTAAAACAAATACTATAAACAGTTTCTGGCTGAATTTGAGAGTAATTGAATTTTAACTAAACATGGACACCATCAATCATATTTGTGCTGTTTTCAATATCCTCTCCTTTCCTGGGATGCTGTGCATTTCTTTCAGTTTTTCTACAAATGCTCAAAATATTTTATGAACTAATTTTTAGAAATTGCCATTGCAATTGGAAGCATGTTTATTTGAATATTCAAAATTATGGTTAATCTACCATGATATACATTTTTGAATAGGAAACGATACAGAACATATTTTTAGGGAAAAATGAGTTCTACATATGAGTGGATGTGTGTGCTGTGAAAATAAAGCTGGATGACTAAACACAATACCATTAATGCTGGTTATTTCAGGAAGGTGAAAGTGGAAAATGGCAGAAAGGTTTAAATTTTATTTATTTCTTGAAATTATTTTGATTGTGAAGATGTCCATTACATATATAATTGACAAAATAAATCAATGAAGTTATATTTAAAGAAGTATATAGAAAAGAAAAACAAACAAGCCTTTCTTCCCATAGGGAATAATGCAACATGAATCCTTAGGACTTCCTCAAAGAAGGAAATTATCAGATTGATGAATTTAAGCAAAAAAAAAAAAAATCACAGTTAAGACTATGTTATATGTTAGAGTAGCATATTCCAAATACTAAGATAAACCATTTTTTTCTTGGATTTTCACCACAACTGTAGCTTGACAAATTGAATTTTATAGAATTAAATAACTTGCCAAATAAAACATAGCTACTAAATGTTAAATTCAGAATTTCCAATATTTTTAAATAAAGGATCTTTGTTCATAACTACTATATTATACTGCCTTCTAGTATTTCCACAAACCATGTATTTTCTACTGAAGTTAATCCCAATCTCAAATACATGGATTGACACATGAGACTTATTCTATGGTCACCAGAACAGAAAAGAGAAAACAACCATGTTGTATTCTCTTGGGCTATTAGAAATTGCTAACATAGATAAATTGCCAAGACATAGAGCTGAGAATTTATACACATGCTAATGAAATCAAGTAAAAACAATGACAATTATTCTTTGAGATATCTTTCTTGCAATCCTGTTATTGTGAAACTGCTTACGAGATGTCTGATTTTATTACTAGTTGTTTAGCATTTCTAGGATAGTTTTGCAATTTAAAACTTATTTTAAAACTTATTTAAATAAACGTACTCTTTCCTTTGTCTTTGCCACATGGATTCAGAAGATTAAAAGGTCTATAAGTTAGCCTTATTTGTAGATATCCACAAACACATGTAGTATAGTCTGTATCTTGTTAAATCAAACTTTTAAAAAAATTTTGCTTGTTTCACTTACAATTTTAAATTTAATCTGCAAAAGAGAAAGTCCCCCCTATGAAATTTATTTAATAGATGATTTTCTTAGATTTTTGCTCCTTTGTTTTGTTTAATTTACAATGTTTCAGTTCACTTGAACTGCTGGAGGAAAAGAAGAGAACTATTTGTAAATGTACAGTTACTCTTTGAATATTTAGATTAGACCAAACTTTGATTTAGTTTAGTGATCATAACCCGCAAACATGTATGTTTACTCCTTGAATGTTGTCATTACTTCAACCCAACACAAATATTGTCTGAAATGTAAACAAACTACTAGATTAAATTAGAAATTAAAAGTTAAAATTAGAAAAAAGTTAATTAGAAAAGAGTAATACCAAAACTGATAAGGGGATCAATATAAGATATATTGAGATGTTATGCATGATACAAGACTTAATATGGAAATTCCCACTGACTTTTTAATTCAGTGCATTCAGTATAGTCCCCCTTTTATTTTACCCAATTTAGCCATTTCAAAGCTAACCTATCCCAGAGTATATATAACTTTTACCAGCTGCTCTAGTAAGAAATGCTGTGACATAGAAACATTTGTTGGTAACAAACATTTTTGAGCACAATAACTTTACAAAATAAAAGTTGTATCCACTGATAAAATCCAGAACAAAACTGATTATTTGGGATTTGTAGGAAGGAGGTGGTTCTAATTTTTATTAAAATACTAATATTATTTGTTATTGAAAGTAAACATAGGAAAGATATACAATGCAATTTAATTGTCCAAGGTTTCTCTATTTTATAAATGTTTACTTTTTAAAGTTTATTTATTGTGAGAAAGAGACACAGAGAGCAAGCAGGGGAGGGGCAGAGAGAGGGGGAGAGAGAATCCCAAGCAGGCTCTGCACTGTCAGCACAGAGCCTGATGGGGGCTAGAACCCACGAACAGCACAAGAGCCAGACGCTTAGCTGACTGAGCCACGCAGGTACCCCCAAATGTTCAGATTATAGTAATTGTTTGTCTCTTATTACAGTCTTGTTTCAAAGTCTATTTTGTTTAATCTAAGTATTGCTACCCCAGTTTTTTAAAATTTTATTTCAATTTGCATAGAATACTTTTACCATCACTTTAGTTTCATTTGTATGTATCTTTAGGTTTGTTAGTGAGTCTCTTATAGGTAGCATATAGATTTTTTTTTTCTTTCCATTTCACTACCCTCTGTCTCTTAATTGGAGACAAGGTTTGTTAATAGTTTCCTGGTTGTTTTATAGTTCTTCTTTCTTCCTTTATTCTTCTCTTTCCTTGTGATTTAATGACTTCATTTAGTGTTGTGTTTGGATACCTTTCTTGTTTATTTTTTGTTGATCTATTATAGATTTTTGGTTTGTGGTTACCATAAGATTCATGTATAACAACCTATATAACTCTATTTTAAGTTGGTTGTGGCCACCAGGGCAGAAGCTACTTTGCAAGGCCTTCAGTCTCAGCTGAGGCCACCTGCCTGGTGTGGTGGGGCAGTAGGTGCTTTGTGGACAGAGCTGGTCCTGGCCAAGGCTGCCCAGTGGGTGGGTCAGGGAAGGAGCTACTTTGGAGGGGTACCTGTTGGGGCATGGCCACAGGGGAACACTGGGGTAGGGTGGGTGATTCTAGCAAGGCAGATGGAGATTGTCAAAAGTGGCACCCACCAGCAGTGTGTCAAGTAGGCAGAAGGAAGGCAAGAAAAATGATGCCCACCAGTGCTTCTGTTCTGGAGGAATTTCCTACAGATGCCTAAGCCTCTGTCACACAGACTAAAATTAAGTCATTAAATCCTGAGGCCCAGGCACTTTTCAAACTATTGTCTCTGTGTGTGTATGTTTTTTAATGTTTGCTTATTTTTGAGAGCGAGAGAGACAGACTGAGAGAGGGGAAGAGAGAGAGGGGGACACAAAATTAGAAGGAGGCTCCAGGCTTTGAATTTTCAGCACAGAGCCCAATGCAGGGCTTGAACTCATGAACCGTGAGATCATGACCTGAGCCAAAGTCAGACGCTTAACTGACTGAGCCACCCAGGCACTCCTCTGTGCTGGTTTTTTTTTTTTTTTTTTTTTTTAATTTTTTTTTTCAACGTTTATTTATTTTTGGGACAGAGAGAGACAGAGCATGAATGGGCGAGGGGCAGAGAGAGAGGGAGACACAGAATCGGAAACAGGCTCCAGGCTCTGAGCCATCAGCCCAGAGCCTGACGCGGGGCTCCAACTCCCGGACCGCGAGATCCTGACCTGGCTGAAGTCGGACGCTCAACCGACTGCGCCACCCAGGCGCCCCATGTGCTGGGTTTTAAAGAGAAAGTGAGTTTATGTGTGGGCCCCTTAATAAAGAGTGGAGTCTCTGTTTCCTTCATCCCTCTGGATTTCCTAGAATTAATTTCCACTGATTCAAAACTAGACATTATGGAAGCTTATCTTCTCTGTGTTGGGCCCCAGGATAAGGGATGCCCCATGTGGGGCTTGAACCCTTTGCTCCTCAGGTTGGACCACTTCGCCTGTGATATCCCTTATGCTTGTGGGCTGCAATGTCAGGAGTGTCAGTCCCAGCCAGACCACACCTCTGACCCTACTATTCTTGATGTGGCTTTTTCTTTCTCTCTTTAGCTGTGGAAGAGCTCTTCTTCTAGTCTTTAGGCTGTTATCAAAGAGTTGCCCTTTATGTGGTTGTAGACTTGCCCCATCTGTGGAAGGATGTGAACTCAGGATCCTCTTATTCTGCCATCTAGTTAGAGATTAGGACTTATTTTTTCCTTTTAGCATAGGAGAGTTTTGTTGGCTAAATAGCCTTAGTTAAGTATCAGGCAATTGTTCAAAGAAGGGCAAGGGCACTGTTTGATTAATTGAGGGATGTATTGTGCACAATTAGATCATGATACTACATTGTGATTGTAGAAACTAGATATGCCCTGAAAGTTGAGAAATCAGTTTATCAGTGGCACCCCAGGTATCTTCCAATAAGCAAAAATCAATTAAAATAGCTGTGTTTTCCTTTGGATATCTAACTTGCATAACTCTTAAACAATTTATAGATCATTCCTATCAAAATCAGCCTCTTGACCTGACATTTGATTGTCTTTCATTTAGTTTTATAATACCCTACTCCAAAGTCTTTTTTTACGATAAATGATTTGATGCTGATGACAATCTTTAGGTGTGCAGCTGAGGAGAATATGTGCTAGAAATCTATACTTAAAAAAATTGTTCAGTTCTCGGATAGCAGTCACGTCACTGACGTTTTACATTATGCAAATATTTCAACTAAGCAGCAGACGAGATGATAAATTGTCTGTTTTGGCCATTTCAAAGATTGTCCCAGTGAAGGGTTCTTTTCATAAATGTCAGCTATGCTAAAATGCAAAGTATCAGCCTAATAAAGTAGTGCATATGGTCATTCAATTAGATTATCCTCTCCCTCTTAAAGGAGAACTGCAACTAATGGGCCTAATTGCCTCTGAGAGCTTGGGACATTTTCATTTCCCCCCACATGCTTTATATTTCATTTGAGCAACAAGAGCTTTCTGTGGTAATGCCCTTACACTTTAATTAAAGAATTGAAGTCTGATTTTAATGTTCAAGCAGCCCACTAAAATGGAAATTGTAAATATTTTTGAAGAAAAAAATACCAACAGAATTGTGTTAAACTCTTATGCTAAAATATTGTAAATAAAATATGTGCTAGGTTTAATTAACTTTCATCATCTACCAGAAAGGCTACATACCTGGCGACAATACTGAGAACAGATGTACAAATACTGGAGGGGCCTCTCCTGCTAAAAAATTCCAAAGATTTTTCTTAGTATGTACAGCCTACTGTTAGAGGATATGCCGCTCTTAAAAATTGTGGCAAATGTTCTGAATTTCATATGGAAGGATGAATTTTGGAGTGTCTCCTCAGCGTGGGGCCAAATTCTCCCCCCTGAAAGCTCAGACTGAATCTAGTTTTTATAAGATATGTAAATAATGGCCCATGGTATGGTGTTTTCAGATCACTTAAAGGGAACAAAATATCTCAGGAAACATACCCAAAATAAAAGAGCCATCCTGTGTACTTTCACTGAAAAAAAAAATTATAAATATTCATGCATATTAAGCATATGTAACTTATAGTGGTGTGCATTTTATTAGTAGCATTTAAATGTTACTATTCTAGACAGTTATCATCTAGACAATATATGTAGTTTGGGGTTAGGTGTAAGTTAGAAATGGTGGCAGGTTATACCATACTTCTTCAAAGTATGTGGCCACTGGCTCTTGTGCAGGAAGTGTAGGATGCAGAGGGTGTCTTCTGTTCAAGCTCTTTTCCTGTAGCCCCATATCCTTATGGTGGTTGAGTGGTGACATGAAGACATCCAGAGTACCTTTGTCACAAAACTGTTCTTGTGCTTGCCTCACTTGGCAAGACTGTTGGGGAAACTCTCTTGATGTCACTCCATCAGATGACAATCCAAACTTCCATCATTATAGATGAGGCTACCTGGCATGCTTATAAACTGTGATAGGAATAGCCTATCCTTGAAGAGATAAAATGAGAGGAAAAAATTAAGGAAATAGCATTCTTTAGCTTTCGTAATTATCACTTTTTCTAATTATTCTGAATTAAGTCTGTTGATACTCAGGAATCATTTTTCCCCCCACGATGAGTGCTCCTCAGTTTCTAGAAGTAAGGGACTCCCTATTTTTGTTTTGACACTGCTCTATACCTCTGTTGTGCCTTTTACTACCATTCTGTAGTAGCAAAAAGTAGAAAAACAACAAAAGGAAAGTACTGATAAAAAGAGCAAGGGACAAGAAGGAAGGGTTTTGTGGCAGAGATGAGGCTAGACAATGAGAAGGAAAGAAAATAATGTGTGATTACTGAGGCATAGATGAGAAGCGGTCACATTTGTGATCTCATCCTATGAGCCTTACTTTCACAGTGAGAAAACCATGTATCACCATTATCTTGAATAATACTAAGTCCTGGAAACAACAATAAATTGCATGTGTCAGTAACATGTTCTGGAGATTTGGGAGACCAGAAACCCACAAAAGACCCTCTCAAGAAATAGGCAAATTTCCTAAAGCCTAGTTAGTCTAATTTTCCTCTTTACAATGTCACCTCATTAAAAAATTCCAGCCATAAAAAAGAAAAGCAAAACAGAATTCTCCAATCCTTACAAACTCCCAGTCCTTCACCAAGATATCCATTCTGTGGCCTGGCAAAAGGGCTGGTTTAACGGTACTCTTGAGATGATAGGCTAACCTGTCTTGTGAGAGTGCAGCTCTTGTCTTACCTACAACTTCATTTAGATAAATGTTTGTGAAATTCTGCTTCTCACCTGTCCCCTCCTACACATTATTTTCAAATGGATTTCTATTCGGCACCTGGGTGGCTCAGTCTGTTAAGCGTCTGACTTAGGCTCAGGTCACGATATCGTGGTTTGTGGGTTTGCGCCCCGCGTCGGGCTCTGTGCTGACAGCCGGGAGCCAGGAACCCGCTTTGGATTCTGTGGCTCCCTTTTCTCTCTGCCCCTCCTCCCACTCCCATTCTCAAAAGTAAATAAACATTTAAAAAATAAAATAAAATGGGTTTCTATTACAAGATAAAATTTCAGACTGAGCCTGAAATTCAGTACCCTGCGTACAGTCTGCTCATACTGCCCTCATAAACATATCTCCAGCTATTCAGTGATTCTCACAGAAACACTCCCCTCTCTTCTGCCACCTCCCCCAATCTGCCTACTGAGCCACACAAATCATTTCCACACTTGAGCTTTTGCTTAGTCTCCCTCCGACTTGAGCTCCTCTCTTCTCTTTGACCAAATCCCAGCTACTCTTCCTGACACAATTAAGCCCCACTCTCTCTGAGATGCTGTCTTCTGTCTACACTGCCCAGCATTAATCCCCTAATTTCCCACTGTCATTCCTCAAGGATGACTTTATGTCACATTTGTATATTGGTACTGAACTTGCCATGGTTGTCTTTTTCCTCTTAAAAAACAAACTTTGAGATAAATGATATTAAGAGAGTCTTTACCATTTATAGAATGTGGTGTGGTATGATATACATAGCATATATTTATAAATTACCAAATAAATCAATGCAGACTTCAAAATTCTTCTGGTTTGAATTCTGTAGAAAAATATTTAAGGGCAAAAATTTAGTTGGAAAATCAATAAATTCCAAATTTAGAGTGTGATATGATACTATATGATACTATAATCATATAGTATAATCATATGATACTAAAATCATATAGTTTATAGACATATAGATTCATTAATATATGACATAAGAATAAATTGTAAAATTTCAAATGTAAAACATAGTCTTGCAATTCCATACTTGTATGATAAATAAATAAAAGGAAAACTCATACTCTTGATTGAAATACAATACTCTATAAATTTAACTACCAAAATTTTAAAAATTTTAAAAAATAGGCTGACCTGTAGTTAATGAACATCACTATGAGAATGCAAATAGTGCCCTACCTTACTAAACATAACTAAACAGACACCCAAGAGATTGAGAATTCAGCTTAACTCTTCCAAGTTCTGAACTTTTCCGATTAAACTATTAAAGTAATTGGATTTTGTTCTTAATTCAGCATCCCAGAAACTGTACATGGAAATGACTTTCACAAATTCAGTGGTAGGAAAAACCAACTCTTCTTATTTTGTTGCTATAGTTGATGTAAGAAAATAGACAGTAATGAAAGGCTTCTGTGCAATCTACAAGACAATGCAGCTAGAACATTTTCCTCTTCTTAATAGAAACTTGGAAAAGATATTCTCTTTCTCTTTCTTTTAATCACAAGTACAATCTGGAACAGAAGCCAATGATAAACTGAATCTTTTGGTGAGTTTCAGGCATTTGACAATTATATAGGTTGGTTCATCAAGTAGGCATTGATTGTTAGCATTAGCCAGGAGTATATAAACACTTATAAATATTGCATGCAGAAGAAAAGCTGCACTTAGATGGATGATTAATAGTCCTGTTGTTGGTAATCTATTGTAGTTCTTTTGCATGGAAAAAGCAATTAGAAACACATTTCCGACTATCCCAGACAGACCTGAGAA
This sequence comes from Puma concolor, assembly GCF_028749965.1. Lineage (NCBI taxonomy): Eukaryota > Metazoa > Chordata > Mammalia > Carnivora > Felidae > Puma > Puma concolor. The sequence continues at coordinate 109,657,279 of NC_141675.1, read as the reverse complement.
GCTTCATAGCGGAAAATTAAAATTTTAGACATTGCAAAGAGTATAATAAATGTATCTTCGGTCACCACATAGAAACAGTACCTGGGGGATCCGGACAAGCTCATAAGACCACAATTTGACTTAACTTTCTTCCTTTTGATAATCTACTTTAATAAAGCCGTGAGATTTTTTACTGTGATTGTGGATTTGTGTGCCTGTGTGTGTGTGATGGTGTGAGTGTGTTTGCGTTGTGACTGAGTGCGGAAAAAAGGAAAGAGTTAGACAAAAAGAACTTAAAAAAAAAGAGTATTAAAGGACAAGAAATGGAAACTTTGACAAGTGCACCATAATAAACCTATATGCATGCAGAGCAGGAGTGTAAAACAACAGGCTGGAATGAATTTTACTATCGAACTTCCAGGGTCTTATTATAACCGGTGAGTAAAATTGATTTTTTAAATATGAAAAAAACCCTTCATTGTATCCTTAGAGTTTTTCATTATATTCACTATAAACTAGATATTATAAATCAGGTAAGTAATTCTGGGCTAAAAACTGCAATATCAGGTTTCTGTCTAGAAAAGAATTATGACTCGTATTATAATTATCATCACTTACACTGAGGAAATGCTCATTCTAGAAAAACTTTAAAAAATCAGTTTAAGGTGAGTAGACAGTCTTGAGCTAGGTTCATGTTATTAATAATCCATTAAAAATACTTCACAGGCATTTACTTCTTTTTAAATTGCCACGTATAAAGGGACTCTTTCCTTTCCTTTCCTTTCCTTTCCTTTCCTTTCCTTTCCTTTCCTTTCCTTTCCTTTCCTTTCCTTTCCTTTCCTTTCCTTTCCTTTCCTTTCCTTTCCTTTCCTTTCCTTTCCTTTCCTTTCCTTTCCTTTCCTTTCCTTCCCTTTCCCTTTCCCTTTCCCTTTCCCTTTCCCTTTCCCTTTCCCTTTCCCTTTCCCTTTCCCTTTCCCTTTCCCTTTCCTTTACAGGATTCCTTGCATTGTTATGTGTAACATGCTCACTTTATGTGCGTAATGGAATCACAATGAGAATTTTGCTTTGGAATTAGGTTGATCCTCATGTTATAAAATTTTCAGAAACACAAGATACAATTTCATACACATATATATACACTTTCAAATTTTAACACCAAATTCTAAATGGTATAATAGAATTTTCTGTTAATATAAATGGACTTACTGATAGAATTAAACCTGAACTTTATACACTAAGTCTTTCCTTTGCATTATTCCTTCTGTAACCTCCAACCTATAAAAAAAAAGCATTGAGGGGTGCCCGGGTGGCTTAGTTGGTTAAGCATCCAACTCTTGGTTTCAGCTCAGGTCACGGTCTCCCAGTTCATGAATTCGAGCCCGACATTGGGCTCCACGCTGACAGGGCAGAGCCTGCTTGGGATTGTCTCTTGCTCCCTCCCTTTCTGTCCTTCCCTCACTCATGCTCTCTCTCAAAATAAATGAAAATGAAAAAACATTAAAGCTTTGAATTGGATAAAAGTGAGTGCCAAGGGTCATGGTAATGAATTTTGCGTATTTTTTAAATTATTTAATTTATTTTGAGAGAGAGAGAGAAAGAGGCAGAGGGAGAGAGAGAGTCCAAAGCAGGCTTGGCACCATCAGCACAGAGCTGGATGTGGGGCTTGATCTCACAAACCATGAGATCATGACCTGAGCCCAGATCAAGAGTCGGATGCTTAACCAACTGAGCCACCCAGGCACGCCCAAACAATTGAATTTTGTATATATATATATATTTTAAGTTTATTTATTTTGGTAATGAATATTGAAGTGAGTGGTTGGTTGTTTCAACTTGCTGTTGATAAAACTTGGAAGTGTGTTTCTATGTATTGTGATCACCATATCCCTCCTTGGAATCCTAACAAACCATTGGTTTCAGGGTCTATGTCTGTGGTAACAAGAGTGACTTTGGAGAAAGAGAAAGGACAAGAAAGGGAGATGGATAAGAGGGCATTTTCAGAGATAATAAAACCATGACACTTTCAAAAGCATATCTGATACATATTTCCCCATAGTTAAAATCTTAGTTGTGATACTGCAGCATTCACATTTAGGAATAAAACCCCTCCATAGAAAAAAGTCCTAAATTAAAACTAATTTTTTTCGTTTACTCATACAGCATAATGTTCCCTTACTTTGTGATGAAATTTGAAGCTTATAAAATGTATCAACCAGTTAGAAGTCTTTTTCAGATAATCCAAAGAATTATTGAGTCTTTATAGAACTCCTTTGTTGTTAATTAGCTTTAACTTAATAAAAGCTAATCCTACAAATAATACTTTTGTGGCACAGCTATTTTCGCCAGACCTAACTGGGACTTTTCTGGATGATCTATACTTTCCCTAGCTTTAGCATTCTTAGCAAGGTCTAAGGCTACATAATAGACCTTTTAGGTTGGCTTGATAAATGTGATTTTCAAGCCTAAGTACGTAGCCAATCTAACTGCTTCAGTATAGCCAAAAAGCTCAACTTAACAGCAATTATCAGCCCTCATCACAAAACAGGTTACTAAGACAAGGCTTCATTTGGAAAAGAACACTTCTCTCCAGAAAGAGGTTTGAGGGATCCAGAGACATAGTTTAGGTATTGTTTCCTTGACAATTTTGTGGCAGAGACTATTCCTTAATTGCCCATCTAGCTGGAAGAAAGCTTTATTAGACACATTTATTGTTCCCATTGCAACTGGTGTTCTGCAGCATTACCTTCCAAGTCGATTGTGTGGCTCTTTTTTGGGGCCACATGAATAATGCACCACTGAAAGAGTCCTTGGTTTTTTTGACTATAGGAAGAATTTAATTGTATTGGTTTTGTGGCAATCTAATTATTTGCTAAGGTTTAGACCTATATTCTTAAAAAGTGAAATTGTCCTGTAAGTGGCTGATTTCATGTATTTTTTTCAATATATAACTACCTATATAAAACCATTTGTTTTCTAGAAAATTACAGTAAAACAAAATATGGCCACAGTTTAATCACAGTTTTCAAACATGCATAGATACACACAGCCTACCTCTCTCTGTCTCTGCTCCTTCCTCTGCTTGTTCTCCTTATGTCATTCATAAAAATGCTCCCCTTCTGTACTCTGAAGGAAAGCAAAGCTTTGGGCCACTTCATTTCTGAGAATGACTATCCTTAGCAGCCTCCAATCCCTCTAGTGCTATTTTTCTGAATGAATTTGTTTTTGTTCAGTGATGTTAGAGTACACAAACCCAACTGCGTGTGAAATACTGCCCACCTGCAAAAGCTCCCAGAGGTGACTAAATGAGGTAACCATGCCTTGAAAGAATGATTGTTTCTGGGATATGAGGATGGAACTATTGAAAGGCAACACTCTCTCCCTAAACCTGGAATGAGTCATTTGACATGTTTCAAGGGGGCAAACTGAACAATTTAAAAAAGGTTTGCTTAGTAACAGGGGAAAAAAAAAAGTTGTTAGAGCTATGCCTTGGTTTACTTAGAACGGCCCCACATTTACCATCCCTAAATACTATCTTTTCCCTTTTCCTGTGTATCTTTTCCTTTCTTCTTCCTTCCGCTCTCTTGTCAGGAATGTCACAATGCAAATTACTGCTCCTAAAAGAATGTGATAACACTTCCAGCCTCACTGTACTTTCTCTTTCCTTGAAATCCCTATGGAAATTAACTAGAAGTTTAATTATATCTTACCTGATAGTGATTTCACATTATTTATTACCATATTTTTTGTGTGAAGTATATCATAGAGAACTATTTGTGCCATTAAAGAATAGGGAAAAAATCAATATTTCTCAGCTTGACATAATCATTCTAATTTTGAAGTCCTCGTGTGAAATACGTTTGTTTTTTTCCTCATGGTTTTCTATTACATTGTCTTCTTATTGTTTTACAGATCATTATTTGTAACTAATTTGGAGTTAATTTTATATTCCAAATGAAATCTTTACTCAGCTGGATGTTGAAAAATCTTTAAGTTTGTGGCTTAAAAACAATCTTATTTAAAAGGAAATAAAGGGGAAAAATAAAGGAGACTATTCTTCATGAACTTCAGATAAGGAAGGGTTGTTTTTGAACAAGATAAAAACACAAACCATATAGAAAATATGGGACATTTTTACTACTTAATGTAGTAATTTTTAATAAATGAGAATCTATTTTAATTAAAAGTAGAATAAAGAGAACAAAGAAAACAAATTCATACCACAATTATACTTTGATAGATATTTTTCCTTATCATTCTGAAGATATTATTTTGCTCTTTTCTGGCTTTCTTTTTCTGCTATTGAGAGGTAGACTATCTGTTATTCCCTAGTAGGTCAACTGATCTTGCGTTTTGCTTTTAAAACCTTCTTTTTTCCTTTTTCCCTGTGCTATTTTACCATGACATATCCAATTGGGGATTTTCTTTTTATTAATCCTGTTTGGGATTATTTAAATTTTCTGAATCCGAGGAAGGGGATCTTATAGAAAATCTAGGGTATCACTTAACATTACTTCATTGAATATGGCCTTTATCCTAATCTTCCTATTCGCTCAGCTCCTAAAAATAGAATTAAAGCTTACTCGCTCTATCCTCCCTGTTTAATATTTTGTATCTTTGTCTTTCTGACAAATTTTCTATAGAACTACATTCCACTCCACTAATTGTTTCAGAGCTATGTTAAATTGCTTTAAACTTGTATGAATTCCTAAAATTTAAATTTAAATATTAGTAGTAAACTTTTTATTTTAATAATAAGAGTACTCAGATTTAATATAAGTAGTCTATTTTCCATTTCTCAAGTTTAATTTGTCCTATATTAAACTAATTCAATGATTCCATCATGTGCAGTTTGGGAATCTTATTCTTCAGTTTGACTTTTCTGTTGGTTTTACATGATTATGTGATCCTTGACGGGTCTCATTATTTTGAATGGGGGCTGCTTTCTGGAATTTCATAAATAGGAAGAAGTTGGTGTCTTTATTTAAAATGTTTTCCTCCAAAGGACATTTATATTGCTTTTTCCAAACTCCTACGGGAAAGCCAATATGGAGCTGTGTTAGGTTACTTTTTTGTTTTTAAGATTTTAGTTTTTAGTTATCACTACGCCCAATGTAGGGCTTGAACTTACAGCCCCAAGATCAAGAGTCATATTCTCCACTGACTTAGCCATCCAGGTGCCCCAAGATTGCATTGTTGTCCTCATACTTTTAAGGCAACACCTGGTATGATTTTATGACACAAATGTGTATGATTATGAACTTATGGTTAGGGAATACTTTTTTCTTTTCTACTTTCTTTTTTTCCTTCTACTCAGTCCCAAATCAGACTCCTATTGGGCTGGCATGCTCTTGAAGAGTGGATTTGTTGATTTTTTTGGTTTTCCTAATTTTACCTACTGAACGTGTTCCCCTTTAAGAAAGTTTGCTTTATGTAGAGAATTCTGAGCTCCTATTCTTTATGACACTGGATGTTTGTCCATTTCCCTGGTATGTGATCCTTATTTTAGACCCTGGTGTGTGACTTCTGAAGATTGACAGGGGACTTTAAGTCAAATGTTAACTTTACTGGTACTCTGTCCTTATATAAGTTAAGTATCTTCCTCCTCTGTCTTCCGTTTCCCTTACAGTACTGGTAGTCTAGTCATGATTTAACAAACAGATATTAAGCATTGCCGAACTTTGTATTCCGTCCAAGAGGTAGTTTCTCTTTTGGTTTATCGTGTTTTGGGTTTTGTTTGTTTGTTTTGTTTTTTTCTCAGAATAGTTATAAACTTCTTTAAGGTACAAATATTATGATAGCTTTCATTGAAATCTAGATTATATCTTCAATGTTATGTATTTAGAAGGTGCTTAATAAACTTTGTAAAATGGATTAATTTTAATATTTAATCAATAGACTAGAAATCTTGTATTTGAGTTGCACGTCTTGTATTGCAGATGTTCATTAGTCAATACAATCTCTTTGTTGAGGGCTTATTACCTGTAAGGCGTTGTGTCAATTCCAGTGGTCACAAGAGGTAGCAACTGAATTCAACTTGCTGAAGGTATTTTAGTTGAAATGGGAACTCCTTAAAGGAGTAAAAAGAAATATCTTATTTGTTTTAAATTTATTTTCTTATGGTATCTTCTACAATCTCTAATACTGAAAACAATTTTAAATTTTTATGTAGTGGTCAGACCTAATTGGAGTGGTATACTCAATGAATCATAATTATTTAATATGTTTTATTAACTAGCACAATCTTTAAATGCACTTTTTTTGTACTTCTAAACACCTTTTTCTTTCTCCCTTTAAGTTTTTATTTAAATTCCAGATCGTTAACATACAATGTAATACAAGTTTCAAGTGTACAATAGAGTGATTCAACACTTCTGTACATCACCAGATGCTCATCACAACAAGTGCACTCCTTAATCCCTATCACCTATTTTATCCATTCTCCCTTCCACTTCTCCTCTATTAGCCATCAGTTTATTCCCTATAGTTTGTGTCTTGGTTTGCCTCCCTCTCTGTTTTTACCTTTGCTTGCTTAGTTTGTTTCCCAAATTGCACATATTCCTGAAATCATGTGGCATTTGTCTCTCTTTGACTTATTTTGCTTAGCATAATATACTATAGCTCCACCTGTGTCATTGCAAATGGCAAGGTTTCATTTTTATAATGGTGGAATAATATTCCATTGTGCCTCAAAAAAGTTAAAAGTAGAACCACCCCATGATCTCTAAATATGTTTTAAAATTCATTTCTGATTTAAATTTAATGTACTAATTTGCTTCTTTGGAATAAATATAAGGAAGTTAACATAAGCTAAAAATCCTTCTGAAGGTTTGGGGAAGCTGACTAAATTCAAACATTTGCTTTCAGAAAAGAAGAGCAAGGTTAGTATAAGATAGCATATAAATAAGTAATGTTAAAGATTTGAATGTGACTTGCTAAATTGAATCAAAAGGGAAAGTTGTTAATGTAACTTTAACTTTGAGTAGATTACAGCACAATATATGAAAAAGTCCATTCAATTACTTAAATAAAACTGTCGCTGAAACAATCACATAAAGAGTACATTTATTTTTTACAGAGACAAGTAATGGTTAACTTCAACCACTGAATGTTTTCTGTATTTTTTAAATGTTTCAAGTTTTTATTTAAATTCTAGTTAGTTAGCATATTATGTAATATTAGTTTCAGGAGTAGAATTTAATGATTCACCACTTACATATAACACCCAGTGCTCGTCACAATAAGTGCCCTCCTTAAAGGCCATCACCCATTTAGCCCAAACCCCAATGCTAAGTTTGTTCTCTATAGTTAAGAGTCTCTTATGGTTTGCCTCCCATTCTTTTTTTTTCTTTTCTCCTATGTTCATCTGTTTCTTAAATTCCACACATGAGTGAAAACATATGCTATTTCTCTTTCTTGTTTCACTTAGCATAATACACTCTAGCTCTGTCCACATCATTGCTAATGGCAAGGTTTCATTCTTTTTGATGGCTAATATTCCAATGTATGTATATGTACCACATATTCTATATCCATTCATCATTCAGGGGACATTTGGACTCTTTCCCTAATTTGGCTTTGGCTGATAATGCTATAAACATCAGGATGCATGTGTCCCTTTGAATCAGTATTTCTGTATCCTTTGGGTAAATACCTAGTAGTGCAATTGCTGGGTTGTAAGGTAGTTCTTTTTTTAAAAAAATATTTTTAAATAATTTTTTTAATGTTTTATTTATACTTTGAGAAAGAGTGTAAGTGGGGGGGGGGTAGAGAGAAAGGGGGACAGAGGATCCAAGGTGGGCTCTGTGTTGACAGGCTGATAGCAGCCAACCCAATGGGGAGCTCTAACTCACGACTCATGAGATCATGACCTGAGCCAAGGCTGGACGCTCAACCAACTGAGCCACCCAGGCACCCCTATTTTTAACTTTTTGAGGAAGCCCTGTACTGTTTTCAAGAATGACTGCACCAGTATGCATTCCCACCAGCAGTGTAAGAGGGTTCCCCTTTCTCTATGTTATCTCCAACATCTGTTATTTCCTGTATTGTTGATTTTAGCCATTCTCACAGGTGTGAGATGTTATCTCACTGTAGTTTTGGATTGTATTTCCTTGATGATGAGTGATATTGTGCATCTTTTCATGTGTCTGTTAGCTATTTGTCTTCTTTGGAAAATGTTCATTCATGTCTCCTGTCCATTTCTTAACACCATTTGTTGAAGAGACTTTTTTCCATTTGGCATTTTTCCTTCTTTGTCAAAGATGAGTTGACCATATAATTGTGGGTCCGTATCTGGATTTTCTATTCTGTTCCATTCATCAGCATGTTTTTGTGCCAGTACCATACTATCTTGATGACCATAGCTTTGTAATATAGCTTGAATTGTGATGCTTCCAGCCTTGTTTTCTTTTTCAAAATTGCTTTGGCTATTCAGGGTCCTATAAAATCCAACTATGCTATTGTTTTTCCTGATATTTATATTCATTCCGGCCCTTAATAAAAGAGGCAGTAAAGTCACATGATAAAAGGAAGTGTACACAGGAAAGGGAGGAATTTGAGGCCATTAAATAATCTATCATAGCATGTGAATGTTAACCAATTTGGCATTATCTTGTAAAGTTTAAGTGTGTTTTGAACAAAGTTGAAATTGCCCTAGCAATGTGTAAGGGATTCTATTGCTGCATTGATCTATACCATATATTTCAAATTGTCCAACTGCTTAATTTTGGCAGATTTAAAGGGTATTAAATGATATGTCGTTTTAGTATTGATTTATATTTTGTGATTACTTATTTTGATAATCACTTCTTATATTTACTGTCCATGTATTTTCTCATTACTTTTCCTATCTAATGGATTGTTTTTTCTTACTGGCTTAAAAGTCAATATTCTGAAAACTATTTTGTCAGTAATACATATTGCAAATAATTCAAGTGTGTAGCTTAGTTTTTGACCTCATTAAAGGTATCCATTGATGAAGAGAACTTCTTGATCTTTATAGAAATTAATTTCTCAAGTATTTTTATGGTGTCTTGTTTAGGAAATCCTTTCTTAAACTCGGATTAGAAAGGCAGTTATATGTTAAAAATTTCAAGCTAGATTAATAATTCTGAAAACCTATGTGCAGTTGATTATCTTCCTCATCTTCAATTCTTTTTTATTTTATGGTGGAAGGTAAGAATCCAGCTTTGTTTTTTTTCACGTGAAAAAGTATTTCTTTTTGGCACTTTTTCTCTGATTTGCCATCATATATTTGTGAGCTACCCAAGCTCTACATATGTATGATTCCAATACCTAGCCTGTTCTATTCTGTTCATCAATGAGTCTACTCGATACCTACACCATACATCTTATTTATAATCATCTTCCCATATAGTAAAGCAAGTAAATCCCCTATTCTTCAGGAAGCCTACTTTGTTCTTCCATATACACTTTAGAGCAAACGTTCAAATATTATTAGAATCCCATTAAGATTCTAACTGAAGTTCCAATGAATACATACATCCATTTGGGAAGAATTGACACCTTAATGTGTTATGAAGTCTTCCCACTCAAGCCCATAGATAGGTCTCTACTAATTTAGCTCTTCTTTATTGATTTGCAATAATGTTATATGATTTTCTGGGTGTAGATGTTACATACCCTTTTTTTTGGCATTATGTTATGGGTTTTTTCTTATTTTAAAATCATATAAAATGGTTTTATTTTTAAAATTTTTAATGTTTATTTTTAACAGAGAGGGGGGTGTGGAGAGAGCATGAGCAGGAGAGGACAGAGAGAGACAGGGAAACATGGAATCCGAAACAGGCTTCCGGCTCTGAGCTGTCAGCACAGAACCCAACACAAGGCTGGAACCCATCAGCTGTGAGATCATGACCTGACCCAAAGTTGGATGCTTAACTGACTGAGCCACCCAGGCACCCCTCCTTTTTTTTTAATTTTTAAAAAATAGTATCAAATGTTTTTAAAGAATTTTAATCTTTGCTGGTACACATGCAAGTGCAATTGAACTTTGTATATCGATCTTTATTTAGCACTTGCTTAACTCGTTTTATGTAATTTCAAAACCTATGCTATGTAGATATTTCTATCATTTGAAAATAATGACCAATTTATTTTCTCCTTTCTAATCATTTTGCCGTGTTTTTAAAGTTTGTTTATTTTGAGAGAGAGAGAGAGAGTGAGCATGTGAACAGGGGAGGGGGAGAAGGAGGAGGCCATTCTGCACTGTCAGCAGCATGGAGCCTGATACAGGGCTTGAACTCAAAAATCTTGAGATCGTGACCGGAGCTGAAACCGAGCTAGATGCTTAACTGACTGAGCCACCCAGGCACCCCTCTAATCATTTTGACTTTAATATATTTTTCTTTTGTTGTCACACTAGAAAACAATATTGAACAGAAAAAGGTGAGAACAGCCTTGCTTATATTAAGTAATTTTTACACAAAATATGTAAAAGTTAGATAAGAGAACATCCTGACACAATTTCCAAGGATGTTTCCAAAAGGGCAATAGTTGCTCTTAATTTAGCTAGTTAGATTATAAGCAGTAGTGGAGAAGAAACAATACAGATTTTGAAGGGACCAAATCTTTGGTTATAATATTAGTTCTACCACTCATTGAGTGGTGGTATGGGGAGTTTTTCAGGAAATTTAAAGTTGACCTCATACATGTCTCTTAGAGTTCATATGAGGAGTCAAAAAGCCTGTTAATGTGGAATGGGCCATGTACATAAATAGCTACAAGTGAGGCTCAATGTTACTGGACCATATTGGATTATAGATACAAATGGGGACAGTTTATTAATATAGTGTACTAACAACTGCATTCCCTGTGCTCATCATAATAAATATTTATGGAAGTTCTCAGAGAAGATTCGCATGTACTTTCTTATTATATCCGGTTTCCCTAGGGCCTTTGAGCTCCTTTTTTGGAAGTGCTTTTCTACTGTAGGTACCTTTTCTCTGATTTGTCGTCACCACTGGTCCCTTAGGCATGGCAAGAGCTGCTGCAAATTGGTCCTGTTACAGCAGATAACTGAGTAGAACTCTTGTCATGGCTGAGCTCTCTCTCTTGCTGTTTATTTCACTGTCGCAGGGGCACCTGGGTGGCTTAGTCAGTTAAGTTTCTGACTTCAGCTCAGGTCATGATCTCACAGTTTGTGAGTTTGAGCCCCATATTGGGCTCTCTGCTGTTAGTGCATAGCATGCTTCGGATCCTCTGTGTGTGTGTCTCTCTCTGTCCCTTCCCCGCTTGTACTGTCTCTAGTTAAAAAATAAACAATCGGGGCGCCTGGGTGGCGCAGTCGGTTAAGCGTCCGACTTCAGCCAGGTCACGATCTCGTGGTCCGTGAGTTCGAGCCCCGCGTCGGGCTCTGGGCTGATGGCTCAGAGCCTGGAGCCTGTTTCCGATTCTGTGTCTCCCTCTCTCTCTGCCCCTCCCCCGTTCATGCTCTGTCTCTCTCTGTCCCAAAAATAAATAAACGTTGAAAAAAAAAAAATTAAAAAAAAAAAAAATAAAAAAAATAAACAAGCATTTATTTCACTGTGGCAAACAAGGGCTCCTGCTTCTTTATACATGCTAAGTTAAGGATCATATAGTAGCATTGCCTATACCTCATAGTAAGCATCTGTTTCATTTTTGCTAACAACTTTCTTTTCCCTTCCACTTGAATATGAGCCCAGGAAGTAGGGGTGAAAATGGATTTGAATAACTTACCACACTTCCCATTAAACAACTGGCTTTCTTTGTGCCTTTATTTCACACCTGGGCACTGAGACTTCTTGTGATGGACAGGGTGGATTATCCTATGTGTGTGTCCAGATACACACACATAAACAGATTTCTCTTAGGCTTATACCATCAATTTGAAACACATGCCCAGATAAATCTGAATCATGAGCAGTAGATGACACAGCCTAGGGAAAAGCAGAAATAACAATTTAGCAAAACAGAATTGAGCATAGGATTCCTATATGATTTATTTTTATATCAGGAGAAGAACACAGTGTAATCCAAATAGCATTACTGTTGAAGTAACTTAGGTTGGGCCTCAATCAGATTCTCTCCATTTACTTTATTTGCACTGGAACTTAGGATAAGGTTTTTTTGTTTGTTTGTTTTTGTTTTTTTATTGTTGTTTTGTGTTTTGTTTTATTTTACCAATGCTGGGTCTTTCCTGTGAGAGAGTTTTAACATCTGCCTAATAGTTGTTCATATCAATTAAATTGATACTGGAGATAATTTTTAGGAGAACCTCTATATGGGACATATTTCTATTCTGAGATTAAATTCTGAGATAAAATATGTATAAAAATAAAATGATAGCTGCTATTATTTCTGTGAAACAGACCAATTGCATGATAAAACAGGTGAAAGCAATTTTTTGATAGTGTTATTCATATATAAAACAGTATACTGATTATAATTTTTAGTTTTCAATGGTAGTTCAACCCAATCTAAGATTCTTAGAGCATATATCATCAATAGCATGTGTATCTCTGAATTTGCAGCTGTATTTCTCATTTATATCATTGTAATGTTATGGAGACAATTATCACACTGAGAATAAAAACTTGACATCATGGCATGAGCTATGTATAATAAGAAAGCCAGTTACAACAACTGCTTATTCAAGAATATTTGAAAACCTGACTCAAAAAGCAGATAAGAAAATCTCATAATTTCTTAAACAGTTTAATGTTTAAAATAAGTTTGGTTCAAGTATACAATACTATATTAGCAATAGTCACCATGCTGCACATTAGATTCTCAGAACTTATTCCTCTTATAACTGAAAACTTGTGCCCTTTGATCTACATGATTTACCTGACAGTAAATCCTTTAAAAAAAAAAATTAGCGAGGAACAACATATAATTATATTTGTCTGAAGTTAAAAATGAAAAGAAAAAGTAGGCCTAGTTCAATAGAATTGTAAAGGTAGTTAATGGTATATTTTTGCAAATGAGATTAGTTTGAAAACCTATTTTCTTCATTTCCTAAAACAGAATAAGGAAGAATTACATATCCTTAATTCTGTCAAGTATGCATTAAGTCAACTTGGAAAGAACCTTAGTGAAAATAACATTGCATCATAAGAGCCATATTTTTTTGCAGCTCTATCGAAATATAATTAAGTAAAATGTTAAGATACTTAAGGTGTAAGAGTTGCCTGGGAAGGAGGGGTGAGATGGCAGAGGCTGAAGAGGGTACTTTGTGGCCCGCGGGAGCCTCTGCTGCCTCAATTAAATTCAGCTTTAGTCGCACAACGGAGCAGAGACCGCTGGCGGATACAGATGACTCAGGTGCGGCTCTGGAGGAGAAGGATTTCTTAAAGACCCTGGAAGGAAGCAAGCTTCTGAGAATGAAACCCTCAGAACCCCCCAGGAACTCATCATCCTTTTGATCCAGAATGGCCATCGCAGGCAGCTACCAACCCATCCACAAATACTGAGGCCTTGGTGGATATGGTGCTCTCCCAGGCTGTGAAGGAGCTCACTGAGAACTCCAAGAAGTCCCTGGAGGAGAGAGAAAAATCAGATGTCGACCCCATGCTTGCTAACCCCATGATCCAGCAAGAATGCATCCCCAACCAGGAGGTGGCAGAGAGCAAACCCTGGGCTGAGACAGTGCTGGAGGAAGCTGACTAGGAGGCAGTCCCTGTAGAAGCCTATGGGCTGGCTGTGTTATGAGGTATGGGCTGGAAACCTGGCGAGGGCGTTGGCCGCACCTTCAATCAAATGTTGAAGCCCTGTGTTAACCCACCAAGGCTGAAGGGGTTAGGCCTGGGTGCAAACCTGACTGAAGTCGGGGCCCTGGCCCCCCACCGGCCTCCACCACCTGCGAAGCCCAGATGAGGAGCAAGAGAAGGATAAGGAAGACCAGCCTCAAGGACTGGTGCCCTGGGGAGCTGTGGTGGTTCTTCCTGGCCCTCACCGAGGCCTCTATGGAAAGGTAGAAGGCCTCGATCCTGACAGTGTTCAGGCCATGGTTCACCTGGCCATGGGGAGCCGAATGGTGACTGTTAGTGAATACTGGCTGTGCCTGTCTCCCAGCAGGAGTTTGACAAGAACTCCTTGGATCTCAGCCAGTTGCATAAAATCTCCTTTGTGGACAAGCTGCACAAGGTTGTATTGTGGCTGGTATTACAATACCAAGATGATGATTGAAGATGTCCTCAGCCCAGATACCTGTGTGTGTCTAACAGATGAAGGCCTAGTCCTGGAAGGCTTGAGGGAAGACATGCTGGAAACCCTGGTTCCCAAAGTCCAAGGCAACCGGTGCTGGGGCCACAGGCTGGAAGAGTGGGACGCCTGCTGGACTGGGACAGAGAACGGAGCCGGGCTCTGGTGCAACTGTGGAGAGAGAATCAGTTTGTGGAGCTTCACTATGATGCTGTCTGCCAGTACCTCGGCCCCAGTAACTCAGATGAAGACTGACCCATGACCACCCCCACCCCCCACCCCCAGGCTACTGCCAGCTCTGTACAGTGTGAAAAGCCAGTCTTCACAAAGGTGGGGAGATCATTGTTCCGTCCTCCACTTGCAGGCAGCCCCAGGACCAGGACAGGGACAGGTCATGAAATAGGTAGACCAGAAGAGAGGCTTGAAACAAACCTAATATTCTCCAGAAGCTAGGGTGTAATAAAAATCATTTCAAAACCTCAGTGAAATGACAAGATCATAAGTGTGTGCTGAGCTGGGTGGAAGAGGGAGCTGGGCTGACAGAGGTAGGAGCCATTCTAGGCTTCAGTCCCACCACCATGCATGGGCTGACAAGTTAAAGGATCTGCTCACAAGTTCATTCTTGGAATACAGAAGCTTCCAAGTATGTTCCCTGAGCAGATGCTATGGAGTCTAGAATGCCACATCTCTGTACAACTTCCTGAGCAAGAATCCTAGTGGTGGCTCTGCTTTTACTCCTGGTCGAGGCCAGACGTCCACAGTATATCTTAAGCCAGTGATAAGAGAGCCTACAGGAAGGGAGGCTTCCACTCACAAATGGGATGTGTTTGCACTACTTCCCAGAGGTGCCAGTTAATTTTGGGGTCCCCTGTTTTAGTCCTGAAACTTTGGCTTGAAGGTAACAAAGTTTTGTCCTGGGTAGAATCTCTCTGATTGCTCCAGGTAACTGGACTCTCAAAAAGATTGTCAGTCCTCAAACATTTTCCCATGTAATAATGGGTTGAGATACAAAAATTAACAAAAGGGAAGTGGGAACTTTAGGCACAACTGCTTCTAAATCATCCCCAATCAAACGCAAACTGGTGCTGCTGCTCTGGAAAACAGTACGGAGGTTCCTCAAAAAATTAAAAATGGAACTACCCTACAACCCAGCAATTGCTCTACTAGGTATTTTCCAAAGGATACAAAAATGCTGATTTGAAGGGGCACATACACCCCAATGTTTATAGCAGCACTATCAACAATAGCTAAGTCATGGAAAGAGCCCAAATGTCCATCGACTTTTGAGTGGATAAATAAGCTGTGATATGCATGTATGTGTGTGTGTGTGTGTGTGTGTGTGTGTGTGTGTGTGTGTGTGTATATAATGGAATATTACTCAGCAATCTAAAAGAATTAATTCTTGGCATTTGCAACAATATGGATGCAACTAGAGTGTATTATGCTAAGCAAAATTAGAGTAAGACAGCTACCATAGGATTTCACTCGTATGTGGGATTTAAGTAACAAAATAGATGAATGTAGGGGAAGGGAAGGAAAAAGAAGACAGAGGCAAACCATAAGAGACTCTTAAATAAAGAGAACTGAGGATTGATGGAGGAAGGTGGGTAGGGGGATGAGCTAAATGGGTGATGGGCATTAAGGAAGCCATTTGTTGGGCTGAGAAATGGGTGTTCTATATGAGTAATGAATCACTAAATTCTCCTGAAACCAATACTATACTATATGTTAACTAACTTGATATTTTTTTAAAAAAAAGATGATATAACTGTTATAAATATATGCACCCAAAATGAGAGTACCTAAGTTATATAAAGAAAATATTGATGCATATGAAGGTAAAAATAGTTTTATTACACTATATGTTAACTAACTTGGGTTTAAATAAAATTAAAAATAATTTTAAAAAGATATTTAAGGTGTACAACATCAGGATTTGATGTACATATACATTGTGAAAGAATTCCCCCCTTTGAATTAACACATCTATTACCTCTCACATATTTGTCTTGAGTTTTTGTCTGTTTGTTTGATGAGAATTTTTAAGTTCTACTCTCTTACTGAACTTCAATTACACAGGTAAGAGCCATAATTTTTTGAAATATTCTTTCAGATTTTTGATCTGGATTTATTTACCTTCATTGAAATTTCAGATCAAAATTTTTATTTGTCTCTTATATGTGCTACTTTATAAGCTATGTAACAGGACTAATTCTTTAAAGATGAAGGCAATAGACTAATATCTTCTAGAACTGTAATCCTGAGTCTGGCTTTTTATCACAATCTTTGGCAGAGCATGGGAAATATTTATCAAATTATAAATCGTTGATATTTACAGTGGTGTTTCCTTAGGCCTGTAAATTAATCAGAAATCTCTTTTATAAGGTAACTTCCCAAGTGTTGTAACAAATCTATACACAGGATCTGAGAACAACTTCTCTAGCATGACTTGAATTTTTCTGATTCAGTAAGTCAGCTACTAAATGAGGGCATCAGGTAGAGAGATTTTTCAGAATTTCTTACTAGAGGATTCATAACATCGGTAGAAAAACATTCTTTCCTATTATTAGGCTAACATTTGTCATTGGAAAATGCTGGTTAATTTTCATTTCATTTTCTCTCATCAAAACATTTCCTGGTTTATCTGCTTAATAAAAGATTAAAGGTTACTTTCATATTTAACTGGGTAGGAATGCTATTTTTATGTCATGTGTTGTTTATCTTTATATCCCCTTTAAATATCTCTATTCCACAAATAAATTCAAAAGGTTAAGTCATAATATCAAATATATTGAGCAATGATCTGTCACCTATGGTCAGCTAACCACTGAATGCTCACATAGCTTCATAATATGTCCTGTAATAAACCCATTGTTTTGTAGAGGGAAAATGTGGCTCAAAGAGATGATGTGATTTCCCCTGAGTCATGCTTATGGATACAACAGAAAAAGGCCTAGATAGTGGGCTTTTCTAAATCAGGTTTGTATGACATGGGATTCTGAGAGGAGACAGACTCTAAGAATTGGAAAATGAGGTCAATATATGTGATACTGGTCAACTAGTGCAGGTGTCCTGGAGGTATGAATGCTAATGTGAGGGTAAACTGAAGTTTTTCTTAGTAATTGAAATAAATTTATGTTGAAACCAGTACTGTTGCCTCACATGTAGGTGGTATACTTCTGGAGAGGATGAGACAGGAATCTTTTCTGGGACTAGAAAGAATGGAGAATGGGAACTAAAGAGGGTCAAGGAGGAGAGAATATGTTCTCTTTTGATCCTAAATATGGAGCCAGAGGGAGAATTTCCAGAACCCCAAATGATTCAGGGGGCCTGAGACCAGGAACAGTGAGTTTCTCTTCTCTGCTGATGATTAGGGAGAATGTATAGCAACATGATAAATATAAATATTACTAAACACATTTGTTATGATAATGTTTGTAATCCAAATGATTAAAATAGGAACATGTAATTCAAACATAAATATAAAATATGGAGTTACCATGAGAGTGTATTTCACAAAAGGAACCAGCTTCAGAACTGACCTGTATAATGGCAAAATTTGTTCTAAGGTACAGCATTAAAATCAGGCACTGCAGTATGTTTTTACACCATTTGAAATTTAAGCTAAATTAATAGTCACTTAATGACTAGGGAATATTAAAAAAAAATCTAAGTGCAGATATTGAAATTCCTGATTTTAAAAATGTAAAATTTACATTAACAGCATGGTATCTCAAGAATGAATAGTAGTCTGGTGCAAAAACTTTGTTCCTCTCTATCATGGAAGATATTAGATCTGAGACTACTGACAACATTCAGGCCCTGTGGGCAATAACCTGGTGTTATTCACATGAGAACAGTTTGGGATTCCTTCTACTCGCTGGGAACACACATTTTACCTCTTCTTTTAAAGGTAGACATACATATTTTTGTACAAACATTTTTCTGTTGCATATTCTAGAATGATATCTAAACATCGTGATGACTTATATACAAAGAAATGATAAAAAAAAGAAAGTAGGAGTAAATGATCACATAAAAACATTATTTTCACCACCATCGGGGTAAAATTAATTTGGGGAGCTTTGTTGTATATCCACTATCATACTTATGTGGCCTTTGAGATTGATCAAGACATATTGGGTTATGTCTCTGTAGGTGTAAGGGAGATTAATTCTTTTTTTTTTTCCCTCTCTGACAGTTGAGGAAAGCATAGTTTTAGGCCCTGTGGTCTCTTATATGTCACCATGTTGTGTCAATTCCTCAGATACATATTCAGCCCTATTCCTCTCTTTCTCATGTGTTTTACCCACATTTCAAGGTCACAGATTTACTTAATCATTTGAAATGGTCTTCTGCAATGCTATTGTGTAGAATTCTAAGATGAGAAAACACTATTTCAACCCTCTAATTGTCTAAAAATAGGGCACTTTATCTTTAAGTTTGGACATTAATGAGCTGTCTACATTCCTGTGGCAAGCCTCCCTACCACAGCAATGGTGAAACCTTCTCATTTAAAGAAGATCAATAGCCATACACATTTTTCTTTTATGCAGTCCAGTTTACAACTCACTTTTAATATCATTTAAAAGTATATAAGCAAATCCTACGTGACATTTTTATTACCATTGTAATATCTCAAGTTTAACTTTTGACAGTAAATATAGTCAGGTACAATCTTAGAAATAAAAAAACGAAACCTGAATTTAAGTATTTTTTTTTTTTTATATGGTAGTTTGACTTTTGGAGGTGAATACCCTCTTTGTAAAAGACACCTGTGTATGACAAATCTGAAGTAGTTTGATTTTCAGATGACCTCAGGAGGTTATATTCTATTTGTTTCTAATATATTTTTGGAAGTCTACCATAGTTTTAAATTATATTTTCAAAAGGTTTCACATAGAGTTATCTTTAGGACATCAATGGATTTTATTTGACCCAGTCTACTAATTTATGTTTTTTGAATACCCCCAAATTAACTGCAGAATCCAAAAAACCAAACCTGATTCTTTCACATTTGAAGACATTTTTAGTCATTAAAATAGATATTTAGAATCTATTAGATAAGGGAGAAAAACAGGCTAAAATCCAGGACTCTGACATCCCAAAGACTTTGGGTTTCAATTTCTGCCCTGAATTTTAACAATTGGATAATCTGAGCAGGATAACTTATTCTTTTTCTATCTCAATTTACTTAATTGTAAAAGGGGTGAGTGAAAAATGCCTTTACTTCATAGAGTTATTTATAGGAATAATTATAATAGGACAGCAAAAGAACACAGTATTTAGACCATAATAATCACAGGAATATTTCCTATTATTAGCCTCTTCTCTAGTCCAGGAATGAATTTGGTGGAGATCAATGGAAGGTGAGGCTATACAGGGAAAACATACAGGATTAGCACTCTATAAAAATGAGCAGAAATCTAAACTCATGAGGGATACCCAGAACTCACACCAGAGAACATTGCCATTATGTTGGCTATGTACAATAACAGTGCCCAAACTTTGCAGGTAAGCCAAAGCAGCTCTGGCTTTTTAGTTGCTTTTTCTGCATTTCCAAATTTAGTCGCCACAGAAACAACGGTAGATACATGTTCACCTAAAAGTCACAAGGATATAAGGATAATGAATATAATTATTGATGTTACTAGAGCTGTCTCATTTGTAAATGTAGAACAATGGTACCTGTCTTTTTCTGTTTTTGGTCTTTTACCTCTTTAGTGTTACCAATGAAAGGATACAAAACTGAATGCCTTTAAGCAAAACACTGAAATGTAAATGTTGTTATTTTGGAAAAGATGCAAGGCAAACACAGAAATGGTAGGAATTGTGGTATTGTATATGTGTATTTGAAAGAATTGACTTTTCAATGATCTCATATTCTAAAGAATTTTACTTTTCTTAGTTTTGTATCCAAGAAAACTACAGATTTCTGAAACAGTTGCATTTTGAAATTCCTTTTGACCATTATGTGCGTTAGTAATCCAATCAGCAAAGCTTTTAATTTCTCACTGTTTTTGGAATGTGCCTTGGCCAAAGATTAGAGATCCAGCAGGGTTAGCATCTACTTCTTCTTGGCATCTGGTAATGAATGGTTTAATGATTGAACTTTCACAGTATGCTCAGGGTGAATCATTAGTACTATGTAAAAACCTTATGATTTACTTAATGCAGTTTATATGATACATATTTGTTATTTTTAAATGGTAGCATTCCATGACTATTTCAAATCATGTCACCTTAAAACTTGCTGGTTTCTGCACATTATCAATTTAGAGCATTTTAAAAATAAATTGTTAAACACATTTGAGTTTTCAGTGAAGTATTAAAACATTTTTATTATGTAGTAAAATTGGTTATGTAGAGTGTTTACATTTTAAATTAAATAGGTAAAGATGTATGGAAATGAACAAGATGGCTGCACCATTTATTTCAGTGAAACTTGATGTGGAAGGAATACTCACACAAAATCCCATCACTTAATATAGTTACTTTAGATCCTTTTTTTACAATATTAACTTTGTAAGTCCATCTTTCATTCTGTTATAATAGTGCTACCATGCATTTTGCCCATTGTGGTCACAGTGCCTGGTAGAGAAAAGTATTCTGAAAAATATCAGAAGCTCTTTTGCCTAAAATGGTATGTCCCCCTTTGAAATCATCTAAAAATATTTTCACAGAATATTGTATAGAAAATGATCAACACATCAACCTCTTTATCGACCACCCATTCCAAAAAGCTCTGCAAATGAGTTTTTATTTCATGTGTTAGTGACTATTTTTTCCAATTTACTTACACTTCTCATTAAAATGTCATCTCAAAATAAAATCGAAATCTATGAAATTCATTACATTGGGAGCACTCATTAATTTTTTTTCTTTTAAGTAATAAAAAATTAATAGCACTAATTTCAAGTTTTACTTTAAGTATACCCACCATCTTTTATTGCTATTTCCATTTATTTATTATTAGAATTTGACATTTGGGAATTATGAGTGTGGGTATTGGTATGAAGGAAAATCTGTATTGACTGTAAAATACTCTAGTAATTATAGATAGAGGAAAAGTAGACTTTTTGAATACAGTCAAATGCTTTTTTCTCATCATAGATTTTGCTTTGTGTATTAAATATCTATATCTGTCTATCTGATTTTAATATAGAAAGAACACCTATAATTACATTAGAATAGGATCAAAACCTAAATAGGAAAAAGGTGGGACACTTGAGATCAAGCATCCCATTAAAAAAGGAAAATGATTCAGGGGCACCTGGATGGCTCAGTCCGTTGAGTGCCTGACTTCAGCTCAGGTCATCATCTCGTGGTCTGTGAGTTCAAGCCTCATGTCAGGCTCTATGCTGACAGCTCAGAGCCTGGAGTCTCCTTCAGATTCTGTGTCTCCTCTCTCTGCCCCCACCCCTCCACTCTCTGTCTCTCTCTCAAAAATAAGTAAACATTAAAAAATTTTTGAAAAGAAAAAGAAAAATGATTCTTAAAGTAATAAAACCATGCTCATTCCTACATATAATATAAAACTATACAAAATTATACTCAAACACTGCATATATATAGAGAAAGATCTTAAAAAAGAACAAAGCATTTTCTTTCTTTCTTTCTTTCTTGCTTTCTTTCTTTCTTTCTTTCTTTCTTTCTTTCTTTCATATCCAAGTTAGTTAGCATATAGCACAACAATGATTTCAGGAGTAGATTCCTTAAAACCCCTTACCCGTTTAGCCCATCCCGCCTCCCACAACCCCTCCAGTAACCCTCTGTTTGTTCTCCATATTTAAGAGTCTCTTATGTTTTGTCCCCCTCACTGTTTTTATATTATTTTTGCTTCCCTTCCTTTATGTTCATCTCTTTTGTCTCTTAAAGTCCTCCTTTGAGTGAAGTCATATGCTATTTGTCTTTCTCTAATTTCGCTTAGCATAATAGTTCCATCAACATAGTTGCAAATGGCAAGATTCCATTCTTTTTGATTGCCAAGTAATACTTCTCTCTGTATATATACTACATCTTCTTTATCCATTCATCCATCAATGGACATTTGGGCTCTTTCTATACTTTGGCTATTGTTGATAGTGCTGCTATAAACTTTGGGGTTCATGTGCCTCTTCAAAACAGCATACCTGTATCCCTTGGATAAATACCTAGTAGTGCCATTGCTGGGTCATAGAATAGTTCTATTTTTAGTTTTTTGAGGAACCTCCATACTGTTTTCCAGAGTGGCTGCACCAGTTTGCATTCCCGCCAGCAGTGCCAAAGAGATACTCTTTCTTCGCATCCTCGCCAACATCTGTTGTTGCATGAGTTGTTAATGTTAGCCATTCTGACAGATGTGAGGTGATATCTCATTGTGGTTTTTTTTTTTTTTTAATTTTTTTTAACGTTTATTTATTTTTGAGACAGAGAGAGAGAGAGACAGAGCATGAACGGGGGAGGGGCAGAGAGAGAGAGGGAGACACAGAATCAGAAGCAGGCTCCAGGCTCTGAGCCATCAGCCCAGAGCCCGACGACGTGGGGCTCTAACTCACGGACCGCGAGATCGTGACCTGAGCCGAAGTCGGACGCTTAACCGACTGAGCCACTCAGGCGCCCCTCTCATTGTGGTTTTAATTTGTATTTCCCTGATGAAGAGTGATGTTGAGCATTTTTTCATGTATTGGCTGGCCATCTGGACGTCTTCTTTGGAGAAGTGTCTATTCATGTCTTTTGCCCATTTCTTCACTGGATTATTTATTTTTTGGGTGTTGAGTTTGATAAGTTTGATAAGGGGATAATAACCCTTTATCTGATATGTCATTTGCAAATATCTCCTCCCATCCTGTCAGTTGCCTTTTAGTTTTGCTGATTGTTTCCTTTGCTATGAAGAGACTTTTTATTTCGATGAGGTCCCTATAGTTTACTTTTGCTTTTGTTCCCCTTTGTCTCTGGAGACGTGCTGAGTAAGAAGTTGCTATGGCCAAGACCAAAGAGGTTTTTGCCTGCTTTCTCCTCAAGGATTTTGATGGCTTCCTGTCTTAACATTTAGACCCATTTTGAGTTTATTTTTGTGTATGGTGTAAGAAAAGGGTCCTGATTCATTTTTCTGCATGTCGCTGTCTACTTTTCCCAGCAACATTTGCTGAAGAGACTGTCTTTCTACCATTGGATATTCTTTTCTGCTTTGTCAAAGATTAGTTGGCCATACATTTGTGGGTCCATTTCTGGGTTCTCCATTCTGTTCCATTGATCTGAGTGTCTGTTTTTGTGCCAGTACCATACTGTCTTGATGATTACAGCTTTGTAATACAGATTGAAGTCTGGGATTGTGATGCCTCCTGCTTTGGTTTTCTTTTTCAAGATTGCTTTGGCTATTTGGGGTCTTTTCTGGTTCCATACGAATTTTAGGATTGTTTGTTCTAGCTCTGTGAAGAATTCTTGTGTTACTTTGATAGGTATTACTTTGAATATGTAGATTGCTTTGGGCAGTATTGACATTTTAACAATATTTGTTCTTCCTATCCAGGAGCATGGAATATTTTTCCATTTTTTTGTGTCTTCTTCAATTTCTTTCATAAGCTTTCTATAGTTTTCAATGTATACATTTTTCACATTTTTGGTTAGATTTATTCCTAGGTTTTTTATGTTTTTTTGGTGCAATTCTAAATGGGATCGATTCCTTGATTTTTCTTTCTGTTGCTTCATTATTGGTGTATAGGAATACAACCAGTTTCTGTGCATTGATTTTATATCCAAAACAAAGCATTTTCTATCTATCTAGATATACCAGGTTAGAAAATAACCCCCGAAATACATGAGAAATAGCTCACATTGTTACCCAGGCTATGGGAAAGCAGAGACCCTTGTATATTGCTGGTTTCAGTATGGGTACCATGGGTAATATAACCACTATGAAAAAGAGTTTGGCAATGTTGAACATAATTATATATATTCATTGACTGCCCCCCAATTTTATTTTAGATTTTGCCTATAGAGATATTTCACACGAGTGAAATAACATGTAAAAAATATTAATTTCTGCATTATTTAAATAGCAACAGTTTGGAAACAATATGCATGTCTATTTTAGGAGACTATTTAAATTATATTAATTAGAAATATAACTTTTTGTGGCGTCATGGAAATCTGTAGGATTTATTACAGAATAAAAAAGAATATCTGAGAGTACTTGATAGCATGTTCATAAAATAACTGTAGACAAAAACAAGAGACTAAATAGCAGTGATGTAAGTTAACAAATGGGTGGCTGTGAGAAGGAAATTTTTCGATGTATACCCTGACCTTTCAATTTTGGAACTATAGGACTGTACTATGTGAAAAAATATATTATGAAATTAAAATTTAAAAATAGAAATGAGGGGTGCCTTGGTGGCTCAGTTGGTTGAGCATCTGACTTCAGGTAATAATCTTGTGGTTTGTGAGTTTGAGCCCCATATCAGGCTTGCTGGTGTCAGTGCAGAACCCACTTTTGAGCCTCTGTCCCCCTCTCTCTACCACTCTCCTGCTCACACTCTCTCTCTCTCAAAAATAAACAAACATTTAAAAACATAGAATGAGATGGAATTAAATTAGCTGAGGTATTCTTACTTCCAGATAGTTTTATGTAGATCGATACCTACATAAAATGATTACTTTATAAGTCATACACAGAGAATGTATTAAGGAACCAAGATTACTGGAAAGTGGTAATAGATTTATAATTGAAGAGTATGGTAGCTAGGATTGATATGCTAACATTTCACATCTTTGTGTCTTTGTATGAGCTGTTCATTGTGCCTAACATTATCCTTTTCCTGGTTCCCCTGGTTTTCTATATGAGGAATATTTTTCATTCTCCAAGGCCTCCTTCAAACGTTAAAAATTTTTTTAAAATAGATACTCTAGTATCTCTCATTTTGTTCTCTCCCAAGAACTCTGATTATGTATCAGTTATAGGACATATAACCATTCATTTTTTTTCCTTCTACTCTTCCCTAATATACTATAAACTGTTTGAGAGTAGGGATTATACCTCATTCATTCTCAGGATTTGGCACCGTCTGGCACATAGTAGGAGACCAATAAATGTTTGTGAAATAATTGAACAATAAATGAAATGCATTAGGTAATCAAAATGGTTGCATGAATATAAAACTATTTTAAAGAAAAATATAAGAATATAAAAGAAAATGGCTTTTTATACGATGACTATTTTTTGTATTTATGACTGTTATGAAGTATAAAAGTGTGTGAAAGAAGTGCTATTAAAGGGCACAGTGCAACATTAATTTTGAACAATGTGCTCAGGCCTCAACTAACATGCACAACTAGGGTAAACTGAGGTGAATAAAGGTTAGGACATTTTCCCCAGATAATACAACTCAAAAATTGATCAATTAGGGATTTGAATACAGTCTGATTCCCCCAAAGTCTGTTCTCTCTGCAGTATAAATCACATATACAGTAAACCAAAACGATAAAAAAAATGACTAAAGCAAAATACAGACTTCAGGAACTAATTGCCAGTACATCTAGATTTTTTTTCTTCAACTTTTTATTTAAATTCTAGTTAACATATAGTGTAATATTGTTTTTAGGAGTAGAATTTAGTGATTAATCACGTGACACCCAGTGCTCATCCCAATGAGTGACCTCCTTAATGCTCATCACCCATATATCCCATTCCCACCCACTTCCTTCCAGCAAGTTCTCTGTAGTTTTCTATGTGTTCTCTATAGTTGAAAATCTCTTAGGGTTTGTTTCCTTCTTTCTCCCACCCTTCCTCTATGTTTATCTGTTTTATTTCTTAAATTCCACATATGAGCTAAATCATATGGTATTTGTCTTTCTCTGACTTATTTCCCTTAGCATAATACACTCTAGTTCCATCCATGTTGTTGTTAATGGCAAGATTTCTTTTTGATGGTTCACATCTATATTTATTTATTCTATCCATTGGGAACTATTTGGCCAATGAGAAAAGTATAGAGATGACCAATTAGTACCATATTTTTCAGTTAGTTTTAGTTGTGCCTTAGATCTGCTCAATATTCATGGAGGGTGGAGATGGCAAGATGAAACCAAAAACTATGATTTCTTTTTCAAAATTTATTTCTTGAGAAAGTGAATCCCTGGTAAGGGTAACCAAGAGAGTGTGTGGATATTCCTACTGAGTTAGATTTTTTAAAAGTGTAAGATTATCAGTAACATCAGTAAGATCAGTAAGCATCAGTAAGATGCTTTGTGTTTACTTCTATCAAAAGCTAGGTTGATGAGTTCTTCAAATTCTGCTTTCCAATTTCTTTATTCAATATGTTTTTGAGTGTTAGAAAAAGAGACCTAAAACTTATTTTTTAAATTTATTTCTAGCCTTTTTTTTGGTAATATACACCAAAACAAGTATTGTTTGGTCATTTATTTGGCCGGGGATATTTTGCACACACCTATTATTAAATTGGCTTATGTGAGCTCAAGATTTTTTTTAATTTTTAATACAAATCAGTGTAAATGTCATTGCTTAGATTTCAAAAGCAAAAATAATTTTAAAAAACAACTAAAAACTAAAAAAGAAAAAAGTTCAAAGTTGGTTAGAAAAAACACTTATTTCCAAGAGTTTTAGATTTAATAAAACTGAAAACTAAGTACTAATATTTTTCTCATCTATGGTTATTCTATTCTTTAAAATTTGCATAATCATTATACTCCCTTAAATTATAGGAATAATATGGAAATTCACTGATATTTATTTAAATAAAGGCATAACTTAGAGATACTGTGGGTTTAGTTCTAGACCGCCACAATAAAATTAATATTATAATAAAGTGAGTCAAATGCATTTATTGTTTTCCTAGTATATATAAAGGTTATGTTCTACTATACTGTAGTCTAAGTGAGCAGTAGCACTATTTTCAAAAACTGTACATACTTTAAAAATACTTCATTTTTAAAAAATGTTATCATCTAAATTTTGAGCAAAGCGTAATCTTTTTGCCCATAGAGGGTCTTGTCTTAATGTTGATGGCTGCTGACTGATCAGGGTGGTGTTTGCTGAGGGCCGGGGTGGCTGTGGCAATTTTTTAAGACAAAAATGGAATTACCACATGGATTGACTCTTCCTTTCACAAATGATTTTTTGGTAGGATGAGATGCTGTTTGAGTGAATTTTAGCACAGAATTTTTTTGAAATTTGAAGCCAATCCTTTCCAACCCTGCAGCTGCTCTATCAACTAAGTTTATGTAATATTGTAAATCCTTTGTCATTTCAACAGTCTGCATCTCAAAACCCTTTGTTTGCTCATCCGTAAGAAGCAATTCCTCACGTGAAAATTTTATCATGAGATTGTACCAATTCAGTCACATCTTCAGATTGTACTTTTGGTTGTCTGTCTCCACCATATATGCCATGACTTCCTCCATTGAAGCCTTGAAACCCTGGAAGTCATACGTGAGGGTTGGAATTCTTCCAAACTCCTGTTCATGTTGACATTTTGACCTCTTCCCATGAATCACAAATTTTTTTAATGGCATCTAGAATGGTGAATTCTTTCCAGAAGAATTTCAATTGCTTTTGACCTGATCCATCACAGGAATCACTGTCTATAGTAGCTATAGCTTTCTGACCTGTTTTTCTTAAGACTTGAAGTCAAAATTACTCCTTGATCCATGGGCTGGAAAATGGATGTTGTATTACCAGGCACAAAAATAAGACTTATCTCCTTGTATATCTCCATCAAACCTCTTGGGTGACCAAGTACATTCTCAATGAGCAGTAATATTTTGAAGGATTCCTTTTGTTTCTGTTTGTTTTTCTGAGCAGGTCTCAACAGTGGGCTTAATATATTCACTGAACTATGTAAACAAATGTTATCCAGGCTTTGCTATTCCATTTCTAGAGCACAGGCAGAATAGATGTAGCATAATTCTTTTTAAGGTTTTATGCATTTATTTTGAGAGAGACAGTGCAAGTGGGGGAGGGACAGAGGGAGGTGGGGACAAAGGATCTGAAGCAGGACCTGTGCAGACAGCAGAGAACCTGATGCAGGGCTCAAACTCACAAACCATGAGATCATGACCTGAGCCAAAACCAAGAGTCTGGTGCTTAACTGACTGAGCCACCCAGGCACCCATAGATGTAGCATAATTCTTAAGAGCCCTAGGATTTTTGGTATGGTAAATGATCATTGGTTTCAACTTAAATTTTCTGTCTGTATCAGTCCCCTAACAAGAGAGCTTATTCTTTGATGCTTTGAAGGCAGGCATTGAGTTCTCCTCTCTAGCTATGAAAGTCCTAGATGGCATCTTCTTCCAATAGAAAGCTATTTTGTCTACACTGAAAATCAGTTGTTTAGTGTAGCTGCCTTCATTAATTACCATAGCTAGATCTTTTGGATAACCTTCTGCTTCACCTTGCACTGTTATATTTATGTTATGGAGATGGCTTCTTTCCTTAAACCTCATGTACCAGTTTCTGCTAGCTTTCAACTTTTCTTCTGCAGCTTCCTCCCTCTCTTAGCCTTCACAGAATAGAAGAGAGTTAGGACCTTGCTCTGAATTAGACTTTGGCTTAAAGGAATGTTGTGGCTGGTTTGCTCTTCTATCCAAACCACTGTAACTTTCTCCATATCGGAAATAAGGCTCTATTGCTTTCTTATCATTCATGTGTTCACTGGAGTAGCACTTTTACCTGCCTTCAAGAACTTTTCCTTTGCATTCACAACTTGGCTGTTTGGTGCAAGATGCTTAGATTTTGGTCTCTCAGCTTTACACATGCCTTCCTTGCTAAGCTTTATCATTTCTAGCTTTTGATTTAAAGTAAGGGAGGTACAATCCTTTTACTTTGACCCTTAGAAGCCATTGCAGGGTTATTAAGTGACCAAATTTCAATTGTTATGTCTCAGGAAAATAAGGAAACCTGAGGAGAAACAGACAAGGGAACAGTTTGTGGAGCAGACACACAACATTTATTGAGTGAGTTTGCCATCTTATATGGGCATGGTGCATAGTGTCCCAAAACTTTTAAAATAGTAACATCAAAGATAATAGATCACAGATAAGCATAATATAATAATCATGTAAATATTTGAAATATTGTGAGAATTACCAAAATGTGACAGAGACATGAAATGAGCTAATGCTGTTTAAAAAAAGGCACTGATAGACTTGCTCAACATAAGGTTGCTATAAATCTTCAGTTTTTAAAAATTGTAGTATCTGTAAAGTGCAGTAAAGTGAGGTGCAGTAAAATGACAATTACCTGTAGTTTGATATAATAGAAGATAGCATTTACAGACTTACATTTATTACTTTTATATATAACTAATAGGGCTTTTTTGATGCCTGACATATGTTTACTCTAAAAGAAGTCATGATCTCTCCTTTGACCTTGAGAAACTGAGATCTACATTTTTGAGATAAGACCTTATAGGTTTACCAAAAAAAAAAAAAAAAAAATCACTCATGGGTTTATCAGATAGCCAAGATATTCTATCTTCTCAGGTTGATTTCCTACTGAAAATTATTCTTCTGATGATCCAAAAGTCAGGGGGGAAGAAAAGAAAGAAGAAGAAGGAGAAGGAGAAGAAGAAAAACAGTTTCACTATTTGAATAGTCTCACCTAATGTATTTATTATTCTTAAAAATATCTCCATGGATCATGAACTTAAGCTAAACCTTAGCTTGACATATCTAATGACAAGCTGAACAGAAAAAGAGATTGATAAACTTAGAAGTAATTTCTGTTCTGCTCCCTCCTATTTCCATAGCACATGTCTTTGACAGGGCTCAAGGCAATTGATGAAAAAGATAGGAGAGCAAATATGAACTAATTTTCTCTACAAGGCCAAATTTAAGAACTGGGAATACAAAATATTCACTGGCACATTGCATTGTTTGCTGATGCCATTTGTTAACCTATGATGTGATCCTGAAACAATGCAATTGTAAGGCAGCATTTGCGCATTTCTTTGTTGATTCAATCCTCACTCATTTCCAAGGCTTAAGTCCCTTCCTTCTTCCATGAAACCCTCTTGAAATGCTTCAATCCTAGCTCTTCTATTCTTTCTTAGAAGACCTATTGGACTTGTAGTGAGTTAAAACCTCCTTCATATTTTAGAATGAAATATTGACAACCACTTTGGTATAAAAGCAGTTGTTTATTGAAGGAAAACCTGTTAAGCAGCTTTAGTTATTATTTTGTTTGGGGATGCACCCCCTTCCCCAGTCTTTCCTTGCTAGAATGTCAGAGACTTAAAATTTGATCATGATGGTTAATTTTATGCATCAGCTTGACTAGGTCATATGGTGTTCAGATTTATAAACATTATTCTGGATGTGTTTTTGACGAGATTAACATATGAATTAATGAACTGAACAAAGCAGATTTCCTTACCCAAATGGGTGAGTTTCCTCCAATCTAGTGAAAGCTTAACTTTGAACAAAAAGGATGAGCAAGAGAGATTTTACTCTCTGCTTGATGGTTTTGAGCTGGAATATGTTATTCAGAACTTCAGACTACAGTTATTGGGACTTCTCAGCCTCCGTAATCAACTGTGCCAATTTCTTATACTAAATCCCTTTTTATATATATCCTCATATTTCTATATCTCTGGAAACCCCAGGCTGATACAGTAATCAATGGGGAATGGCTTTTTAAAAACGTAAATTCTGGAAGAGAATAAGTGGGGAAAGGGTAGAGGGAAAGAGGGGCATGGTGAACAATCATTGCCTTTTTAGTCTGCTTCATAAAAAAATCTGGTATTGACCTCATCCAGTATAAATTAAGTCTGGTGTTTCCATGCATTTGTGGAACTCCAAGGAGTCACAGAAAACAATCCATTTGTTCCAGATGTTCCAAGCCACCTAAATTATGCAGTCTTAATCCAAATGCATAATCTGAAAGGAAAAAGCAGATATATATATATTTTTTTACATTCTCTCTGCAACTCTGACTTCTTTCTCTTTTCTGCCTTTCTCTTTTCTGCCTGATGAAATTATGAAGTGGGGTTCATGAGAAAATGGTTAAGAAAGAATTCTTGAGACTGGTGCAAAAAGATAGTTTTATTATAGCATCGGGACAGGACCCATGGGCAGAAAGAGCTGCACTGGGATTGTGCGGAGGGGCTGATTATACACTTTTAAGTCTATAGAGGGAGGGGGGATAGAGATAAAGTAAGTCCTTTAGGAATTTTGGAAGCAAGGCTTTCAGGGCCTTGCAGGGCTAGCTGCTGTTAAGATAAGGTTACTTTTAGGTTTTAATAAAACATGCGGTAAGGGAGCTATGTGTTCCCTGAGGAAGGTCACCCTCTGTATGTTTCAGGGGTCTATCAGTGGGCTGTTAGCTGAAAGGAAATTTAAACTACATTTCTCTTGCCTTTGTCTCCCTCATCATCCCCCCTCCAAAACAACTTTTATCCTTAAATCTTTAAGGTTGTTGAGGGCTGAAGGGCTCATCTTTTGTATCTCCTTCCTGCTGAATAGGGTTGTAGAGATGTCCCTACCTGTGGGTCAAGGTTGGTCGGTTGAGAATTTAATAGGAGTTAGGGAAGGCTAAAGCAACTGTATCTAGAGTTGATATCATATGGAAGCTTTCTTTTTTTAAAATATAATTTATTATCAAGTTGGCTAACATACAGTGTATACAGTGTGCTCTTGGTTTTGGGGGTAGATTCCCATGATTCATTGCTTACCTATAACACCCAGTGCTCAGTAGAAATGATCATCTGTCCACTTGAAGTTACGGCAATGAAGGAGTCTCACACCAGGT
Organism: Puma concolor; assembly: GCF_028749965.1. Classification (NCBI taxonomy): domain Eukaryota; kingdom Metazoa; phylum Chordata; class Mammalia; order Carnivora; family Felidae; genus Puma; species Puma concolor. The sequence goes on along the minus strand of NC_141675.1, from coordinate 109,625,373 downwards.
GGAGGGACTTGGGAGAAAAGAGAAAAACATGATTAGAATAACAAAAAGAAAAAAAAGCCCAAATAACCCTTTGATAGGTGACAAAAACCTTCCTTTAGTCCAGGAGTTTAACCAATTATTAAAGGAAAGAAAGGGATCAGTTAAAGTGCCAATCTGAGCATTTATGTCAATTGGAAATCTAGAAATATTATTATGGTAATCTGGAATATATATACAGCATTTTGGTTTTATGATAGGATAAGTTCCACCTTGTGCAGCTGTTAAAACATCTAATGTCATTCTAGTTTGTCGAAGTGCCTTATGCATTTGAGTTATTTCAGTGTTTCATAATATATTATTTTGAAAGTTATTTAAAGCCTTAATTGTGTAGCACGTGGTGTTAACCATCATACAGACACTGTTTTGTTTGGTAAGCAATCAGATAGTTAATAAAAGGCACTTTTATGGAAAGAAAAGAAAAATCTAGGTTAATGGTTAGAGCAAATTATAAACCCAGTGTCTGAATCTTGATTGCTGTCAGTGAGAAGATTTTTAGATGCCAGGCTTGAAGCATCCTCAGAAGGAGTGGACACAGGAAGCAGGAATCTGATTGGTTTTTCTGGTTTGTAATTCAAATTATTCTGGTGATCCTTTTGAGTGGCCCATAGAGCAACAGGAGCAAAGATCATCTATACATGAGTCTTATGGCCATTTCTCTGAAGTTTACCTCAAGGTGTCTAGCTTTGGCAAATAACAAATATTTAAAGACAATCAGAACTAGAATTTAACATTTACAAAGATGTGTTATTGAAACAATTTCTCCCTCTAAAATCGCCCTTATTGGGGCTCCTGGGTGGCTCAGTTGGTTAAGCTTCTGACTACTGCTGAGGTCATGATCTCAAAGTTTGTGACTTCGAGCCCCACGTTGGGCTCTGTGCTGACAGCTCAGAGCCTGGAGCCTGCTTTGGATTCTGTGTCTCCCTCTTTCTCTGCCCCTCCCCTGCTCATGCTCTGTCTCTGTCTCAAAAATAAATAAAAACAGTAAGGTAAAATAAAATCGCCCTTATTTTCAGAGATAGCCAAATTAAGGCTAATTTGTTTGTAAAACAGTCCAATTTTAGAAAATTTGGCCTAATTATTTAATAAGCTCAGCAAGAAGAATGATCGATCACATAAATATTTTAAAACTTGCTTTGCTGGAACCTTTTATAAGGAAACTTGATGAACTTTTAGTATCCTCTCAAGACTAGAAGCCAAGCCAAGTACTTGCCATCAGACATGCCTGTAATACCTTCAGATTTGGGTGAATTCCTCTTCAGGAGGTTCCCAAAGTGTTCGAGGTTCCTGCACCTGCCAGGAAGTGACATTCTTTACTCACCCAGTAAGGCCGCTGGGAACTCTGTAAAGCGGGGTATCAGGCCAACGTTTCCAAGGGGCTTTATGGCACTGTGTTTCCTAAAGTCAATGACTCAATTCCTTAAAGCTGTCTAGTTCATATCTGAGTCTATGTATACCTCTCTCAAATAGGAGATTCCAGTCAAAGCCTTGGCAAAGTAATCAATGTTTCCAATGGTTTTCTGTTGCAAGAACAGATTCATACTGAACTTATGCAAATTATTATAATTTCCATGGAAGAAAGAATATTTACTAAGAGTTTTTGAAATTTAGAGGATCCAGGGAGAAAAGTTAAATGCTTTAAAAAAATTTTTTTTAACGTTTATTTATTTTTGAGACAGAGACAGAGCATGAACGGGGGAGGGGCAGAGAGAGAGGGAGACACAGAATCGGAAGCAGGCTCCAAGCCATCAGCCCAGAGCCCGACGCAGGGCTCGAACTCACGGACAGCGAGATCCTGACCTGAGTCGAAGTCGGACGCTTAACTGACTGAGCCACCCAGGTGCCCTGAGAAAAGTTAAATGCTTTAAATGGTTCACAAAGGAATATTTTATTATACTTTTGTATATCATAGTTATCTTAAGAGACAGTTTTTTCAATCTGGAAAAGCAAACATGAGAGAACTAGAAATATTTCAAACAAGAGCCATAAACTATTGTCTAATTTTTTATTAAGTTTGAATGCAGCTTTTTCTGTTCTGGAAATTTTTATCCATTTTATTTTTATGATTTTAAATATATCAAAGTCCTTTTTTACAAATATCCTTAATGGTGAAACATTTTGTAAATGACAAAAGATTATTATGCAATTGACAAGGAAATTCCATTATTTCTGTGACACAACAATAAGGTCATCTCTCAGTATTCTGAATATTTATCAAAACATATTAAACTTCAGAAATTTTATATTTTGCTATATATATCATAGCATTTTATAAACAGCTATAGCATTTACCCAAGCAATACAACCTAAATTTTATCATCATTTGTTTGACAGTGCTAAGTAACTTAACATACCAAATTAACAAACTTAATTGGTCAAAAAGACTTTATTTACAATTTAAATCTCAGGGAAGTTTGTTAAAAACTTCTGATAGTTACAAAGCACATGCCCAGATAGGATTACAGGCCATTTTAAAACTTAAACAAAATTTTAAAAAAAATAATTATTTTTTAGAGAGAGACAGAACATGAGCAGGGGAGGGGCTGAAAGAGGGAGACACAGAATCCGAAGCAGGCTCCAGGCTCTGAGCTGTCAGCACAGAGCCTGATGCAGGGCTCAAACTCACGAACTGTGAGATCATGACCTGGGCCGAAGTTGGACACTTAACTGACTGAGCCACCAGGCGCCCCTAAAACTTAAGTAGTTGTTAGTAAAACTTAGCTCCTTTAATACTGATAAGTTTTAGTTCTCTTAAGTAATCAAAGACTTGATAAAGAACTTAATAACTGATTTTCTGGGCAGACAAAATAGAAAAAAAAAAACACTTTGCTTACATTTTTTATTAGGAGCAGACCAAAAACCAAGAAAACTTTGTCTTTTTGACAGAGACAAAAGCAGAATTTTAATCTTAGATCAGTGTACTTTTAAAATTAATTCATTTTAACCTTAGTTTTGATCACACATAAAATTCTTTTTTAAAGCTTTCCCTTCACAAACCTTCTGCAACTTTCTTTTGCATTCAGATTTTTACCTAAGCCATTTTTCTCCAAATAACCAGTCTCATTTAAGAAACAATTACCTTCTTTTACCTTCAACAAAAATGTATTCCCATTTCTTAGGAGTTTTCTTATATATCTCCTGCTTTTGTATATGTAGGGTTGCTTTCCTTATTTCCATCAGTCTGAATTACATTTAGTTTTCACTGGAGACTAAGGTTTCTAAGCAGTAAGCAATTGTGAACTGTTATACCAGAATTCTTTAGATGACAAGCTTATGAATCAATTAAGCAGAAGTATTTTTTTTAACAGATTTAAAATAGGAAGGCAAAAACATAAACCTATGTTCAACACTTCCACATTTCATCCTATTTGGAAAAGGTCTACATTCCAACGAATTTAATCCAATTTCTCATCCAAGCAAAACTTGAAAGTTTCAGGTTACTAAAGACTTTGAAAGCTATTTTAACAATTGTTCATGAGAACTTTGAGACAAATTAACCATTATTTTAAGTCATCCCTTTGCTAAAAATTGTTGCAACATAGATGACATGAACTTATTTGACCTTCAGTAAACTGAGGTAGAAAAAGTTGCACATTTAATGTTGATAATTCTAAAGACTCTATTTTAATTAAAGCAACAAACTGAAATTAGTTTAAATACCAAATATGTTCCATTTGGACCACTTGAAAGTCAATTTGTTCACCCTTGTCAATTTTAACCAAGGGGACTGGAGGGGAAATCTGAAGTGGGAGTAGAGGGAGGGGAAGGCAGAAGAGGTGAGGTGCCACCAGGAAGGTTGGAGGCAGATAAAAGCTCAGAGGTCACAGAAAGAGGTCTCCCAGTCCTAAAGCTCATCAGCTTGGACAGATGAAAAGATAGTGTTTTTTGATTTATTTGTTTTAGACCAACAAGTAGAAATGGGCAGTCCACCTAGACCAGAGAAGACAGGGAACTTCCCCAAAACAAAAGCCTGCTTGGGACTTAAAGTCCCCATCCTAAGGTAGGTTAACCACAGATAGTTGGCTCCAATTATCCTAGCCATTAACCTGGGAAATGAAGGAAGGAGAAACCCTCACATACAGGTAGAGTAACCTGAGTCTATTAGAGGAACAGTGAGAGAGAGAGAGAGTGTCAACATCCCCTTCCTTAAGGACAGCCTGTGTTTTCTCCAGCAACCTGGGTTTATTCAGAGGAGGCCTGTCTAGACAATTATCCAATATATCAGGAGAGAGTTTATCAGCCTGGTCAGTGGCCAAACACATTCTGCAAGAGGCTTTTATGTTGAGGTCCTGATTTAGGGCCATTCAGGGCTGGATATAGCGTACCTCAGTCCATTTGCCCTGTTTCCTGCAGAAGAGATCTAATTGATAGGTTAGAAATCAAGAGTCAGATGCTTAAGACACTGAGCAACCCAGGTCCCCCAAAAAAGGCATTGTTATTCCCTCAAAACTCCCAATACACTCTGTAAAGACAATGAGGCCCCAAGCATGTGCAAAATGCAGTTTTAAATCTATGGATCTAAGTCACAAATGTTAGTATACATTAAGAATGGATAGACTTAGGAAGTAAATTATTTGTAAGGCAACATTGTTGATTGTAAACAAAAAAAGGTATCATAAATGAAAATATCTCCTGTCTAAGCCTTTTTTAAACTTAATCTTGATAGCCCTCTTTCCAAAGAGATATTTTAATCCTCTCTTTTCTCTCCTTTTGTCACATTATTTTAAAATCTAGGGATCTTATGACATGGAAAACTAAGAATTACTATTTATGTATTTCCCTTATTATTTTTATAGGAAGTAATGAGGGAAACAAAGGCAAGAGAAATATAGCTTCAACTAGGTCTCCTTACAGCCCACTGATAAGACACCTGATAGTCACACACACAGCGTGACCTTCCTCAAGGAACACATGGCTGCCTTACTGCCTTAATGTCTATGTTTTATTAAAACCTAAAAGTAACCTTAACAGCAGCTTGCCCCTCAAGGCCCTGAAAGCCTTGCTTCCCAAATTCCTTAGAAACTTACTTTATCTCTATCCCCCTCCCTCTACAGACTTAAAAGTATATAATCAGTCCCTCCTCAATATCCCAGTGCAGCTCTTTCTGTCCATGGGTCCTGTCCCCATACTATAATAAAACACCTTCTTGCACCAAAAACATCTCAAGAATTCTTTCTTAGCCATTTGCTCACAATCCTCACTTCATAATTTCATCATTTTGGTGCCCTTACTTGGGGCTTCAAGTCTTTTCATCTGGACTCTGAGCCTTGGTGCAAACTTGATGAGTAATCCCTCTTTTTCCATCCTTACTTTCATTTTAGGGAACTTTCAAGGAGTATGGTCTTAGGCTGCAATCCTCTAGCCCACGGCTATGGGGAAGAGAAAGCCTACCTTTTGGCTAGAAATTAATACACTAGCTGGAATTGTAATAATTTTCAGAAACTTGAAGCCTCTTCTTTACATCTATTCTTATACAAAGTTGTCTGTCTGGGGCACAGGACAGCCACCTAAGTCATTAGCACAGCTGTCAATCTTAAAGACTTCCATGTGAGGATTTCTCCTTATTGGTCTAATGTGATCCCCTCCACATCTCTAGTCTAGCCACCTCTGGCCCAGAAAACTCCACTCAGAGCAGGTCACAACCAGTACCCAACTGAATTAAAACTCAACTCGGGACAGTTTCTTAGGGAAGTTGTCTGGTGAGGACTATGTGTTTCACTCGGCACCTGAGTGGCTCAATTGGTTAATGATCTCAGCTGAGGTCATGATCTTATGGTTCATGAGTTCAAGCCAGCATCAGGCTCTGTGCTGACAGTGCAGAGCCTGCTTGGGATTCTCTCTCCCCCTCCCTGGTTCATGCACTGTATCTCAAAATAAATAATAAATAACATTTTAAAAATGCCTTTTTTACCCTGCTCCACTGCTGATTTGTTTCAGAAGCTAGGAACAAATTAAGAAAGGCTTACAGTTTTTTCCTTTCTGTCCTTTCACAATTTGTTTTCTCACTTAAAAAAGAAAGACATGAATCTAACCATCTTGAATATTACAATGGATGCCTCCTGGACGTACACTGAATCTAATAGTTTTCATCATGTCTTTAATAAAGTCACGTATCTTTTTTTTTTTTTTTTAATTTTTTTTTTTTTTCCTTCAACGTTTATTTATTTTTGGGACAGAGAGAGACAGAGCATGAACGGGGGAGGGGCAGAGAGAGAGGGAGACACAGAATCGGAAACAGGCTCCAGGCTCTGAGCCAACAGCCCAGAGCCTGACGCGGGGCTCAAACTCACGGACCGTGAGATCGTGACCTGGCTGAAGTCGGACGCTTAACCGACTGCGCCACCCAGGCTCCCCTCATCTGTATCTTTAAGATGTGCATTTGCAATGATTTTTTTTACATAGTTTTTTTATTGAAGTTTGTAATTGTGTTGTTTTGTCAGTTGAATATTAGTTACAATTGTATAAACCAATTTTTAAAGATAATGATCATCAGTGGGTGAAACTGTAACAGGAAAGGATGATAGCAGAATTTATAGTGGAGGGGGCCAACTATCATCATTTGAACCCACTGAAATCTTTGTATTTCCAAAAGGGGTGAAATCACCCTTTTGTCCTTCTGTAAAGCAGATGTATATAAAGCAGATCCTATGTAAAGCACCCCACACTTTGCAGCATGCTTACCAAAATACTTTTCCCTGATTCTAGCCTAGATCATAATTAAATTTATGGGAAATATAGAGGATAGAACAAGAAGCTAAATAATACTTCAAAGAAGCAAAGTGAGAAATTGAGAGCGTAGATCATTCTAGAGAGTAACTGTTTCTGTAAAAATTGGTAGCACAAAGCATGAAAAGGAAAGAAAATCTGCCATTAAAAAGATTCAAGAGCTATAACACCAAATGGATGTGTGATCCTAGGGGGATCTCATTTGAATAAAATAACTTTAAAAATGTATTTAGAGAAAGGGAATATTTGACTATGAACTATCATGATACCAAGGTCTTACCATTAATTTGTCAGGATAATGGTTATAATAGAAAAGTGCATACTATTTAGAAATACATTCTGAAATACATTAAAATGGCATGATTTCTGGGTTTGATGAATTTTTACTTATTTTTGAGGTAGTGCAGTAGGAGAGGAACAGTGAGAGAGGAACAGAGGATCCAAAACAGGCTTTCTTTGTGCTGACAGCAGTAAACTTGATGTGGGACTTTAACTCACCAACTGCAAGAGCATGACCTGAGCGGAAGTCAGATGCTCAACAGACTGAGCCACCCAGGTGCCCTGGGTTTGGTTTATAATGCCTCAACAAGGAGAAAAAAAAAATAGGATTAAATGAAGTAGAATCCAAATAATTGTTGAATCTGAATAATGGATAGAGAGGATTTATTGTACTGTTCTCTTAAGTTTAGCAAATTTTAATATTTTTCTAACAAATTGAAAACTTCAACATGTCAAAACTACAATAGTGCAGAAACCTATCGTTTATAATTAAATGATGAAATTTTACATTTTAACCTAATGTATAAGGGGCACATACCCTTTCATGATTACTTTGAAGAGTATACAAAAAATTTTTTGAAGAACCTGGCCAAAGTGTACCAGCAAACCTGGATAGTGAAGATGACCTGAAATTAATTATGGTGTCTATGATCCACTTACATACCATATTCATAAAAAACAGTTAATATGGCCGCGAATATTATAAGGTTATTTATTTATTTATTTACTTACTTACATATTAGTTAATTGATCTAACATCCAGGGCTTTGCTCCTGGTCTCTAAACTATTTATATGCTGTCTTTCTCAGATTTACCCTATTGATTGTTCACATATTACTCTACAGTAGAATATTTCTATTCTTGTTTCAGTCCTGGGTGAACTTAACATTGTAAATTTCTTGCTTTTAAAGTACAATATGCAAATCATAATTAATCACTTTCAAGTGAAAATTAGGGGTTATGGGTTTGTCGACTTATTTGTAAAATATTCTTTCCTCTGGTATAAAAAAATGGTATCTCCACATTTGGTATACATTTGGACAAACTGCATAATAAAATGCTATACTGCCAAGAGTTTTCCCTTAAATACATGTTTTTGAGTAGGTGTCATGTATGAAATTACAAGTAACTACTTTGTTGGCCAGCAGATGGCAAGACATGGTGCTAGTTACAGCATCAAAATATAAGTTCCAAGTTGTAATACAACGAAATGCCATTTCTTGGGCAGCAAATGTAAATAAATTGGGACATTTAGCACTCAAATTCTCAGACAAAAATATTAAGAGTAAAATGCATTTTGTATTTGTTGTTATAGCACACAGCCTTTACTACCAATCTCTCAAACAGGACAGGGCTGCTTCTGTACTACGTCATTTTAGTAGCCTTAAAGAAAAATTCAGTGAAAGATATGTATGCCATTATTTCCCATTGAAAACATTTCCATTTTACACTTAAAAAAGATTTGCCATTTGAGAAATATGGCAAACCTGGAGTACAAAGTGCTGGTGTGTTTTTTCCTGTCATATTAGAGTAAAAAGCTCTGGGATAAAGTAGTTAAGGAGGGAGGGTAGGTCCATTAACACATTGACCTCACTCTAGTAGTTTGGCAGAATCAGTACCCAGGGTTTGCATTTGTACAATTTGCTAAAAGCAAAGTATAAAGCCAGCCTCAGAAACAGCAGAAGTGGAAAGTAAACAGGTATGTTGCTGCTTCTATAAAGCCCTCTTTACACTGTGCTCCCATCAGATCATTGCAGTGCTCATATGGGGAGAGTCAAAATTCACAAACCAAGTTGATAGAGAGCTTCTAGGCAGCCTAGGGAGTGCTAAGGCTGAGAGGGCCCTGTGGGCTTAAAGCAAGCTTTTTTCACTAGTCTTTCATCCTCAGAAACTACAGCTGAGTCTAGATTTAGATGAAGTCATTAAAAGGAATAAGAAGACACTTTGAACAAAGAACATACCATTAAAGTGAGGCTTCTTTGTAAGTGAAGCAGAGGGTTTTTAAAACACTCTCATCACAAAATGTCCTTTTCTTCTACACACTCCCATGCCCATATCTTACCCCCCCCCCCCCACCCCATACTGAACTTGAAGTCCCTTGTACACATCATAATTTTTCTTCTCTGGAATGAATGCTGGTTCTTCCTTACTGTTGACTCTCTTATCTTTTAGGGTTTTTTTTTTTTTTCTAAATTATCTGTGGGAATTTAAGATGATCATACTCTAATTAATCTCCCATCTCTATCTTCAACTTTTCCTTTCTTCACAAACAGTAGTGGTAAAAGGCTTTCATGCTTCCTCCTCCCTAATATTCTACTTATCTTTACACTCCTCCAGTTAAAGTAAGGTGTACCCCAAAGCAAATGCCTAGATGGGAACTAATTTCACCTTCAGCTATCTTCAAGGGGATGCTATTCCATGAAGTGTCTTCTCACTTTTCCATATCTTCAAACTTTTCTATTGGCAATTATTGCCAGCATATATAAATAAGGAAATCATTCCTGTCTACAAAATTCTCATCTGATTTCCATAGCCATGTAGCTTTTAGCCTGTGTTCCCCTACCTTCAGAGATAAGATTAAATGTAAAAAATGCTCTACACTATTCTATTTCACATTCACTGAAATTCTGTTTCCCCTAAAGCTAAATAAAATGTATAAAGTCTCAAGTTCCTGCATTTTTGTATACACATCACAAAGTATATAAGGGATAAATACTCCTTTGATTTACTTCTGAAGATCCTAGAAATTTCAGTGTATAGTACATCTCCGTTTACCTGGATCACATTTCATTAGGGTTATTTTTGTGTATATATTCTCTCATTAGACCTTTAGACTACTAGAATAAAGGAACTATGTTTTTATTTTTATCCTTCTCAGTTGTATAGTAGTGTATCAAAACTAGATAGGAATTTTCTTTCTCTTTCTTTCTGTCAACTAGTCCCTGTAATGTTCTTGCCTCATCATCATCCCAGGGCCCTACATGACCTGATCCCTGCTCCTCTCCAACTTCTTAAGTGCTAGTTTCATGGCCAGCTTTTTGTTCTCCAGCATGTAAAATTTGTTCTCAGAAACTTTTTACTTGCTCATGCCTCTGTCTGCTTTCTCAAAGATCTTTGCTTGGCTAGTGTCTTTTCACTTAGTCTCAGCTCTCATATTATTGCCTCCCCTCAGGGTCTCTGTACCTAGAGAACCACTTCTCTACTCTTTATCACATTATCCTGTTTTTGTCTTCTTCATGGAAACTAACAGTCCCTGAGATTATGCTATTTGTGTACTTGTTCCACAAAAGAAGAGTCTTGTCTGTTCTATTCCCAGCATTTTCACCATTATGCTAAATGGTGCTTGGCATGTGAAAGGAGCTTGACAAATATTTGTTGAATGAATACATGAATTAGAAAAATCCCTATCCACCCTCAGGTCTGTAGTCCAAACCCCAGCTTATCTAAGACTCAATATCACCAAGAGGTGTAGCAAAAATAAGAAAATGTGGTTACATGTGTGCACTTGGAAGTGGCATAATAGCCAAACCAAATCCACACCAAATGTTGCTGACATATTTACAGGTGAGATGACATGTTATATGGGATTTATTAGTACATTGTCCATCATACCCTCATTACCATTGCTCTAATGAGGTCTTCAGAAGAACCCTGTTTTTCTTGTGACCAGAAGCCCTAAGATAAAATAGTGATGGATCCATCAAATATGCATTAAATGAAAGAGGAGAATATTTGGGTAGATAGACTCAGTTGCCCAGATACCCAGTGCCCAGTGGTACATTTCAATGTCTAAATATTTGTGGGAAGTCCACTTTCTTTTTAGCAAGGTGAGATCTGGATCTTCCTCCAAATGTGTCTTCATCTCAAAACACTACCTTCTTTACAATTAAATATACAAAAGGAAAAGGGAGAATTATTGCCACTCCGGAAGACCTTTTGGTTGCGTGGATGTGGCATTTTGTGTCTTGTAGGATGTTGACACCAAGATGGAATTACAGGTGCAATTTCCTCAGAGAAACATCTGTGAAGAATACGGCCTCCACGTTGGTGTTCTACAGAATAAAAAACCTGAAGACATAGATGGAATCTTCACCTCACACCCAGCTCAATAATTCCCTTATTCAAGACAAAGAGGGAGATAAAAAGGTTCAAGAACACCCAGAAAGAAGAGCAATGAAAGTTAGACGGTATTTCTAGTCTTTTCTGTGATGCCTAACAAACTTTTATACTTATATATATTATACATATGTTATGTTTCTAAAGTAGCTATAATATACATGAAGAGAAGCAATGAGATCCTGTCAGTATTTGGATCCTCTGGAGTATTCAGCACAACATTGTAATTTAACCAAATAAAAGTGTTAGGAAAAAAAAAGGATGAAATATGTCCGCTTCTATCTTACATCATGTTAATATTAAAACACCTAAAATAAAACATGAAAGTCTTTGGATAGGTTGAAAAGGGGTGGGCATAGTATATACCTTTTTGCATGTCTGCCATGTCTCCAATACCTTCCTTAATTAGCCTCTCTAACCACCCCTTCAATTTAACAAACACAGCTTCCTAGCAGCCGTATTTGTTCACAGTGACCACAACCCACAATCACAGTTGACAGGACCAGGGACGGGCACCTGGGCTTATGCTTCTCCAGAATGCTCCCAGTTGAAGCAGGGCCAAGAGAGAATCAAGCATTTTCATGTCCTGAGTCTGTGACATGTCAACTCAGAATTCATTAGTAAGTAGATGTAGCTGTGCGTACTACAAAGTGGAAGTCACTCTATGTAGATATAATAGAAATCCAGAAAGGAGTAAAGAGGGAAACAGAGTATATTTCCAGGGGTCCCACCAGCTTTTCAATTACCCATTTTCAGTTCTTCCTCATGACTAGTTAAATGTCTGACACTGAATTTCAAGATCTATGCCTGCACCGTTTTGTAATTTCTTTTTAAGCTTTCAGGTTGGTTTCTAATACTTAGAACAAGAGAAACTTAACTCACTCAGGTAATAAAGAGACCCCCTAAGAAGTTAATTACTATACTGTTTTTCCACTATCTGGTGGTGTGGCCTATATGTTTACAGGCCATATTTAATTTTAAATATAATTTTTTCTAAGAGCCAACAATTCACATAACCAACAATTGGTTATGTGAAATGAAAAAGAATAGTTGGCAAAATTAAGGAGATTTTTTTTTTTTTTACTTTTTATGGTAAAGTTTCATAAGGAAGACTGATATGAAAACTGAGAACTATAGTCAATTACTTCATGAAATACTTTGCTAATTATATGCTGGAAATTATAGCTATTGTTCCACTTCTTTATCAGTTTCAGTTAAAACATTAGCATTTTGTTGAATGTTAAGAATTGGATTTTACCGTAAGTCTAGTTCTAAACATTGCCTTGCCCATCTAGGCAAACTTATTATCAATAATACATATTGGCACCTGGGTGGATCAGTTCATTGAGAGTCTGACTCTTGATTTCAGCTCAGGTCATGATCTCACAGTTCATGAGATAGAGCCTCAAATAGAGCTGTGCACTGACAGCCCAGAGCCTGCTTGGGATTCTCTTTCTCTCACTGTCTGCCCCTCCCCCACTCATGCTCTATCTCTCAAAATAAATAAGTAAATAAACATTAATAATAATAAAATATCGATTGACACTGTAGCTTTAGCTACATTAAAAACTATTCACAGAACTAAGGGCTATATGTAAAGGCATAATAAAAGGCTATTCTGTTAACTGCTGAATGGCCTTTCTGGTTTAAAAAACAGAATAGCTAGGATAACACAGAAGAGTTGTTCACAAAAGAAGTAAACAAGCCTTACCAATAGCTCATCCAGTTACAGAAAAAGGTAAAAATTAGGTAGAATTCAGGTAAAGTTTGAGATGAGGCATTTGGCTGGATATTTCCAGAAACACAATGGAACTGAATGATAGTATTCTCACAAACAGAATATAAAATAAACTGTTGGAAGTTTTTGACCAAGAGATTATAATCACGAAGGATATATGAATACAGAAGAGGAAATGTTTCCTCGCCAGTATATGAAAGACAGCCAGATACCTTTTTGATTATATTAAAAGGTTGGGATATTATAAAAATGCTAAAGTATAACCTGTTTTGTTTTCTGTTTTTGCTTTCATCTTTTTATCTTAACATTTCACTCCCCTCTTCAAAATTCCTCTCTTGCTTTCCAGTCTTAATTATTTTTTTCCTCTGGTTCTCCAGCCCCTTTCTTCCAACAAAATTTTCTATTTCTATTAGGGCAGTTATTTCTAGTCAGTGCTTAGGAAGATATCTAATTAATTTAATTCTTGCTATGATGTGTTGGTACTATGAACAAGAGTTTCTTCCTTCATTTGTTCCTTCAGCAATCAATGACTTAATTTCTATCTTGTGCCTCACACTGGAAGTCACTAAGACACAGACTTTGGTCCTTTAAGGAGATCTTAGAGGCAGATATGAAAAAGAAAACCTGCTATGAACTGTTGGTTGTCTTGGCAGATGTACTGACATGTAAAATATACAAATTGGAACATGGTTAATTCTACCTGGGAGTAGAGGTCAGAATAGTTTTATTCTTAAAAAAAAAAAAAGGCAAAATTGATTGTGTAGAAGGAGGAGGACAACATTCTAGGAAAAAAGAATATTTGAACATCCATAAAATTTTGGAGGTAGCAAACACTCCAAGAGTATTGGCAAATAATTCACTTGGTCACAGAGGGAGCAAGCAGGGATGTGTGTCAAAAAATGACACTGGAGAGAAAAGAAAGAGTTGAATCTCAGAAAACTTTTGGATAATAGGATAACATGTTTCAATTTTATACTATAGGCAGGAGGAGCTATCAAAGAGTTTTAAGCCCTGGAGCAGAAAGATAGAGTGTTCATTACAGAAGATCCTGACTGAACCTGGGGAGACATAGAAGTTATGTTTTGGCAAGTGTATTTATTTTAATTTTTAAAGAATGTTTGAGAATCTGAAGCAGGCTCCAGGCTCTGAGCTGTTAGCACAGAGCCCAATGCAGGGTTCGATCTCACAGAGTGCTAGATCATGACCTGAGCCGAAGTTGGACACTTAACCGACTGAACCACCCAGGCACCCCTGGAAAGTGTATTATTAAAGGATAATTATTGAAAAGCAAAGTCATGATTCTCATACAAATATTAAAACTAACAAGTTTAAGATTTTAAGTTATGAGGGAAACACATGGATGTTATAATTGAGAGACTGATTATACAAATGGACAATGGCCATATCATACATGACAGTGATACTATGACCCCAAACCTCTGCATCAACCAGTCTAAGAAGCCAAATCACAACCTCCATCAGCCGAGAAGGGTCGGTATTTGTCAACGCCTGCCAGCTTCCCTAATTTTTACTTCTACTTCCAACTCCTGACCAACTAGAAAGAGCCAAATATCCCACCTGCAGTTTTACGCCAACAACCCACTGCTAGGCACAACTGAAGTCTTTCCTTCTATAAAGCTTTCCCACTCACCTTACTGCCTTTGAGTCTCTGCCAACTGTAAGTGGTGATGACTGACTCCCTTTAATTTAACAAGCTCTGAATAAATAGTCTCTGTTCTAATTTGTGTGGCCTTTGTTTATTCCCACAGTTTTCCTGGGAGTTCCACTAAGATAGGACCTGCACTGCTCACTGAGATGGAATCCAACCTCTGACCAGGTGCAGTACCATAATAGCCCTTTGTGCCATGTTGTTCTGGACTGTTGGGTCAGTGTCACTGTGGGCACTCAACCTGATGGTCAACCACCTCTGAAAACATAGACTAAAAGTTTCTCTTGGTGAGGGAAAACCAGAGAAAATGCTCTCTCTGTATAAAAGCCAAGCTCTTTGGACAAAGTAATCAAAATAGAAGGAGAATCTCATCATTTTATTGATGACCCACAGTAAAGTTTGTACAAATGGATGCCAGGCCAGTGAAAACCTCATATTCACCAGTTTGTGAAAGAAGCTCAAACAACAGGTTGATGGGACCTGTACCTATGTTCTATTCTGTGGTTCTTCTTTTTATGACAAGCAGCACTTTTAGACAACATAACACAAAACAGAAACAGAAAAGAGCAAAAGTGGATGAAAGGAATGGTCTGATTCCATCAACGTTAAGGACCAATCACCAACAAATGATAACCAACAACAAAACGGAAGTATTGAACTGGGAGTAAATAGCCCAACAAAAACAGGCCTCCTAAAACTGAAGATATAGCACTTTATTTGTTCATAGAAGACATTATCATCTATGTAGAAAATCCAAGAGAATCAATCAAAAAGCTCCTGGAACAAATTAATGGTTGTAACAAGGTTTTAGTATATAAAATTAATATACAAAAGTCAATTGCTTTCCTATATACCAGTAATTAACAAGTGGAATTTGAAATAAAAAATACAATTTACATTAGTACCCACCACAATTAAATATTAGGTATAAATCTATAGAAATATGTACAAGACCTACGTAAAGGAAACCATAAAACCCTGATTAATGAAATCAAAGAAAAACTAAATGAGAAATATTCCATAGGTGTGGCTAAGAGGACTCAAGAGTCAGATATCAATTCTTCTCACCTTAATCTATATAGATTTGATGCAATCCCAGTCAAATCTCAGAAAATTATTTTATGGATATCAACAAACTGATCCTGAAGTTTATATGGAAAGGCAACAGACTCAGAATAGCCAATATAATTTTGAAAGTGAAGAACTAAGTTGGGAGAATGACACTACCCAAAGTCAAAATTTACTCTAAAGCTGTGGTAATCAAGTCAGTTTGGTATTGGTGAAAGAATAGATAAATCAATCAATGGAACAGAATGGAAAGCTCAGAAATAGATCCTTAGAAATATAGTGAACTTATATTTGACAAAGAAGCAAAAGAAATACAAGGAAAAACATAGTTTCTTCAACAAATGAAGCTTGAACAACTGGATATCCAATGCAAAAACAAACAGCACAACAATAAAACAACTAGATGCAGACCTTTTATCATTCACAAAAATTAATTCAAAGTAGACCTAAATTAAAATGCCCAACACTAAAACCCCTGGAAGATAACATAGTAGAAATCAACCCATGAAAGAAATAATTGATAAGCTAAAATTAAAAACTTCTGTTATATGAAAAGACTAGTCATAGATTTGGAGAAATTATTTTTAAAAGACACATCTGATAAAGGACTGTTATCCAGTATATACCAAGAATCTTAAAATTCAACAATAAACAACTCAATTAAAAATTACACAAAATATTTTTAGAGACACTTTACCATAGAAGATATACATATATCAAATAAGCTTATAGGAAGATATTCCACGTCATTTAATAGAAATACAAATTGAAACGACTGGATACCACTACACACCTCTTAGAATAACCAAAATCTGGAAGGCTGACAATGTCAAGTGCTGGCAATGTCAGGAGCTTTCAGACCTTGCTGGTGGGACTGCAAAATGAGAAACCCCCTTTGGAAAGAATTTGGTAGTTCCTCACAAAACTAAACATACTCTTACCATAAAAGCAATCACTCTCCTTGGTATTTACCCAAGGGAATTGAAAACTTATCTACACAGGGGCGCCTGGGTGGCGCAGTCGGTTAAGCGTCCGACTTCAGCCAGGTCACGATCTCGCGGTCCGGGAGTTCGAGCCCCGCGTCAGGCTCTGGGCTGATGGCTCAGAGCCTGGAGCCTGTTTCCGATTCTGCGTCTCCCTCTCTCTCTGCCCCTCCCCCGTTCATGCTCTGTCTCTCTCTGTCCCAAAAATAAATAAACGTTGAAAAAAAAAAACTTATCTACACAAAAATCTACACAGCCTGTATAAAAGCTTTATTCATAATGCCAAAACTTGGAATCAATGACAACATCTTTCAGTAAGTGCATGGATAAATAAACTGAGGTACAACCATACAATGAAATATTCTTCAGCACTACAGAGAAATGAGTTATGAAGTTATGAAAAGACATGAGAAAATCTTAAGTACATCTTACTAAGTGAAATAAGCCAAGCTGAAAAGGCTATATGCTATATGATCCCAACTATATGATATTCTGGAGATGGCAAAAAGACCAATGGTTTCCCAGTGTAATGGTGGGGGGGAAATGAAATAGGCAGAGCACAGAGAAATTTGGAGGCAATGAAAATATTCTGTTGGATACTATAATGATAGGTATGTCATTTTACATTCGTCCAACAAATTCACAACACCATGAATAAACTCCAAGGTGGGCTTGGACTTGGGGTGATTATGTTGTCAATTTAAGTTCATCCTGGGTAAACATGTACCATTCTGGTAATTGATGTTTATAATGGCAGAGACTGCATGAGAGGGAGCAGAGGTTATGTGGAAAATCTTTGTAACTTCCACTTAATTTTGTAAACATGAAACTGCTCTAAAAAATAAAGTATTTTAAAATAAAAATTGTTTACTACGTTCTTACTCTTTACTTGGTTGCCAAATCTTATCCACCTTGTCTTAGGGAAATAGTGCCACTGAAAATTTTGTTGGTATTTCTGCTGAACTAGGTTTAGGTCTCCCATTGAATCTGATGGTTCCATGCAGTACAGACATCACTGATAATTGGGAACACACAATACTTTTCAGCTAGTTGATTAACCTCTTCCAAGTTTCTCTTTCTTGCTTGCTTACATCAATATTTACCACTGTAGCACCCTGAACCCCACCACCTTCTTGTACCTACCAGAAGAAAGCAAACTGTATGCAACCTCAAATAGGAAACTTTCACTACCTTGCTCAGATTTATTAGAGACTACCATTGAAAACCCTGACCTAATATTACTTATTAATGGATTATATTTCAAAACTAAAACTGGAGTTTATCAAGCAGAATGTGCTATCACTGATTGAAAGCCCTCTTTAGGCCACAGTCCTAAACCGAAAGTAAAATCAGTCCCAATGACAGAAATTATTGCAATTACTAGAGCTTGTCGAGTAGCCAAAAACAATCAGAATAATCATACACCCAGATAGTATATGTGTTTTTAGAGTAATAAATGACTCTGGGTGTTTTGGAAACAAAGGAAGGTTTTCATCATTGCTAGAACTCTCAAAAATGGCCAACAGAAACTTTTAGATGCACTCCAACTTCCTATAGAAATGGCTATTATGAGGGTTGAGGCCCCTGCAAAAAGAGTATAAAAACTAAGGTAAATGGCTAGCAGAGCATTATGCCAAACAAGCAGCCCTAACCAAGGTTATGATGCTATCTAAACGCTCAGAGGATAAATCTGTGGAGGGATTCAAGGAAGCCATTAAAAATATCAACATTTACCCCCTTATTTTGAGATGGAAGAATGGAAAAAGTAAAGATGATACTCAAAATAGTTACCTAGAGGTAACAGTTGATTAAATAGATTTCTTCGTGAAACTACTCATCATGGCATAGACAAATTGTGTTTGTTAAATCTACATTTGTGGAGAAATATTGTTTAAAATCTGAGGTTACTTTTAAGTTGTGGATCAACTGTCAAAAATATAAGCCTCAAAAAATTGCAAAAGGAGGTCATGGCCAGGAATCAGAATCTTGAG
Organism: Puma concolor; assembly: GCF_028749965.1. NCBI lineage: Eukaryota > Metazoa > Chordata > Mammalia > Carnivora > Felidae > Puma > Puma concolor. The sequence goes on along the minus strand of NC_141675.1, from coordinate 109,606,767 downwards.
TCTTCCCCTTGAACGTAGCCATGTGGATTTTATCCAGCTCTATCTTCTCTGAAACTTGAATATGGTTTAGTGATTGTGGGTCTATTTTGGGGATGGACTAAAGTACTTCCTTGCTGAAAAGCTATAGCTCTTACAGTCACTGAAATAATGCTTGATTTTGTATTTTCAGCCTGGGGAATATCAATTTTTCTATCAAACGGCCAAGGCACAAAACCTAAGGGTATTATTCTTGTATATTCAAAAAGTACTGTGTCTTTACCATCCACAATCTTTAAAAAGATGAAAGAAATAATGACATCCTTAATTTAAAACTAGCACAATTTTAGAAACTTTTGGTTCTCTTGACCAAGGTACTGCCACTTATGGCTATATAAGCACTGTATCAATTTTCTGTTATATGCAAGCAATGAATCACTAAATTGTACTCCTGAAACCAATATTACACTATTTTGTTAACTAACTAGAATTTAAATAAAAACTTGAGAGGAAAAAAAAAGAAATTTCCAGAAATGTGTAAAAAGTTTTACAAAATAAGGCTACCCCACATCATCTATATATGCTCTGTAATGTACTTTATTTCAAAATATCAAAAAGTGCAGAGAAGTATAAAATAAAAGTAAAGCTTTTCATACACCTTAAAAATTTTCTGATTATAAATTGGTAACTAGAATTACCATGAATTTAGGAATTTCATCTTCATTACTGGCCTCTGTCCTGCTCCACACTGACATAGCAAAATACTGCAAAAGATTATCACCAAAAGGTTAGGATTGCCTTCCCACAGTATCTTCCTAAGCATCTTTTTTATTATCTTCAACATCTCATAGACTAAGAAAGGCATCAGAAATAATTTGCTCTGGAACCTTATTGGAAGGGACCTTATCAGTGCTAATGATGTTGGTCTGTTGCATTCTATTCATTCTTAACTACTTCAGCACAGCTGCTCTCATTAGATAATCACCATGTTTACACAACAACATAAAGGTCAAGAAGAACTTGCAATACAGTGACTAGGGAGGTAACTAAAGAATCCCTGTCTGGTAAAGATCTACATATATAGCTTTCCCTAAATTGGTTAACCTCTCTCAAGTAAGAGAATAACTAAAAGGCAGTATTAGAAACTGAAGATGCAAACAATGGCTGGCCATATATGACAGTAGAAATGTCATTCATAACATCTGCAGCAGTCTGGAAAGCCAACTCACTGTCTCAGACCAGCCAGAACTTGATCAATGACTGCCAACTTCCCTAAATTTTGTCCCCACTTCCAACTCAAGGCGAACCTAAGATAGTCAAAAATTCCATCTAAACCAATCACAAAAGAAACCCCAATTTAAGTTAGTCCACCTCTGTTTTCTCACTGCCAACAACCTCCATTCTTCCCTTTTTTCACTATAAAACTTCCTGAATATCCTGCTTGGCTTTTAGTCTACCAAAATCAAGTCATGGAAGCTGCCTACCATGATATAGCAAACTTTAAATAGATAACCTCTATTTTTTCTCACTTGGGGGGTCTTCATTTCTACATAATTTCAAAAAGAATCTCTGAAACATACACATTTATGCATTGAGAATATTGAAATGATTATGGACATGAAGGCAAATGGGTTTTTTTTTTAGGGTGGCAGAGAGAGGTTGGGGGAGATGAAGGTAAGTCAATAAACTTATATAAGAATCACTTTGCTTTATTATCTGTTATCTTACATTCACAGAGTTGTAAAATAGGTTTTATGAAGGGAGTAATGCCACTAATATGGTGACATAGGTTGTTCCTGACTTTGCTCCTTAACACAAGAAAAACAGCCAGCAACTACTCAAGAACAATACACCACGGGGAGAATCTGAGAACATAAGGTGACTGAAGCACCCTCCCTGCACCACAGAGACCAAGACAGACAATTATAAGGGTAAGAAATGCAGCTACATTTGACCACATTGCTCCTCTACTATGTCAACCCAGAACTTCATGGAGAGGTCTCCAGGGCAAAGAGCTCCAGGTCTTCTAGTGGGAGAAGAGAACCTAGCACACACCCCCACCCCAGCATCGTGGGCTGCTTTGTAGGAGCCCTTACTTTGATCTCATACCATAGGGATTGAGGACAATCTATAGGGCTCAACTACTGGGAATCTGACTGTATCTCAGAAGGGGAGAGGCTTGCAACAACCAGCACATGAATCTTGGTAGACCAAATTTATACTTGCAATACCCAAGTAGTAGTCCCAACTGGAGGTTTTGCTTATCTGCAGAACCAAGTCAGGGTGCACTCTAACCAGGGACCTCATTGGGGTGCAGAGCTGCCCTATTCCATATCTGAACAGGGAACCTAACCAGAGCACATGGGAAGCTGCAAGCCCATTCAACAGCACTACATATAGTAGCACTTGAATGGAGGGCACAGCCTGTGGCTTCCACAATCTACACAGCAAAACCAATGGTCTCACCTGACCAGGGAATTCAGGGCACACTCAGGCCTAATTCAGCTCCCACGAACAATGAGGTTTACACATTGGGGGTCCTGTTCTGATGCCCTAACAGAGCACAGAAGCTAATTCACAGGTTCATCTCCTACTGAATATAGTTCCAACCATCTAGTAAGCCTGACTAGAGAATCCAGACCACCACAGAGCCCATCATATAGCCTCAGTTGGGTAGGGAACCAAGCCAATAGTTATCTAACTGTTCACAGCCAGTGGTAAAACATATAGTCCCTAGTTGTCAGAGCTCAAACAGTAGCCTTGTCAAAAAAAAACCAAAAAACAAAAAACAAAAAAACACATACATTATCAGGTCCGAGGACATTACCAGCAGACACACCCAGAAACCCAAATTGAGCTGATTTGTGAAAAACCGTCTTTGCCAAAGCAAACCTGTAAAGACTGGAAGAGGAGGGCAATGGCTCAAATGCATGGATATCAATATAAGAAATCAAAGATAATGAAAAATAAGGTAACTTTGATAGTACCAATGAAACTCCAATAACTGACTCTAAAAAAAGGGAGATCTATGGAACATTAGACAAAAAATTCAGAACATCTAAAGGAAGTTTATGAACTATAAGAAAACACAATTAACATTAGGAAAACAATGCATAAAGTTAAGGGCTGGAAAAAAAATATTTCATGCAAATGAAAAGATAAAGAAAGCTGGGGTAGCATTTCATATCTGTGACAAAATAAACTTTAAGACTAGTAAGAGACACAAAAGGGTGTCATATAATTCAACAAGAGGATATAACAGTTGCAATATCTATACACCCAATACAGAAGCACCTAAATACATAAAGCAAATATTAACAGTAATAAAGGCAGAAATTGATAATACAATAACAGTAGGTGACTTTTCCACCTGAATTATATCAGTGGATAGATTAAACATAAAAATCAATAAGGAAACAATGGCCTTAAGTGACACATTAGAAAGGATGCCCTTAATAGATATATACCAAAAATTCCATCCCCAAAAAGCAGAATACACTTTTTTTTTCAATTACATATTGAAAAATTTTCCAGGATAAATTACATGCCACAAAACAAGTATCAATAATTTAAGAAGATTGAAAAATCAAGTATCATTTCTGACCACAATGGTATGAAACTAGACATCAGTTGCAAGAAAAACTAGAAAAAACACTAACATGTGGAGGCTAAACAACATGCTATTAAACAGTCGATGGGTCAGTAAATCAAAAACAAAATAAAATTTCACCTCCATACAAGTGAAAATGGGAACACAATGTTCCAAAATTTATGGGATTCTCCAAAAGAAGTTCTAAGGGAGAAATACATAGCAATACAGACCTGCCACAAAAGAAACAAGATCTAAAACAACCTAACCAAAACCTAAAGTTAAACTAGAAAAAAAGAGAAAAGTACAAAGCCCAAAATTATTAGTAGGAAGGAAATAATAAAGATGAGTGTAAATAAATAAAATTGAAATTATCAATTAAGCTAATAATTGTTTCTTTGAAAAGATTAACAAAATTATAAATCTTTAGCCAGACTCATGAAGGAAAAAACAAAAGAGAGGGGCCAAATAAAATCAGAAATGAAAGAGGAGAAATTAGAACAGACATCACAGAAATGTGAAGGTTTGTAACAGACTACTACAGTTAGATGACCACAATTGGGACAACCTAGAAGAAATGGATAATTCCTAGAAACACACAATCTTCTAAGACTTAATCAGGAAGATATGAACAGACTAATTACTAGTAATAAAATTAAATCAGTAATTAAAAAGAAAATTAAAAAAACTCCCAACAAACAAAAATCCAGGATCAGACAACTTCACAGGTTATTTCTACCAAACACCAAACATTTAAAAAGAGTTATTATCTATCTTTCTCAAACTATTTCAAAAAGTAGAAAACAGGGGCGCCTGGGTGGCTCAGTCGGTTAAGTGGCCGACTTCAGCTCAGGTCATGATCTCGCGGTCCATGAGTTCGAGCCCCGTGTCAGGCTCTGTGCTGACAGCTCAGAGCCTGGAGCCTGTTTCAGATTCTGTGTCTCCCTCTCTCTGACCCTCCCCCCTTCATGCTCTGTCTCTCTCTGTCTCAAAAATAAATAAACGTTAAAAAAAAATAGAACAAAAAGTAGAAGACAAAGTAAAGGTTCCAAATTGTTTCTACAAGGCAGTATTACCCTGATACCAGAGATTTAAAAAGAAAGAAAGAAAGAAAGAAAGAAAGAAAGAAAGAAAGAGAAAAAAAAAAGAAAATTACAGGCCAACATTCCTGATGGACATCAATGAAATAATCCTCAACAAAATATTAGAAAACCAAATTCAACAATATATTAAAAGAATCATACACCATGATTAAGTGGGATTTATTCAGGGGTGTAAGGATGGTTTATCATCTGCAAATCAATCAACAGAAAACAACATAATAACAAAATGAAGGATCAAAATTAGGTGATCATCTCAAAAGCACTTGACAAAATTCAACATCAATTCATGATAAAAACCTCTCAACAACTAGGTATAAAGAAAACATATCTCAACATAATAAAGGCTACATGTGACAAACCCAGACCTAATATCATACTCAATGGTGAAAAGCTGAAAATTTTTCCTCAAAGGTCAGAGGCAAGATGAAGATGCTCACTCTCACAGTTTTAATCAAACATAGTACTGGAAGTCCTAGACAGAGCAATCAGAAAAGAAAAAAATAAAAACATCCAAGTTGTTAAGAAGGAAGTAAAACTGTCCTGACATGATACTAGATATGAAAAACTATAAAAAGCCCACCAAAAACCTATTAGAATAAATTAATTCAGTAAAGTTGAGGGATGCAAAATTAATATAAAGAAATCAGGTGTGTTTCTATGCATTAATAATGAATTATCAGAAATAGAAATTAGCCTTTGCCTTTGCACAGTAAAGGAATTCACACAATGACAATGCACTCTGCCAAATGGTGAAGATATTGCCAAATGATATATTCCATAGAGGTTAATATCTAAAATATGTAAAGAACTCATACAACTCAACACTCAAAAAATAAAGAATCCAACTTAAAAACATAACTGAATGGATATTTTTACAAAAAAGACATTAATATGGCCAAGAGACACATGAAAACATGCTCAGTATCACTAATCACCCGGAAAATACAAATCAAAACCACAATGAGATATCACTTCACACCTGTCCAAATGGCTAGTGTCAAAAAGACAAGAAATAAGTGTTGGTGAGCTTGTGAAGAAAAGGAACATCTTGTGCACTGCTGGTGGGAATACAGTCATTGTGGAAAACATTATGGAGGTTCCTGAAACCTTGAAAACAGAACTACCACTTAATCCAGGAATTCCATGTCTGGGTATTTATCTGCAGAAAATGAAAGCACTAATTTGAAAAGATATACACACTCTTATATTTATTCCAGAATTGTTTACAATATCCAAGATATGGAAACAACCTAAGTGTCCATCAATAATTAGATAAAAATATGATACACACACACACACAATTATTCAGCCACGAAAGAAAATCTTGCCATTTGTGACAACATGGAATGACCTAGAGGGTATTATGCTAAGGAAATAAGTCAGAGAAAGGTAAATACCTTATACTCTCACTTATATATGGAATCTAAAAAGCAAAGCAACTGAGCAAAACAAAACAGAAATAGACTCATAAGAACCAGAAACAAACTAGTGTTTGCCAGAGGAGAAGGGTGTGGGGTGATGGGTAAAATAGTTGAAGAGAATTAAGAGGCACAAATTTCCAGTTGTAAAATAACTTATAGGAATGTAAATTAGAACATAGGGAATGTAGTCAATTGTAGTAACTTTGTATGGTGACAGATGTAACTATACTTATCATGGTGGTTATTTCAGAATATAAATGTTGAGTCTCTATGTTGCACACCTGAAAGTAATATAATATTACATATCAAATATAGTACAAAAATAAATCAAGCAAGCAAGCATGGCTGAAAACTTCCAAAACATAGCAAGAGAAATAGATGTCAAGATCCATAAAACTCAAAGGATCTCAAATATGTTGAACCAAAATAAGGCAAAATAAGTCCAAATTTAAAAAGAAAGAATTTGAAAAGCAAAAAGTAAAATTACTCTTCAGGTAAGGAGAGAATAGGCTGACATAATCAAAATAGAAACTCTCAACCAAACATTGTACACATGAAGAAGTTATTTTTCAGAAATGAAGGAAAAATAGTCTCCCAAACAAAATCTGAGGAAGTTCATTACCACCAGTCTCATAAGAAATGCTAAAGGGAGTTCTTTGATTTGAAGTAAAAGAATGCTAATTAACATTATAACAACATAAAAAGGTAGCATAAATCTCACTGTTAATGGTAAATATATAATCATAGTTAGATTCTGCAATATGGTAATGGTGGTACATAATTCACTTAAAACCCTAGTTTAAAAGTTAAAAAAAAAAAAAAGAACAAAGTAAAAATAGCCATAACTACAATATTATGTTATTAGTTACACAATATTTTTCTTAAAAAATGTAAATTGTAAAAGCAATGACCTAAAATGTGAGGTGAAAGAAAAGTGTAAAGTTTTTTTTTTTAATTTCTATTAATGTTAATTTGTAATTAGTTTAAACTTGGGTATTAAGTTTAAGATATTTTATATAAACCTCATTGTAATCATAAGGGAAAATCCTGTAGTAATTACACAAAGGAACCTGATAAAAAATTGAAATCATACTGATACCTAAAGTTATCAAAACATACAGAGAAAAGGCATCAAGATAAGGAATAAGAAATGGATCTACAATTAGAAAACAATTAACAAAATAGCAGCTGTAAGTCATTATGTATTAATAATTACTTTAAATGTAAATAGCTTAAATTCTCCAATTAAAATACATAGAATGGGTGAATTGACTTTTAAAAATATCAGCAATAAGTTGCCTAAAAGAGATTCAGTTTAGCCTTAGACACACATAGGCTGAGAGTAAAGGGATGAAAAAAGACACTTCAAACAAATGGTAGCCAAGTAAGAAGCAGGAATAGCTATATTTGTATCAGACAAAATATATCTTAAACTAAAAATTATAAAAAAGAGAGAAGGTTATTGTATAATGATAAAGAGGTCAACACATTACGACGATATAATAATATGAGAAGAGGCTAAGATGGTGGAATAGTAGGAGGACTCTATGCTTGCCTTGTCCCTCAAACACAGCTAGATAAATATAAAATCATTCTGAACACTCAGGAAATCAGAGGATGGAGAGAACAAACTGTACAACTAGAGGGAGAAAAGAGGCCACATCGTGGAAGATAGGAGGTGCAGAGATGGGATCTGCAGAGAGAAAAGAATCGCTGGTACTGAAGAAGGGAGGTAGGCCTGATCAAGGAAAGGGAGAGGAGGAGAGACAGAGGGAACAGAGCACCTGGCACTGCATAAGAAAAACATTTCCCCAAAACCACTGATGGGGAAAACAAGAGGGGATGATAATTGCACATTTTTATAAACAGCAGAGTTCAAAGTCTGAAGTTTTAGAAGTCTATGTCATCACTGAGTGGAGCCTGCTGGGCGTAGAGGTTCTCTTTTGGGGAAGGAAGGCAGAAAACCCGAGAGTGTGCAGCATGGTCTGATGATCTCCTGGGTCACTCTGAAAGAGACGGTTCCCCTTCTTGGAGTGTACTCTGAAGAGGTGGCACTGTCTTGACAGGGACAAAAGAGCCATTAGGTGCCACTGAGCTGCCCATTCGCGAGCATATGAGCAGAGATGCCTGCTAAGGACAGTTAACCTGGACGCTAGTGTTTTGATGTCCTTTTCCTTAAACTCCAAGCCCCTATACCTTCGTGCAGTTGCCCTTCTGGGACAAACTGGCACCAGCCACAATGCGACGAGATCTTCCCCCAGAGGATCAGCATGGGTCAATGCCATGCTGGGTACCTAAAATTTGGAGTTTTGAAACCCAGCTGATGTGCCTGAGATAAAGCGTAGGAGTATGTTACGTCAGGTGTCAGATGGCTTGGACACAGGATGAAGGCAGGGATCTGAGGGAAGTCTGGGACAAATGAGGGGAGATTTCACTTTCCTGTGAAGGTTTTCTGAACAGCAGCGGGCATGATCTCCCCTCTCTGGGAATGAAATAACTGGCTGATAACATTTTCTTCTTCTTTTTTTTTTTTTTTAATTTTTTTTAAGGTTTATTCATTTCTCAGAGACAGAGAGACAGAGTGTGAGAGGGGGAGGGGCAGAGAGAGAGAGAGGGAGACACAGAATCTGAAACAGGCTCCAGGCTCTGAGCTGTCAGCACAGAGCCGGATGCGGGGCTTGAACTCATGGACCTGGAGATCATGATCTATTTTTTTTTTTTTAATTTTTTTTTCAACGTTTATTTATTTTTGGGACAGAGAGAGACAGAGCATGAACGGGGGAGGGGCAGAGAGAGAGGGAGACACAGAATCGGAAACAGGCTCCAGGCTCTGAGCCATCAGCCCAGAGCCTGACGCGGGGCTGGAACTCACGGACCGGACCGCGAGATCGTGACCTGGCTGAAGTCGGACGCTTAACCGACTGCGCCACCCAGGCGCCCCTGGAGATCATGATCTAAATTGGACGCTTAACCGACTGAGCCACCCAGGAGCCCCTGGTTGGTGATATTTTCACCCCCACCCATCAACATGGAGGGACTTCAGTGAGCAGCACAGTGCCCACAGTAGAGGCTCCAGCTTCTCACAGCAAACCCTGCCTCCTTGTGCTCTGTAGGTGCTTCTTAACTATGGCAAGTGTGGCTGAGAATCAGAATAGCAGTGGGCCCTTCCCTCAGAAGAGCAACATAAAGAGGGCTGCAAAACTTCAGCTCTAGGAGAAATAGGATCTAGCCTCTTTTAACAAGCAGACTAAAGCACACCTAGTTAAAACTCACCGCACAGTGGACAAGGTCCAAAAAGTCCCTATTTTAGTCAAGAAGAAACTCTACAAAAGACTGACCTGAGGGGAAAGAGCAGCCAAATACAACAGCCGAATGCACACAGCATACCCCAGAAACACTATACCCCTGAAGCACCAGGCCCTGGACAGTATATGATCTCTTCTTAATATAGCAATTGCTCTTAGGAGTAGGAAGCATAACAGGCTTTCTACACAGAGAAGACAGAGACCTAAACAAAATGCCAACATGGAGGAATTCGTCTCAAAGGAAAGAACAAGAAGAGATCACAGCTAGGGATCTAGTCAAAAGAGATATAAATAATCTATGCCTGAACTAGAATTTAAAACAACAATCATAAGGATACTGGCTGGGCTTGAGGAAAGCATAGAAGACACCAGGGAGTCTCACATCACAGTGATAAAAGACCTAAAAACTAGTCAGGCCAAAAAGAAAAAAGTGCAATAACCTAGATGAAAAACTGCCTGGATGTAATGACCGCAAAGATGAAAAAAGCAGAGAATAAGTAATACAGAAGATAAAATTATAGAAAATAATGAAGCTCAGAAGAAGAGGGAAAGGAAAATGTTGGATCATGAATATAGACTTAGAGAACTTAGAGACTTCACAAGGCATGATAACATTTTATCATTGGAGTCCCAGAGGAAGAAGAGAGGGGAAAAGGGGGCAGAAGGTTTATTTGGGCAAATTATAACTGAAAGCTTTCCTAATCTGATAAGGAAACAGACATCCAAATCCATGAGGCACACAGAACTCACATCAAAATCAATAAAATCCAGCCAACACCAAGACATATTTTAGTAAAAATTGCAAAATACAGAGATAAGGAAATAATCCTGAAAGCAAGGGAAAAGAACCCTAACCTACAAGGGAAGACAAATAAGGTTAGAAGTAGATCTCACCACAGAAACCTGGCAGGCCAGAAGGTAGTGGCATGATATATTCAACATGCTGAATGGGAAAAATATGCAGCCAAGAATACTTGATCCAACAAGGCTGGAGAACAGGAGAGATAAAGTGTTTCCAGACAAACGAAAACTAAAGGAGTTCATGACCACTAAAGCAGCTCTGCAAGAAATATTAAAGGGGACTCTTTGGGTGCAAAAAAAAAAGACCAAAAGCAACAAAGACTAGAAAGGAACAGAGAAAATCTCCAGAAACACTGACTTTACAGATAATACAGTGGCACTAATTAATACCTATTAATAACCACCCTGAATGTAAATGTACTAAATGCTCCATCAAAAGACATAGGGTACCAGAATGGAATAAAAAACAAGACCCATTTATATGCTTTCCTAGACAGACTCATTTTATACCTAACGACATCTCCAGATTGAAAGTGAGATTGAGAGCCATCTATTATAATATGGAGGTCAAAAAAAAAAAAAAAAAAGCCAAAGTAGCCCTACTAATATCAGGCAAGTGACAAGAGATGAAGAAAGGCACTATGTCATAATAAAGGGGTCTATACAACAAGAAGATGTAACAACTGTAAATATTTATTCCCCCAACTTTGGAGTAGCCAAATACATAAATCAATTAACAACTAACAAAGAGTCTCATTGATAATAATACAATAATAGTAGGAAACTTTAACACTCCATTCACAGCGATGAACAGATCATATAAGTGGAAAATCAAAGAGGAAACAATGGCTTTGAGTGATATACTGGACAGATGGACTTAACAGATATATTCAGAACAATTATCTTAAAGCAACAGACTACACATTCTTTTCAAGGGCACATAGGACATTTTCTAGAATAGCCTACATACTGAGTCAAACAAATACAAAAAGAATGAGGTCATACCATGTATGATTTCTGACCAAAACACTACGAAACTTGAAGTCAACCACAAGAAAAGAAATTGGAAAGACCACCAATGCATGGAGGTTAAAGAACATCCATAGAATGAATGAGTTAACCAGGAAATTAAAGAAGAAATTAAAAACACATGGAAGCAAGTGAAAATGGAAACCTAACAGTCCAGAAACTTTGGGATGCAGCAAAGGCAGTCATAAGAGAGAATGAATTTAGATTTATAGCAATACAGGACTACTTCAAGAAGCAAGAAAAGTCTCAAATACATAACCTAATGTTATACCTGAAGGAGTTAGAAATGGAACATCAAGTAAGGTGTGAAGGTGGTACAAAAAGGGAAATAATAAAGATCAGAGCAAAAATAAATTATATAGACAAAACAAAACAGAACAGATCAACAAAACTAAGAGGATGTTATTTGAAAGAATTAATAACATTGATAAACCCATAGCCAGACCTACCAAAAAGAAAAAAGAAGGGACCCAAATAAATAAAATCATGAAAGAGGAAAGATCACAACACCAAAAATACAAATTAGAATATTATGAAAAATTATATGCCAACAAATTGGGCATTCTGGAGGAAATGGATAACTTCCTAGAAATATATAAACTACCAAACTGAAACTGGAAGAAATAGAAATTTTAAAGAGACCCATAATCAGCAAGGAAATTGAATCAGTGATCAAAAATCTCCCAATAAACAAAAGTCCAGGGCCAGATGGTTTCCCAGGGGAATTCTACCAGACATTTAAAGAAGAGTTATTTCCCATTCTTCTGAAATTATTCCAAAAAATAAAAAATGGAAGGAAAACTTCCAAATTCATTCTATGAGGCCAGCATTACCTTGATTGCAAAACCAAAGACCCCACTAAAAAGAATTAGAGGCAAATATCCCTGTGGAACATGGGTGCAAAAATTCTCAAGATGATACTAGCAAATTGAATCCAACAATACATTAAAACAATTATTCACCACAAATGGGATTTATTCCTGGTATGCAGGGCTGGTTCAATATTTGCAAATCAATGTAATATACCACATTAATAAAAGAAAGGATAAGAACCATATGATCCTCTCAATATATGCAGAAAAAGCATTTGACAAAATACAGCATCCACTCTTGATAAAAGCCCTCAGCAAAGTAAGGATAGAGGGAACATACCTCAACATCATAAAGGTCATATATGTAAGACTCACAGTTAATATCATCCTCAATAGGGAAAACTGAGAGCTTTACTTCTGCAGTCAGAACAAGTTAGGGATGACCACTCTCACCATTGTTATTTAACACAGTAATGGAAATTCTAGCCATAGCAATCAGAGAACAAAACGAAATAAATTGGCAAGGAAGAAGTCAAAGGTTCACTATTTGCAGATTAAATAATACTCTATGAGGAAAACCCAAAAGACTACAACAAGCAGGAAGATGGCGGCATAGGAGGATGCTGGGCTCACCTCGTCCTGCTGATCACTTAGATTCCACCCATATCTGTCTAAATAACCCAGAAAACCTCCAGAAGACTAGCAGAAGGGACTCTCTGGAGCCAAGCGTAGACAAGAGGACTATGGAAGAGGGTAGGAAGGGTGGAGAGGTGGTAGTGCTACACAGACTGGCGGGAGGGAGTGGGGATGGTGGAGGGGCAGCCCACTGTGCAAGGCAGAGCTCCTGAAATCTACCTTGCAAAAACAGAGGGGCTGGACTGCATGAGTTCTGACAGCCAGCAGGACTTAACATCTGGAATGTTAAAAGTCAATAGCTTTGCTCTCAGAGAGCAGGGAGGGCGAGAGGACACCAGGAGGGAGAGTTGTTGAGTCCCGGGAGACAGAGCTCAGCTCTGCAGGGAAAAAAAAGGTGCTGGTAAGTGCCATATCCCTCTCCCATCCCCCAGACAAAATTCTAAAGGGAACAAGTTACCATCACCCAAATTGCTTACACCATGCAAACAGCCAACGCTGTGCTTCTGTGGATCCATCCCTCCGATGGGTCTGCCTCCCTCCCGGTGTTGCAGGGACCCTCCTTCAGGGGACCACCTATGGCAAAGCAAGCTAATCCTGCCCCTCCCGCCCCTGTGCACCTTGCATATCCACCCTGGCTAATACACCAGATCCCATGGAAGCAGCACCACAAACCTGGCAGTGTGCAAGTAGCCTAGACAGGGGTCACACCAATCCACAGTCAGTCCTGCCCCTGGGAGATGGGAAGATAAGGTACACACCAGTCTGACTGTGGCCCCAGGGGTGGGCTGGGGCACACATCAGTTCTGACTGCAGCCCCGCCCACCAAAACAAGTTACTCCAGACAGCACAGGGGAAGTGCCCTGCAGTTTGGAGCCACCACAGGGACTACCCAACATGATGAAACGGAAGAATTCTCCTCAAAAGAAACTCTAGGAAGTAGTGACAGCTAATGAATTGATTGAAAATGATTTAAGCAATATAATGGAACAAGAATTTAGAATGATAGTCATAAAATTAATCTCTGGGCTTGAAAAAAAGCATAGAGGACAGCAGAGAATCTATTGCTACTGAGATTAAGGGACTAAGAAATAGTCATGAGGAGCTAAAACATGCTATAAATGAGGTGCAAAATAAGATGGAGGCAGCCATAGCACGGATTGAAGAGGCAGAGAGGAGAATAGGTGAATTAGAAGATAAAATTATGGGAAAAGAGGAACCTGAGAAAAAAAGAGATAAAAAAAAATCCAGGAGTATGAGGGGAGAATTAGAGAACTAAATGATGCAATCAAACAGAACAAATTCCAGAAGAAGAGGAAGAGAGAGAAAGGGGCTGAAGGTGTACTTGAATAAATCATAGCTCAGAACTTCCCTGATCTGGGGAAGGAAAAAGGCATTGAAATCCAAGAGACACAGAGAACTCCTTTCAGACCTAACTTGAATCTATCTTCTGCATGATATATCATAGTGAAACTGGCAAAATATAAGGATAAAGAGAAAATTCTGAAAGTAGCTAGGGATAATGGGCACTAACTTACAAAGATAGACACATAAGACTAGTGGCAGACCTATCTACTGAAACTTGGCAGGCCAGAAAGGAATGGCAGGAAATCTTCAGTGTGATGAATAGAAAAAATATGCTGCCAAGAATCCTTTATCCATCAAGTCTGTCATTCAGAATAGAAGGAGAGATAAAGGTCTTCCCAAACAAAAAAAAACTGAAGGAATTCATCACCGGTAAACCAGCCCTAGAAGAGATCCTAAGGGGGATTCTGTGAGTGAAATGGTGCAAGGACCACAATGTACCAGAGACATCACTACAAGCATGAAACCTACAGACATCACAATGACTCTATACCCATATCTTTCAATAATAACACTGAATGTAAATGGACTAAATGCTCCAACCAAAAGACATAGGGTATCATAATGGTTAAAAAAACAATACCCATCTATTTGCTGTCTACAAGAATCTCAATTTAGACCTGAGGACACCTTCAGATTGAAAGTGAGGGGATGGAGAACTATCTATCATGCTACTGGAAGTCAAAAGAAACCTGGAATAGCCATACTTACATCAGACAAGCTAGACTTTAAGTTAAAGGCTGCAACAAGAGATGAAGAAGGGCATTATATAATAATTACAGGGTCTATCCATCAGGAAGAGCTAACAATTATAAATGTCTATGCGCCGAATACGGGAGCCCCCAAATACATAAAACAATCACAAACATAAACAACTTTATTGATAAGAATGTGGTAATTGCAGGGGACTTTAATACCCCACTTACAAGAATGGATAGATTATCCAGACACAGGATCAATAAAGAAACAAGGGCCCTGAATGATACATTGGATCAGATGGGCTTGACAGATATATTTAGATCTTTGCATCCCAAACCAACAGAATATAATTTCTTCTCAAGTGCACATGGAACATTCTCCAAGATAGATCACATACTGGGTCACAAAACAACCCTTCATAAGTATAAAAGAATTGAGATCATACCATGCACACTTTCAGACCACAGTGCTATGACACTTGAAATCAACCACAGAAAAAGTCTGGAAAACCTCCAAAAGCGTGGACGTTAAAGAGCACCCTACTAAAGAATGAATGGGTCAACCAGGCAATTAGAGAAGAAATTAAAAAAGATATATGGAAACAAATGAAAATAAAAATACAACAACCCAAACGCTTTGGGATGCAGTGAAGGCAGTCCTGAGAGGAAAATACATTGCAATCCAGGCCTATCTAAAGAAACAAGAAAAATCCCGAATACAAAATCTAACAGCACACCTAAAGGAAATAGAAGCAGAACAGCAAAGACACCCGAAACCCAGCAGAGGAAGAGAAATAATAAAGAGCAGAGCAGAAATAAACAATATAGAATCTAAAAAAACTGGAGAGCAGATCAATAAAACCAAGAGTTGGGTTTTTGATAAAATAAACAAAACTGATAAACCTCTAGCCAGGCTTCTCAAGAAGAAAAGGGAGATAACCCAAATAGATAAAATCATGAATGAAAATGGAATTATTACAACCAATCCCTCAGAAATACAAGCAATTATCAGGGAATACTATGAAAGATTATATGCCAAAAAAACTGGACAACCTGGAAGAAATGGGCAAATTCCTAAGCACCCAAACACTTCCAAAACTCAAACAGGAAGAAATAGAAAACTTGAGCAAACCCATAACCAGTGAAGAAATTGAATCAGTTATCAAAAATCTCTGAACAAATAAGAGTCCAGGACCAGATGGCTTCCCTGGGGAATTCTACCAGATATTTAAAGCAGAGATAATACCTATCATTCTCAAGCTTTTCCAAAAAATAGAAAGGGAAGGAAAACTTCCTGACTCATTCTATGAAGCCAGCATTACTTTGATTCCCAAACCAGACAGAGACCCAGCAAAAAAAGAGGACTATAGGCCAATATCCCTGATGAATATGGATACAAAAATTCTCAATAAGATACTAGCAAATCAAATTCAACAGCATATAAAAAGAATTATTCACCATGATCAAGTGGGATTTATTCCTGGGCTGCAGGGCTGGCTCAACATTCGCAAATCAATCAATGTGATACATCACATTAATAAAAGATAAGAACCATATGATCCTGTCAATTGATGTAGAAAAAAGCATTTGACAAAATTCAGCATCCTTTCTTAATAAAAATGCTCAAGAAAGTCAGGACAGAAGGAACATACTTAACATCATAAAGGCCATTTATGAAACGCCCACAGCTAATATCATCCTCAATGGGGAAAAACTGAGAGCTTTTCCCCTGAGATCAGGAACACGACAGGGATGTTCACTCTCACCGCTGTTGTTTAAGATAGTGTTGGAAGTGCTAGCATCAGAAATCAGACAACAAAAGGAAATCAAAGGCATCAAAATTGGCAAAGATGAAGTTAAGCTTTCACTTTTTGCTGATGACATGATATGATATATGGAAAATCTGATAGACTCCACCAAAAGTCTGCTTGAACTGATACATGAATTCAGCAAAGTCGCAGTGTACAACATCAATGTACAGAAATCAGTTGCATTCTTATACACTAATAATGAAGCAACAGAAAGACAAATAAAGAAACTGATCCCAGGGGCGCCTGGGTGGCGCAGTCGGTTGAGCGTCCGACTTCGGCCAGGTCACGATCTCGCGGTCCGTGAGTTTGAGCCCGCGTCGGGCTCTGGGCTGATGGCTCAGAGCCTGGAGCCTGTTTCCGATTCTGTGTCTCCCTCTCTCTCTGCCCCTCCCCCGTTCATGCTCTGTCTCTCTCTGTCCCACAAATAGATAAACGTTGAAAAAAAATTAAAAAAAAAAAAAAAAAGAAACTGATCCCATTCATAATTACACCAAGAAACATAAAATACCTAGGAATAAACCTAACCAAAGATGTAAAAGATCTGTATGCTGAAAACTACAGAAAGCTTATGAAGGAAATTAAAGAAGATACAAAGAAATGGGAAAACACTTTGTGCTCATGGATTGGAAAAATAAATATCGTTAAAATGTCAATACTACCCAAAGCTATCTACATATTCAATGCAATCCCAATCAAAATTGCGCCAGCATTCTTCTCGAAGCTAGACCAAGCAATCCTAAAATTTTTATGGCACCACAAAAGACCCCGAATAGCCAAAGTAATATTGAAGCAGAAGACCAAAGCAGGAGGCATCACAATCCCAGACTTTAGCTTCTACTACAAAGCTTTCATCATCAAGACAGCATGGTATTGGCACAAAACAGACACATAGACCAATGGAATAGAATAGAAACTCCAGAATTGGACCCAGAAAAGTATGGCCAACTCATCTTTGACAAAGCAGGAAAGAATATCCAATGGAAAAAAGACAGTCTCTTTAACAAATGGTGCTGGGAGAACTTGGCAGCAACATGCAGAAGAATGAAACTAGACCACTTTCTTACACCATTCACAAAAATAAACTCAAAATGGATAAAGGACCTGAATGTGAGACAGGAAACCATCAAAACCCTAGAGGAGAAAGCAGGAAAAAACCTCTCTGACCTCAGCCACAGCTTGTCTTACTTGTCTTAGTTGACACATCTCCAAAGGCAAGGGAATTAAAAGCAAAAATGAACAATGGGACCTCATGAAGATAAACAGCTTCTGCACTGCAAAGGAAACAATCGACAAAACTAAAAGGCAACCAACGGAATGGGAAAAGATATTTGCAAATGACATATCAGACAAAGGGCTAGTATCCAAAATCTATAAAGAGCTCCGCAAACTCCACACCTGAAAAACAAATAATCCAGTGAAGAAATGGGCAGAAAACATGAATAGACACTTCTCTAAAGAAGACATCCAGATGGCCAACAGGAACATGAAAAGATGCTCAATGTCACTCTTCATCAGGGAAATACAAATCAAAACCACACTCAGATATCACCTCAGACTGGTCAGGGTGGCCAAAATGAAAAAATCAGGAGACTACAGATGCTGGAGAGGATGTGAAGAAACATGAACCCTCTTGCGCTGTTGCTGGGAATGCAAATTGGTGCAGCCACTCTGGAAAACAGTGTGGAGGTTCCTCAAAAAGTTAAAAATAGACCTACCCTATGACCCAGCAATAGCACTGCTAGGAATTTACCCAAGGGATACAGGAGTGCTGATGCATAGGGGCACTTGTACCCCAATGTTTTTAGCAGCACTTTCAACAATAGCCAAATTATGAAAAGAGCCTAACTGTCCACCAACTGATGAATGGATAAAGAAATTGTGGTTTATATACACAGTGGAATACTATGTGGCAATGAGAAAGAATGAAATATGGCCTTTTGTAGAAACGTGGATGGAACTGGAGAGTGTTATGCTAAGTGAAATAAGCCATACAGAGAAAGACAGATACCATATGCTTTCACTCTTATGTGGATCCTGAGAAACTTAACAGAAGACCATGGGGGAGGAGAAGGGGAAAAGAAAGTTGGACAGGGAGGGAGCCAAACCATAAGAGACTCTTAAAAACTGAGAATAAACTGAGGGTTGATGGGGTTGGGAGGGAGGGGAGGATGGGTGATGGGCATTGAGGAGGGCCCCTGTTGGGATGAGCACTGGGTGTTGTATGGAAACTAATATGACAATAAATTTCATATAAATAAAAAAAGAAAAATAACACAAAATATTACTAGAACCCATACACGAATTCAGCAATTGCAGAATATAAAATCAAAGTACAGAAATTTGTTTCATTTCTACACACTAATAATGAAGAAACAGAAAAAGAAATCATGGAACTAATCCTATTTACAACTGTACCAAAAACCATAAGATACCTAGAAATAAACCTAAACAAAGAGGTAAAATATCTATACACTGAAAACTATGGAAAGCTTATGAAATAAACTGAAGATGACACAAAGAAGTAGAAAAACATTCCATGCTCATAGGTTGGAAGAACAAAATTGTTAAAATGTCTATTTACCCAAAGCAACTTACACAATTAAGGCAATCCCTATCAAAATACCACCAGCAGGGTACCTGGGTGACTCAGGTGGTTAACTATCCAACACTTGGTTTAAGCTCAGGTTATGATCTCATGGTTTGTGGGTTTGAGCCTTGCATTAGCTCTGCACTGATAGTGCATGGTCTACTTGGGATTCTCTCTCACCCTCTTTCTCTCCCCCTCCCCTGCTCACACAGGCATGCCCTCTCTCTCAGTCTCTCTCTCAAAATAAACTTTAAAAAACAAATATCACCAGCATTTTTCATAGGCCTAGAACAAACAATCCTAAAATTTGTATGGACCCACAAAACACCCTAAATAGCCAAAAAAATCTTGATAAAGAAAACAAGGCTGGAAGCATCAAAATTCCAGACTTCAAGCTATATTACAAAGTTATAGTTATCAAGATAGTGTATGGTAATGTCACAAAAACAGACACATAGATCAATGGAATAGAATAGAAAATCCAGATATGGACCCACAACTATATCGTCAACTCATCTTCCACAAAGCAGGAAAAAACGTCCAATGGAAAAAATTCTCTTCAACAAACAGTGTTGGGAAAACTGGACAGCAACATGAAGAATAAAACTGGACCACTTTCTTACATTCCACATAAAAATGAACTAAAAATGGATGAAAGACCTAAATATGAGACAGGAAACCATCAAAATCCTAGAGGAGAACATAGGCAGTAACGTCTTTGACTTCAGCTGTAGCAGCTTCTTACTAGACATGACTCCAGAGGCAAAGGAAACAAAAGCAAAAATGAATTATTGGGACTTCATCAAGATAAAAAGCTTCTAAAGGGAAGAAAATAATAAAATGAAAGGGCAGGCTACAGAATGGGAGAAGATATTTGTAAATGACATATCTGATAAATGATTAGTATCCAAAATCTATATAGAATTTATCAGACTCAACAACCCAAAAACGAATTAATTCAGTTAAAAATTGGACAGAAGACATAAATAGAAGACATCCAAAGAAGACATTTAGATGGCTAATAGACACTCATGATCAGGGGAATATAAATCAAAACCAAGATGAAGTACCACTTCACACTTTTCAGAATGGCTAAAATTAACAACACAGGAAACACAGATGTTGGCAAGGATGTAGAGAAAAGGGAACCCTCTTACACTGTTGGTAGGATTGTAAAATGGTGCAGCCAATCTGGAAAACAGTATGAAGGTTTCTCAAAGAGTTAAAAATAAAACTACCCTACAACCTCACAATTGCACTACTAGGTTTTTACCCAAAGGATACAAAAATATATTGATTTGAAGGGGCAGAGGCACTCTGATGTTCATAGCAGCATTATCAACCATAGCCAAATTATAGAAAGCCCAAATGTCCTTTGACTGATGAATGGATGAAGAACACATGGTATCTACACAATGGGATATTATTCAGCCATCAAAAAGAATGAAACCTTGCCATTTGCAATGATGTGGATGGAGCTAGAGTGTATCATATTAAGAAAAATCAGTCAGAGAAAGACAAATACCATATGATTTCACTCATATGTGGATTTTAAGAAACAAATAGATGAATATAGTAGAGGGGAAAAAACATAGCAAAGCAAACCATGAGATTCTTGTTTTTTTAATATTTATTTGTTTTTGAGAGAGAAAGAGTGCAAGTGGGGGAGGGCAGAAAGAGAATATGAAGCATGTTCCAGGCTCTGACCTATCAGCATAGAGCCTGAAGTGGGGCTGAAACCCACAAACTGTGAGATTGTGACCTGAGCTGAAGTTCAACGTTTAACCGACTGAGCCGCCCACGTGCCCCAAGAGACTCTTAACTATAAAGAATAAACTCAGTGTTGATGGGGGGAGGTCAGTGGGGAGTGGGCTAAATGGGAGATGGGTATTAAGGAGCACACTTGTGTTGAGCACTGGTTTTGTATGTAAGTGATGAATCACTAAATGTTACTTCTGAAACCATATTATACTATATGTTAACTAGCTAGAATTTAAATAAAATTTGAAAAATATAATAAAAAATAACAAAGCCTCAGCTATCAGAGATGAATAAGGTTTTGAGATCTAATGTACAGCATGGTGACTGTAGTTAATTACACTGTATTGTGTACTCAAACTTTGCCAAGAGAGTTCATCATAAATGTTCTCTTCCACACAAAGACAAAACTATGTGAGGAGATAACTAGATATGTTAATTGGCCTGATTGTGGTAATTATTTAACAATTATTTGTGTATCAAAACATCACATTGTATACCTTAAATATATACTATTTGTATTTGTCCAGCAAACCTCAATAAAGGTGAAAATAAAGAAATATAAACATCAAATAAGTAAATAAAATTGTATGGAACCACAAAAGGCCCCAAATAGCTAAAGAAATCCTAAGAAACAACAAAGTAGAAGGTATCACACTTCCTGATTTCAAGCTATACTATAAAGCTATTGTAATAAAGACATATGGTACTTTCATAAAAATAGACAGGCCAATGGAACAAAATCAGGAGTCCAGAAATAATCTTAAACAAGAATGGTTAACTAATATTTGACAAGAGGCCAAAAAAATTCAATGGAGATAAACAGTCTCTTCAATCAATGATGCTGGGATAACTGAATAATCATATGTAAAAGAATGAAACTGGGCCCGTATCTACAACACTCATAAAAATTCACTCAAAATAAATTAAGGACTTAAATGTAAGATCTGGAAACATGAAACTGTAGAAGAAAACATAGGAATAAAGCTCTTTGACATGGATCTCAGTAATGTTTTTTCTTAATGACACCTAAAACACAAACAACAATATAAAAAATAAACAAGTGGGTATAGGAAGAAATTATCAAGAACACATGACCACTGGTTGGTGTGTGAGATGGACATGGGCAAAGGCTCTTTGCCCTTCCCCTGTCTTTGGAATGTGGGTTCTGCATGCCTTTCCCATTTCCAGGGGCTACCCTAAGGACAGAGCCTTGAGATAATGATACACTGTTGAGAGTATCTGGATTGTGTACCTGACTAAACCCAGTTATGGCCTCTTTATAAACTTTTAGTGTGAGTGGGACGGGGGATCCACTTGTATTGCTGCCACACAAGACAAGCCTTGTGTGTAAATTCCCTTTGCTTGTTAAACTTTCCAACTATCAATCTGGAATTGTCTGCCTCTTTGGTTTCTCCCTGCCCTCTGAGAATGGGGGCCAGTTTCAGATTACAGCTGGGAAGGTCCTAAAGGGGTTACAAACCTTCAGTAGGACTACAGCAAACTAAAAAAAAACAAAACTTCTGCACCCCAAAAGAAACTATTAACAAAGTGAAAAGACAACCTCTGGAACAGGAAAAAATATTTATAAACCATTATAAACCATACATCTGATAAGGGGTTAATATTTCAAAACATATAAAGAACTTCTACAACTCAATAGCAAAAAGAAATCCAATTTAAAAATGGGCAAATGACCTCAATAGGCGTTTCTCTAAAGAAGACATGCAGAAGGCCAACAGGTGCATGAATAGATGCTCAACATCACTAGTCTTTAGGGAAATGCAAATTAAAACCACAATGAGCTATTTCTTCATGCCTATTAGAATAGTCATCAAAAAATAAGAGATAAATGCTGGCATGGATGTGGAGAAAAGGGAACACTTGTGTATTGTTGGTAGGGATATAAATTGGTACAGCCACTATGTAAAACAGTATGGAAGAGTCTGAAAAAATTAAAAATAAAATTACTGTATGACCCAGCAAGTCCACTTCTGGAAATAAATCCAAAGAAAATTAAAACACTAACTTATAAGGTATCTACTCTGTCATGTTCATAGCAGCATTATTTACAACAGCCAAGACATAGAAAGAACCTAAGTGTCCACTGGTGAATGGATATATATATACACATATGTATATGTATACACACACACACACACACACACACACACACACACACACACACACACAATGAAATTTTATTCAGCCATTAAAACAAACAAGGAAATCCTGCCATTTGTGACAGCACGGATGGACCTTACCTTACCATTACATTAAGTTAAATAAGTCAAAGAAAGACAAACACTGTATGCTCTCATATATAGAATCTAAAAACAAATGAGCAACAAAAAACTTTGAAAAAGAGATCAGACTTGTGCCTACCAGGAGCAGAGTGTGTGTGGAAGGGAGGAGGAATTGAAGGAAGGTGATCCAAAGATACAGACTTCCAGGTATAAGATAAATAAGTACTAGAAATGTAAGGTAGACATGATGACTACAGTTAACATTTTTATATGACGTACAAGAAAAATGTTAAGAGTATATCCTAAAAGTTTTCATCACAAGGATAATTTATTTTTCTTTTTTTTTCTTTTCTTTTTATTGTATCTATATGAGACAATGGATGTTAGCTGAACCTATTGTAATGATTTCACAATAAATAAAGCAAACCATTATGCTGTCTTGTAGGCAGACATTCCTGAGGAGTATCCTCTGATATCTAAACAATGCAGTTTTCCACTATAGCACAATTTTTTCCTATGTACCCTTTAATTAAACTTCACTTTTGAGCAGGAAGAACTAGATGTATGGCAGAAATTAGTAACGAATTCCTTAGCACAATCAGTGCATTGTTCTTGGAGAATCCCTAACTTTTACTTCTTCAGACCTCAAGCTCTCATGCTAACGGTACACCCAGCAGGCTTTCCCCTTCCGTGATTGTTTCCTATCACCACAAATGACATTGCTAATTCAATCCAAATTAATCCTTCGTATATTTTATGAAGTAGAACACATTTTACTAAATTTATTTATTTATTTATTTTTTTACAGAAAATGAAACTAAGACACAAATATCTGTGAGTAATCTGATATGGGGTACAGTGCATGATTAGACCTTCATATCAGAGAGTTCCAACTTACACTTTCTTTCCCTTAAAATAGGCAGTTGCATTTATGCCCATGATCCCATTTCAAGGCCAGTATCTGTCTAAACACATTTTTATGGCAAAATTTAGAAGAATTTTGAAGTAAAAACCAAACCAAGCACCTCTCCCCTGATAAAAGAACACGGGTCCTGAAGAAAGGTGTCAAATATTAGCTAATACTTATTACCTATTTGACAGTGTGCGTTGCATTATAATTTTGAGTATTGGATGTATGCTTGGTCATGGCAAGTCATCTTCCTTCTCTGCCTTAGTTTATTGATTTTTGATGTCTAATCATTAGGGTTTATGTCACTGCCTATTTGTACACCCATCAGATATTTCACTAAAACAGAGGATATATTTTTTTAATCTGCAGTTCTCTATTAATTATGCAGAAATTAGGGAAAGAGATTTCATTTTGAGAATCTGACTAGAAACTATATTTTCTTCCTTTTTGATGTATCATCTTTTGGATACTAGCTCTCACCCAAGGCATTGGAGAGACAGTCTCCTTCTAATCACATTAGGTGATTGGTACCTAGGTTCCTACCAGCCCAGTAGGTTGCTGGGTAGCTTTCATTCTTGCCTACTGCTTCCCTCACAGATTGCTGCTTTTGTGAAGATAAGAGCTTTTCTCACTTTTTTTTTCTTGAGAGAGTGTAAACATTATGGTTTACTTTTCCACTCCAAATGTCATGTTGTAGTGAAGTTATTAGAATCATTTTTTCCTCCTAATATGCACACATGAGAGGTCATTAACAGTTTCATGTAGAATTTTACTGCAGGCTGATCCTCATTAAGAATCATTTTGCAGGACTCATTGCTTGACATAATTTAGTGTTGGATCAGCAGAGCTGGAGTTCATTTCTCAACAAAGAAGTTACATTTTAACCACCATCATCATTGCATACAATGTGTATATATTTTTAAATGTTTATTTATTTTGAAAGAGAGAGAGAGAGAGAGAGAGAGAGAAGAAGGGATACAGACAGAGAGACAGAGTCCCAAGCTAAGCATGGAGCCATATGCAGGGCTCAATCTTGTGACCATGAGATCATGACCTGAGCCCAAATCAAGAGATGCACACTTAACTGACTGAGCCAACCAGGCACCCCTATGATGTATTTTTATTGTATATTTATTATACCTACTAGATGTAAAATTCTCAGTTGGGCACTGGGAAGGATATAAAAGTTTATAATGAACTTACAGTAAAATAATGGAGATGTGTTCAGAAATTACTGTAATATAAGGCAGCATGTTTTACAGTACAAGAGTACTGTTACCACTAAGTACTATGGGGTTCTGGGAAGAGAGTTCATACTTTTATATTTCAAATGATTTGGGTTGGGCTTTGAAGGATGAGAGAGATTTTGAGAGTCAGAGATAATATCATAAGTAGACGCATATCATTAGTCAGAATTGATGAAACCCAAAAGATGTCAAAAGAAATGGAAGTCATTCATTTACTTGTAGGGTAGATTGTATCTAGGAGGATAGGATAGTGTGTTTCTAAAACAGACAAAGGGGAGACAGGGAGGAACTTCAGTAATCTATTGAGAATTTATACTTTTCAACATAAGCAATAGGGTGTCACTGAAACATTTAAGATATTGGTAATGTGATATTATTTTAGAAGGGTTCATTTTTGGCATTGGACAAGATGAGGCTGTGAAGGATTGGCATAAGAATAGAGCAAGGGAGTCCAAGGAGGGAGGGTTTTGATTGGTTTGTATGTAAAATCAGGTAAAAAGTGAAAGATTGATTTGGATGAACATATGTTTGATTTTATATGTCAGGAAGAAGTATGGCAGAAATAGAAAAGTCAAGGAAAAGGACACATGGAAAGGAAATAAAATTAATTTAAGACCTGCTGAAATGGAGTATCATAGGACATCTATACCAATGTATATATCTAGGAATATAATTAGAATCTAGGTGGCAGGAAGGGTTAATAATAAATATTTGGAAATCTTCAGTATATAACTTAAGGTTGAATTTATGAGACCCTATTAAATTACTTAGTAACATACATTTGTGCACATTTACACATTTTCTTCTAAGCTCCAAATTCAACTCTTCACATTAAAATAATACCTCATTCATCTGAACTACTCAAATAAGAATTTGTGATCATTTGAAAGCAGCTATGCCATCTGTGAAAAACATAACTTGCCAAGTAAATCCACAGGGTAATCAAATTTGTAGATCGGGGAAAGGAATAGTAAGCCACTCAGGAGAACAAATTGTTTTCAAATATTTAAATGTGTTAGAGGAAAGCAGTCATTACAAAAAAAAAAAAGGAAGAATCACATATCTTCTTTAATAGATTGCAAACGTCCAGAGGTCAAGAACAACATTTTCTATGTAGATCTGGCATACTGATTAAAATACCTTGAGTATTAGAAAATATTTGTTGACTGAAGAAATAATTGGCTACGCTATTTCAACTACTCCTCCCAACATATGCAGTAGTGGTTGGTAGCAAAACCTGCAGAGTTTGTCAGACACAGGATGGAGCACTGGCTATAGCACTCACCACGTACGTGAAAAAATAAACATGTAATTAGAGGAATAGCTATTCCATAGGTTTATAATGAGGGATAAATAAAATAATGCATATGAAGAAAGTAATGAAAAAACTAGTTTAGTCTCAGTAAGTCGAAGATGAAAACTCAATTTGATAATGTATATTTAAAAAAATTTTTTTTACATTTATTTTTGAGAAACAGAGTGAGACAAATTACGAGTGGGGGAGGGGCAGAGAGAGAAGGAGACACAGAGTCCAAAGCAGGCTTTAGGCTCTGAGCAAGCGGTCAGCACAGAGCCTGATGTGGGGCTAGAACCAACGAACTGTGAGATCATGACCTGAGCTGAAGTCAGACACTCAACCGAATGAGCCACGCACACACCTTTGATAATGTATATTAATAGAAAGTCACCATTCCTGTTACTCTAGACTCACTCTACTCCTAAAGAGGATGTAGATAGCTATGCATTGATTAGGTTACAATTTGCTGATTGGCTTAACGTTATCATTCAGTGGAGCTTCCACTATTCTGGCACCCACAGGTGGCTAAATTTTGGCATGCTTTCTCTTTTTAAGGAGAGTCTGGAGAACAAAATCAGCTTTAGAGGCACCTTCACTTTCAGATCTGTCCCTCAGTAAGGACACCTAAGGTCAAAGTCCAGGATAGCTTCATTCCAGGTATGGGTGAGGGTCATTTTCTTTAGCTATGATGTTCATGAGCTGGCTTCCAAAAGGCTGTTATACTCTGCTTGGACTTTGCGCCACTAGAATTGCAGGAGTTTAGTTTAATATTACTACGGATTGAGAGGATTTTTAAAAGAGGCTCTCATACCACTGTCAGTTCCAAGTCTGTGAGTTGACTCTGGTCTGAGTAAAAGAAGCCCACCTATTTGTCTAGTCAAGACATGAGAGACGATATAGCATTTGTGGCCAGATTTCATAGTCATATAGAATTAAAAGGGGGGGAATAGAGAAGTTAACATGATTTCACTTAATCAGGAATTTGAGATATTTTCTCTCTTCCAATCTGTGTTATATATTTATATATTCATTGGTTCCCTTTGCAATATAGTACTTTGTTAGTTTAGTTTCTGTAATGATGTGTATACAAAACCAGATAAACTATCTATAGTAGGAATTCATAATTTATCTATAATATTGTGTGTTCCATAAATATTTATTGAGTATATTCTCTCTGTAAGTCAATATGCTGAGAATTCTGAAGCAAGCCAAAAGGAATTTGATATGCATTGCCCTTATGAAATTTTAAGTATAAATTGAAAGAAAGTCACATAAATAATACACTAAGATGAGGGTAAATAATATTTTGAAATGTGAGAATGATGATTACATTAGCATAAAAATAGATTCCATAGCTCCTTGAAATAGAAGGTGAAGTATTCATTTATAGACACATGTAGGTGGGGATATTTAATAATCAGTTGGAATTACAAGGCTGAAATTGTGAGAAAGGTCAGTGTTAGAGCACAGCAAGCTATGGAGTATATAACCCCAAAGTAAACAAATCCATGAAAGTAAAAACTTTAAAGAAGACTTTTTCTTGGATAGGAGTGTAATATACTTTTTAAACAAGGTCTCACATTATTCTTTGGCAATTCATTCCTTGAAAAACTATTTATTGAGCATTTACTGTGTGTCAGGTAATGTGTGATATTGTGATGAACAAAATAATCTATAATCCTGTCCTCAGGGAGTTAACAGTCTAATAAATGACACAAAAAAATAAGCAAGTGAAAAAATATGCATATTATATGGAGATAAGAACTTTGAAGAAAAATAAAGCAATGTAAAACAGAGAACACTTGAAATTGGGGAGGAGGATTTCTAGTTTGTATAGAAATTTGCTGAAAAAAATTACAAAGCTTGAAAGGTGTGAAACGTGAATACCTAGAGAAAGAACTTTTCTAGAAGAGAGGATAAGGCATATAAAGTCCCTGAGGTGGAGACATGTGTGGAATGATCCTGTTTAAAAAAATACCAAGAAGGCTAATGCAACTGAAATACAGTCATCAGGTGGAGAGGAGTGAATGCTGAGAGGGCTATAGTAGGTGGAAATATACTGTAAGAATGTTGACTCTTTCTCTGAGTGACATATCATTTTGAGCCAAGGATGAGTAGCATGATCTGATTATAGTCTTACTGTGTGTACACTGAAATCAAGGAGACAAAAGACAAGGCAAGGAGAGGAGATAAAAGTTGATGGCAATAACTCAGGCACAAGATAAGGATGGCCTGGCCCAGCCTGTTAATACACAAGTGGCTAAAAATAATGGTTTCAAGGTACATTTTGAAGGTTAAACAAGTTGAATTTGCTGATTTATTGAGCATGTGGTTTGAGTGAGAGTCAGGATTTTTTTCTCCAGGCAACTGGAATACGTGGGGCTACTGTTTATGAAGATGGGAAAGAAAACACATTTTGGGAAACATTTAGAGTTTTGTTTTGAAGATTTTAAGTTTGAGATGCCTACTTTATATCCATGTAAATATGTCAAAAGTCAGTTTAGTATTTGTCTGGATGAAAGTCAAGTCTAGAGATACAAATGTGATAGCTGTCAGAGTATAGAGGGTATTTAAAGCCTTGAGATTTTAGGACTATAAAGACAGTGGGAATAAATAGTAAACGAAGCATCCATGTAGTGGATGAGGGATCCCAGGTGTCTCCGATGTTTACAGAATTTGAACAGGAAATTTGAAACTTAGAAAATACACCCAGTTAGTAAGGAGGAAAACCTGGAGAAAGCAGTGATTTAAAATGTGAGTAAAGTTGTGTGTGTGTGTGTGTGTGTGTGTGTGTGTGTGTGTGTATGTGTGTGTGTGTATTTTTTTCATGGAGAAACGATTGACCTGTTGTATCAAATAATGCCCATAGTCCAATTAAAATGAAGATTAGGAACGGACCATGGGAGTTGGTATTGGGAAAGTTAATGATGATTTGACCATTAAGTGGGCATGAATGAGTTCAGCTAAGAAAGAGTGGGAGGAGTGTGATACAAGGCATAGAATTTCCCAAAATGATACTCTGTGCTCATTCAGGGTTGCCTGCTGTACTGAAAGAATGTCAGTACTTTCTCCAACAGGGGCACTTTATCATCCAGTAAGCCCCAAGTACAATTCCACAAATAACCAACATTCAAATCCAATCACACCAAAGTTGTCTATTTCCCCACAAATAAGGAAACTTTCTTAAATCAGAAGATAAAATAGAACATAATGTTTATCCACTGAAACACAGATCTATCCTGTTGACAAGAAAACTGAGTCAGGTTCCTGCATGGCTCTACGGAATGATTGGTGCATGATGAAAAGTTGCCTCCTTTCTTTTGCTGAACTCAATCTTGTAAGTTTCCCTTTCCTCAATAAAACCTATTCCTTAACCCATACTGTGTGATGTAGAATCTGTCTTACTCTCTGCAGAATAAAAGTATATGACAGATTTTTTTGAAAAGTGCTATAATATTCTTTTCCCTGAATCCATGTCTCTTCGAAATGTAATTTTTCAGGTCTTTCCATAAAGATGTGGAAACTTTTCTACTCCTTGATTCTGGGCTTGTTTTGACCAGTAGAATGTGGCAAAAAGTGACATTGTGCCATTTTTTTTTTCAGTTTTATTTATTTGAGAGACACAGAGACAGTCCAAGGGAGGAAACAGCAGAAAGAGAGGGAGAGAAAATCTCAAGCAGGCTCCATGCTGCCAGTGCAGAGCCTGAGGTGGGGCTCAAACTCACAAAACCGTGAGATCATGACCTGAGCCAAAATCAAGAGTCAGTTGCTTAACTGAGACATCCAGGTGCTCCAACACTGTGCCACTTTTGATGATACATCTCAAGAGGTATGGCACACTTTGGCTTGTTATTCAAGTATCTTGTACAAATAAGGCCATTCTGGATATGCCAGAAGATTTATCAGGTTTCTGAAGAAGTATGAATGAGCCCAATGAAGATCAGCAAAAATGCCCAGATGATGGTAGGCTTATGATAAAAACAAATTCTTTCTTTTTTTTAGTTGTATGGTTTTATTAACACAAATATGATATGCACATAAGCTGTCTATTCAATTTCTTCACTGTGCAGTCTGGCATTGGGATTCGTGACTCTGATGGTCAGCTGGGCTGCCCTTTCCACAATGGTTTTACAGTTCTTGGAGGAGACATTGTGAGCATCCTCTGCACATCAGCAGCACCTCAAGCTCCTTGACATTGTGGACTAGGAACTTCCAGAAGCCACCAGGCAGCATGTGCTTTGTTTTCTTGTTGCTCCCGTAACCAATGTTGAGCATCAAGATCTGGCCCTTGAATCTTCTGCACACCCTATTGTCAATACCTCTGGGTTTCTGCCAGTTGCACTTAATTTTGACATATTGGTCTGACTGGTGCCAGATGAACTTCTTGGTACTCTTTTTCAACGTTTATTTATTTTTGGGACAGAGAGAGACAGAGCATGAACGGGGGAAGGGCAGAGAGAGAGGGAGACACAGAATCGGAAGCAGGCTCCAGGCTCTGAGCCATCAGCCCAGAGCCTGACGCGGGGCTCGAACTCACGGACCGCGAGATCGTGACCTGGCTGAAGTCGGACGCTTAACCGACTGCGCCACCCAGGCGCCCCATCTTGGTACTCTTTTTAACAATCTTGGGCTTCACCAGAGATCTGAGGGCAGCCATGATGCCAAGTTATAGATGGCTGCCCAAAACAAATTCTCTTTTATGACACTAAGTTATAGTCTGGTTTGTTACACAGCAGTAGCTAACTCTTATAGAGAGCAGATAAAAAATGTCTTTGAGCTTTCCATAAAGGGATAAAGAGAAATGGAGCAGTAGTTAAAGAAAGTTATGAGAGCAATATTTTTTTTAAATCTTGGCATAAATTAAAATTTACTTTATATACTATTATAAATGAAAGGGAAAAATAATTTAGAATACAGAACCATTAGAATGTAAATTCCATAACCATTAGAATGTAAATTTTTGAGGTTTCTTTTATTCACAGTTTTTATCTCCAGTGTCTAAAACAGTGTTTTGCATATTACAAATGCTAAATAATATTTTTTAAAATAATCAGTGAATACAGGAAAATATATGGGCACATCTCTGTATGAATGATCTAATAGTATTTTAAATTCTGTATATTAAATACCCAAACTCCTATGGTTATCCACAAAATCTTGTTCTTCTCAGAATTATACTCATGAGTTTCATTTCTATTCACTTATTTATTTATATTTGTGAGGTAAGTTGTACATGCCAGATGCTGGCTTAATTGCTGGGAATGCCTCAGAGATCCTAAGAAACAAGGCCAATTCTTTCTGGAAGCTTGCTATCTTACAGTAGAAGAGAAATAAAAGTAGAAAAATAAAATCAGAAGTATTTAATTAGCTACAATTGTGACAATGTAAAAACTCATAAGTTATTTAATAAGGGTTCTATAAAAGGAATTATTATTCTTCAGTTGAATTAACCAGAAATTTAAGAAAACCTTCTGTCCCTCTTTTCTCTCTTCTCCTATGCTCAATGAAATCAGTATAGATTCTCAACTCTTTCTTAAATGTCCATTTTCACTGCTTGGTATCAGGGACCAGATCTCAATATATGTTTCTTGAACTATTTCAAAAGCTTTCCAATAATCTTTATCTTTCTCTCATTTGTATAAAGTATATCCTGTGTGAAAATCCACAAAAAATAAAGTTTCTCTGTATAGTTCTTTAACATCTCGCCCCAAACTAATTTTCCAAACTCTTTTTAAACGCATTCCTTTACTTCTAGCTTAAGTTGATTCATTAACCCATATTCCAACACAGTCCCTCATTTTCAAACTTAAATTGATTTAGAATATTCATTCAGTATTTGCAAGATCTATGCCTTTTGTGAGTGTGGTTCCTCTTCCTCAAAACTGCTTAATCTATTCTTTTAACTATTGAAATTGTCTGAATTCTTTAATAGACTAATATAATCCTATCATTTCCATGCTATCCATATTGACCTTGTTATTTTATAATTGCTAAGCATTTTCTCTGAACTTATTTTTAATTCTTGAGTATAAAATGTGTCATGCTTTACTTTGTATTGGATTTTAATATTTTCAATTGCATTTCAAGCACTATGTTTTGTGTTATTCATTGGCAAAAGTTACACTGATTGTATTTGAGAATACCTATTCTGTTCCACTGTGCTTACTAGATGTCCAACAGCTAGGTCCAATTTATTGATTTTAGAATGCCATGTCAATTATAATTTCTTAACTAGGACTCAATTGTCCTAATCCAGAAGTTTGTAGGTATTCATAAATCATAATAGGTAACTTAAAAATATTAACTAATTCCAATTTTATTAATAAGGACAAAGGAAGTAGGTGATACCGTCTACAGAAGACAACTTTGAGTACACAGACAGATAATGCATTAGCCCTGTGTTGGGGATGCAGGGAGAGTGAGGAGTAGATATGGCAAACAGAAAATACTGTATTATTTTAAAGGGTCAGAAATTACAGCAATATTTCCAGATCTTTCCCCACTGTTGACAAAGTATAACTGATCTCATTTAGGTATATACGCATTTCTACAAATAGTATTTTCCCATGTGTCTGAAATTGTAAGCAGTAATTATATCTAAGATAAAAGGAGACCCTATGTTTCTTTGTAACTTATAAGGGTGAGGGGAGAATGAGAAATCTAAGCCATTTTCTTTAGAAGATGAGTGGAAACAGGAACAGTAATGCTAAAGATGGATATTTTAAACAGGCAATGCTACTCTGTTAGAGTCATGGCTGTAATTTACAATCTCTGACATCACTTCACTTAGTATGCAAATATTATCATTTTGTCTGATTAATATTACTCTTACATCAAAGGCTGTTTCTGCATCTGTAACAGGACAGCTGAATGTGGCCAGAAAGAACACTGTACTGTTTTGATTTTTTATTCCATTTTAAATTCAAGACAGTTCATCTTTAGTGCTGCTGCGCAGTCCTGCCACATTTCTCTCTTTTAATTCCTCTCACCTTCTAAAATTTGACTGTTTCCAGGCTAAGTCTTGGTATCTATTCTCTTCTTTACTTACACATGACCTTTTATTATGTCATTCCATCTTGTGCCTTTAAATCTTTTGTTTTTGCTGATATGCATATTTTCATATCCAGTTCAAACCTGTTTCCTGACCTACCAACTTCTATACAACTGCCTGTTCAGTATCTTCATCTGTACATTAAGCACCTCACATCCAACATGTCTAAACATGTCTCCCCAAGTGTATTTTTTTTAATTTTTTTAGTGTTTATTTATTTAAAAAAATTTTTTTAATGTTTTATTTATTTTTGACAGAGAGAGAGAGAGACAGAGCATGAGCGGGGGAGGGTCAGAGAGAGAGAGGGAGACACAGAATCCGAAGCAGGCTCCAGGCTCTGAGCCATCAGCACAGGCGGGCTCGAAGCGGGCCTCGAACTCACAGACCGCGAGATCATGACCTGAGCCAAAGTCAGATGCTTAACTGACTGAACCACCCAGGTGCCCCTCCCCAAGTCTATTTCTTCTACAACCATCTCTACACTGTGAAATAAACTCATTCCAGTTGATCAGATCAAAAATACTTGCCTCGTTTTTCTTTTTGATTACATCCTATGTCAGCAAATCTGTTAGCACTACTTTCAAAACATACACATAATCAAACTGTCTTATGTCTGTAACTGTAAACTGTAAACTGTAGCATGGCATTGTTATCATCATTGTCCTAGCCAACATCTGCTCTTTCCTCAAATTATTTCCATTACCCCAAGTACTTGGAACAGTTATAAATGTATTTTATCTCAGCTCCAAATCTACTCTTTGGTACCTAATCTGTGATAATACACTTGTTTTCTTTTCTTTTTTTTTTTTTTGCATTTCTCCTTTATAGTGAACATAAGACTAAGCTCTATCAGTCGAGAATGTTGGAGGGATGCTATAGAAGAAAATGGGCTTTCCCCCCCACCCCCTGATTCTCATGT
This sequence comes from Puma concolor, assembly GCF_028749965.1. Taxonomy (NCBI): domain Eukaryota; kingdom Metazoa; phylum Chordata; class Mammalia; order Carnivora; family Felidae; genus Puma; species Puma concolor. The sequence goes on along the minus strand of NC_141675.1, from coordinate 109,572,209 downwards.
ATTGTGTTTTTGGAAAATACTACTGTCATATGCTTTGCCAGTGGTGTGGGAGTATGAAAATATTTGGTGGTGCTGTTTCCAGCCATGGACCTAGGATGCTCTTTTCTGTGTTGACTGCCTTCCTGGTACCCTTCCAATATGGAGACTGCATGTTCCTGGCCTCACACCCACAACTGCTCTCAGACTCCCTCTGCATGTCTGCTTACCAGTCCTAATTTACTTGTGCCCCAGAGGGGTTTTTCTTGCTTGCCCAGTGATGACGAAACAGTCCTGTTCCTAAGTTCCAATGAACTTCTTGACTATACAACAGGCTACAGAGGTCCAACTTCCATTTGAGTGGAGGGGGGCCTCCTTATAAGTTTGTTCTTCCTTAGGTCTGCTGCCTTAGCCCTTACCCTTTAGAGTTCTCTTTACCTCATATTTATTCTTCTATCATTGATTCAGAGGTAATTTTTATATTAAATTTACACTGTTCAATTAACTGTGTCCTTTCAATCTCCTCTTTGGACCCAAACTGGTAACATTGCTCTCCCTGCTAGTTTTGTCCTACAGTCTCTTTAATTTACAGTAGTCACAGACATTCTCTGAAAATTCAGACTTCAGATTAGGTCATTCCCTAGATCCAAGCACTCCGATAAAGTCCTATTTCATACAGAATATAACTCAAAGAGGCATTTATTATTTGGCATCTACTCTTACTCTCTCTGGTGCACGGACTTCCTTGCTTTTTCTTGAAAACAACATACCAAGATGTTTTTATTTCAACATCAATGACCTTGCTATTTGCCTAACCTTTTGCCCAAGTGTCCACATGTCTCAGTACTTCATTTCCTCTAGTTCTTTTCTCAAAGTTATTTTCTCTGAGAGGCTTTTCCTGGATACTTGATATAAAACACCAAGTACCCCCCACCTCCATCCTGTACCAATCCAGCACACTGTCTCTCTGACCTTGATTTTCTTCATGATACTTTGGGCTATATTAAAAAAATAACTTGTTTTCACAAAAATGCAAGGTAGAGATTTTGTTTTCTTTACTACTATTTCTTCAGCATCTAAATAATTCCTGACACATATAGGTGCTCAATACATATTTGTTGATGAGTGAATTTATTTTTGAGATTACTTTTGGGCACCTTCAGAATAATAAAGACAGAAACTATCATTTTGGCTCATAAGAGTCAAATGGGGTCGGATTTATTTTTAGTTTTAAGTCATTTGAGGACAAGGACAATGTCCTAGTCATACCCTTGTCTCTGATCTCAAGCATGGTCAATCTACATTATGTGTTTTTTTCTTTTTTTAAAAAAAATCAACTTCATTGAAATATAATTGAAAAATAAAATGGAAAGATATTTATAGTGTACTTTGTGGGGATTTGATATACATGTACATTATGGAAGGATTCACCCCATCTAGTTATCACCTCACTTTGTTTTTGTTGTTGTTGAGAATATGCAAGTTCTATACTCTTAGAAAATTTCAATTATACAATATAGGGTTATCAGCTGTAGTCTCCATGTTTTACATTAGGTCCTCAGAACTTGTTCATATTATAGGTGAAAGTTTGTGCAATTTACTAACCTCTGTTTCCCACGTCTGGTCCCCAGTCCCTACAACTACTTTTCTATTGTTTCTATGAGTTTGGCTTTTATTTTAGATCCCACAGATAACTGATACCATGTAGTCTTTGTCTTTGTTATTATGTAGTCTTTGTCTTTATTATGTAGTCTTTGTCTTTCTCTGCCCACCTTATTTCACTTGCATTATGCCTTCAAGATCCATTCCTGTTGTTGCAAATGTCAAGATTTCCTGCTTTCCCATGCCTGAATAATACCCCATTGTATATGTGTATTACATCTTCCTTATCCATTCATCCATTGATGGACACTTAGGTTATTTGTCTTGGCTATCGTCAATGATCACTGCAATGAATGTAGAACAGCAGATAGCTCTTTGATATCTTATTTTAATTTCCTTTGTATAAATACCCAGAAGTGGGATTCCTAGATATGGTAGTTCTATTTGTAATTTTTTGAGGAATCTCTATAATGCTTACAGTCTGTTGTTAAATTCAGGTGAAATTGGGGTGTCTGGGTGGCTTAGTCGGTTGAGAATCTGACTTTGACTCAGGTCATTATTTCATGGTTTGTGACTTCAAGCCCCACATCAGGCTTGGTGTGGTCAGCACAGAACCTGCTTTGGATCCTCTGACCCCTCCTTTTCTGCCCCTCCTTGCTTGCGATCTCTCAAAACGAAATAAACATTAATTTATTTTTAATTTCAGGTGAAACTGGTATGAAATAATAGCCTTAAAAATTCATCCTTTACATAATTAATTTTATAATAGCTTGATGCAGATACTGCTCCTTTGACTAATACATCTACAGAATCTCCTGTTTCCATTGTAATGGTGGTTCATAATATTTTTGATTTTTATCAAGTGATGCTAGTGTCTTAATCTAACTGATTTTTAGGTTGTGAAATAAACCAACATTAAGGCCACATGATTTAGCGTCAATCTGCTCATGTTGATGCATAACTCATGGTTTTTAGGCTTATAAAGTAGAACACTAACCAAATTTCCCCTTCTAAATTTGAGAGTATGAGATGGAATTATGTCAGTAGCAGGGACATGTGTATAAAAGTGATTTTTTTTACTGTTTATCTAAGAAAAAAATTACATTATAATTTGAAAAATTTAATTTATAATTTTCTGCCATAAAATAAATAACCCTTCAAGAATGAATTTTCTTCCCCCCCATTCTTAAGAAATATTTCCAGAATGTCTAAGTGACAGCTTCCAAACGTTATTGTTCTCACTGGTGACTCCAGTTCAAACAGAATAAGATCCAAGAGAGATGTTAGAGGCAGAGATAATTAAGTAAAAGGGAGAACAATAGTACTGGGTGATAGAAGAACTGCAAAACAATCAAGCTCTGAAATGTTTAAGTTAATAGGAAAATTTCTTCTGCTATAGATCAAACAGTTCTGATAATCCCAGCCACTTTGATGTACTGGTAATATAGAGACCCTGAATGTGAGGGAAGAGTCACTATCCTTGCAGGCAACTCTAGTTAATCTAATTTACATGGAAGTTCTTCACTCAAGTAAAAACACAGGCATTTCGCAAGTATACCAATTATACAAATCTAATAGTGACCTATGTTAGAGTTAGAAATGTTAGAGTTGTTGTCAAGTCATATAGTAGCAAAAATTTAGACCATTTGAACATTCACTATTAAAGTGCTTCAATAATATGCACCAGTTGGGAGAATGTCAGGTGAACACAGTTGGATATGAAAAAATGCAATGATATGATTTTAATTGATCAGAGTTTTGAAAGTCAGAGTTTGCAAAATGAGTCTTTTCTGCCTCCAAAGTCATTTTGTTTATATAGATAAATATAATTTCTGTGACATTTATCAGCAAGTGATCATTATATGCATTTAGATTATTCAATATAACTTAAACTGGATATATAGAGTGAAGTGCAAAATTAATTCATGAGTATTCAGAAAATTCGGAATTGGTGCACATATGAACTTAACCAAAATTATAGGGAAAAAATTGTCTAATTTGTAACTGAAGTGGCATACAGTGCTTGGTGAGACTGAAGGGCATGCAATTGCAATTCAGGATAGGTTGATTGGCACTAAAAATAATTGCAAGTACATAATGAGAATAAACTTCCTTGATGAAATAAGCAGATGATATATAGTGTCTAACAAGACAATAGGACATGTAATTGGATGATGTACCGTGTTTCTTGTTGTAGATTAGGTAAACGTGCACAAAAGTGTTACTATCATACACATCAAAATTGGATTTCAGCTACAAAGTCTCAAATGGATTAATACAGGATTAAAAATAAGACAAGTATTAGTTCAAAAGAGTTCTAAAAAGGAATAGAGAAAATACTGTGATTATTGGCAAGTCATTCCACCATGTGAAGAATTTAACAATGGAATCCATATTGTTGTTGTATATTGCAGCAATTAAGTATGGATTGAGAAGATATTTACACATTTGGAAATGACAAAGGAATTCCATTTTAGAGCAATTGACTAGGAAGGAAATTGTAAAGGTCACTGTGTATAATCTTTTGCCGTGTGTGTGTGTGTGTGTGTGTGTGTGTGTGTGTGTATACACACACAGATATCTGTATACATATGGACAGAAGAAGTATACAAATAAAAGTATTTTTTTCATGCTTAAAAATATTGCACCCATTACAAAATACTAGATTATTAAGAGATTTACCTATAAAGTAACTAAACAGGGTATCTATATACTTGACTCTATTGTACTTTTTTGCAGTTTTTAAATTATGACATATCACTGAAAACATTCTCCTAAATTAGTCATGAAAAAATCTTAAAGATTTGAATTGATTATTCTAATGAAGAAACCAAGGAGGGATTTGATTAAATCTTTGCTATGTTAGAAGCATTTCTATCAAGTTCGTGAAGATCAGTTTTTAAAAGTGTACCAACTAAAAGAATGTGAACTTAAATTAAAATCCAAATAGTTGTCATTAATTACATTCAAATGCTCAGATAACACAAAGACCTGTAGCAGTAAGAAATGATCAGCTGTTGCAACCTGAAGCTGAATCTGACCTAGATCAGCAGAACTCTTCCAACAGACCCATGGGCTCATGGAGAATAAATGGTTATTATTTTGAGATGCTAAGTTTTGGGGTATTTGATTATAATTTTTTTTGTTTTAGCAATAGTTGATTTTTATGTGATAGCATGTGTTTTCATAAGGTTTCTAATATAATAATGCTGAGTAACAATGACAACAAAAAGCAAATCTCAAGGGCTTATGTAAAAACAACTTTTTTTCTACCCTCACTCAGGCATTTTTGGATTAGCTGTGTGGCTTTGTTCAGGTTGCAAGTTCGTTTCAGATCACTTCTACGTGTCTCTCAATCTGGGAATAGAACATGATCTTTTCATGGCAGAGGACAAAAGGGCAAGAGGGAAGACAAACATGAAAGCAATCTAGTATATCTCTCATGTTTGCTCACTTCCTATATGTCAAGCAATTCATGTGGTCATTCCCAATGTTGGGGAGAGTGGAAGGAAATACAGTCTGCTGTGAGACAGAAGGAGATAGGGAAGTAAGTAAATATTTGCTGAACAATTATCTATCACATCATACATTACTCGCATTGATTTCTGTGTTGAGGTTTCAGGGTAAAGGCTGATAGAGGACCTCAGAACCCATGATCTTCAACTTCTTTTTCTCACTCCCACAGCAAGTGGTCTTAAAGGTGTGTAGAGCCGATGTTCTTCAAGGAGACTTTGTTTTCAGAAAGGTGCACTCTTGCCAAGAAACAAGTTGTGAGTGAGTTTTCAGCCTACTCAGGAATGTTTTCTCCTTCAGAATTCCATGTAAATCCTATCAGACTCAGGGCAACATTCCTTTATCATTATAGATCTGAATTTATTATCATTCTTTCTTATATTTCTCACATCTGTATCACCTATTTTTATTTTTTAAGTTTATTTATTTATTTTGAGAGAGAGGGAGAGACAGAGAGCACGTGAATGAGTGGGGGAGGAGCAGAGAGAGAGAGAGAGAGAGAGGGAAAGAGGGAGACTCCCAAGCAGGTTCTGTGCTGTCACCAACAGTGAGATCATGATTGAGCTGAAACCAAGAGTCCAATGCTTAACTGACTGAGCCATCCAGTCACCCCTCTCTCACCTATTTATTATTTATTTATTTATTTTTAATGTTTATTCACTTTTTGAGAGACAGAAAGAGACAGAGAGTCAGTAGGGGAGGGGCAGAGAGAGAAGGAGACACATAATCCAAAGCGGGTTCCAGGCTCTGGGCTGTCAGAACAGAGCCCGATGTGAGGCTTGAACCCATGAACCGTGAGATCATGACCTGAGCCAAAGTCAGATGCTCAACCGACTGAGCCACCCAGGTGCCCCTCACCTATTTTTAATACTAAAATATTACAACCCGATAGTGATCCCAAACTTTGATTTTAGCATGAGTGTATTATTGTTTTGGAGGTATAAAGGTATATGCCTGTCTGATTTACTGAATCACAAGTTCTGTGAAGGCAGAGAAAATATATTGCTCATCTTTTACCCCCAGTTTCTGGTTCACTCACTGGCCTCCTGTAAGTGCTCAGTGAACACTGACTGGGATCCATTTGTCTGAGAGAAGCACCTACTCCTGTCACACAGACACTCCCCTCTTAAAGTTCAAAAAACTACTTTAACACGTTGTTTTTTTTTTTTTATAATAATTAGAGTAAAATCAATTCCAGATACCACACATACCCTCTGGATATGCTGTATAATTATTTTTAATATTATTAGATTATATGATTGTGTGATAATCACTTGACTTTTTTTTTTTTTTACAATTACTAAACTAATTAGTTCAAATATATGTGTTATTGAACCTAATGATAGGATTTCCTCTTCCACATTACCTCCACATTCATCCTCTTATGAGAACATTTATCTATAATAATCCATTTGTCTTGGGACCTAATGAATATTTAGTCCTTGACTTTGCCTTATACATGACCTCATCTGAGTTCTCCCTTTTTTTTCTTCATCTATTCTAGATTGCAACTATTGAAACTTCCTTTTTTATTCTAACACATGGTTGTATTTTATTTCCAATGTCATATTCTGTTGCTGGTTGCTGTCCAAGAGTGCCTTTGCAAATACTTTATTTTATTGTAAGGACAAGCATTGCTTTCCTCTTTGTGCTAAATATTCTGAGGACTCAGAGGGTTCTTTTTAAAATTTTTTTATAAAGTTTATTTATTTTGAGAGACAGAGATAGTGGAGGAGGGAGAGGGAGGGAGGGAGGGGGAGGGAGGGAGGGAGGGAGAGAGAGAGAGAGAGAGAATCCCAGCCAGACTTTGTGCTGTCAGTGCTGAGCCTGATTCAGAGCTCGAACTCATGAACCGCAAGATCACTACCTGAATCAAAACCAAGATTTGTACCCTTAACTGACTGAGCCACCCATGCACCTCTCAGAGTACTGTTTCATATTGTGTTTCTTGAGTATTTCTTAAAAAATAACAAAACATTTTTAGAGGAAGATGGTGGTAGAGTAGGAGGACCCTAGGCTTGTCTTGTCCCATGAACACAACTAGATAACTATCAAATTATCCGAAATACCCCAGAAATTGACATAAAGACTGACTGAACAAACTCCATAGTTAAAGGGAGAAAAGAGGTCAGTTTGAAGAAGTTAGGAAGTGCAGAGACAGGGTTTAGGGAAGAAACAGATTATGGGTGCTGTGGAGGGGAGGGAGAAGGGCAAGAAAGAAAGGAACACACGGGAACACATAAGGAGAACATTTCCCCAAAGCTATTGGCTTGGAAACTGAGAGGGGATGAATTTCATGAGTTCTTGCAATACAGGGTTAAAGCCTAGAGTTTTAAGGTCAGCAGGTTTGGCTGCAATAGAGCCCTGAGGGCATTGTACTCCTTCTGGAGAAGGCAGCAAACCACTTGGAGGTAGATGGCATGGAAACAGTGAACTGAACATTTGGGGCACGATGTGGAGAGATGATTCACTCTTCTCAGAGCACATACCTGAGAAGCAGCATTCACAGAGACCACTCTCTGGAAATGGCAAGTGTCATTTCCTTTCCCTGCCCCTCAGAATACACAGAACCAACTGTGGAAAGCAGCTCACCCCTGACACTGGCTGCCTAACTTGCTTACACCAAGCCCCACACCCCTGTGCTTTGACAGGACTTCCCTTCTCAATCCTGCCTCAGTCTCATAATGATGGGCCCCTCTCCTAGAAGATCAGCACTAACCTCTGCCCACACCACATCACCTGAGCAGAATGTTCTACAGGGTCTCAGTTCTGATAGAGACAGTTTCTGGCCTCCTTTCACGAGCATACCAGAGCACACATAGTTAAAACTTGCCACATTCAGTCCAGGGACCAAACACTGCCCATAGCAGGTAAGGAGTGCCTCTGCAGATCACTGGCCTGAAGGATAGAGCAGCCAAACCACAATAGCAGAGTACACACAGCACACACAGAGACACTCCATGAAGGCCAGATCCTGGGTGCTACATGACCTCTTCTTCATAAGGCCATTATGAAGCAGGAGATACTGGCTTTTCTAATGGAGAGAAGAAGGCAGAGACTTAGACTGTCCAAGACAGAGGAATTTATCCCAAATGAAGAATAAGACAAGGCAATGGCCAGAGATTTAAGCAAAGCTTATATAAGTAACATGACTGATGGAGAATTTGAAGCAACAATCATAAGGAAACAGGCTTGATGCAATGAACAGCAGGCTGGAAAAAGCAAAGGAACAAATTAGTGACTTAGAAGACAAAACAAAGGAAAATAATGGAGCTGAACAAAAGATAAAGAATTAGACAACATGAGAAGGACATAGTTTGACTTCATCAAATGTAATAACATTGTATTCTAGGAGTCCCAGAAGAAGAAGAGAGAAAGGGGGACAGAAAATTGATTTCATGAAATATAGGAGAAAACCTCCCTAATCTAGGGAAGGAAACAGACCTCTAGATCTAGGAAGCACAGAGAACTCCCATCAAAATCAACAAAAGCAGGCTAACATCAAGACATACTGTAAATAAACTTGCAAAATATAGTGACAAAGAAAAAAAGTCTTAAAAGCATCAAGTCAAAAGAAGTCCTTAAGGTACTAGGGAAAACCCATAAGGATAGCTGGAGATTTCTCAAGAAAAGCTAGACAAGCCAGAAGGAAGTGGCATGATATATTCAAACTGATGAATGGGAAAATCTGTAGCCAAGAATACTCTAGGCAGCAAGGCTATCATTGAATAAGAGAGATAAACAGATTCCCAGACAAACAAAAACTAAAGGAGTTTGTGGCCACCAAACCAGCTCTGCAAGAAATATTAAAAGAAACTCTCTGGGTGGGAAGGAGAGACCAAAAGTCTCTCCTCCAAAGGAAAAGATTACAGAGACTCTCTCCAGAAACAATGACAAAACAATAAAATGCAATAAATACATATTTGTTAATAATTACTTTGAATGTAAATGGACAAAATACTCCAATCAGAAGATACAGGATGTCAAAATGGATTAAAAAAAAAAAACAGTACTTATCTCATCTGTATGCTATGTATAAGAGACTCATTTTAGACCTAAAGTCACCTGCAGATTGAAAGTGAAGAGGTGGAGAAATATTTATCATGCAAATAGATGTCAAAAGAAAGCCTGAGTAGCAACACTTAGATCACAGAAACTAGACTTTAAAGACTGTAACAAGAAACAAAGAAGGGTACATATAACAATAAAGGGACAATACAACAAGAATATATGACAACTGTAAATATTCATGCACCCAACATGAGAGCATCCAAATATATAAAACAATAACAAACATGAAGGAACTAATTGATAATAACACAATAGTAGTAAGGGACTTTACCACCTCCACGGACATCAACGAACGGTTCATCTAAACAGAAAATAAACAAGGAAACAATGGTTTTGAATGACACACTGGAACATATGGACTTAACAGATATATGTT